>NC_133948.1:15792151-16400552 GCF_031877795.1 Strix aluco | reverse complement strand
AAAAAAACAGGTCCTGCCACAGTGAAAAATCAGAGTTTTCCTGGCTTTGCAACCTAGCCCCCTCCTTCCCATCCCATCTGTCAGGAGACTGAGCTCTCTATCTGCTCTGCTGCCTGCTTCCAGGGACCACTCCATCACTTTTATATCTGTTTCCGAGGCAAAGCGTTGTATCATAAAGTTCATACAATTATTCTCTCCCTCATGCTAACCCACACTTCAGATCCCGCTTCACAGGTTTGTCTTTGCTGGCAGCTGAGCTTGTTTCTTCCTGCCCTCCCTGCCCTGCAGTAGGCCTGGGACAGCAGGAGCATGGAGCTTCCCCCGAGGGAAACCTCAGCCCTCCCACCACAGCACAAAGGCTGGTGGGATGGTCGAGCACAGGGCAAGGGAACAGTTAAATGGCTTTTTATTCAGTGCATATCTTCCCTGTAACAGGGCCATTATTTCATAGCAACTTATTCCTTCCATTGAAACCTTCGAATAATTTCCCTTTATAATCAAACTTTTCTATCCCTAAATCAGTTTTATAACCACCTTGTTATACCTTGAAACTCAAAATGAAAAATTTCTGTTATAAATAATAGGGCTGTGCAGTGCATACTAAGCATACCAGTAGATTTCAGAGGATGGGTTAACAGGGACGTCCTCTGCCACCTGCCTGGGGAAGTGGTTTGCTTGGTTGGCTGCTTTTCTTCACTCCAGGGTGCAGAGAGGAGAGGGGAGGTGGGGTGTCAGTCTTTGCCAAACTCTGGACCTGCTGTTGAATTAGCAGGAGACACTGTGCCACTGCTTCAGGTTGTGTGTTTTAAACTGCGGTGATCGCGGCACTCGCTCGACATGGGAGTTGTGGGGTGTGCATCAGCCTTTGAGCTTGGCTGTCCCCCGAGAGACCACCACAAAGCTGGGGTTAGCCCCAAGGTGACAGCATTACTGGGTGCCTTCCTGTGACCTGATGGCTCCTGAGCGGGGCTGTGGCACTGCTCTTCCATGCCCTGCCCTGGGGCATGGAACCTCCAAAATCTGCCTGAGGATCTTTGATCTCAGCAATGTATTCATCAATCTCAAATTGCACTAAGAAAAGGCTTTTTTCGCCCAGTCTCCCCTTCCAGACATTGCAGTGATCTGTCTGTATCTCCCAGGAGCCGTGTATGCCTTCAGGGGAGCTCCAGCCACCTCCTCATTTTTAGGTGTGTGTCAAGAAGAAGGAATTTGTTGTCTGCTTGCAGCTTGTGTGATGGTTTTATTTAATAGATTCATAGGGTATAAAGCTAGAGAGATGCATTAGATCATCGTACTTGATTTCCTGTAAATCACAGGCCATTACATTTCACTGGGTTCATCATGTAGTGCATCTAGTGACTTGTATTTGACTGAAACACATCTTTCAGAAAGATCTCTTCAGGCCACTTTCAGTGGTGGTTAAATGCTTTCCTTCTCAAAAAGTGTCTAATTTATAATTCGAATGTTGCTGGCTTCAGCTTCCAGCTCTTGTTCTGCCTTTCGCAGTGGAGTCACAGAGTCTTTATTGCACGATATTTTCTCCCCCTGAAGGTATTTAGATGTAATGACGAAGTCACCTCTCAGTCTTCTTTTTTAAAAGCTAAGCAGCTTGAAGCCCTTAAATCTCTGCATGGAAGGTGTTGTTCCTGGCCCTTAAATCAACTTTGTAGCTTTTTTCTGCACCTCTCTGGTCTTCTAACTATTTCTTTTTCCTTTTTTTTTTTTTTTTTTTTTTTAATTTAAGCAAAGACCTATACAAATACCATAATTTAGCAGAACATGGTGTTAAACTGAAGAGAGAATAATAGACCAATCCCAGGCTTTAGTGAATGGCCCATATGCCTGCCACCCAAACAAATACAGAGCTGTAAATGAGGTGCAGGCAGCTCATTTATCCCTGAGCTCCCTCAGCCGCTCCTGGTTGCCAGGAGACTGGTTAAGCTGGAGGGGACCAGGGGAGCCCACCAGAGCAGTATCCACGCTCTGAGCCCTCTTCTCTCCTCCCAGACTCCAGCTGTTGGGGCATGAAGATGAAGCTGTCACGGGAGTCCTTTGTGATCCCTCTGATAGCAACTCCCCATAAGGAGCCAGCAAGTCTCTGTGAGACCTGGACATATACAGTCCCAATGCTTGGTCTTCACTTTTATATTCTTTTACAAAAACTACTTTTTTTTTTTTCACTTGCCAGGTGCATCCTCTTAGCCTGGGCTACACTATCACAACTGAATTGGAAATCATTTTAGGAAGGAAGTCAGCCTCTGATGGTGAAATTGAGAAATTAAATCCTTTGTAAAGGTCTCCAACCAGCTGCTCAACCTGCCTGTACCTCTTTCTCTGGCTCAGCCTTGCCCATGCCTCCAAATCATCACCTATAGAAATTGTCATTGGAGACACAAACCCCGCTGCCCCTACTCACACTTCCAACAGAACCATGTCAAATGCTCCTATCTGTCCCCACGGAAATTCAGTGCCACCTTGTCCTGTTCATTGCAAGAAAGTGGAAGAGCAAAGTATGGCTGCTCCAGCCAGTTGATGATGCTCCATGGACTCTAAATCAGCCTCCTTCAGAAGATCAGAACTCACATTCTGCCTAAAAGTAGGTCTGACCTGTAACACTCGCACCCCTTAAAGGAGACAATCAGCCTTTAAGCACCCAGTGAAAGGATGGATTCTCAGCAGTGAGATGCTTTTCACTGAGCTGGGATATCTCTTCAGGAGATGTGCTCCAAGTGCATCTCAGTTGATGGGGCAGAAGTCGCTGTGTGCAGTTCCCTGGTGTGCACAGGTCAGGCCTTACAAGCGTAATTATCCCTTCTGACCTGAGCATCAAATAAAATATTCAAACTAAATATGTTGCTGGAGGGACTCCTGTAACACAGGCTGCTCTCTTACAGATGCTAAGGTTTGGACTATACCCGCAGGTCATTGTCTTCCTCAGATACTCTGGGGGACGCAGACAAAACACACAGGAAGGTGTTATGAACTGCCCCCAATTTACTGGATGGTGGAAAACATCATGCAGTGTCACTTGGCTGCTCCCATGATGCAAAGTTGTGTAATGAGGAGTGAGCCAAGCTCCCCCTCCATCCCACCTGCAGATGCTTTTGGGGCCATTGCCCTTAGACCAGCTCTGATGGGGATCACATTGTTGACTGACAAGCAGTTTCCTTTAAAAACAGGCAGAAATTTAACCAAGGGAAACCTGAATGCACAAAGACTAAATGTTCCTCAGTGTCTCTGCTAATACCAAGACAGCAAGTTGGTCCGTTATCCATCACAGCTGAAGGCAGGTACAATAATCACAGCTAGTAAGCATGACTATTTGATTATTAAGGAGAGAATATGAGAGACAGAACACAAATGGCAAACAGTGGCTGCAGCTGTTACCTCTGCTGAGAGCTGATAATTGAGATGTGTGGGATGAGAGCACGTGTGCCCGGAGGGTCCCTCTCCTCCTGCCAGCCGAGGACAAAGCCTTTCCTGGAGTTACTGGTGAGTTCTCCCTTATGCTTTTTAGACAATTAAAGGAGCTTAGAGATGGGCACAATAGCCATATTCAAGGGCTGGAGAATTCTCTTTGCATATCTCACATAATCGAAATGGTATCTGCATATGCAAAGTTGAATAATCTCAGCTAAATCCAATGCAACCAAAGAAAGCATTTAAATCAGTTACCTAAAAGAAGTCACTCAAAGGAGTAGTCTTGAAAACCACCAAATGACTGGATACTGAGAGTCCTAAATCCGAATTAAATCCCACTATTTCTCTCTGTTTACCAAGATTAGCTCATGTCTTTTCTCAAGGAACACATGGTCTAAGCAAGTTGGTATTTAACAGGAGAAGCTGTTAATACCTTCAATTACAACAGCATTTCATTATCCCATTAAATTCATTATGAGAATACATTAACTCTGATTCCTTGCCAGAACATTGACAACTTCCTATTGCTCCCAGTGCTGAAGAAATAATGTGGTGTGTCGCATTAAAACCTGGTGTGTCATGACTCCTCTTTGTTCACCGCTTTGTGCTTTAACTATCTGGCCACTGCTTACCTGAAAAAAAATAACTGCATAAGCTGGAAGGAAAATGTGGTTTCTATCATCCTTTCACTGTCTGGATGCTTTGTCTTGCATGGCTCATGGATATGGAACAGCTTTGTGTGTGTGCAGTGTAACCCTAATTGCTTCTGGTGCTGTGGTAGGAGAGTCCCAGAGCATCTTCAGTGTTCTCTTCTGATTTAGTCCGCTTTCTAAAATATCCTTTGAGTTCATGAGGAATTAAAAGGAGTTGACATTTTGCTTTGCTTGTGGACAAATCTCTGTTCTGTGATTCTTTAGCATAACTACTCTTTTTGAGAAAATAAATTCTTAGAGAGTTTTGCAAAAGAATGATCATCACTCATTAGAGACATCATTGTCTTTTCTATTTAAACCTTTGGAGGTGACTCTTGTCCTGCTGAGTCTATACTGAGGCAGAAGCATGCTCCCACATGAGAACATCCGTGACCAGTGGAGGAAGGTCACCAAACAGCTGAGGGACTTTTTGCCACCCAAATGAGGCAGCCCAGGTACCACGGGTCTGTGTGCCAGGTGAGGCATCTGCAGCACCGTTTAGATCAGGGCTGGGCCTGCTTCTGCTCTGTGCTGTACTCAAACAGTGCTTGCTTTGAGATCCAATTATAACATCAAATGGCCTTGCTACACTTGTACACATCCATCCCCTGCACTGAGAACAAAAGCAATAGGAGTTATTATATGAGGCTTACATATGGAAGCAGATCATTTGTAAATAAACACCTCTGAAGGAGCTTATCAGGGAAAAAACACCCAGAAAGGTTTTGACCTTTAAGCAAAAACATGAATTTAGACGTAAGAAAGGTCTTCGGCAATACATTCTCCAGTTCTAAATGTTCTACTTAACATTTGAGGAATAAAGAAGTTAGCATGCTTATGAAATTGATTCATTTTAATAAGAGTTGTTTTTAAGCTGCACAGAATATTCTTGAAAGGGAGGCTTTTTTTTTTTTTTTTTTTTTTTTTTTTTTGCAAGCCTGGGTAACAGTTCTTTCACTTTTATGCTGTAGTTTACAGCTTCTGGTAAGGATCCCTGGGGTCATCCTTTTTGATCCTAAATAAAGCACTTCTCTTCCTAAAGATGGGTTCTTCTAAACCTTAAATATCTGGGAAATTTTTTCTCTTAGTATAGTGTTACTCCTGTGTCTGAGAGGCGTCTTGCTTTTAAGAGGGCAATCATGCAATTGTTTCCTTCTGACCCAAAATTTCTTGTGGTATCATTAGTCCCATGCGGTACATTTACAATGTGCAATTAAAGACCCTGATAAAAAATTCTGCATGAGGCACAACTCCTAATGACAATGCTACATAGTTTGCTTTCGAACACAAAAGACAGTAGGATATACAGCTTCAGCAAAGTGGAGGTACAAAAAGCAGAACTGCAGACCATGGGTGGGTGCAAGAGGGAAATGGCATGTTGTAGAGACCAAAGGTGCACTGGCTGTGCTGAGGCAGACCTGCTTGCACAGATCCAACCCCTTGAAGAGACTTGTGCCTGCCTTGGCAATGGCAAAGTTACACCGTATGACTCAGTGCTAAGTTCATATTTCCTTTCAGATGTCTCCCATAAGGTTTATTTTGGTCCTGACCCCTCCATGATTCAGGCAGGCAATGCGTCCAGCCTGTTTGAGCCGTTGCATAGCTCCTGCCCTGCCCGCAGTCATTGATGCTGGAGTCACAGCCACGTGCCTGCCATCTTCTCCAGCGCTGGGTCCCGCTCCCGGTGTCCTCATGAGGCTGCAGCGACAGACAGCCCTTCCAGAACTGCTGCATCATGCAACTCCTCGTGCCATGGGAAGAGTAAAGGGGTGGTGGACTCTCAGCGTGGTCCCCAAGATCTGCCAGGCTGGTCCAAGGATGGCCATGCAGTGCCAGGCACACATGGACCGCTTCATGTACTGGCAGTGGTGGATGAGGAGGACCGCACTCTTACTGCCGGGGTCCCCCAAGGTTGTGCTTTCTTATGTCCTTGCCTCTCACCCCAGTCCGCTCCAGCACCACCCCTTCTCTTTGAACGCAGCTGCACAGGGGATGTGCTGCTTGCTCCCGCCTGCCCCAGCAGCAGTCGATGGGTTTGGACTCTCAGCCCGTTTCTGCACAGCTGGCGCGGCAAGAGGAGCCCCTCGCTCCTTCCCTCGGCTCCCGGCAGACTGTTCCTGCCGCCAGCAGGCAGCACATCCACAGACTTCATTTACAGCGGTGTGAAGCCACCAGCCGAGCTGAAACCAGCGGTAGGATCTCCTGGCCCTGCAGCCTTGGACATCCCTGAGCTCTGTCCTGCCCTGGCCATTTATTCCCTCCCTGGTTTTGTTCCCTGCATTACGCACTTGATCCCTTACCCTGTGCACCGTCAGCTCCCTTCTGCCCGGGCATCCTGGTGTTGCTGTGAGCGTGAGCTTGGCACACAGAAATGAGCAGGGCAAGGCGTGCGCTGCCAGCTGGTTAGCAGAGATGTGCGGCTCCCGAGGGCCGGCGCTATTGGCTTCCAACGGCATTAAGAAAAGCCAACACCATAATGAACTCAGCGGCGTGAAAGATGTTTTCCAGAGACACAAGCACATTTTCCCTATTCAGCTGGTGTTTCCCTGCTGCGTTCTCACCTTCTGGTTATTTGTTAGAGGGGTGCTGCTGGGGCATTTGTCATAACTTCACAGCTCATTGCCGCGACGCCTGTCATCGGTAATTGCTCCTTCAAGGCGTGACAACACTTAAATCTATTTCTCCACCGTCTCACTTCCCTGCACTGTGCCGTTGCTGGGCGGCCGGCTGCCTTGCAGGGATGATTTGGGATGGCTGCTCTGGGGTGCTGGGTTGGACACCCTTTGATGCAGAAGGTGGGTAACTTTGTGCTGACCCAAAAGCTGGTTTCAGCGAGCAGCCTGTGCAGAGACAGAGCTATTCCCCAGGCCTTGGGAGAAGCAACTAAGTAAATAGGAGGCATTTTTGCTCTTCTACCAAAAAACCAAGCGCAATGGGATGTGCCAGGCCAGTTTGCCTGGAAATGAGGGCTGTAAGCCTTTGCTTGTGGTGGGTGTAGTGATACCTGCTTAGTCAGCAGAGTTGTGGGGTGTCCTAACCCCATCAGTTCTCAGGGGAAAGCCCCACTGTATCACCCCCATCACTGAGTGGCCAAGGCAGGATTGGCCCCTACATCCTGGATCTCCACTTTCCACACAGGCACTTGAGAGAGGCCTAGAGGACACTGCATCAGCTGGGAGCAGGGTGAGGGAGTATTCCTATTGACTTTGCTGGTATTCAACTATCCCAGGAGAGATGAGGTCCACCTAGGGAGCAGAGAAGCTGTGACTCTCTGATACTGGGACCATGGGGCCTGACAAGGAGGAGTGATCAGGTGTTAGGGGACATACAGCTGGGATGGGGCTGAGGGGGCTGGAAGCCTGACTGGGGGATAGAAGAAGGTGAGATAGCTGGTGGAGGGTCTATGTGAAGGGCTCAGCAGGGTGGACTGGGCTGTAGAAGGTGAGATAGAAGGGAGGTGAGTACTAGGAGCAGAGACTGAAGCAGGTGGGAAGCTGGGAAATGGGGTGGAGGGGACAGTAGAACTATGCAGGAGGGATGGAGGAACCAGAGGTGAGAGAGGAGGTGTGGACCTGTCCACTCCTGTGAGCACTGATCTCCACAGACCCTGTGCCCTCTGCCCTGGGGCCATCTTCCAGGGACCATCTGCAGAGCTCCCACCCTGGGTCCACAGTCACACCCAGACACTCTGCACCTCCCAAGGAGAAAGGTCCATCACAGGTACTGCCATGGCTGTTGTCTCTACAGACCCTCCGAGCAGCACAACTCAACACCTCATGCCCATGAAGTCACTGGCTGTGCTGAGCTCACCTGCACCCCCACATGTTTGAGGGGGACCAGGAGGTGACAACGCGTACGTTCTGCGATGTGTAAAAGTATCTGGAATTAGGCAAAAGGTGCGATTTATGCCACATGATCTATATCATAAATGAAAGCCTCGACATATTCTAATTGGGGTGCTGGGAGCATCTCTGCAGTTCTGAGACGGTTCTGCAGTTTTGTGTAAATGCCTCATCAAAGTGGTAATGTATTCTAATTATTAGCAGAGCACTGGCTGCCTCATGAACCTGTAATATTTTGTGGCATGTGACATTACAATGAAAATGTATGAATAACAATTTTTCATTTAAATTACTAGCTGTATGATCAGTTTTTTGTAGTGTTATGAGGTTTGGGGTAAATACTCCATAAATATGTAAATAACTTGTGATGTTGTTGCATTAGGTAATTGAGGGAGGATGCGGCTTGTGGTACAGATGATCCAGGAGCTGATGCACTCCAAGACCCTGTTTCTTTTGGGCATGTGGCTGTGGCTAGCTGGTTCTTGCATTTGCTCCCCAGTGTCAGGGGTCCCACCCTTGGAGGACACCTGACACACTTCCTCCTGTGCTGCACCTTTTGCACCCACTTTTCCCACCTGAGCTGGTGCATGCCCATGCTCTTGCTGTGTCACCTTGATGGCAGAACCATGCTGCCTGGTGCAGGACCCCACAAAGGCTGTGGAATGGGGACAGTCCCCCAGGGACACTGTGCCTATGGTGGAACACAGTCTGTGGTGTGGACTCCTGCACAGCCCTGTGCCCTTCCGCGAGGAAGCAAGGGCTTGGCAACTCTTAATTACTGCAAATGAGCAGACCAGGGGCTCGTTGTGCAAGTCGCTGTTTTTTGTGTGGCTGATTGTTTTGCAATTGTTCCTGGCAGGTGGAGCGAGGCCCTGACTTGTCATGGCTGTGGCACTGACTTGTGCTGGGCATCCCAGGAATTCATCATGGCAGTGATCCTGGGTGCAGAGCTGGAGGACTGGAGGGTCACTGAGTCCAGACCTGCTGGTTTTGTGGGATGAACTCTTCTGAAGAAAGTCTTTCTCCTTCCTCAAAGCAGCCTGGGGTCTGCCGCAGACTCCTGCTGGCAGGCTGGCCCTGGGGCTGACTGCTCCCACTCAAGAGGAGACCCACTGAGCCCAAAGAGAAGGTGTGAGCAGAAACGCAAATATTTTTCACATCAGCCAAAAATCAAGATATTTGTCCTGAAAAAAAAAAAAAGATTAATTTGGTTTTGCTTTTTTCTTTATTTTTGACTCTACCCAGTTCAAAATAAAGCAGAACTGGTAAATGAGGAAGCAGGTGTCCAGTTTCAAAAGCTCCTATTTCCACCATTTTTTTTCCAGCTGGGTTTGACTCTGAAACCCTCCCTCACCATGTTGAGCCTGGCTCTGCCAGGGCAGTCTGGCCTTCATGCATGTGGGGTCACATGCAGGTATACAGGACTAGACGCTGGGCCAGTGAGTTTGGATGTTGTCCATGCTCTGTGTGACTCCTGCTGACATTTCCATGGGGATAATGTAGTACCTGGGGCTGCTGAGGTGCAGGGAGGAGCTACAGGGACAGGACTGGACATGCTGACTCCTAACTGGGTTCCTTCTGTCATCACCTGAGTGAGGATCTTCTTCTCTGCCGATGGCTCCTGGCCCCTCCTTCATCTCTGTGGTTCACCACTAATTCTCCCTGGCCTGAGCAGGATGTCTCTCGGTCATGCATGCTGGGTCCCCTGGGGTAGGATGCTCCAGTCTTGTCTTGCTCTTGCCTGGGGAATATAAGCACAGAATCACAGAATCATCTAGGTTGGAAAAGATCTTGAAGATCATCCAGTCCAACCATTGCCATACTGCCATAACAGGTCTGGTGGAGGGCAGGGAAGCCTGGCCAGTGGTTCTTGGGATGTCCTTCTCTGCTGCCTGGAGAGGGAAACTGTCCTTGTGCAGTGCTGTGGGAGGAGGTGAAATGTACTGTTCTGAGTCAATTTTTACAGTGGAAATACTAGAGGAACTTGAGAATTAAAACATGAAGGAGAACAGAGTGTGTCTGCACCAGGGAGAGGTGAAAACAGTAGCACTTTTATTAGGAAGATGGTATTTCTGGAAGAAAACAGCATGAGTGCAATCTCCCAGAGGGTTGGGGTCAGTGTGGGAGTGGTGAGAGAAGAGTTCCTAGAGTGGCGATGGCCCAAAGCGGTGAGGGAGGGATTACGAGAGCCACAGCCACAACCTTGCCCATCATCACCAGCATCTTGCCATGCACATTGAGCTGCCTTTGGGGCTGAACCGGCCCTGGTGCTTGCTGCCAGCTCTGCTATGCCTGAGTGAGACCATCCCCCTGGGGCCAGAGCTGTACAGGGTCCACCTGGAGCCCATGTGAAACCTCCCACGCTCCACAGCCTCTGCCACGACCTTTCCTTCCCAGTCACCAAGACATCAAGGGGGACAGGACTCTGCAGCTCCCGGCGCAGTGGTCAGGAAGATCCTGTACTCATGAGCAGGCCCTGTCACGCACAGCACTGTACCTCTGCATGCACACACACGGGCATGGCAGCTGGAGGGCTTCATGGTACTGCCCACTCTGCTGAAGGTCCCAACAGATGTGGTTGCAGGGTCATCTCATCCCCTTGCAGCTTGCTGCTGTGATCTCTTTGATGCCTCCAGGACCTGGGGGGTTCCCAGGTCTGGCTCCCCACACTGTGCTCTCTGAGTAAGGGTGCCAGGATACTCCCTGGCACCTCCTTGTGCCCAGGGCATGGTGTCCTCACCCTGACTGCTACATCCCTTCCCTTAAAAAGATGGTCACTTTGGGACAGGCACTGTCCCCTCTCTTGCATGAGTAATCCCCAGGCTCTTGTTTGGGCTGGTAAGAGGTGCCCAAGGCATGCTGGCTGGGGCTGATGAGCTCCCTGCCCTTCAGAGGGGAAGGGGCCACAGGAAAGGAGCAGAATGGCTCTGTGCCCGTGCGTGTCTGGCAGGCCATCCTCATGCTCTCACTATTTGTGGAAATAAGGACGGTGGCATGAACTGTGCCAGGGAATTGCAATGCCATCAGCGTTTGTGGCTGCCTGCAGAGCTGCTGGCTGAGGGGACAGTGCAACGGTTCATTTCCGAGATGACCAGTCTGATGCAATCAGCAGATCATCATCACCTGCCGTAGAGGTGGATGTCCCCAAGCACGCTGGAGCAGAGCTGCTCACCGTGGGTAGAGTGGGGAATCCTGGGGGATGGCTGGGAAATGCGGGCAGGGCCTCTCACCCCTGCCAGCCTGCACTCCCCGGGATGGACTGGCAGAGCAAGGCACAGCAATCTGCCAAGGCCCTGGACTAGCAGGTGGCTGCTCTTGCAGCACAGGAGGGGAGCAGGGGCTGTGCTGGGGGTGCTCTGCCTGTGGCAGGGCTAGCGGCGCTGCAGGGGGTGTGTGGAAAACATGGGCATGATTCGTGTCAAAATAGAACATGGTGTGATAAATGTAATTGTTGTACCTTGTGTGGATCCGAGGTGAGCTGTGATCACTATGACATGTATAGTAATTGCAGTGAATGTTAGGGGTGCTGCACAGCTCACACCGTGTGTGCCCACCACTCCTGGCAAATGAAGAGAGAAGGACTCTGCATTGATTAGTTAGTTAGGTTTGAACAATTCAAAGGGGTTTAAAATATGCCTGGAAAATGATGACTTGACGAGTATACCTGGGGGGAGGCAGTGCTGTCACCAGGGCACCCTCTGGTCTGGGTGGCCAATGGCCATGTTCTGCTCAAGCTCAGCCTCTTGGGGGGACAGGGAGGCTGTGCAGGAAGCAAACCCACAGCCACAGCCCCTTCCTTTCCTCGTTGGGAGAAGCAAAGCAGAATCACTTTTCCTTTTTCTCTGCCTGAGCTCTGTAAGTGGCTCTGAGTGTGACTGGAAACGCAATGGAGCTGGGAGAGGGAATCCCACCATCGCACGGCACAGCCTCAAGAGAGAGAATATTTGATGAAGCTGAGTCCTGTGAAGAGAGAGCAGAGGTTGTTACCATCACAGATACTTCAGCACAGATGCCACAGAAGAAAGAACTTGGGCTTTGTAAAGAGCCTTTGTATTATTTCCTGCCTCTCCAGTTTCACTGAAGTGAAAATGAAGCGATTTTTTAAGAGTGAGGGAAAAAAAAAAAAGAAAAGAAAGGAAGGAGAGCAACTTTTTATTTCTGTTGAAAGCATGGTGCTGTGCTTTAACTCTTCTCTGAGCTCATCTGCCAAAGGCAGGCTCCTCACGGGCTCTCCAGGCTTCAGTGCAGAATGTATTTTCTTTAGCAGACCCTAGTGAGCCACTTCTTTTACCAGATATATCTTCTGGGCTGGTGGGGGAGAGGTCTGCTCACTCTGGGTGGAATTAGTATGAAGTGACTGCAGATGAAAGACCCATCAAACGCCATCGATCATGTAGTCTCTGTAGGGCCAGGGAAGACCAGCTGGCTGTTCTTCAGCCTGACCCACCACATTTTACCAGGTGGCACCCTCCTTCCCTTAATTATTGTCATCATTATTACTAGCTTTCTCCAGACATGACTGGGTCCAAAATCTCTGCGGTGCCAAGAGCTCCGCTCCTCTCAGTATTGAGAACTTTCCAAGTTTGAACCAGTGCTTTTGTTCCCATTGTGAGCATTACAAATGAACGAAGCACTCGGTTCTCTCCTTTGTTTTACTTCGTCCAGAGCAGGACAACTCCAGCTTCATGCAAGGCAGGAAAGAACAGGAGGAGTGGAAGCAAACCAGCTGCTTGTCACATTACGGAGAGCTAGATGTGCCTCCACAGTCCTGCCTCCTGCTCCCAAGATACTGCCTGAATGAATGGCTCATCATCTGCCCTGTTACCCTTGGATAATCTGCCAATCATCTCTTTAAACACTTGCACCTGCACATTGCCAGCTGCCAAAAAACCCCCAACTTTGTTTTTTACCTGTGTTGGCTAGCAGGAAGCACAGGAGGGACCTGATGCGGTTCCTTGATGTGGTGGGTAAGGAAGACCACTGAAAAGCCTGATGGCATGTCCTGGGGAGCTTGTGCCAGGGAAACCCCCCTGCACTGGATGCAAGCTGCGCCTGCTTGTCCCCTACATGTGTAGGCAGTAATGCTTCACATGGCAGGAGATGGCACTTTCTCCCACTTCTTGCAATCTTGCCTGGCCAGGCTGGAATAAGGGTTTTCTCCTTAACTTCTAGTAGCTGGGACATGGCCACAGCTCTGGTATGGCAAGAAGGTGAGATGCAACTGCCTAAATGGTAACACTCTGACCTGCAAATAGTACAGGACACTCCAGAGTTGCTACAATTCATAGGGCCATGAGATTGAAGGATGTTTGTAAAGGGTGAAGGATGTTTGAGAAAAAGGCTCTAAAGTCCCATAAACTTCATGCATTTCTACATAACTGTCCCCTCACCTGAGGTGAAGCTGATGTGTGTGAGGAGCAGAAATGTGTGGT
The DNA here is from genome assembly GCF_031877795.1 of Strix aluco. Classification (NCBI taxonomy): domain Eukaryota; kingdom Metazoa; phylum Chordata; class Aves; order Strigiformes; family Strigidae; genus Strix; species Strix aluco. The sequence continues at coordinate 16,387,166 of NC_133948.1, read as the reverse complement.
TGGACTTGTCCATCCCTATATGGACAGCATGGAGCACACAGCAGGGAGCAGTGAGAACAGTCTGCAGCAGCCCATCGGGTGCAAATTAATAAAAATTAATGTTAAAACTTTCTAGACAGCGAAGCCCTCATCAGAAGCAGGAGGGCTTGTGAACCAGTTGAGAAGCTTGTGCTGGGTGAGCTGGTCATGCCCATTTTACTCCCTGGCTTGCTGTTTTCCATGCCTGTAACTTCCAAGAGGACTTTAGAGAAACCAGCGTGTGGATGCCAGAGCTCCAGTTCCTACCCAGGCACATCTGAATCTTAGATACTTCCCTGTGAATCTTCTATATCATAAAAATAATAGACATGTAAATTAAATTGTCCTGAAGGCATTTGGCAGAATGCTAATGAGGAACTGGCTGGCAGGGAACCATCCTCCTTGCCAGCTTATCAGTGACAGGGTTGAACTGAAATTAACTGTTTTCAAACACCTTCTGGGCTAGCAGAGGGGACAAGGTCACCGGGACCTTTGGGAGCTTGGAGGAACACGGTTCCTCCTCCCCATTACCTCAGTGCTTCTTGCTGGAGCTGTGCTCCTGCTGCTATGTGCCGACCACTCAGCCAAGACCAACAGTAATTATGGAGGGGTGGACGTGAGCCTGTAACTGATGCTGCAGAAGTAATTTTGTGGTGACCTCTACTTCTAGTTTCCGCCCATCTCTCTCTGTATCTCTATATTTCTAGATGTCCTGTTGGGCTGAAATTTCTTGCCCTCAGTTTTCCCACAACAGAAAATATTTAAAAGTTCTGCAAAAAACGTGACCAGCAGGTTTTGGCTTTGTAACAGTGAACAAATGGGCAGTTTCTGTTTTTCGCAGAAGATTGCAGCCTTCTGTTGTGACAGATAATTCAAAAGCTCCTCCATTTCGGGATTCAGTCTGCCATGCACTTAGCCTTCAAATGGGACAAGAGCCGCTGCCAAGTTTGAAGAAAGTCATGTCATAAATAACAGTTATGAACCTTTAAGCGTGGGGCACTGAGCATGCTCTGCAGCGTACTTTTCCCTGTTACTCTTCTTTTTCATCTTTATTGCGGTTCTTTTCATGGGTTAGCAGCTTAACAATAGGGCCACGAGCATAAAGGAGTTGCTAGACAGCTCTGCTTAACCAGAAATGATAATAGCCCTTCCAGAGGAAGTTTCTTCAGCAGAATGGTTGAAAGGTTTGCCTGGCAATTCCCTAACACTAAGTTCCCATCACGCTGATGGATGAAGAGTAGCTCAGAGTTTTGGTCAGGGCTGCACACGTTGTTCTTGTTATAGCTGAACCCAGCCAGATCCCAGGTGGTGGCTCAGAAGCAGCACAATTGACTTTGCGCCGTGCAGCATGGCTGTAGAGCAAATACGCACTCATGCTCCCCGGGCATAGCATGCACAGAGGAGGATCCTGCGAACTGCAAAGTGAGGAACTTAGATTTAGGAAAAAACAGAATCGAGGTTGTGCAGTAAACATAGGATACATAAAATAACTCCAAATACACTGCAATCAGAAAATAAGGTGTCCAAAGTGCTCCAGGCTTAGCAGGCTGTGGATAGTCTCTGAGGTCCCTTCAGGAGACTCACTGATATATTGTTTTAACATTGATCCTCATTCTTTCTTTATTCACAGCTGAAATCTCCCCTTTACCAATGGTCTTCAGCCTGTCCCCAGGTGAAGTCTGGGAACAACGATCTTCCATGGGGCTGGACTGTGTCACCTTATCATCCCTGTGGGACCCCACAGTCCTACCAGGGCAAGGCTGGGGCTCCTTCTGCAGGAGGAGCTTCCATGAGTAAAAAGTAGCCAAAACAGTGATTGCTAACCCTAAATGCTGTGTTCAAGAGCAGGGTAGAGCCTGCTTGCATCTCTTCTTTTGGGCTAGGGCAGAGCCTACTCCGAACCGTGAACCATGAGAGAGCTGTCCCCTCCCTGCCCTGGGGATCAGCAAAGGGTGCACCAAAGAGCTGCCTCTGAAGGCAGCTGCTGTCTGAAAGGGAGATGTAGCCCCCCAACGTGCTCGTGGGACAGTTCCGGCTGTGGTATGCTGAAGCAATGTTTTATTAACCAGCTGCCAGGCAGAGGGGTGGTCCATGTGGCATGAGGGTGCACTGTGGAGATTAAATCAAATATCGTGCATATTTAAGATGCTCACAACAGTGAGGCAAAACATCAGCTGCTCCTTGGCCAGGCTGGGCACTCACTGCATGAGCAAGCCACCCTCTGAGTGATCTCACTCCTCCCCAGGTCCTGGGTGATGAAAGCCATACCTCTACCCTCTTTTCACCATGTCCCACCTCTGACCAGTCTGGAAACAAGTCCCACAAGCCATACAGATGTGCTGCAACCAGCGACTGTGCTGTTGAGCTGGGGCAGACTGTCAAAAAATCGTTGGTACCACACTCCCCTGCCCCACAGCCACAGCCTGGTGCCTCCCAATCCCCACCACATGCCCCAGCTCATGGAGAGTGAAGAGTCTGGAAAAGTCAGCCCAGAGCATTCCCTGTCCAGCTCTGTGTAGATGAGAAAGTGGTTTTATCAGACCTGAGTGAAGACTTGGCTCCATGGCTCATCTGAATACGTGGGATCTGCACTCTGGTCTGCTGCCCAGTGTAGCTGGCGTCACACCCACAGGCTTTGCTGTTTGTCATTTGGTTCCCAGGCTCATTTATTTTACTGCAATTTCACAACATGTGGGCAAACTCACCTGTAGAATTAACGTTTCCAGCACCAAGTTGCTGCTTGTGTGTGGAAAGCTAGGTACATTAATATGGAAGCTGACATTGCATGATAAGCTGTGAGGTGAAAATTAAATTAGAAAATAAAATCTACTTTCATTGTGGTTGTGCAAAAACCGGAGGAGCAGCAGCAATCACGAGCAGCCAGGTCAGCCCTTCCATGAGCATCCCAAGGTAATATCCTGTTCTCAGACCTCACTGCCAGCCCTGGTGTTTGGTATCAATGAGATCTGAGCCCTTCTCTAGGGTTAAGCACAGGCTGAAGTGCTGTGTTAAGCAGGGACATGCAGCAGGGAAGCTCAGATCCTGCAGACACTGTTGCACTTTTTGTGGACATGCACAGGCTCATGTTTCTTGTGCCTCTGTTGCATGCCAGGGCTGAGGAAACCAATCCCGTGACAAGGATGCTCTCTGTCAACCTTCAGAAACCCTGAGGAAGCGTGGCAAGTCTTATCTGCAGAGACAGATAAGGGTTTAAAATTAAACTGCATAATAAAATTCTGCTGAGAGGTGTCACATCAGTGGTATTTTATCATGGCATCTTTCTGTCAAATACATTGGTATTGTTTAATATCAATCACATCAATGAATACAAGTTTTATATATATTTATGCAAAATTTCAGTTCCTGCTTTCATTTGCTTGGGTATTAGAAATTGCATTACTCACATTTTTCAGTATCAGCCTTGCTTTTTCTTGTGGGAGAACTATCAATAGTTTGATGTATTTTTATGTGGATCACTTTCTCAGTAAAAACATTTGTAAAACTTTACGTGCATATCCTATCCGCTTCAGTATGGTGCAGTCATAAACTAGCCTGGAGACGATAAACTTGACATGATCCTGCATTGGCAAGCACATGGATGGAAACAACTCCCGCAGTGCAAACTTCCTTAGGTCAGGAAGAGGAGAGCAACAACGGAGCAAGAGGAGAAAGGGTAAAAAAGCAGCAAGTGAGGACTTCAAAAGAGCAAACTCAGGCGGAGCAGGCATAAGGATAAATAGCTACTCTAAGCCTTGCTCCATTACTGAAGGACCTCACCTTGTTCCTCCCCACACCTCCGGGAAGGACCAGCTCACCCAGCAGCTGTGTGACAGGCCGGGGGAAGGTGACTTGGCTGGCAGGTTTCCATTCACACCCTGCCTGCTTTGCCCAACATCTGTGTGAGGAGGAACCTGGCAGCGAAGCGCTTGTGGGTATCTGCGTGGGACAGCTGCCCTGCAGCCTGCCTGCCACTTCTGCTTCAAGCAGGTTTGTAGGGCTGGGTTTGGACCATCTCCTTGAGGAGGAGGAATTTATCTGTTGCATTTTCCTTATCTATTGCATTTCCCTGCTGCTCATATCTACGCAGCCTGTGTTTCTGCAGCCTCACCTCTGCCAGCTGCATGCAGTGAAGGTGCAGACCGGTGATGTACCCCCTGGCTGCAGGACAGCGGCTGATCCTACCAGCCTGCCACTCAAAGATGGAGGCAACTTGCACACCCAGTGAGTGACAAACTCACTGCCAGAGCAGAGCTCTGCCAAGGTCAGGTCAGCCAACGGAGCAACCCCGCACATGCATCGCGCTTCAGCATCCTGCTGCGCTGTGGGGCAGGAGCTGCCGCCACTGAAGGAAGGTAACGGGCATATGAATGTGCCAAGCACTGCGCTAACACTTGGCTTACATCTCCTACTATTGTGAGGCCGAAGTCCGTCACTGGCCCATCACTGACTTGACACCTCTGTGGCAGCAAACAACCAGGGTCTGGTGCAGACCTTTCAAATGTGCTGCCCAATTCAAGGGTCCTGGAGGCAGTGAGGAGGCTCTAAAATATGATGTACAGTCCTCTAGCTGTAGGCAGTTATCACAGAGCAACCTCAGTGCCCTGCAGGGTCGGGCTGGCCATTGCATCCTTACCTGTAGCAGAAGTCTCCTTTGACAGTGAACTTATCATTATTATTATTATTATTATTGTTGTTGTTGTTGTTATAATCATCATCATCATTATCATTATTATTAATCACTATTATTATTCTTACTATTTGTTGGTTGGATTTTGGTGCCCTGGAATTGTGCTGGGTGCTTGTTCTGTGGGCTCAGTAGAAGACAGACATCCAAACGCTCTGTGTGTCTCTCCTTGGTGCTCTCACAAGCATGGCACAGGTTCCCCTTGGAGTGGATGATCTGTCAACAGGGTGAATTCTGCTGAGTGCTGCTGCATGTCAAATATGCCTCCTTGTCCTCCTGAAACAGCTTAGCTGTGGTCTGAGCTCCAGGAGGGGTAGGGGAGAAAAACACGTTGGATCCCTGGGAGCTGCAGTTCAGGCCTATTCATTAGCAGGGTTCTTAACAGAATAGTGATCATGTTTTTAGTATGATTAGTGAGACATGCAGATACATTTGTTAACTGCTTTTACAGTAATGCCAGGCAGAGCACAGGCCATATTAAATGTTCCAGGGCTGGTGTAAGATGATAATTAAGCAATAATATGCAACCAAGGCTGTCAAAGGGTGAGAGCAGAGTGAAGCAAGGCAGATGCTGCCAGGAGGCGAGTCTGGGCAAGAGAGAAAGATTTTCTCTCTCAGCAGCCTTTATTTCATTGATTTGAGTAGGATGGTTAATGATGAGGCAAAACCAGGCCATGTGTTTATACAATTATCAGCTCCACCTCATCTTCTGGTCCATGTAAGAGGAACAGGAAGACTATGAGGTAGCAAACTATGGGGAAATCCAGGTAAACCGGGGCAGGCAAAGTTCCTGCTGGTCCAGGGTTTCCTGCAGGCCTGGGAGCAGAGACGGGTTCGCTGCACCTGGGCTGGGGAGGCTGCAGCCCTGGGGATTTGCTGCAACTGATGCTCTTTGTCCTCATGTTAGGTCTTATCACCTGGCTGTCTCAAGGTGCACGTTGTTCACATAAGCCCAGATGACCAAGCAGTTAGAGCTCTTCTCTTACTGCTTCATCCTTGGCATTACTTGGCATTTTGCAAATTTTACCTCACAGGCAAATTGTTTTTTCTCTCTCTTCCTCCCTCCAACATCTCCCTCTCCCTCCATCTTCATCTCTGTATCTATCTTCATTTCTATCTCATCATCTCACCTCCCCGTGGTTCCAGAGTTTAGAGATGACCGTTGCAAAAATCCCTTCATCACACTCTCGTTTGATGAGAATTCCCTACGTGTTTTGAGATCTGCTGTTTTCATCCAACACTCAGCATGTTCACACATGGGCTTTACTAGCATTGGCTAGAACTGGTTTTAATCCAAAGCTGTAAAGCCTGATTGCGCTTGGGCACTTCATCCTATCATCAGCCACATGTGTGCTTTCTTCTGCAAATGAGAACAGATTTGTTGGGCAAGGGCTGCTTTCCATAAAAACATGTTGACTGGACTTGATAACATTCCTAGACTTTAATTCTTTATTAATTTGATCCTGTATCAGCTTTGCTGTTTCTCTGACAAGGACTGATAACTCTGGAGAACGTTACCCTGCAAATTCAGCCTTGACTCATTAATTTATACTAAATAATCCTCCATTTTTCTTCAGTCACTCAGTGACATATTGAATTTACTCTCTTTTTCCCTTTTTGTCAGCATCCAAGTGTATAACTGCTCTTATGTCATTGCTGGAGTGTGTAACCAATGTCTCCTGAGAACCTACCTTTCTCGGATGATGGTCAACCCTTCTCTTGATTCATGGACTGTGGATATACTACTGAATCTCAGTTTCCCTTGTGGGATATTAAAAGGAATTAGCAACGCACTGTGTGTGTTCAACTTTTGATGGTATCTAAAGCAAGTGTCCATGACACAGCCATGAGAATCAGCCTCTCTTCTCATCTTGCTCTCCAGTGCAGGTGTGTGCCTGGCTGGTCGTGTGGGACCATGGCATTGCCTGCACTTCTCTGGGTCCAGCTCCTTTCCCACTACCTAGCCTGCACCCCCTCCCAGAATCGCTGCCCTTGAGAAATTGTACACATCCTCCTTCCAGATTCCCTCTCTTCCTATCACCGTGTTTTTTGTTATAATAGTGCAACAGGGATTTTTTCTTCCATTTTAATCTTCTTGGACATCTGTGCTGTTCCTGCAGTCTCTCTCCATATTACAACTTCCACGGCATTTTTTTTTGTCTGTCCTTGCAGGTACTTAGGAAGCCCAGATGAGACTCAGGGCCACCCAAGCACTCCTGCCAGCAGTGCTGATCCCAGCGGTGAGCTGTGGCTAAGCAATTGAAGATGATCCTCCTGGCACTGTAATTACATTGTGAAGACACTTGAAAGTTTCTCTTGTTAAATATTTAATGCTGTAAGAGGAATAAGACCCTGAATGTGAATTTTATGATGGATGTCTTGCTCGCCTGTGGATGTGCTGAGAGCCTCCATTCACCTTCTAGACACAGTAACCATGAATATTCATTCTGCTCCCTCCAGGGCTTGTCTCCTTTGTGAGACTGCCAGGAACTACACTCGGGAAGCTCAGATAAGCAAGGAGGCTAGTGGGGCATTTAGAGGGAGAGGGGATAGGCTGAGAGTGACTGTCAGATGGGGATGATGTGATAGTAATTGAGAGCACCTCGTTTCAGGTGTGTCAGCACTGCTCAGTGTGTGCCCGCAGCCCAGGGACAGAGAGCGCCAGCTTCTGCCTTGCTTACCTGGAACAGGGGTGATGGGGCTGTGTGGGTGGTAGCATGGGCTGAATGAGTTCAGTGGGGTACTTAGCCCTGTGCTCAGCCCACACTGAAACAAATGGTCCATTTATAGTTGCTGCATGGTCCTAGGGTTGTATTACACTTAACTGGTGCTTACATGGCCTTTGGGTTTTGCGGTGAGGGGAGAGGTGCATACACTTAAGGCAGGGTTAGGCAACACCCTTCTCATCTCTTCTGGTGGGTTCCTTGGCAAAGCCACAGAAGGACAGTGGCTTTGTTCCACAGAAGCTCCAGGATTCGGAAATTTGTTTGCATCTAATTCCAGCATGGAAACCAAACCCTTGGGCTGTATTTGCATGCTTGGGACTGGACCCTGGGGCTGGTGTGAACAAGAAGGACACTGCCTCAAGTGCTGGTGCTTGTTCAACATGATCTGGATTGCCCAGCGAAATGGCACAGCTTTATGAATTTTACTTATGGTCCTGTTTTTTGCTCCTTTGCCATTACTCCTACCTTCAGCCAGGAGAGAACCTAAGGGATGTTCTTGCTGTAAAAGAGATGAGAAAGAGCTTTGCAGCCTGGCGGTGCATGGGACTATGGCTCAGCAGCTGTGGACACCAGGCTGTTCCCAAGTCAGATTCTTTGGAGACTGGGCTCATCCTGCTCAACAAAGAGAGAAGAAATGAGGATGAGCCTCGCTGAGATGGACCTCAGAGAAAACTGCCAAGCACTCACAGTCATATTATGTCCCTGGCTGCTACAATGAAGTGGAGAGGGGTCATTCCAAGCTTTGAAAGTTGGGAGTGATGCCCACTCTTTAAAAGAGCCATTGCTGCCAGTAGCAGCTCCCCTTGGGAGAACTCCAGTGTGCCAAGTGTCTGCTGCTTCCTCTGCGGTCAGCTGAGAGAATGAGAAAAATTTTTGAAATTAAAAATTTGATACATAGTAGTAATTCCCTGGTTCTTTGAGTGTTGAGATAAAAAATCACCACAAAACTTTAAGAAACCATGTTTCTCCACTCAGCTTGTGATTTTCTTGAGTTTTCTCCTTTGCAATGACAGCATTTCAAGGAAAGTGTATATTTCCTACCTCCAGCTATTTTTCTTCCAAAATCTTAGTTTTTTACTGAGAAAAGGTTTTGATAGCAAAGTCTGAATCACCCTTAATTTATCACAGTCACCAGCCTGTCCTAGCTGGGATGCCAGCTTTGACAACTAGCCTTGACTGATACAGCCACTAGTGCTTTGTGTGCAGGTGAATGCATATCTGGGGTAGAAGAGACGTACTAAACGACACAGCACAGCTGTACTGATTTCTAAGCAGTTGTGCCCTTCGCTGTTCTTGATCAACGCATGAAATCCCCCAGCACTCACACACACGCTGCACTGACACCACGATGCAGGTATCTGGGGGTTAAAGGGTGGCTGGTTGGTCCTCTGGGTCAATACTTGCAGAGATAAAGGAACAGAAAAGGAAATAAAGGGGTTTATCTTCCTCCTGGCCCAGCAGGCATCTGGAAACCCTGCTGTCACACCATCTGTCATCTCCTTGGGAGGCTGGCTCTGCAGTGTGCTGGGGTGCGCTTTGGTTCTGCATCAGCTGGAGGAAGCGCTGTGCCTTCGGGCTCGCCCTCCTCCCTATCCCGCTGATGTTTTGTCTTTAGAAATACTCCTAATGTGTCTGTGTGACCTCCCGCATCTTGTGGTCACCGAACAGCCTGACACCCCTCCTGCAGCCTCTGCAGGCAGGGGGGCTCCCAAGTCCCACCACCGAGATGCGGCAGTGGTTTACTCCAGCTCAAACCCAGCGAGGAGGTAACTTTCCTCCAGGCTTCGGGCTCTCTCTGCACCAGCTGCCCAGTGTGTGGCATCATCCCCAGGCTTGGCTTACATCCCAGAAAACATGCTGCATTGAAAAGGTGTTGGGACCTGCCTCCTGCCCTTTGACCAGAACTCTGCTTGTCTATGCGTGACATCAGGCTGCGTGCACGCAGCCTTCAGGAAAAGAAGAGAACAGTCACCTTCTCATTCTGACAGAGACTTCCCGAGCTGATGGATGGACATAAAGAGACCATTGATCTGAATAAGACAGAGGAATGAAGGGTTCAGAGAACCTCAGAGCCAGTAAGCAAAGGTCTTGTGACCTTATAGGATGCTGCATGGCTATGACAGGTGTGGCTGTGGCGGTGGGAATTGTGTCTTCAGCAACAACATTTACTTTCCTGTTCCTCAGGAGCCACAGCACTGCCCTGGCTGGGGAACGCATGTGCTGCTACGACTGTGGCTACACACACATGCTACAAAACAGCTTGTGGAGCTGCCCGAAAAGCGGAGAGCTTTGGGAGTCCACTGTGGGTGCACAGAGGGGCTGCTTCCCCTGCAGCGGGGCTGCTGCCCTGAGCCGGGTGGGATTTCACGTGAGGGTGCACGTCTATTCCAGCAGCCACCGCCTGTGGTTCCTGGGTGATGACTGTGCGGGAAGGGCACGTCTGCAGGAGTTAGTAGATTGTCTTCACACGGCGCAAAGGCAGTGAGAGGAGTTTCTGAGGCCACATCTGTGCTGCTGTGGCTCCTCTCCAGGAGGTTCAGTCACCCCCTTGCTTTGCCTGTAGTGAATGGCAGGCACAGAGAGGAAAATCACCCTGGAGGGTCTGACCACAAGAAAGCTGAGGGAACCTGCAGGCTTGCAGGCAGCTTTGGGCAGACAGAGCTGTCTTGTGGATTGTGTGAGCTCTGGATGGTGCTGCTGGATGACTCCATCTGAGGGCGAATGCAGCAGAGATTACACTCTGACTCAAGGTTAGTTTTGATTTATTATTCCCAGGAACCTTTAGCACAGCAAAGCTTTTTGAGTTCCCTGCAACAAGCGCTCTTTGTTTTACTGCCTTTATAAATCATGTTAGTGTGCAGAAATGTAAGAATAGAAAATGTTAGTCTAGAATAAACAATTGCTAACCAGTGAGGCAAAATAATCAATATTCATAAGATAAAGCACCAGTGTAAAGTGAGCAATGATAATAATGAGGAAGAGAAACAAATCAAGAGGTGAGACTCCCAAAACCTTACTGACAAAACAAGGTGCCTAAAGAGTATGTGGCTCTGGACTGCATAGCTTACCAAAGAGCAATAGTCAATGACCCTGGATGCAGTTGGGGGTTCAAGATGACACCTTGGTTCAATCTGATCTGTGTTAGATGTGCAGAAGAATGAACCTGAAGTGCATTTATCTAGTAGGGTTGGGATCGTGCAGGAGAGATCAAGGATGTGAGGTGGGAATGGGGTTAGGAATAAACTAGGGGATTTCAGCCTGGTGAAATAGTGCATGTGGTGCAGTCAGGATGAGCCTGATGGCTAGTGCAGTGTCATATGAGGTGGGAGAGAGCAAGGGAGAGGGTCTGCAGAGTTTTGCAGCAGCATGAGCAACTCCAGTGCTAGGTGGGAAGAGGGTAGAGACATTGCTGTTACCTCTTGTGCCACTGGCATTCAGCTCAATAGACACTGGGAGGAGTAGAGCAGTTCATCTGCATGTCCTGGGACATGTTGCATGGCCAGGTGTCCTAGTCCCTTGGGGAGGGAGTCATCTTCAGCTGAGGCACTTTCTTGCACCATGGGAAGTAATCTTCTCCAGAGTGTGGGACTGGCCCTGGGCACCACAGGGCAGGAAGACACAGGTGAACAGGTGACTTCAGGGAAGGGACTGAGCAAGGAGAACTTCTCTATGCAGAAGGGCTGCCTGGAGTGAAACCATGGCTGTCAACCAGTGAGTTGGCTGGGAATCCAGGCTTGGCTGAATTTGGGCAAGCAGCATCCAAAGAACAGGCTGGGTGTTTATTTCTGCACAAGGGTGGTTTATACCTGAAGCCATCAAGTGTAGACTAACTGGAGGGGTACAGGGGCAGCAGCCTCTTTGACTTGAATATCTCTAAGTGGGACCTTGGAGGACTCCCTGTGGGAATGCCCTGTCTCAGGGCAAGGCACAGTGCAGTGCTGTGGGGATGGGGGCAGCTTGTACATCAGCTATGCTGGCCATGCTAGGACAGGTCTGATAAAATCACAAAGATTGCTTCTAAAGAGTAGGGATGGTGCAAACATGTGGGGTGGGGACCTTCCTGCAGAGGTACCTTTGCTCACTTGCAGAGACATTGCTCAGTCCCACTGACACCAGGAGACACGGCACAGAGGCCACTGCTCTTGGTGTTAGGTGGCTGTTTCCTTCTAAGTGAAAAGTGTAAGACAACAAGAAGAAGAGCTGTTGCTGAAAGAGTATCACGTTTCAGGGAAAGGTATCTTTCAGGTTCCTCTGGGACGCGTGTCTTTTCAGGACCCCAAGGGGAGCAGGGGCTGGCAACACCTGACATGATCTTAGGTGACAAACTCTCTCCTGTGCTGCAGACCTGCCTACGGGGAAGTGAGACCAAGTCCATCTCACCTAAGAGTACACCCACAGTGCAGCATCCCTAACTGTCTCCCCAGAGACATAAGGGTGGTCAGCAGGGATGCAAGAAAGCTCATCCTATGTAGACACTAACAGTGTGTCAGGTGTGTCAAACCCAAAAATAACCTCTTCCTCTCCCCATGCCTCTCAGACCCTGCACTCCCAACCACCCTCCTGCAGTGGTCTGCAGTGCCCAGCCCCATGCAGCATTCGCGTAGCTTGAGGCACATGGAGATCTCACTGTGTGTGACACCCAGGGACTGGCCTTCGCCTCCAGAGGGAGGTGGCTCTGCTGAAGGTGGATGGATGTTGCTGTATCTGGCGGTGGGGCTGGAAGGGAAGCAGTGACCTGAGACTGGGGGCTGGGTGGGGGAGAGGAGAAGAGGTGGCTGTGTCCAGGCAGCCATGCAGAGAGCAGCAAAGAACAGAGGCCAAGAGAAACAGGCAGAAATGCAGAAGAGAGCAGCTGAGCTCCACAAACAAACATACATAACTGACAAACCCTGTGCCAGATAAATCACTAGAAACCTCCAACCAAGCACACACGGAGATCTCTATAAACAACCTAACCCAGCAAACTCTTTTGAGGAAAAACTCAAAAACTTTGATCGTTGTTGCCATGGTGATGTGATTTGGAATAAGTGTGGCAGAGTATTTTTTATTATCAGCCTTTGTCATAAACAAATAACCTGCTGTAGACTTAGAAAAAAGGGATAGAGCTGGGCTCAGACCGTCTAATCATCAGACCCAGAGGCTGCAACTAATAAATCAAGGAAATAGGGAGATTGTAAATTCCACCAGAGGTCACTTGGTTAAACCAAATTCAGGCATGGGAGACAGCCAGCGTGGGTGGGGAGTGAATTAACGGCAAGGTCTGGTCACTGTCAGTTACCATTCAGATTCTGGTTTCTAGTGACGGGCATCTCATCTCCAGAAACCTTCTAGGAAATTAAACCTGCATACTAAGCACAGGCTAGCTGGTGAGCCTGTGGCTTGTTTGGGGCGGTATTGCCCTGTGGTTTTACCCTAGAGATGTGGGCTACACTCTGCCTTGCGTAACATCAACCAGTAGTTTGACTCTAGTAGAGGCATGAGCAGACTCTGTCCTGCCAGAGGTCCTAAATCACTCCACTGGTGAAGGTTGCTACTGCCTAAACGCAGTTGTTGCAACAGACTTAATCTCGTGTGTGTGTTGTGGCCCCATGGTCCTTGTCATCTCTGCTATATGGGGTGCTTAGTAAATTCCTGCATTCTGCCAGCCATGGACCAGTAGCAAATATTACCCATGCAAAAAGTTGCAATTCTACTAAAGAGGCCTCATATTTATGTTTCTGCTCCACATTGGCTTAAAGAGTAAGGGGATGAGCATAAAGCTTGCAACTCACCTGTTGTGGAGTTTTCACTCAGTGCTGGCCATGTTGCAACATGGATCCACAACCTGGGGTTAGTTGTGCTGGTTCCCTGTCAGCAGCTGATGACCATCGGTGCTGGTCAATGGTACCCTAGGGAGAAAGATGCCAAGACCAGACAACAGGAGTGTGGTGAGAAGAAACATGGCTTTCCCCATCCCATCCCAGGATCTGGACATTATCTGGACCTAGCACACAAGCATACTGAGTGGAGGCTTTCTTCCTCTGTGAATGCTCTTGGGGCCAGGGGTGAGGCAGCCCTGGACTGTTTGATGGTCTCAAGAAAGAGCACATAGTTGCATAATCCCAGGAGAAAAGAAAGCCCTAGCAAATGTGTGGGAACACTCTGCCTCCAGGGAGTGCCTGTGCCATGTGGCTTTTTGAACTTGTCTTGGAGACATGGTTTCTGTGGCCTCCGTTTCTCAGATTTGTGAGTGTGCCAGTTTGACAGCTGGACTCACCAGGAAAAAAAGCTGTGAGCTCACAGACAGAAGGGATGTTTTGCTCTATGTCACCTCTACCTGTAAGTGTAGGTCATCTCTCACAGTTGCCCTGCCTGACTCTTGGCATAGATGTAATGAAAACCATCCAGCAAAATTTGTCTATAAACATGAAATACTTCCTAGGCCTCTCCCAAGTTCCTGTGAGTTCCATCTACTCTTCTAGCAAAACCCTGTCCTCTGTAGTGCAAAATCTAATCCCACGGGTCATCAACATCACACAGGAGGTGGCTATGCAAAACAGGTTGACACAATTTCCAATACAAAGCACCTACTGTGACCCATTTTCCTCTTTAATTCAAAATTCCCTTGACTTTGAACATCTTCAGAGCTTTGGTGCTTCCATCTTGCTAAAGCCCCAAGCATCACCCAGAGCTTGGGGAGACCTTATAGTGGCCTTCCAGTAATTAAAGGAGTCCTTTTATTAGTGGGGAGGGACTCATTGTCAGGGAGTGTAGGGATAAGACGAGGGGTAACGATTTTAAACAAAAAGAGGTTAGATTTAGATTACATATAAGGAAGAAATTCTTTACTGTGAGAGTGGTGAGACACAGGAACACGTTGACCAGAGAAATTGTGGATTCTCCCTCCCTAGACGGGTTCAAGGCCAGGTTGGACGGGGCTTTGAGCAACCTGGTCTAGTGGAAGGTGTCCCTGCCCATGGCAGGGGGGTTGGAACTAGATGATCTTTAAGGTCCCTTCCAACCCAAACCATTCTATGACTCTATGATCACATCAGTTCAGGTTTATCCAGGGGAGGCTTGAACATCTATCAGCCTAATTAGTGGCTGTGAATGCAGCATTGCTCTCTCTGACTCTCCCCAGGGATGCTGTAGATCAGGCTGCTTGCACTGGATCGTGCTCAGATCCTTTCCTCCTGCTTTGCCCTGATGCTCCCAGCAGAGTGCTCTGCTTCCACGAGTCAAACTGCATCCCGTTGTTGCCGTTCAGCCTTAGCCCGGCATTTATCCTGCCAGACAAACTCCTGTTCCTCACAACCTGGTTTCGCTTCACTAGCACTCACAGTCTGTGCAGTTCCCTCTTCTCTGTCCTGCATCGTCAGAGAAGAGAGAAATCTGGTGTGACAACTTCTGAGAGTGAAACAAAGTACCTCTCTGTACATCCCTTCACACCCCACGTCTCCAGCTTCTGCTCATTCACCTCTTAAAGAATTTATCTATTCTGCTTTCCCTGGGGTTATACAGCATGGCATGGCTTTTGTGTAAAGCTTGGGCTGCTAATTAACATCTCACAGTATCTTTCTGTGTGCAGAAGGCCATGTAAAAACCATATGCATGTGCGTTAAGGTTGTAATCTCAGAAAGTAGGAAATGAGACACGTGAACTCTTCTAGGGAATGTTCAACCACTTGGTGGTTCAGTATCACCCAGTTGCTCTGCTGCGCGTGGGATTTAAAGTCCCTGCTCTTCACTGAGGGCAAGCGGGGAAAGGAGAAGAGGTTACATTTCAGGTTTGGGTTAAGCAGAAGTCATAGGGAGGTGGCTGCAGAGAAGACATTGTAGGAGCAGCAGGAGAATTCACTTTTTCAGCTTGAGCTTGGAGCTCATTTTAAAAGTCATTATCTCCTGGGAATTAATTGTCTAAAAGCTTGATGTGGTTTGGAACTCCTGTGTTTGAGTACCTCAGCTCTAGGCCTGGGGCAAGTATGGAGAAAAAAGTCAAATAAGAAGAGTGTCCCACTTGGGAAAACATTTTTTCTGCATAGGGAATTGGGTCTGAAAAAACCCAGAAATGTGCATCCACTCAGCAAAGGTGACTCTCATACCTGCTCCTTATAACAGGGTAGCGCTTCAGTCCACAACACAGTTGTTTCAGTTACAGGACAAATGCCTAACAAGGACAAAGTGACTTTCTGAAGAGAGTGTTCTCTAATTAATGATACAAACACGCAGCACATGGCCACTGCTTTCACAGTGATGACAGTGAACACCAAGGGATGTCCTTGGGCTGCCAGTGCTGAAGTACAGAACAGGGCCATGAAATCTGCCATTTTTGTGACTCCATGACTGAAACAAGAACCTCTGGTGATCAGGACGCTCTTGCAAGAGACAGGCAAGTACCAATGCTTTGAGGAGCCTGAGCCCTCATTACCATGAGCAGGTTCTGCAGCTCAGGCCACACTGCAGAGGAGAAGTGGGGAACAGCGTGGGCATCACAAGAGCAAATCATAATGGCCTTGGACATCTCTCTTGACACATCTCTCCACGCTTGTGATATGTGGGCATGCACACAGATACATCCCTGGCATCTCCTGCAACAGAGGTACCCACTGCTTGAACAATTCCCGTGGTGTCCCCTCAGCTGTATTAAATAAATCCTCCCATCTTCGGTCAAAAAAGCCTTATGAGGATGAAGTTGCACCCATCCGTTATACAGTTGAAGGCTAAACCACCAAGGAACTGTTGCAAAGGGAACATTTTCCTCAGTATCCAAGCACCAAAGCACCTAACTCCCACTGGTGCCTTCCAAAACAGCTTCCCCGTTACAGCTGTGCAGAAGGCTATCCATCCTTTTGATATTCCCCATTAAGGAATGATTCTCTGCTGCTAGCAATGGTCTGAGATGAGAAATGTAACTTGTATCACTGTTTTCCAGGTTGTCTACACTTTTTCTAACCTCTAAGGCATTATATAACTTTCCCTCTTGGAAGTGTGCACCTGTTTTAATAAAAAAAATTTAGCAGAATATGAAATTAATGTAATGATACCATCTGACTCTCCCCCTGCAGGAATCTTGCTGTTTATTGGAAGGGGGTTAAGTGGTGAGCAGAAGGGAAAGCATTTCCTAAGTGCAGCTGGAAAGAGATCTCACCACCTGCAGAGCAGGACGGGAGGATGCAGAGCTGGACTGTGCACCAGCATCTGCTCACCCACATCTCTATTTCTGAGCAGAGGCTCACCCACAGCACTAGTGCTGGGTCATAATTCATAATGCCAGACCGGACACCTTAACCAGCACCCACAAAATAGTCTTCTGACCAGGTTTGCTCAGTTTCTGCATCAGATCCTTTCTCCCTCATACTCAGAGAGCCTGCTGTTGCCTGTGAACAAATTCTAAAATTGCCCTCTTCCAGCGTGAAGCTGTACCAAAGTCACCCTGCATTCATCCCCCTTTTTACTTCTAGCCATCAGTCAGCCGTTAGGGTGGGATGCAGGAACAAAACCCTGTGAGTTAAGTGATAAAATGTACACTCTGAATCCCATTGTGGAAAGTGGCTAGCAACAAGCTGAACTCTTCAAGGCTCTGAATCTCTGAATGACTCATGAAAACTAGTCAAAAAAATCCTTTTAGGAAATGACCCAGTTGAAGAAATCAGAATCCGCTCACAAATGGTTTGCTAACCAAAGAATGAGTCCATGGAGCCTCTTTCTCATGGCCTGACTCATCCTCAGTAGTATCCTTTTTTTTTTTTTTCCTTTTCCCTTTGAACAGTTCAAAAAATTTGTGTGAAATTGCTAGAGTATTTTATAGATATTACTCACCAGCTCAGCATGATTAAATGCAACCTATAATATATATAAAGAGGGCAAAATTTTCAAAAAATGTCAGACTGGCTCAGGAGCTAAATTTCCCAGGAGCCTGAAGTGTTGCAAATGCTGAGGACTGCAACACATCATTTTCAGGCTCTGTGCCACCTAGGAGTACTTCTCCTTAGCTCTCCGGGCTGCCTAGGCAATGCAGCGGGATTTGCTTACACTGCCCAGCTCCTCTTCAAGTGTGGGTAGATTTTGCCAGCTGCAGGGAAGAGCCTCTCTTAACTTAGAACTCTCTTTACAGTGAAATCTTTAAATTCATATAACCTCAGTGGATAGACTCCTCCTTTAGCTGTCTCCCTGCCTCCATTCATGAGAAAGGGAGTGTCTTGATGTCAGAGGACTGCTTTGCCCCAGGATAAACTCCTCTGGGGTAATTGTGGCAGGACCTGTTTAAAGGCTAAAGTTAGTTTCATGGGATCTGGTTTTTCCTTCTGAAACCAGGGAAGGGCCCAGAAATTACGTCTCTGGGAAGAGACTAGGGAGGGGTGAACCTCTGTCACAATCTCAGAAGAGCCTTTTGGAGCTGAATGTCTTGCCATACAGTGGATCAAAAGCCAATGAATTTGAGCCAGAGCTCAGGGTATGGGAAAAACACAGCTCTGCTGAGCTGCTTATCCCTGAGCAGAGCCAGCTTAAGGCTTCCTGAAGGATCAACAGCTTTGAATTTTTGCCCCTACATGTACCAGGAGAGACTGTAAGAGCACAGGTGTGATGGAGGCAGAGAGAGCCCTTGAAAAGCTGTTTGTTCCTCTGGCTGGTTTGGGGAGCACCCACCTGCCCCCCAGCCACCTCTCACTCTGGGAGAAAAGGTTGCATCTAGCCTGCTTGGTTCCAGGCATCCAGCACAGAAAAAACAACCATTTTGGCCAGAGCAGCTCTTTACTTGATTTGTGCCTGTAGCTGATTCTGCCTCCGAGAAATTTCTGAGCAACACACGATACCGAAGGTAAAGCAAAGCAAGGAAACACCAGGGGTGGAAAAGCATCTCTAATCCCCTTCAGGGCTGAAACTCAGGGAACTTGAAGAGCCACCAGGGAAGGCTTGAGCAGGGCTTCACCCTGTCCCTGCAAGCAGTGGGTGTTTGCGAAGAAGAGGTTAGTCAGCAGCTCCCTTTCAGTACAGCAATAGTAATCTTGGCTTTTAATAGCTCTGTTAGCTCAGGAAGAAGGAGCAGCTGACCATGAAACAGCAGTAAGGACATCTGAAGAGGCCTAAAAATGTAACATGTGAATGATATGTTTTTAAATAGAGTACACAAAGGGAAAGAGAGAACTTGGGATAAATCCAAAGCTGAAAATCCAATTTGGGGGAGTAAGTGAATGTTAGGTAAAGACCAAATTATCACTTAACTCTCAAGTGAGAGGGAAGGGTTGAGCTGTCAGACCTAGGCCCATTCCTAGGAAAGTGATAAAACATTTCCAAATAAAGACACCTTGGGTGGGAAAGGCAGATGATAGTCTGTACCCACTGGGTTTTCAGGTATCAGGATGTGCTGGGTCAAATCCCAACACATTGCAAATAAAATGAAAAATCCTTACCGAAGTAGACATTGCATCTAGTACTTCTCCACTCTCAGTAGGTCAGCTATCACAGCAAAGAAAGAAATGAACCTATCCTGACATGATTTGTTCTTCAAAAATCCATACCTGGCATTTTTATTACCTTACCTTTTGGGTAGCCATAATCTAATTGTTTAATATTGTTTTCCTGAAAAATCTCCAGGCTCTGGAGTGAAACTATAATTTGGAGCTCTTCTATAATTTCCACCCCCCCTCCTTTCTTCCTCTCCTAAAAATAGATATTATACTTCTGCCTCAGCCCCTTCTCACCCTCCCATATCCTTACAGCTCTCTAAAAGTATAGCAAACAGTTCAGAGGCAGCTTCAGCTGAATCCTTAAGTACTCCAGAGGGATATCTCCAGGTGCTGTGTATCTGAGTACCTCTGTTCTGGTTCAGTCATCTTTAACTCATCCTTTCTTGCACCTGGCCTGTCTAATCTCTTTGTAAAACGCATTGCCTTACACAGCTTGTTGCAATTATTTTTTTATTCTGAATGTTGAAGAATACACTGAATGCTTCAGCCTCATCTGTGTCATCTGTTATTTGCTATCCTGGTCCCATAAGGCTAGGCTTCCCTTTGTCATCTTCTTACTTTGAAGGTATTTCTGGAGCCTTTTCTTGTGCCCTTTCTGCTCCTCGCCAGCCTGGTGCGTGTTGGGAGTGCTGTTTCTATTCCAGTGTGATTGTGCTGCCACTCTACATGCTCTGCACTCACGTGTCCTCACTCCCATTTACTGTGCAATTTTTTATTTTTAAGCCATAAAGAGCTCGCGATGCAGCCATAATGGCTCTTATTACTCTTCCCTTTCCTCTGCATCAGTATCATTTGCTTTTAAAAGTAAAAGGGAAACATTTTCCACTGTGAGCAAGGGAGAGAGATTTGGGGAGATGTCAATCCTGTAGGCACACTCCGAGGGGTCCCTGGGTGCTGGGGGGGCTCAGCTTGAGACAGCCTTCCAGTGAGAAGGTGTGCAGTTCTCAGGGGGGAGCAGGCAAAATCAGAGCTTCATCTTGGGCTCCTCTGATCTGCTCTCCCTTCTATCCCTTTTGTTTTGATAATCTCACCTCTTGTCAGTGGCCATCTGGGAACAGATTTCCTGCCAGGATAATTAACTCTTATGACACTCTTCTCTTTTTCCGCATCCTTTTTTGCCATGTTTCAGCTTGGTATAGGAACTGGTGGTAGGTACAATTAAGGTGAGACATACTATGCTAATAGGACATGATGCCTCTGATGGCAGTGAACTAGCACTGATGATCTCATGGCCCTGTCTCTGTCAGTCTCACAGACATCAGGCGTCTGCAGTCTCAAAGGAAATACAGGTTGATCTTTCCTGAATGGGGGATGAGCGGAGGAGCAGCTAGTTGCTTGTGCCATAATTCAGGGTATCACTACAGCACAGTTTTATTTATATTATGTGCTTAACAGGGGTACTTCAGTACATTAAAGAACTTCCTTGGAAGACACCAGGATTGGGATCCCTAAAGTGATATAAAAAAACATGCTTAAAAGCATATGCAAAGGTCATTTAAGACTGTGAGATTCAAGAGAAAGGCTGGAGACATTTTGCGCCAGCTTCAGAGAAACACGGATACCAAGGAAGCATTAGAAATTTTGTTTCATGCCAAAATACAGCTTAATAAAAAAATAGGAGGTAACAACAGGAGACCTCGGTAACTGCTGCCCAGTTGCACATCAATGCCTGTTAAAAGTTGATATGTTCTTTGGGTGAGTTGTAGATGAGCTGGACAGGTCAGAAATGGAGCCAGAGATAGAAGTCCTTTAAAACAGGAACATGAATACTTAGAACCATTTTTACTTTAAAAAGGGACTTCCTGGAGTCTTCAGCTGGGTTCTCCTGACTTGGACTCAGGTCAGGCTTGGCATGGGAATGCTCTGAAATCATTCAGCTGCTTTGTGTCCTTGGACAGAAGTAGATATTTCTCCTGGGCCAAATTTGAATCCAAAACCTGCTTGGCCAGGAACTTTTAATAGCTGGCAATCTTTCAGCTGGTCTGCCATAATAGAGACACAGGAGATAGGTGTTGTTTTTCAGTAGCTTAAGATACAATAGAAGGTGGCATTTTGCTCACCTTGGTAAACCCAGTGTGAAGGTCACCAGGTTAATTTCTGACTTGCAGCAATGTAAATGGTGATAATCCAGCTCTCAGTGAACCAATTCAAATTTTATTGTCATCTCCAGATGCTATCCAGCTCATGCTCTGAGACCCTAGTGATGTTTCTAGCACAGTCCTGCCTAGCTACTTTATGAAAACAGAAGACACATTTACAGAACAGAACCCTTCATTCCTTTGGAGGCAGCTTCTGTGTCCTGAAATGGCCCAAATGACTGAATGTGAAGAAACTGTGACATAATTTCAGTGCAGCAAACTGCGACTCAGCATGTAGATTAGGTTCTTAAAAGATGAAGTCCTGCTCTTGAACTAGAGCTGAAAACTGATGGAATCTGAGAGACGTTGGTTGTGAGGCACCTCTTTGGTCCAACAACCTGTTCAGAGCAAGACTGTCACTGGCACTATGTCAAACCAGCTGTGGTTTCGATTCAATTCTGTGATTCTGTCTCTTGAACCAAGGAACCAGCACCAGGACAAGAGGGAATGGCCTCAAGCTGCACCAGGGCAGGGTCAGACTGGCTCTTAGAAAGTATTTCTTTGCAGAAGGGGTTGTTGGGCGTTGGAATGGGCTGCCCAGGGCAGGGGGGGAGTCCCCATCCCTGGAGGGGTTGAAGAGTCGGGTTGACCCAGCGCTGAGGGATCTGGTGGAGTTGGGAATGGTCAGTGTTGGGTTCATGGTTGGACTGGAGGAGCTTCAAGGTCTTTTCCAACCGAGATGATTCTGTGATTCTGTGGTTTTCAGCAGCCAAACATGGAAAAAATCCAAGGATGCAGATGTCCCACCTCTCTGTGACCTGTTCCCAGGCTGCACCACTCTCCCAGTGCAAACTTTTTTCCTGATGTGGAATTTGAACTTCCCAAGCCATTGCCCTATTGCCCCTTGTTATACTGGCTGTTACTGCTGAGAAGAGTTTGGCTTTGTGATCTTTATGACTTCCCTTCCAGCAGTTGCATGCAGCTCCTGTATCTCCACTGATCCACCTTTTCACTGGGCTGGACAAGCCTGTCTCCTTCAACCTCTCTCCACAAGATGTGTGCCTCTGACCATGAAGGTAGCCTCTGCTGGACCTTCTCAGGTTTCTCCAAATTCCTCTAGAACTGAGGATCTGAGTTCTGAGGTGAAGATAGCATGCCTCAGTCTTCTGGCCATGCTTGTCCTGATATACACCAGTCTGTGGTTTACCTTTTTTGCAATTAGAGCTCACTGTTATCTTAATATTCAACCTTGTGTCCACTCTAAACCTTAGATCCTCTCCAGCATTAGTAACTTGATTTGGGTGGAAAATGAATAGATATGTTGGACCCAATACGAAATCTTAAGTTTCCATTTAAGGGGGCATTCCATAAATTACATGCCTGCGAAATCAAGGAGCACTCAAATCTTTTTCAGTAAAGATGTTTACTCCTATCAGGAAACACAACTGGGATATCGTTCTTGGGGTAAAAGTCAGGAAGACCTAGGACCACCAGAGCTCTTGTGTCTGTGGTTTTGGTTCCATAAATCTGCAAATACATGGGCTAGAAGCTGCATTTGTTGAGATTGCAGCACAGGTGCTGATATAAATGCTGCTTTTATCTGGTCCCAGTATATGTAAAGCTTAAGTGTGGCTCAGTGTGATCCCCATCAGGACACACACAGGGAGGAAGTTTGGTTATGGATTCAGGCTTAGCTAATGAATGAAAACAAGGGACATGCCCCCATGCTCTGTAGGCTCTTTCTGTTCAGCTGTCAGCCTCTCCAGCATTTCCTGGGCTCTTGGCTGCTCTGGGCTTGTGTTGACCTGGGTGTTTGCAGGCAGGCTGTCAGTCTGGATCCCACACTGCCAGCCCACTATGACTCACACTGACCCAAACATCCATTTGGCCCATTATTGCTTTTCTTTATTTCTGTCAGATTGGTATTTTCATTTCTGGAAAAAACATAACTCTGACAGTCTTGTCATTAAATCCAGTTCGGAAACCGGAAAAAAAAAAAGGCAAAAGAACAATGCCCAGACTTGTCCTTCCCATCAACCCGCTGTGTTGCAGAGAACATGCAATCCAGTGCCGAGCTGGATTGCTCCAGGATGCATGTGTCTCCTGAAGGACTCACTTGATTTCTCTTCTGCATTACCTTTTCCCCGCAGGCCTACAGAAACCCCCAAGCTGCCTGAATGTGAATATGAGTGTGGGTGTGGCATTTGTGTCAATAGTTTTCATTACAATTTTGATGTCCCAGCTGTCCCTTCATGTTGCATTTTACTTCACATGGGAAGGGGACCTTATGTGTCTCTGCAGCACAGAGCAGTGAACAGTTGGGTACTGTCCTCTTCCATACAGCTGATGGGCAGCTCGCTGCAGGGTGTGGGCACTGTGGTTATGGTGTTACAGGCCCCTGCACAGGTGCTGAGCATGGTGCTTATCTGCTCTGAAGTCCTTTGTCACACAGATTTTCCTGCCCTCTGATTTTGTATAAAACCTGGGCTCAAGGTAAGCAGCAACAGGGCTTTTAGAAGGAGATTTGTAAAGACTGAAAACATTGGAGAGTCCTGAATACACTCTGGCCTGATAGTCCAATGGCTAATTATTCTCTCTAACAAAAAATGTGTCATGTTTCAGTTAGCCTGATCTGATTTCGTAATTCACCCACAGGGTCTTATATGTGTGTGTCTTCCAAATTGAAGAGCCCTTTGCTTTCAGAAGCACCTTCACCTTTTATCTGATGAGCTCAGTGGTCTGAGCTGCTCTAGTTTTAGTTTTATAGCACTTAAAAATTATAAGATGATCTTTCCTATAGACCCTTGTAATTTTTTCATGAACTTTTTGGAAGCATGTGATATGGACCTGAACAGACCCCTTTCTTTTGCCTCACAAGATGCTGGCTGCACTGCCTGGAAGATTGCTCTTGCCAGTGCTGATTAAGCCAAACTTCCTGGCTGTCTCTGATGCTCGGCGTGTGGGATCTCTCTGGAGCATCCCCGGAGCACCTGTTAGAGTGCAGAGCAGGGATCCTTGGGGCATCTAGACCTCCATGCTGGAAGACCTTCTAGAAGACAACCTGCAGCTAGAGTGTACCTGTTTGGAAAACCTGGAACCCCCAGTTCACATCTCACAAGCAGCGTGATGTAGACTTTGCTCATACTCTCAGGACATTGGGATCCCTCACATACACCAAGTATCATACAAAAATTGCAAGCATAAGCAATACAGGTAGTCCTCTCGTTTGTAATGATGCTACTGCAGCACCAGGCTATGGCAGGGTCCAGGCATCTTCAACACACCTGGGTGACCATGATACATGTCCATAAAGCCAACATCCTAGGAAGGGGAAAGGGTGTCAGCCCACCTCTGAGGAAGACCCCTGAGTTATGAAACATGGTGGTGATCTCAGGCACCCAGCAGTTCTACCAGCAAAATGAGCAAAATTAGTGTATTAATTTCTATCTGCTTGGCACAATGAGAAGTCAGACTGCTAACAATTGCTTTAAGCAAGACTATTAATGAGTACTAGGACAAGAGCAAATTACACAAGCAAGCAATGGGTTTATTATCCTCACTAAAAGCACTTGCTTGATGTCTGGCATTCCTACATGGCTGGGCTAATGTGTTTGTGAAACACAGCTTGTCCTCCTAAGCAAAGGTTGCAGGTTTCTCCTGCCTGCAGAGCGTTCTCTATCCTGTACTGTACAACTTTGCTGTGCAATTCTCCCAACAAGAAGTGTTACAGCCATGCCCTGATTCTCCATCCTGCTTCACCCTTCAGCCAGGATGCCATCAGACAACTGTCAAGGTTGAGCCATCTTAACATATTTGAGCAGATCAGCTAGGTCACCTGGGAGTGGTACCTGCCCAAGTACAAACTCGGAGCGCTTCGATAAGCATCTTACAGTCTTCACTGCTGCTGTACTAAGGCAAGAACTGGTGCAGGTTCAAGTGGTGTCACTGATGTTAGCATGCAAGGAGTGACAGGTGCAACCCTGGAGCAAGGATGGAGGGATCCTGCTCCTGAGGATAGACAATCCGTGTGTCTTGCCAACGTAGTTTGCACAGGGCTCTGTCATTTCTGCCACCAGCTGAGATGATGCTTAGCAAAAGTGAGATGATGCCTAGCACTGTAGATGCTAGGAGGGATAACAGATGCTATGATAATGAGTAAGAGTGTGCCTATGCAATGCCTCCTCCCTCCTGAACTGGCAGCACTAACTGAGAACCAACCATTTAAACAGCCAGATATTGTCAGAGTGGACAGCCACCTTGAATCAAGCACCTTAAATCTCAGTTCTCTGTTGTGAGATCTGGGGTGTGTGACAGAGATTCTTCTTGAATGAAACCTGGAAGAGTCTACAGACAGTTGCGCATAGGGTTGCCATGCAATAAAGCTACAAAGCATGTCAATGGAAGGCTGCAGAGCAAGGTGCCCCTGGTCCTTGCCTCTCTTGTTTCTCCGATCTGGGATACTGGTGCGTGTGCTAATGGGAATCCTGGCTTTTTCCTTTCCTGGCAACCCTGAGCAGAGGTCAGTAGCTTTTGATTAGGGACATGCTTTGTCAAAGCGGGACTCGGAGCTCTGTGTAACCTCTGCTCCAGCAATGTGATTATTTACAGTGAGGGTAGAAGAGCAGAGCAGACATCCAGCACCATCACCAGTATTTGCTCTCATTGCTGCCTGGGGTTGTGCTTGTCAGCAGCATACCTCATCTCGTAGATGCCCCTCACCACGTGCTGTGTGTGGTGCCTGAGGCTGTAACACCAGGGGTGGGACAGGGGCTGCCACTCACTCCAGTGCTGAGCTGGAAGACTGCAGACACAGCTGAACTAACTTCTCTAGTCCAGATGAGTGATGGCAGCGAGGGTGAGGATGGGATCCCCCTGCCTTTACTTCAGTGAACCAGGGGAACAAAACCTGTATCTGGGAACCTCCCCTGCGAGTGGCTCTCTCAAATCACTGGAGCTGGCTCAGCACGCAGCAAAGCTGCACTTGCCCCCTGAATTCCTGTGGAATAAAGGAAGGACTGTTAGATTTTAGGGTTTTGGTTTAAGCAGGTGACCAGGGTGAGAGAACCAGGACAGCTTAGTGTTTGATTAGGGAGCACTAATTATGTATTT
This sequence comes from Strix aluco, assembly GCF_031877795.1. Taxonomy (NCBI): domain Eukaryota; kingdom Metazoa; phylum Chordata; class Aves; order Strigiformes; family Strigidae; genus Strix; species Strix aluco. The sequence continues at coordinate 16,361,105 of NC_133948.1, read as the reverse complement.
AACCCTGGTCACCTGTCATGTGCCATCATAGAGCAAGTAACTAATGCCAATAAAATACAGAGTACATAACTGGTGGTGAGGGCTGGGAGGTGATGGAAGACAGTCTGTAGGCCACAACCCAACTGTAGAAATGGCTGAATAACCATATCAGGTTGACTTCCAAGTCTATTCAGTAGGAGACTCTCCTCTACCAAAAGCAGAGAACAGAGAATGGAAATAATCCCCAAACACAAAAACCTTCTACACCAGGGACTGTGGCAGGGCACGGGACAGAGGTGTGGTGGAAATGTCCTCTTTCTGTCACCTCCCATGGGCAGTGGACATAGCTGAGTGTGAGAGATGTCAGATGGGATTTATCTCACTTAACTTTAGACTCGTACAATGTAGATGTCTGCAAATGAGCTGGTCACCTGGAGTTCTGGCAGGGTGTGTTTCACTTGATGTTAAAAGTCTCTTTTAGAATGAGAAGCACATTTATTTCTCTCTACCAACTACAAAGGAAGGCTGTGGTCCAGTTCTTTGTGGTTATATTTGGTAGACAAATTCATCAAGTGTGAGAAGAAAAAGGGTAGATAAACTATTTGCATAGCTAAGGAATCATAAAAGCTTGCTTATACAAAATGAACCACTTTGGTTTACTGCAGGACATCACTGAAACCTGGGACAATGAGAAGGATATTCTCTGACGAGATTTCAAGTCTTGTCCACTTCGTATCCATCTGTTATTACCTCATCTCTAATGCCAAGGATTAATGCAGCAGATTGGTGCTGTTTTACATATTTTCAGAGAACAAGCCATAACAAAAACCAGCCAGAATTGCATCTTCAGAGTTCCCTCTGGTATGCGGATGAAAATGTCACCATCTGGAGAACTCACCTCAAGGAGGAGCCCCTTAAAAGCTACTGATCCTTCCTTTGGAGGGTCGATGGGCTTGGGATAGCAGGAAATCTCAGTTCCAGCCCAGTGATATTAGCTCAGCTGCTTGTATTCAAGCTTAGTGAGGAATGGATTCATCAGATGAAGGGGTCAGAGGAAATCCAAAAGGCAAGGATTTGAGCACAGTGTAATGAGAGACACATGTTGTCAGAAAAGAGAGGGATGTGTATGATATGTTAAGCTCAATTACACTTGGCACAAGTCCAAGGATGCCCTTGGGGCTGTGCCAAGCTTAGCAGACCTTAGGCTGGGTTGAAAACAGCACAGCAAAAGAAGAAAAAGTAAGGTGTCCTATGGAAGTGGTAGAAAGTTCCTCTGAACATGAAGACCAGAGAAGGCCATCAGATTGGAGGCCCTTAGGTGAGACTTAGAGGCTGTATAAATGTAACTGAGAATGACCTCTGGTAACAATAAAATCAGAAAACTTTGCTAGAGGATTGTAGAGTGGACACACGAAGTGTTTGCACAAAGGAAGAGAACAGTACTGTGAGGGAAATGGATCCTTGACCAACTGAGGGGCTGATGAAGTTAACAATGGCTTCAGCAAGCGGGAGCAGCTGTTGTTCTTGCAGCTTTTTCTGTAATGGGGAAATGGAATAAGTCCAGACAACAAAGAAATGACAGGAACTGTACAAAGTGATTCGTTGGAAAAAGCAGGTTTGGAGATCCTGGGAAAGTGCATGGAGGAAATGTCCAAGTGAATGGATTTTTGAGAAGGTAAAGGAAATAACTGACAAAATTTTAGACAGGCAGCAAGTAACTAAAGCAGTTCTTTACAGGTGAGAGGGGGTGCAGCATGTGTGTGTGAATATTTTGACTGACTATAAACTAAAACAATGAGTCTTTATTATCATAGACCAGGTCAGGAACATGGCCTGAAATAACTTGCAGGATTGTAGGGCAAAAAGGATGGGTGGAGGTTCTTGAAGGTTCCTGCCCATGCCAGTAAATAAAAAAGACCAGCCACTGCTCTTTGGCCTGGAGGTCAAATGACACAGCATGGCTCATGTGCACGGGGCTAAACAGGCTTTCCTCCTGTGCAGGATGGCTGTGCCCAAACTCTCTGGGAGCATTCCCTGTCTTGTGCTATGTGTAGTATCTAGTCTCGCAGTTTTCTGAATGTGTGCTAGTTGTCCTAGGCCAATGCTGTGCCAAGATCCATGTAAATTGTTGAATAGTGTGGACATATGTGGGACTGTGCTAAGCCTGGGTCCTTTTTTATCTACTAGTAAGGAAAGAGGCTGTGAGTGCAGAGCCTCTCTTCTTGCACCCATGCAGTTTGTTAGGTATCTTTGCAGTGCTCTCAGCTTTCAGGTATAACTAGTGCAAAAGACGTGGTAGAGAACTGGGAAACCTTGCAAGGCACTCATCATCCTCAAACTCTTGGCCACATACAGTGGTTCTGTATAGCAGTATAGCAGTGAAAATGCTGCAGGCCCCTGGCTATGAAGACATACTGGCTTATCCCATGTGGAAGTGGTGTATTGGAATATCTCTTCTCTGTTTGCATCACATCACAACCTAAACAGGCATGGTTATGTCAGGACAAACTTGGAGACTGGACTTCCAAAAGCATTTAATCCAAATTCACAACACAGGGAGAGAAAGCAGAGATGAACTGGGAGAGCTAGGAATAACAGTAACGGAGTACATGTATCCTGTACTGGGAGAAATAGCAAAGACCAGCAAAAATAGGAATTTGTGTGTAGAAATGAGATTAGATTTATTAGGAGTTTCCAGATCCAGTAGCGTAACAGAGGTGAAGCAGCTGCAGCTCCTTGTTCCCAGGTCCAGGTGTAGTGTGTCTGATCAGGATGAAAGACCATTAGTGGAAAATTTACATATGTTCATATATTCCATATGGATCCCTTCAGGAGCTGGGCTTAGTCTGCCTAGTAGCTGCCCCTCCATCCTGGGTCTCCCCAGTTTCTGGCACCTGGACATACGAGCTCCTGAGACCCACAGCCCCTCTCCAGTTGCTCAGATGCCCTCACGCACAGAGGTGTACAGACACATGCACTGAGGACTCATGCATTCCCTCCATTCCCTGCCTTTTGTTCCTCCTCTAAACATCCCAAAATATCTTGTGCAATCCCCAGATGCCCTTCCGGGCATCACATAACATGTCCCATGCCCTCAGGCCATGACCCTTCTCAACCTGTGAGGCTATCTGGAGAGCTGCTCCCATTGACTTGTCCAGTGGGTGTCCCACCTGGACCATGAGGCTGATGGCTCTGCTCAGGTAGGCCTGGGAGGAGCTGGGGTAGGGTGCTGTGTTCGCTTTATTTAGGTTATTGGGGTTCCGTTGACTATTACTCTTCCTTTATGTTTGTGGAGATGAGCTAACAAGAATTGCAAAACTACTGTTACTGGGGGAAGGTGGCTTGGAACAAAATGTCTCTTAGAGAATAGCAACAATGAGCAAGACCTTGAAGAGTAAATGAATGGAAAAATAAAAGGATAAGAAGGAAAGGTTAAAACCTGTAAATAATCAGTGAAGACAATATTAACAAAAACATGTCAACATAACTGCACTTCCCTTTGTATCAGAGACAAAGTGTCTAGGATGTTGGGGCACTTGGCAACAGCTTCTCTGAGGCTGGGCTGAAAGCATCTTGTTGATAGGAGCTGTTGAGAACTAACAGCAAAAATGGATTTCTCCTCAGCAGAAGATTTGTAAGGAAGTGAAATTCAGAGAGAAGTCCAGACAGCAAGCGGGGGTTTTGTTGAGTTTGGCTGAGGACCATCTTCCCAAACCTGAAGTAATCCAGCTCTTGGGAACAATGACAAAGAGCCTCTCTACTATTTGAGGGGTTTCTGGGACTGCACAAGTGCACTGAATGTTGTCTAGCAAGTTGATGAAGAGATTCAAGAGGAGTGACGTGTTTGACCTCACTGGGGACAGGTCTTCCCTTCTTTGACTGAAAATGTTTTGAGGACAACATCCTCCTTTCCTAAACATTAAGCAACCTCCTCTTGAAAAGTGGGTTATTACTTTGACAATGGAAAGAATATATTTAGAAGATCACCTGGGATAATGTTTATACCAGTTATTTCACTGAACCCTGTTGCCCCATAAATGATCCTAACCCCTGCTGGGTTTTCAGATCAACCAGTCCTTTTCTTAGCATGCCTCTTGTTCACTGCTCTGGGATCATGTTAGTGAACACCTTCACCTTAGACAGCTGGCACTGTTGTATGCCTGTCCTCTGCAACGACACTACTGGGTAATGCTTCTTTCTCAGTACTACAGCTACTACTTTGTGTGCATCTGTCTGCAGAGGCCATGGTTTCCCCTGAAATCTGGGGCAGAAGTTGGTCAAGGTCTTACTTCAGAGTAGCCTGGAGAATCTCAAGGTACTTGACCATAATTTGAAGCAAATGTGAGAGAAAGATTCCCACATGAGACAAATTCTGATGTTTCAGCAAAGGAAGCAAACTCCAGCAGGATCCTAATGCAACAAGGAACAGCAAAAACCTGTCAGAAGTGCTCCAGTTTTTGTCCTTGCTATCACAGGCCACACTGGGTAGGATCCCTGGTGTCTTGTGGTCCATGTGAAATGACTAAAGGATTGAGAGTCTTTCCTGGACATCATCAGGGAGGGAACATCCCCAGACTCCTGGAGTCTCTTCCCTATGCCAGAGTCCAAAGAAACAGCTGCTGCCAGTGCCCTGGCAGCTGCCCAGATCACGGTGTTGGGAAGGGGGCTGTCCCGGTTAGGAGCATGTGCCACACAGCAGAACGACTGCCTTGGCAAGCGTTTGAGTCCAATGCCCTGTGGCTGCTGTGATATTGGGTGGATGTGAACTCAGAGGGTTTCTGATCTCAGTTTTATTGCCTTTTCTTTCTATTTTCTGTGTTCCAAATGGGATCTCTGCAGAGAAATTGAGCTCCAGGCTGTTATTTTTATAAACTATTAGTACTTTCTGTCCGTTAGCCATTCTGACATCTTCCAGCTCCCTTTTATGCCTCTCTTTGTGTTTCCTTGCCTTCTTTGTTGGCTTTCCTTTCCTCACCAAAATGCTACCTACAGCCCAAGGTTGAGGATGACCCCATACTTATAATGTCTCTGGCTTATCAAAAATTATTCCCTCCCTCCTGGCTTCTCATTCCTCTGTACTTCCTCCTGCTGAAGCTGATGATGCCACAGGGGTTAAAAACCCAAACATCTTTAATGCAGGCAAATAGGAAAAGGAACAGTACAGTACAAAAAGAGCTTTGTTCCACAGCGAGAACAATGCTCTCGGTTTTCAGCTACCTCAGGGTTTAATGAGTTATATCTTCCAAAGTGAGACATTTCACAATCCATGGAGATTGCAAGACACTTTAGATTAGACTCCCCAAGCTGTTAACCCCTCGTGCACTCAGTACACCCAGATTTGCAGCTCCTGGCATTTCTCTTCCCACCTCACAGCAGCAGCATCAAGCCTGCACATACAAGCAATGACTTCTCCCATCCTCACTCAAACTCCAGAAAAAGATCAGCAGCTAGAAACCCAGCATCTACCCTCCTGGGAGCAGAGCAGCATGACCATATGGGCACTCAGTACTTTTAAAGACATGTACCTATCTGTGCTGTTATCCTATAAAATGTACACGGCTTTTTGTTGGGGTTTATGTTTCACTGTAAAGCTGGTATTGCTGTCTTCAATTAAGATTTTTATTATTTTCACTATTTGATGTTCATTAAGGGTTTTATTGACAAAGGTTCAATAAAAGTTTATAAGTTACACAAACGCCTCACACCAAATAAAATGAGGTTTCATAAAAGCTCTGCCCAAAGCCCGATGAACATTTCTGCAGCTCTTCCTCTCAGAGGCAGAGCACCCAAACTTCTGCTTGTGATTTGCAGCAGTTTGCTGCAGGAACTTCTTGTAGCACTGAAGGTCTCATAGGAGGCAGGGAGTGCTCCTGCCAGCATCATCATCTTCACTTCGATCTTCCCTGTGCATGCCTCAGTGCTCATCTGTAACACTACTCAGAATATTCTTAAGATTGCTCTTCCCACTTGTCTGGGTGCCCAGGCAAAAGCTTCATTAGCCAGACACAGAGGGGACACAGGGCTTTTTCTCTTAACAGACATGAATCTCCTGCCTTGAGAACCAACAGGGATCATGGACATTTCTGATTGGAGAAGCTGCAGCTGTTTCTAAATGCCCAGTGCCCCATCCAAAACTGCATCACAGGAGTGCTGGGGATTTTCCAGCCTTGGAGGAGCACATTTAAATGTTACTTTCAGTGTCTGAGTGTTGAGACCCGTAATGGGGAAAGAACAAGTGTGTAAATCAGATCCTCTGGTAAGAGGGAGATGCTGCAGAAATGCAAATATATTGAGAACCACTTTTCTTTCCCAAGCTCTGAGATCCACTATTTCAAAGACAGGATGGATTGGACCTTCTCCTGGGAAGAGGAGTCACATTCCTTTGGCTGGAGGAGAAATCTTCCTCACCCACAGCTGCAGAGGACAGAAGCTGTACTGGGCTACATGGCCCTTATCTCTGCTATGGTGTGATAGATGTCTCAGTAAGAACCTGGAGGGAAAGGAAACATTTTGGGTTTCACTACACAAAATATTTTTTCCATCCGCAAATGAAATGTCTTCCTTCTAATCTGAAGTGGTTTCTCCCCACAAACTTCCAGTTCTGACCCCAAAGTGTCCGTGTGGTGAGTCCCAGAACATGAGGAAATGGGTTTGCAAGTGCATTTAACATGACCCAAAATACTTAGGGAGGAAAGCTGTTTCCCTGCAAGTCCATCCTTCGCTGTCCAAATTGTCAGTCAACACTGGTGCAGGCACCATGGGTGGAAAGCAGGAGTTCTCAGCTTATTTAGAAAATGTGTGTTAAACTACTGAAGCTGCAACCACTCTCTGAGGCTGCTGGGAAAAAGTATGCACTGACATCAATCTCTGTATTAACAACCAGTCCAACACAACCATGAAAAGACCTTTCTGTCACTAGCCATTTCTTGCAATATTGCCAGGAGGCCATGAAGGGCATAGAGATCACCCTGATCACCAGAGCCACTTCAAGCAGTCACTCCTCTTAACATGCAGGAAGATGTCTGTGGAGCTCCCAGAGTTTGTGCTAAATCAGCAGATAAATAGATGTACTGCTCTTTCCTGATGATTTGAATTCTGTGCATTTGTAGAAGGAAAGACTCCTCTAACACTTAATCTAAGTTGTTATTCATGTTTAGTTTACTGTTTGTCTTCTTTTTAACACAACTGAAATTTATCATAAATGTTTCATGAGTAAACAATAGTGTTAATCTATTTGCTAAGCATGGCTGTTGTTTGCAGTGCTGCAGAGAATATGACACAAAAAAAAGTCCATCTCTGACACCAGTGTTTGGCATGCTTAAAAAACCACCCTCCTATCGGCATTTGGGGACATAGGCTGATAGAGAAAGAGTATGAGGCAAGGCCAGTTGAGTGAGTATTGATGCAGCCATTGGGGAGCCCCAAGGCATCAAAGCCCCAGGAAGCCTTTCTTCCAGGTGCCAGTGCTAGGGCACAGTGCTACACCACATGGTGCAGGAAATGAGAACAAGACTTGTCCCTCTTACACCTCTGTCAGATGTCCTGCAGGAGATTGACTTTGTTGTGGCCCCAAGCAATAGACTGGCTATTAGGAAGGATTTCTTTGCAGAAGGGGTTGTTGGGCGTTGGAATGGGCTGCCCAGGGCAGGGGGGGAGTCCCCATCCCTGGAGGGGTTGAAGAGTCGGGTTGACCCAGCGCTGAGGGATCTGGTGGAGTTGAGAACAGTCAGTGTGAGGTTCATGGTTGGACTGGAGGAGCTTCAAGGTCTTTTCCAACCTAGACAATTCTGTGATTCTGTAATATGGTGTGATGCAGGGAGAGGGAAATCGCCCTCCTTGGACACCCGGTGCTTGGCCAGGACATCCCAAGCACCTCCTTGATGATGTTTCATTTCAGGGTCAGTCAGGTGTTGCACCAAGGAGGGACAAGTCCTTGGTAGGGAAGGAAGTTCTTGCTCTTGCTGCTTTCCAGGTGAGAAGAACTGCTGCTGGAATGAAGGGATTCACTTGATGCACAATCCTTTTGGGGGGCTTGGTGAGACCCTGTGCCCATGTCCCCAGCAGGTCCCCAACAATGGTATGAGGTGCTTGCAGCATAGATGACAGCATTGCCTAAACCACAGGGACATCCTGAGCCTGCGCCTGCCAGGGTTCTCCACAGGTGAAAACACCTATGGCCAGGCTCAGCATGAAGAGGACACCAGCTGCTTCAAGGCACCTAGCCTCCCGCCTGGCCTAAAAATATCCTTCACGTGGGATAGCAGCGACCCGGGGGCTGGCCAGCGCCAACCTGACCGGCTGTGGTAGCATCATTTCTCTTCAGCTGGCTTGTGCTCTTTCTGATGGGGTACCCAGTGCCAGGGTGGGCTCAACATCCTGGCAGACACACTTCTCACCTAAGGCTGAGAGTGTCCCTTGGGGATGGCCAGGCCAGAGGAAAGCCTGCCTAGAGCAGTGTCTGCTGTCTGGCAGCAGTAGCCCCTTGTCTGGCAGAGGAATCCTGCAGAGTATCTCTAGGACTCCTCCTCCCACTCCAGTTTCTAACAGCTAGAAGTTGGCTCAGCCCTGCTGTAGGAGGTTTAGTAATGTCCTTTCCAAAACATGTTAGTGTTAACTCTGCTAATTGGATATTCTCATTATCCAGATAAATTCCAGTCCCGCCAGGGTTCTGCGCTATGGATGTGCAAATCCAACTTTGCAATCCATTGCTCTGGCATTTCTGGGTTGGGCTCAGCATGATTTAAGTGAAGAACAGTAGTGGCTGATGACTGCAAAGGTATCTAAATGTGTTGGGGATTTAAACCCAGCTGCTCAGACACATCACTTTGAAAAGCGGCTTCTCTAGGAAGGAAAGGGCTTTTCGGATAGAATTTCACAGAGTGAATATTAAGTCAATTTGACTGTAAGCTCTTCGGGAGAGAGAATATCTGTTCCTCATGTTTGTGCAGTTTGCAGCACCATTGCCTGGATCCAACCAGCACAGCCATTTAATGGGTTTGTGACTGCCACTGATTGAACACTACCCTCCCAGATCATTTCCTAGAAATTACTTAAATAGCCCAATCATTTGCAGTCGTTGGCCAGCTGAAGGCTGAATGTACCTCCTCATATTTGCTCTTGGATGTGAATCAGTCCCTGATGCATCTTATTCTTGAATGGGAAAACATTTGGAAATTCCCTGTATTGTAAGACCAAGCCAAGAAATGTGAAGCTAATGTAGATGACAGAAACAGAAGGAGCTGGAAGACTTGACATGGCTTGGTTGTTACCACTGTGTTGGCAGATGGAAGGGAAGGGGCAGTGACACCTCCAAATGCGATCAGAGCACTCTGGATCTGCTTTTCACTGAAAAGTGATATTTTTCTTCATAAACAGAAAAATCTCCAAAATACCCAAACGTGCATTAGTGTGGTTGGAGATTTTTCAGATGTAGGTGTTTGTTTTCAATAAGAAATTATCATCAACTATGAAAAAGGGGAGAAAAGAGAAAGGGACATCACAGGTTTTTTTTCCAGTCTAATTTTTGAGTCAGGTCCAGAAAACATGTCTTCACTATAACAAATTGATGCAGGATATGTTTGTGTGGCTATTTTGAAATACCTGTAATTTCCCTCCTCCTGTTTATAAAAGCCTCAGAACATGATCAGGGAACAAAACAAATAAAGAGCAATTCTAGCCAGTTCCCTCATTTATGGGATGAATCTCATACTGTGAATAATGAAGAGTGAATAGCTGAAGTAAATAGTTCACAATCAATCTGCCTTGCCTGGCGCGACAAATGCAATCAAACAAGATGCAGTATTATACAGCTGGATGCAAGGTCACTGTCTAGAAACAAAGAATGCAGGTTGCAATTACGTGGTGGGGGACTGCATCTTGGAAAGCGTGGAAGGAGTGGGGGTCATGCTGGAAACCAAGTTAATCAGCAGTGTTGTGGTTATGAAGATGCATATGATCCGGAATGGATAAACAGCACACAATCAAATCAAAGGCAAGGGTGGTTTGTATTGCACAGAGAGCAAGGGGAGGTCATATGCTGCCACCAAAAAAATTCAGCAAAAGCAAAAGATTTAAAGCCATGGCATTACCACCTGCAGGGGATGAGCTTTTGGGGAGAACTCAGGCAATGGAAGATATTGGTCTTCAGCTGCTTGGTCACCGTGTGTCAGCACAAGACTAAACCTCAGCCTTTGATGTGTCAGGAAGCCCTGTGCTGATTGAGCTTTGCCAGGTGTTAGGTGAGTTTGATCTCTTGGGTGTCCCACTGAAAATCCAAAGGACATTGACTTAAGCAGTAGAAAACAACTGCCACCATCTGAATGCTCCCAAAAAGTAGCTTTTCCCACTTGGAAGCAAGATTTCCACTGTTCAACCAGAAGGAGGAGATGAAATGAATCAAGCTGTGGAAATGGGAATGATAGTCTTCAGGAAGGGTGGTGGTGTTGCAGCCAGTCCACCTTGCTCCCAAGCTGCCTCACTGGTGCTCCTGTGGGACTCTGAGCTGCTGAATACCTCAGAGGAGACACCATAGAGATTCAGAACTCTAGGAATAACCCCTGGAAGTGTCATGAATGAAGCAAGAATATCAGCTTTCAGCTGGCTTTGTCTGGCCGGGAAGGCAGGACAGGAGCTGTTGCTGGATATATTGCGCTCTTGGTCACTGTATTCCCCAGCAAATCCAAGAACTTCTATCCACCATCGATCTGCCCCATCTCTGAGCCTGTAAAGCAGGTGGTGGGGCTGAGACACAGAAATTGGGCTGGAAGAGCATGGAGCTGGTGACACTGTGACCTAATGAAGTCTGATGAAAGGGATGAATGGTTCAAGAAAGCAAGCTGGGACGTACAAAGAAAGTGGGCAGAGATAGAAAAGGAGAAGAGGGGTATCCACTGTCTTTGAGAAGGAGAGAGGGAAGCAAGCAAGGAAGGCATGGGAAGCAGGGATATAGTTGTTGAAGAGTAGGAAATAGGTAGGACAGAGCTCCTGACAGTTTCATTCATGGTCCAGTGCATCCAGGGGTTCCCTTGACCCAGAGGAAGGAGCAGAGAGAAAGGTCTGTAGATAGTACGGCCTGGGGGGCACCAGTCATCAGACATCAGAACTGGTCATGCCTGTGCTCCCATGCTCCCTCCACGGAGCTGCAGCCAGCCTGGGAAAGCAGGACGCAGTGGCAAGGGTGCTTCTGGAAATGCAGCCACTGAATGTAGGTACTCACGGGTCTTCTATAAAAGAAGTGTTTGCACAGCACTCAGTTTTGGATGTGCACATCCTTGAAGAATGTTTTGAAGATTTGAAGAAAAAAAAAAGGAGCAAATCAGAGCAGAACATTGTTTAGGGAAGTCACCAGAGTTGTCTTTGATACCCTAAGTTTAGGTGCTGATGATTTGCAGGTATAACCTGCTGCCAAGTGATGCCACAGAGCCAGCCCTGGCTCTAAGCAGTGTTCACACGCTGCAGAACATGAAGAGTTAAGCCCTGTAGGCCTCAGATCAAGAAGCATCTAGCTGGCATTGCCTTTCCTGGGAAAATTATGGATTCTTGGCAGCAAGCTAATAAACCAATCAACAGTAATTACCATCTTTCGAGGAATGAACTATCTGGTGGCATTCAAGGAGTAGAACATCTTGCCTGAACGAAATGAAGTGTGAAAGAGCTCTGCAGCGAGGTGGGTCTATTGCTATGGTGCTCTCTTCAGAGCCCCACTATCTTCAAACGTGCTGCAGAGGAAGGAATCCTGGACTGATGGTCCAGACTGCACACACCACTTCTTGAAAGAAGTGTCTCCTCTGCTTTCCTTTCCAGGCTGGAAATTCCTTTATTGCAGGCTGCAGCCCTGCCTTGAATGAAGAACTCTCCCTTGGGGCACATTGAGACATGGGGCTGGTCCAGATTTTGATTTATTACTCAAATGGTACTATTTTCTTTTTGCCTTTTTTTTTTTTTTAACAGAATTTTTAGCAGAAACACATCATCAAAATGTAAAATCACCACTTCCAGGACTGTCCGTTGACACCTTCATTTTCCTGCCAACAGACTGAAATCTTCACTTGCTGTGCTCCCATGTGCCCTTGGGGTGGTTGCTCCTCTCCAGCACACACCAGGTTACGTCAGGGAAATGATGCTGTTGTACTATGGGGACAACTCTTCTGTCCCTCAGCTGAGATTCTTCTCCATCAGGCTTCTAGAGCTGGACCTATCACAAGAAAGGAGTGAAAACAGTCCTTGCTTGTTATGATGGTTTCATTGCAGCTGCATCAGGCAGAGTCCAGACAGATATGGCTGCAGCAGTCTCATGGGCTGTGTCTGGCTCCGTGCATATGGTGGTCTGAGGAATTTGGAGTCAAGAGCAGTCAAGGCTGCTGAGATCAATAGGGGCAAGGAGCAACAGTCTGCTTATGGTAGAGAAAATAGCAACTGCAGAAATCAAAAGGCAAAGGACAGCTGAGGAAGAGAGAGGCAAAGAGAGTCTGGGAGCATGAAACATCACTTGGAAATGCTCAGCTTCTGAAGCAAGGTGGATGCTCTCTGGCACTGACGACTGCAAAGGTTCAATCTTGTACCTGTCCTGCAGCCACAGGGGCTGTGCTGTGCTGGGCCTTTGTGTGTCTCACCAGCACGGAGAAAGGGGCAGCCTGAACAGGCCAGTGTGTGCTGTGGGAAGAGGGAGGTTGATGTTTAGGAGCCCCCACCCCATCGGTGAGCATTACCATTGGAAAAAATACTGGACCAAGCACGTTCAGATTTGGGCCAAAAGATTTTTGTAAGAATGAAGCATTCTGGAGAAGCTTAGGTATTTTTTTCTGTGGAGGAAAAACATCCTGAGAATGTACAGTCCACAGAACCAACAAACCATCCCTGAATCCTCATCCTGGTGACTGGCTTCCTTTGCTCTGCACATGCCGAGAAAGGGAAGACAGGACACCTTGGCAAGGACTCTGCTACCTGTGCACCAGCGTTGCTCCCTTCCAGAGCCCCAGATCTGGTTGGGAATACAACTACCAACCCCATGTCTTGTCTGTCTGTCTACCTGCTTCTCACACCATGCAGAGGCTGGTGGTTTCAACCAAGTGTGTCCAGTCAGAGCTGTGATAAGTGGGCGAGCAGAGGCCCCTCAGGATGCAATATGAAACATATGGCAGGAACACTGTGACATATTGCTAACAGACCTGCACTTACAGGTCCATTAGTCTCGATTAAAGTGGATTGGAATATTTAGCACAGGTTCAAGTAAAAGTGACTGGGAGTATTGGGGCTCATCAATGTGACTGGTGAGGCTCATCAGCAGACAACAAGAAATTCTAGACTAGCACAAAACACCACGACTGGGGGAAGGAAGGTGATGCTGCAAGACTGCTGCTGTCAGGGGACCCTTGGAACTTGTGAATGTTGGTGTGGCTGTTGTGCATCAAGGCTTGTCTTGAAGTAAATGCTGTGCTTGATGTACCCAAAGGAGGACAGTGAGGGGCTTGTCCACCACGGGATAGGGCTGAGGAAGGAAGCAGATCTGCCCAGCCTTCAGCCCTGAGCCCAGCAAGCAGCAGCACCGCTGAAGACAACCAGGCAAGAATTGGCAACTTTCTGAATTCTGTGTAATGGAGATATGTGCCAAATATTTCAGTCCACCTTGCCCTCACATGCAGGCTGCAAGCTCCCCTTACCCAGAAGCCACAGTCCTGCCCTGGCAGTAACTCACAGATTTCCATTCAATCTCTCTCCATAATACCGGTCTGTATAGAACCTCAGCTCTGAGGCTTGCAAAGCATCTCGGAGAAAATGTGATACAATGACAGTAGTTAGTGTTGATTCCACTGACCGGGAGGATGGGACAAGACTGTGACTTGCCAAGGACATATGGAGGAGTCTCCAACAAAGGCAGTGATGAGCCCAAACCCAGCAAAGACCTCAGCCAGGAAACCATCATTAACAATGCCCTCATGGAAATGCAGACATGCTGCGAGCCCTGCTTAATTCCCCGCTCCGTTTAATTGCCTCTGTGGGACACTGTAACAAAAAGAAAATCAAACATTAAAATACACAGTGGGATGAGGATGACAGTTGCTACCTCTGCTGTGATTATGCAGCGAGAGAGAGATCAGAGAGTCTGGCCACGGGCTGCGTATCTCCCTACCCCAGTGGAGAAGTGTGGCTACAGGCTTGGCCCTCTTCAAAACCAACTACAAAGTTCATTTCTTGAACTGTATTTTCCCTCAATATATTATTTCTGTATACAAACACAAACATGTATGGACCCGTGGAGAAGTACAGGAGCAAAGAGGCAGGCATATGCATAAAATTATAAACTAATCAAACTTTTCCTCCAAAGGCTGGAAAGAGAAAGAAAGTTATTGTGATGTTTAATTTCAAATGCTTCATGCACATATGGCTATGAAGGAGACGAAAATCAAGAAGTACCTGGAAATATTACATTTATTTCTTAAATTTCTAATGAACCAAAGACTTGAGTCAAACCATCCCCTATGCACAGCACAACATTTCTAGCTGAGATGAACTGCTTCCTCAGAATTGTCTTTGTTTCTGCATCAAAATTCTCAAGATGGATCCTCACACACGTCTCAGACACTTCACATGGCTCAGTCACATATTTAGCCCCTAAAAACTTCAAGGAGAAATAGACTAACCGGTACCTTCGGTGGTCCTCATGCTCCCAGCGTGCCACCTTGGCTTGGGGATCTTGAGCTGCCCTTCTCAGGACCCAGAAGGATTCAGCCTGTGTACGAGGTGGCAGGAACAGGTAAACAGGGCTGAGACAGGGAAGCATTTGGAAACCTGCCTACATGTCACACAGCAGCCACCACAGCCTGTGTGCCTGGTGCATGTGAGCATGCATGTGTGCAACACAAAGCATGAAATGGCCTCTCCTGAAGGTTAAGTGCCCTTTAGAGCAGATGCTCCCTGAAATCATTAATGGTGATGCTGGGCTTCTGGATGGTGCCTCATTTGATCTACATGTGCTGCCGCTTTGTTTAATAGCAAAATAAGTAACGAAGCTACCATATTTGATGCAGTTAAAGCAGAAGGGTCCTGGTTTTGGCCATCAAGTGTCTGTTTATGGTGTGCAGACTCTGCAGACAAACCACTCATTATGTTTAGATTAATGTGATGCTAATGAGACATGAAGATAACTGGCCAAAAATTATTTCTAGACCAGGTACTCAGAGACCAGAAAACACTGTGTGGACACTTAATCTATCCCCTGAGATACCTTAATGAAGGAAGAGTGTCTGGAGCCCAATTATATCCATGGAGACACTAGCTTCTCCAGAATCTGAATGATTTTTATGTTTTCCAGCCTGTTGTATAAGGGCTAAAGGAACAATTTTTATCTATGTATGTAATATCAGTAATTGCACTGCCTGGATGGCACGTCCCCATAATCTGCTCACACTGGTGTGACCTCTCCTCATGCAGCTGTGCACACAGTGAATGACTGGCTTAGCCAGGGACACAGCATCCTCACACCATCTCCATAAGCTCACAGATACAGCATGGACTGGCCAGCAAGGCTGTAAATGTGTGACTGGTGCATCTTCCTTCTCTCAAATGACAGCATGGAAGTCATTGACATCGTTTCTATTAATGGGATAGGTAACCAGTGTTCATGATCATTGGTGCTGAACAGAGGGTAACTGAGCGTGTCATGAAGATATTTTGTCTTGCTAAAAGTTGAAATAAGGTACAATGAAAACATGAGGACAATGGAGTAACAAATCAAAAGCACTGAACAAGCAGCTTTTGGTCTCTGTGCCTGAATGCGCATGGCGATGCAACAGAGTTGCCAGCCTGGAGAGAGGGATCCAAGGGATCTCCAGCCCTCTTAGATGGCTTGTTGAAGACTTTTCTGTGCCTTCCCTTCTGATGGAGTGTGGAAAGCTGAGAGAATAATGGGTAAGGGCTTGCTTGGATATTTATTCACTTTAAAAGGGAGCTTCTGATGAGCCCATCTTCATGAGTCCTTCACAGATGTTCTCCGCAAGCAGCCAGGCATGCCAGATTTACATAAAACAGATTAAGAAGTGCAAGTTATGTAAGAAAAAAAAAGTTAATTCAACTAGCAACCCGAGACATAGTGCACATAGTTAAATACTTTGAATGTTAACAACCAAAACATGCCTGAAGGGGTCTGGCAAATTTACCAGCCATTCACCAACTCACAGAAGAAGTGAATTGTTAAAAGATTGTTGTTGTAATGGTTAAATCAAACAATGCTCTCTGTAAAAGTGCATTCATAGCCTAGATGCTGCAATGTTCACCGGACCAATTTCAGATGTTATACTTTACTACAGAGCCTGCAGTTGACATTGCAACCACAAAACATTAGATTTTGTCAAAGATCTGCACAGGGAAGATGGCATGCAAGGTGCCACATTATGAATTTACAGTGCATTAGTCATGGCACTCTGTGTGCATATGGGGACTGGAATTCATCTCCGTGAACCCCAGTCCTCTGAAAAGGAGCTGTCTAGTTTACTTTCCTCTGTATGAGGAGTGGGAGAAACAGACACCTCCTGGGGCAGTCTATTCTACCCAGGCAGGTGTCATGGTGAAGAAGAGTTTTAAGATGCATTTGAAGGTGATAATCAGCTTGAGTGATGCCTAGTTGTCCATTAGGAGACATTAAAGACACAACATAAAACTTCTCTTCAAGAAGAAAGGAAGTTGTTCAGAGCTGGATATGCGAGTCCACTCTGTGTGTGGTTGCAGATAAGGGGCAGAGGGAGAACAGAAGAAACCAGGACTAGAGCCATAAGGAACTTCGCAAGGGAATGTAAAAGATCCTCCAAAGGAAGTGCTGTGGGAGCAATCAATAGAGTAGAAGAGAGCTGGCAGAGAAGAAGGCTCTGCAGAAGAAGGAGGAAGGACAGTGATGGGAAAGAGAAGATAGTGTTGCATTTTGTCAGTGGCTCCTAGGAAGAGAAGAGGGCTCTGTGAAGCTGATTAACCATATATTAGCTACAGATCGCATACCTGGACAACTCAGCCAAAATAGAGCATCTTGTTGAAACCACCTAAATCGAATGCATTGATAAGCCTCTGGCATACTCTGGCAGGGTGAGGGATAGGACTGAGCAATGATGGTCGTTCTCAAAGAGGAGCCCAGCTCTTCTGGTCAAGCCAGGACTGTGAATCAAATTAAGAGGTGTGGGAGGGCAAGCAGGCTGCCAGGGGCCTGTTGCGTCCCTGGTGTGGGACACCGGAGTCTGGGGATGACAGAAGAGGCACCTGAGTCAAAATCAGGTAGGATGGCTCCTAGGGAGAAGCAGAAGGGAATGCAGGGAAGCCAAGCAGAAAGCTGGAGAAGAAAGGGCAGGAAGAAGAGGGAAGTACTGGCATCAAGAAAGAAAGGTCAATGACAGCAGGGGAAAATGTACTTTCATCCTGCAAGGCAGAGCAATCTGCTTAGAGGTCACAGAGATCCCTGCTACTTCATGGCCTGCTGCTGTCTGCTGCAGAGTGGGGGCTGTGCTAGTGAGGAGACAGGGATGCATTCAGGGGATCTAACACCTTCTGTGCCCCCATGGCACTGTCAGAAATTGCTAGATGTGTCCCATTGAGATCGCTTGGGTAGTGAAGTGGAAATGCATGGTCTTTCCTTTCAGCTCTGGAAGGAGAGAACTGAACAATGCAAAGATGACACAGGTTCCCATGAGCCCTGAATCCTGGGTGTCAGCCTGCAAAGCTGAATGGGAACCTGATCAACACGTGTCCAGGCCCTCTAGACATACATGCAGTTCATAGGATGGCTCCATTCACAAGAAAAGTCACCCCACTCTTCTCACACCAAAGACAACAAGGGCTCATGGGATGTACAGGGTGGTGGCAGGGTCTCCTGTGAGTCCCAGGACATGACAATGGTAACAAGGAGTTCGCAGCAAAAAAGACACACGTTTCCCTGCTGAAGCACCTCCAATGGGCTCTGCATCTCTGACAGATCTTGTCTGCCAGAACTTCTCAGAAAGTTGAGCTGCTTCTGGATCTTCAAACTGTCCTCTCAGAGAGCAGATGAAGCAGTCTGTTTGCAGTAATCCCCTTCTACTCCAATTCAGAAACCACAGATCTAACAATAACATGAGTGAAGAGGGGTATGTGACTACTGACTATGTCCAGGGTATTGCTGGTGGTTCCTGAAGTGCCTCATGGAAAGAGGCTCTCCTGCACTGTTATTCAAAGTTTCTTTGCTGTGTGATTTTTTTGCATCTTTCCTTTTATATATCACTTCATCATCCACACAGGGGGGAGGTGGTCCAGGACCCTTCAGCAGCATGAGCGCAGGCCCACACACCTCTCCATCCAATGACACAGTGACATTTCATCCATCCGGCACTGTTATTCAATGAAACTCTTTGTTTCACTGTGATAAATGGGGCAGGCAGGGAATCGATTTCCTTCCTCTGCCTCCAAGGCGTCAGAGGGCTGCTTTCACCAGGAGGCCTTCTCTCTGCCTCAGTGCTCAGATTAACTTATTAGGAGTTAATTAATCAGGCCCATTGATTGACTGTCACACTGCTGGATGGTTACTCTGCTGTTGGGTTGGAAGGTCATATCAGAGTAGTTCCTTCTGTCCTCTTTGCTGTGTGATGCCTGTCATCACCAAGAGAGACTGAGCAGCAAGGAGGAACAGGAAGAAGAGGAAGATGAAGGCTGGCCTGTTTGCCAAACCACACAGTAAACAAAAGAATTGAAATATATCTCTCTTCCCTCTTGCATGGTGTTTGCACACTATGCAAGGGGTGGGGATATCTTCACCACTCCTCTTTTCCAAAATGAAGGAGGGACATGAGACAGTGATAGTCAAGTGGCCAGATGGAGCCTTGGCTTTTCAGCTCAGCAGACTCCCACCCATTGCTGCCTATGGCTCTCTAATGCTGTTCATGGATGTAGAAGGCTGCTGTGGCCCAGGTGGGACATTGCTCACAGTGGGTTACTTGCTTGAACAAATATCCACACGGCAATGAACAGTGGGGTTTTGGAGTGTAAAGATTTCAGGGAATCACCATTGCACAACAGGAATTAATATATCCTTTTATGAATATACAGGGAAAAGCTACTCAAAAAGAAAGGGATCACCCTCAACGGAGCTGGGATGACATTTTGAGACCAACAACCCTGGACCTTGTAAGGTAACAGATGGGATTTTTAATGACCGTATGTGATCAACATCTCAAATTTTGTCTGAGGGGTCACCACCAACAGCAAAACATACTTATTAAAACCCGATGTTTTCTGAAAACCTGCCTTGAAGCAAAGCACTGAAGAGGTTTAGTCTGTTTTGTTTATCCAGGAGGGCATTAGGCACTGACCTGGCAGAGGTTTGTAACTATCTGTATGGGAGGGAGATTTCTGTCAGTAGAGGGCTCTTCAGTTGCACAGAAAAAGGTCTAATTTAGTGTCCAGGTTGTGAAACAGGAGTTATAAAAAGTTAGGCTAGAATTAAGGTGCAATTTTTTAAAAGTGAGGGTTTAACTTCAAAACTTGTCTTGAGTGGCGGCCCATTCCTCTTCTTTTGTGACTGTTTCCTGGAAAGAGAGTGTGAGTGAAAGACAAGAGCTGGATGAAGATCTTGCCCTGTGCTATGCAGTCCGAGCTTCCTGACTGTGACCCTGCAATTCTGCTGGTCTGGGACCTGAGCTTGGAGCTTTGCTGGACCTACCAAGCATTTAATGCCACTACGATTGTCACATTTGTCATCTGTTTCACCTGCTGAGTGATCCAGAACTGTAGTCCTTGGCAACATCCATCTTCCTACTGAAGAATCAAGTGGTTACAGCCAGGCTCTATTCATCCCACCATCAGCAACAGATCCACACTGGAAGGTTACCCACTCCCAGACATCCCAGCTCAGCCCTACAAGCCATAGGCCCCAACAGGTCTTGCCACGGACAATGATCACACTCCTCTGCCTACAGACCTTTTGGTTAAGGTGCTGAGAGGAAACGATGAGACATGCATGGCAAGGGATGGTGAAACTTGTTTGGCCAACTGTCTTTTGCAGGACATGTGAAGTAGAGGGGATTTATTCCCCAGATAGTGGTATTTGTTCACAGCTTTATCAAGACAGACTTCATCTGAAGAGTGCACATCCACTACCACTTCCTCTAATGCTCTAAAACTGAGCATTCATCTACAAGATCTGTTGGGAAATCAGCCAAAAAGCTGAGGTGATTCTTTCTTCCTTTCTCTTAACCCCTGTTCCACCTTCAGCCTTTTTGGGGATCAGCAGCAGTCAATGCTGCAATTATTCTTGATGCATGATATTAGCTCAGCCTCTGCTTTTCTTTGTCTCTTTCTCCTGGAGTGCCTGTCCCATCAGATCTGACAGTGTAGACATTGACAGGGTATCCACAGGGTTGTCCTCCCATCACGCATCTGTGCTCTGCTCTGTGGGGATCATGTGCCTCATCTGGAAATAGAAGCGAAGGGGGACTCACTGGGGATCACACACTAGGTCCAGATCCTCAGCCATTTACACCATGAAAATCTTAGAGGAGTATAGATGGAGGGCTGTCCCTTGCACTGTCTCACACTTTTGGTCTCCTTTCACCATCAGTGTCCTCAGCTGGCTGTGCCCATGAGATGGCAGGGAGAAAGGAGATTAAAGTCATTGGGGAGTTTTCTAGATGGGAGAGGAAGGAACCAGCCACTAACCAGCCTGAAGATGAAGTGTTGAAATACGGAGACGTGGAGATGTTTGGTTCATGATTTTTGACAGAAAACATACGTTTTCTTCATCAGGCAGACACATATGGAAAAACACAACAGCACTGTTTAGCTTAAAAAGAAACATCCCAAACCCAAGTTTTGTTTCAAACCCATTTGAATGAAAATACTTTAGTCACGATTTGTGCCACAGTATCAGGGGTTGGAGGGTGCCAGTGGGGAACCATATTTTGCCTTATTATGTTTTTACACAAGCAAGTATGATGGAGGCTTGCTGCTGAGCTGCTCTGGAGCTGAGTTCCCACTCTACCTGCCGTTTGGTTTCTCCTGTTAGCACTGGGAGGAACCAGACCTCCCCAGCTCTGCTGAGGAAGCACTAACAAGGGTCTAGTCTCAGGGTGCATGTTTGGCAAATCCTGCCTGATAGCTTGTTGACCAGTGACAAGACCAAAAGTCTTCTCAAGGCACAGTAAACAAATCAAACTCCCAACCACACTTTCTGCAAAGAAAACAAAAATACCTTGATCGTCAATCAGAAGGACCTGCCACATGACAGGAGCTTGCAAGCAGAAAGCAGAGGCAGCCTGGGAAGCCTTGGTCTCCATCCAGCAAAGCCTGAGCTCCCCAGCCCTGCTCCAGCTGTGTGCAGTCACACAAACCATGCCCTGTGAGAGCTTCCTGACGCGTAATAAAGCACCATCTGGGCAGTCTGCAGTGTGGGATGTCCGCTCAGTCCAGCTCATCCCAGTGCTCTTTTCCTGTTTCCTGTGCTTCCCCAGCACTCCTGTCTGGGCAGCAGGGAAATGGAACTGTTGGAATTTGGGTCTGATACCAGTGCGGGAAAAAGGTCATTTCCACATGAACCTGCAATAGCGCAGGGAACTGCAGGATGTTTTTTATTGCTGCAGCCACATTCTTGCAGTCACCTAGCCATGAGCTTTCTCAAAATTGTATGTGCTCAGAAGAGGTGACTCCTGACTAACAGCTCCCTATTAAACTGTAATCTTCCTTCGGGATCCCACCTCTCCTCATATGATTGGCTCCACTTTGAGGCTGAAAGAAAGAAAGGAGCTGGGCTTCTTTTGTTTCTCTTGCTGCAGAGTGTTTAGCCATGGTTACACGACAAGTAGTTCTCAGGCGGCTCCCAGAGCCCTGTGTGCACAGAGCCTGCACAGCCACCCGCCTTGACATGCCAATAACCACGTGCAATAACCACAAGCACACCCATAGGCACACGGAAAACCGCACATGTATACACACATGTTTACACAGCCACAAAGAAATCATTAGTCCTTGTCCCTGTCAGCTTTTAAAATGGACAGCCTGCACTCAACGTGCAATCCATGATTGAGGGGGCTATGGTTTAATCCACTATTTTGGTAAAGTATTGCCTGTGCCTGAAGACCACCCTGCCTCCCTTTGGGAGTTTCCAGAGCCCCTTGGCTCACTAACATCTTTTGTTCAATTAAGTGAAGCTGTTCCTATCTGCTTTGTCCACACAAACAGCCCAAGCCTCTGCAGCCAAATCCTGTAATGTTGCGTGCATACAGTGTGTATCCTGCAAAATAGCCCCGAATATATTGTACACAGGGGATGTCTCAGGAACCACATTTTTTGCCTCTCAAGCTGTGATTTGCTTAGCTGGTGATGCCTCAATCTTTACCTGGCCCTTGATCCTGAGCTGTACTGATTCTGCACACCACCATGACCATCATGATGATGTCTTCACTGTATGTCTCCGAGGAGCTTGCAGTCCGTTTTCCTTTGGATGCTGGGGTTGCTCTGCAGCACAGCAGCTGGACTGGTTTTGTACCTTTGGCAGAGACACTACTTAAGGTTGACACTTTTACTAGGATCATACTAGGATCAATAGACCAATACACTGGTCTATTTTGACATGAAGATGTTGTCATGCCTGAATCACATATGTTGCCTTGGTCACATTTCCATGTGTTTTCTTGACTGCTGTACAGCAGCGATCTTGGATGCATACAGAAGCAGCAGCTTGTGTCAGCCATCTGTTTTCAATATCTGTGGAAACAGAAGAAGCCCTTGACATGTGCCTGACTTCTACAGCCCATGATGATCCCACCATTCAGCTAAGCAGGCTAAGGTGGTCTGCCTGACACTCTCAGTCATCCCAGAATGTGGTGCTTACAAATTATAATAGTGGAATCACAGAATAACCCAGTTTGGAAGGCACCTCAGGAGATCTGTGGTACAGCTACCTTCCAACACCAGCAATGAAATCAGATCAGGCTGCTGAGGGCTTTCTCCACTCGGGTCTTTAAAACCTCCAAGAACAGAGATGCTACAGTCTCTCTGGGCAGCCTGTTTCTTTGCTTGACTGTCCTAATTGGGAGAAAACTTTCCTTATATCCATTCCTGTTTATGTTTATATCCAACCTATCCTGTTTCAACTTATGTCCACCATCTCTTGTTTTTCCAACACGCCCTACTGTGCAATGCCTGGCTCTATCTTCCTGATGACCTTCTCAAAGGCACTGGTAAACTGCTGGGACATGCCTTCAAAGCCTTCCCTTCTCCAGGCTGAACAAACACCATTCCTGTGCCCTCTCCTCACCAGGGCAAGTGCTTGAGTCTCATGACCATCTTGGTGACCCTCCAGTTCATCAATATCCATTACTGGAGGACCTAAAACTTGACACAGTATTCTAGATGTGGTCTAATAAGTACAGAGTACAAGGCAATAACCACTTCCTGTGATTTGCTGGCCATGCTCCTGTTAGTACAGCCCAGGATGCTGTTGGCCTTCCCTCCTGGGATGCACTGGTGGCATGTCAGTCTGAGGGAGGAACAGGGAGGACAAATGCAAGGCCTTATGCAGGACTCAGTGCAAACTGCATGATATCAGAGACCCTATAAGTGACTTTTCTGGGACGTGGACTGGATCCTTTCTGCCTGGAGAAGACGGTGACAGCCAGTCTATAAACCTTACCAACAGGTAGGGGGATGGAATAGGTCACATTGTACTTTTCTGCAGGAAATTACATTTTGCAGTCTGCGCCATGTTACTTTGTTATTACCAACACATAAATCTGCAAGTGCACAGCTTATTGAGGCTTTCTGACAGCCAGGAGATGGGGAATTGTTACTATGACAGATGGACTGACAAGTATACTCCTATAGAAAAAACTTTGTTCAGCTTGGAGTTAAGGCTGTAAATATATAAACCTTACATAAAAGGAGTGTGATTAGAACAGTGCGGGTCTAGAGGATGAGGCATCCCATGGCAGGCAGCCAGCGCTTTCTCAGGAGGACCACGACAGGTGCTGGATGGAGGTAGGGCTCGAAACTGGGCTGTTCTCTCCCTCTCTGGTTCCTGTACATCAGGTAGTATTGTCAGATTAGAAAAGGTGCTTGATCTTCCCATGATTTTCCAGACCTGTTTGTGTAAGAACAGCAGCCGGGCTTGGCTTTCATTTGGCTAACTGAGGGAGACTTGTGGAAAGCAGTCTCTCTGTCCCAGGTGATAATTCCACCTTGGCCACCTGCGAGAGAGAGTGCGCAGAGGCCAGCTATAAAGGTAACAAGGCAGGCAAGCATCTTCAGAAGACTTTCAGGGTGATGCCTTCCACTTCAGGAAGATCAAGGATCAATTCTCCATTTCACTGAGTTTGCAAACTTGTTTCATTACTAGCAAGGGGAAATCAGCATGACTGAGTTCTGCTGAATGCAGCCTGGCCCAAGCCCCGGGGTATGAGCCTGCAGAGCCTGCAGAAAGTGAGCAAAGCAAGAGGTCCACGGGGGTGTGCTGGGGTACGGAGCAAATGGCCTGAGGAGAGGTGCCAACGGTGGTTCCTGTTCAGTCCCCCACAGCATGGCTACGCTCACCCTATCCCAGCCATGGTGGTGTTGCCATTCTCAGAAAGGAAAGAATCCACCTTGAAAAAGAGCTGTCATCTTGGTGCTCAGGCCAGGCAGAAATTTCCTGTCAAAACAACATTTCAACAGAAAATAAAGCTGGCAACTCCAGACACTGTCTGTGGAGGCATCTGCTGGGCTTGGAAACTTTGGACTTTCTGTGAGAGAAATAAAAATGTGGGCATTTTCAGCCAAAAGCCTAACAGGAATGTCACCTTCTCAGAGGGACAGCTCTGCAGGGAAGACATCCAGGTTTGTGCAGGAAGCTGTCAGGGATCTCCTGACCTTCTCCAGTGCTTCTCTGACTGGGTGTGTGTGGTGACTCTGCTTCCTGGGTGAGCCATCATTCCCCCAGCAGCTGCTTATCCAGGTCTGCCGAAACAGCCCCTGTCCCAGCACATCTTCAGAGATGTGCCTTCTTCCAAGGCCACTGACAGCTCCCTCTGCAATAGGGTTCAAATTAAAACACCAGGAGGAGCATAAAGCAGAGGCATGGTGAGGGGAATGACCATGTGGACCATGTGACTCTGCCGGGGTCTTCCAGGGTGTCTCGGCACCCTCTCAGCTCTTCAGAGATGACTGTGTCTGCCCTTCCCCATTTGGAGAAAGCCCTTTCCCTGCAGACACAGGTGGTGGGGGCTGACAGGCATTGCACAGGGGGCCAGTGAGCCAGACAGAGCACCCCACGGAGACGGGGGCCCATGTCGTCCAGCACTTGTCCTGCTACCTCACACAGAGAGGTAACTCTCTGCAGCTCAGCGAGTCTGGTCTCTTGCTAAACAACTTTGACATTTGATTTGAGGAATAAAGGTCAAGCTCCTCCGAGAATGGTAATGTGGGTTTAATGAACAAAACCTGTCAGAGTCTGCATTGCTGCAGCCTTTTTTGGAGGGTAATGGAGTCTGGGGAGCTGTGCTGCCTGCCCTGGCAGCGATAGTCTCGGCTGCCTACACCCTGATCTTTGCACATCCCCATGCAGAGAGCACCGCCATGGTTGGTGGGGACATGCCTGGGGTATGACAGAGAGACACGGACCCTGGCCCAGCTCCTGCAGGTCATGCTGATAGAGGGGAGCAGATTCCCTCTGCAGCTTCATTCCCCTCTTAAGGTCGTCTCCTCTTCCTGAGTGATCCAGGAGAGCAGAGGAACCTTCTTCTCCTGGAGCTCATCCTACAACACTCCTCAGCCTGTGGACAGTGGAGCAGCAAGGGACAGCCCAATCCTGGTGTTATCCAACACTTCATCCCTCAAGCAGGGCCTAGTTTCTCCGGCAGCATCACTGACTGCTCTGTGTCTCATGTCAGTGGCACCTCAGTCCTACTCCAGCTATCATACCCAAATTTCTTGTATAATATGGGGGAGTTTAGCTCTGAAACTTTTTTTCCTGGCACCATATGAAGTCAAAAATGTCTTTCAAAATAAAGACATTTTCAAACAAGTTATTCTAGCATTTCCAAAATGAGAAACTGAATCAAATTTGGCCACTTTTTGTCAAATTCAGCACAAATTCCAGGATTGTTCATGTCTCTTTTCAGATTTTTTTCCCTGTTTGTTGGGAGTGTTTTGCCAGCTCTGCAGATCCCAGTACCCCTGTGTACCCATGTCCCTCCCCCATTCCTGGGAGCTGTTCTCCATTGTCTCCCTCATCTCCCTCACTGACGGACATAAACCTTGCTTTTGTGTCTAATAATGTGCATCCCACCGCAATTTCATGCTTTTACACTCACAATGTATACAGAGAATGCAACTCTTTTCACATACAAAATTACAAATACATGGCTAAACCATGACAAATTTCATATTTGCAATGAAATACTCTCATTTATAGATGTACATACCTCCTGTCCTCAAAATGCTTAAGCAGTGAACATCTCTTGAAGCTAAACAATCTCTTTCAAGCTAATTTAGGATCCATCAGCAACTCTCAGCTTCCCATAGCTGGAAATCAGTGCTGATGTATCCTCCCTCCTCTGTTTTACTTTCTTAAATAAGGGTAAATGCTAGATATTGTGTTTACCTCTGCAAGATAGCAGAGTCAGTTAGCTCCCTATGGCCTAAGCATTAAGGTTTTCTTCCTCTTTACTTGCGGAATTACATTTAAAAATCATCTGTAGAAGTACACTGACACTCAAAGTCAAGTGCTTCAAATGCAGAAAGCACCAAAATTAAGGCTGTCCTCAGCTCCAGACTCTTGAGCAGGATCATTACAATGCAGTCTTTAATTACGTGATCATATACTAGTTTTTCCACAGAATCCCTAACTCATCCCATGCCTGGGTAGTCATTCAATATTTCTCTTAATCCTCCCCATTCAATGTGTGCTGCAGGCTTTATTTGCTGCACACCATCCAAACCCTCTGTTGACTACACAATTATTCATTTCCTCTTGGGTGTTTCTCTGGTGCTTTCATCAGGGTCTGTGAATGCTTCTCAAGTGCTAACGAATTTATTTCCACCAAACACCTATGTAATGACTTTGCACTTTCTCCCTTGAGAACTGAGGCAGAAAGATGAGCACCAGTATGAGAGAAAGTCTGAGTTTGGATGCTTTCATATCATCCTACGCAGCAGGCCCTGGTACTTGATTTTCTGTGGACTTAGCATTTCTTTACATTTCATCTGTTCAAAACATAGCTCCTGTTGGCTTCCGTTTCGAGTGCTCAGCACTTCTGCAAACCTGACCCTAAGGATCTCCCACTGAGGACCCTGGAAATGAGGAAGAAATAATTAAGCTCAGCTCTAAATTCTGGAAGAAATCCAAGGGTAGGAAGGAACCCCCATGAGAGTGCACTTTCTTCTCAAGCAATCCATCACTTTGTTCAGTAAAGCTTTTTTGGTATTCCCAGGGAATGAAGGATACTCCTTTGTTACCCAGTCCCTAGAGCGAGCCCAAACCATGCATTGCATAGAGCCTGAATGAGAACAGAACATGACTGTGTAATTAAAACCAGTAAAAAAGTCACAGCCTTTCTTGCTCTATCCCTCACTATCCTCCTCTCATCCCCTTTCCACCTTTAGATGCTTCCTAATCCCCCTTGAGAATGGCTTTGCCCTTGTGTGCTGGTTCTTGTGCACCTCTTCCACCAGCCCTCTCAACTCAAAGCAGTCCACTCTCCTTTCCTCACTCCCTGGAACACTCTTCTGGCCTGGAGTGTCTCCTCCAACCATGGATCTTAGGCTGGAGAAGGGGTCTGGCACCATGGACAATCTTCATCCTTATCAGTGGATATAAGGAAAACCATGCTAAGCCAGAGATGTGGGAACTGCTTTCACATTGCTACTCTTCTGCACTTTCCTCTGGGAACAGGGTGTCCAGCCTGAGATCAGAGATCCCATGTCACACCAGAAACCTACAGGACAGCAGCAGCGTCTGTCCCCAAACAGCGTATACCGTGAATGCCCCAGCCACGTGCTGCTCCCCAAGAAGAAGCTGAGCTGATGCAGAGGCAGGGGGGTCTGGGGCCATGGTGCTGCAGAGAGCAAACAGATCAGGAATGAGCTCAAGACCACAAGGCAAAGGCAGAAAGATGCTGCCAGGGTCCATGGGATGCTGTGCAAAGGCACAGTCCTGCCTGTCCTTGTGACATCTGTGATCCCAAATTTGCCATCATGGAGGCAACTTGATCCCATCTCCTTGTTGTGGGGAAATCCCAGCTCTGACCCAGCTCCTGCTTTTCCCAGGAGCATTCACTGTGCTCTTGCTACACTTGGGGTTATCCAGCCGTGCAAGTGCTGGAGGTGCCTGCAGGAGCTGAGTTAGCCACCTGGCTGTCCAGCACCCAGGCTCCAACTATGAGTGAGAGATAAAGCAATGACTTAAAACACTAAGATTTAACCCGAGTTTATCCACTTCCACCTCATGATGGAGCTTGACATGGTGCATTTCCCATTTCTATTTCCCAGCCACTAACAGCACTTGGCATCTGTGACATTTTGTAATGCCAAGACTCAGGGTTTTAGGAAGAAAGCAGAAGAGTATCTGAGAGCTGGTTACCCCTCTGCACAGACAACCTGCTGTGTGCCCACAGATGGGGGCTCTGTGGGGCTGGGGATGTGCTCTGGGAGCCCAACACTGATCCCACATGTAACATCAGCAACCCTCCCACCCCGTGCTTTGCACAGATCCTGCTCTTCCCCAGCTGATGGGATCCCCAGAGATGTACAAGCAGCTGTCTGTCCCTTTCCCTGTCGTCCAAGCAGCCTGCAACTCTGTTTCTCTGTTTGTTTAGAAAAAGTTTCATGTTCACCTTCCCAAACTCCCAGCAACTGCTCTGACATATTTTCCCTGTCAATGCAAAGACAACACAGTCTGGTAAAACATCTGCCTGCGCCTCCCAGGTTACGACGTTCTTAGTATTAAAAAGCCATTTTCCACAGGACTGGCTGGGCAGTCATGAGTCCCACGAGGTCCAGACCAGTACTCCAGCTTACCCCTGGAGAGGAAAAATATATTCCCACTTCCAGACCTCCTTTTCTTGAGATACTTCTCTCCAGACAACATGGATCAGCAGCTCATACTGCACTGACCTATCTGCTTTTCAAAGTGGGTAACCACGCTGCATTGCTCTGTACTCACACTAATACTCACCTTTGCTGGCTTTTTTGGACACACCACAAAGTTAATGAAGTGATACAGCTTCTGGTACCAGAGCAGGGCCAGCAGGAACTCAGAAACCTGTGCAACAGGGAGTGCAGGGGGCTTCAGAGCAATTCATAGAGAAAATACAGTTCCTGCAGCAACAGTTTGTGGTTGTACTGCAAGAGAGGGCAGCTGGCTGGCCAGAGTGCCCCTGCTGCTATGCCTGCCCTGTCCATACTTCCAGTATTCTGGTCAGGAGTCTTTTAACTGAAGCTTTATGGTGGAAATCTTGTACAGACTTCTAGTAAGAGCCAGGCTTCTCCTCAGGGTCTGTGCATATCAGGGTAAAGATCTTCCAGGACCCCTGAAGCAGGACCCTTGGGTTCACAGATCTTGCTCCTGCATTTCAGCTCAAGCTGCTCAGCAAACTCATCTCACCAGAATGGCCAGATTGCACTGCGCTGCTCAGCACATCCTGCTGCTTGTGATGGCTCTGCTGTCCACCTTCATTGCTCCTTCCAGAGCTCTGGTGGTGCTACCAAACAGGATGGCCAAAAACATAACCCAGGGTATTCATCCATCCTGGATGATGGTTTCTCATGGTAGGTCTATATTGAATGCTGCCTCACGGCAGAGTGGGGTATGTTTGCTGGCAAGGGGGCCAGCTGGAGCCTCTGCAGCTCCACAGGTACTCTGTGAAAGACGGGGTCTCACAGGGGGTGGGTACGGATGGGAGCAGCCCCAGAGTTTGCTCAGTGGTGTTGAAGGCAGTCAGCTGGAGAGGAGAGACGCTGTGGCCTGATGGCCTGAAATATCAAATCTGTGGGAGCTATTCTTATGAGGAACCCCAGGAGAGGTGCTGTAGGGTGCCCAAGGGCCCCAAGGTGCATGTCAAGCTCTTCATCCAGAGTGAGTTCAGCCCAGGCTGAAAATGGTCCTGCCTGCACATCCTGCACGGCTTCTTGGCATTGATGGATTTGGCAGGTGCTGGTTGCTCGTCACCTCCCCAAAGCCATGCAGACCATGTCTGTACGTTGTTATTTCTGTGGGCAGACCTCAGCCGGGGCATGCCAGTGTCTGGCTCTGCTTGTGAGAACGGTACTTCAAAGGGCTCGGTGGTGGCCAGGGAGGCTGGCTGCCCTTGAGAAGCTTTCCCCAAACTGTTCAGGCTCTGACTCTTCCCACATGCATCATCACAGGCAAAGGGTGTGTGTGTGAGTGCTAAATTCAGGGATTCAGTTAGGATTGGAAGGATTAAAGTGCCTGGAGAAAATTAACTTGTTTGCTCATTCAGGAGGGATCTGGGATGCTTGTACCAAGACACTAGCACGCTGCACTACAGAAAGCTAAAACTGTAACTGAGAAGAAACACAGTATTTTACAGAGTGTCATAGGGGAATAACATCTGAATCTCACTGTGCAGCCTTGTAGCCTGTACCGAACCTTCAAACAAACCATTTGCCGAAATGCAAAGAATCCCTTTTCTGCACCTGTGAAGGATCGCAACGCATTTCACTGTCAAAGATGACTTGAACCGAAATGAAACAGTTGAATTAGAAAATCACTATGATTTTGGAGAGAGTTTAAATGATTTGTTAAATGATTTGTTACTGCAGGGTACACAGAGCAAAGCCAAATAAGAGGTATTGACTGAGGTGGGCTGACTTCTGAGCATGCACATGAAATTGCTGTATCTGTGACATGCTGCTACAGATGCTGGAGAGCTAAAACCACATTATGTGGTCTGTGCAGCAAATTAAATGAATGGTCAAGCAAAAAGGCACAGCATGGGAAACACTCAAAGGCTCCGTGCTTCCTATATGCAGTAGCCCCATGCTGCAAGTTCTCAGTTCAGGAACAAATCCTACAGGTAGGGCAACAAATTGGGGTAAATGTAGAGCTAATGTGCTCATAAGAGTAAAAGCAAAACTTACTTTCGCAACTGCAGATAAAAAGATGAAGACCCCTGAGAATACAGTAACACCTATGAAAGTGTTTAATTAGCTTAAACAAAGGGTGAGTTCTGTGTTTTTTCACAAGTAGTAAGTGAAAGCTTTTGTACGTGGCTTGCAGGGTCTCTCATTTCACAGCAGGATTACCAGAAGCTGCTCAGAGAGCTGAAACACTAGCAAGTCTTGATTGTAAAATAAATATGTATGAAAGAGATCCTTGCTCCCCTGTGCTTTAAAGTGACAGTAACACAGGTGCTCTGTCAAGGAATTTCTGGTATGTTGACACTTAGATAGAGGGTCTGTGTTTATTGGACAAGATGGATGAGAAACCGTTTGCATTTTAGGAAGTGGAGGACTCTGGCCCTGCAATGGGTCAGGTCCTTGAGCTGGGTTGCTAGTGATGGAATGAGGTTCCCATATGAAACCCTAAATGTAGGTGTCTCTTTGTCAGGGTCTTCATGTACAGTGACTGTCCAAGGCCCTGGAGATCCAAGTCTTCATTTGGTGCCAGCTGTGAGTTGGGGCATCGGCATGGCACCTGCACGTGCAGTCTGCAGGCCTTTGGGAGACCCAGATCCTTCTGGGGACAGAGCTGTAAGGCCAGTGGGACCCCCAGAGCACTTGACGTGATGCTGGACACCGGTCCGTGAACACCAGCCCTCCAGTGATGGTGATGGAAGCTCAGATAGCCAGCATGCATGGAGGCAAAAGGTCTTGGTGCTCGAATCTCAAGCGAGTCTTGCCTGGATATCTTTCACGAAGGTACCCAAGACTTTGACACATAAACAAAGCATTAGATGGGCACGGTTGTTCAAATGTAGCTCTGTCCCTTTAGACATTTCCACCTGAGCAGGCTGTCCAGCTGCCCTGGAAACCAAGGCAGGGAGGTGGGCCTGCTGGAGCACACTCCGCTTGCTCAGGAAGCATCGATTTGCAGAGGAGCCTGAGAGGATAGCTTAGCTTTGGCT
The DNA here is from genome assembly GCF_031877795.1 of Strix aluco. NCBI lineage: Eukaryota > Metazoa > Chordata > Aves > Strigiformes > Strigidae > Strix > Strix aluco. The sequence goes on along the minus strand of NC_133948.1, from coordinate 16,329,066 downwards.
TCAACAAACAGATGTGTGAATCGAAGTGAATATAATCTCATCTTCTGTGCTTGAGAGAGGAATGGTCTCTTCATTTAGCACAGTTTATTCAGGTTGTGCTGTACTGCATGGCAGAGGCAGAACTGGGATCTTGCAGGATTGCAACTATGTTCGGGGCCAGCTACAGGATACAAGGAGAAGAAACACAGCTTTCCAAATCTGTAATGATTTTCAAGGTAGAATTAAACAATAATAACATATAATTGGCCAGGCTGCTTGCCTAGAAGAGAAGATGTATTGACCTCGTTAGAATACAGAATGCCTTTGTAAAGCTGGAATTAGTTAAATGTTGCTAATAGATGGAGAATGGAGATAGACACAGAAGTGGCTTCAGAATCAGTACGCCATACTCACTAAAGTATCACAGGCTAGTGTTTGAAAGAGCCTCTTCCTGATGCACCAGGCTTTGGCCATGGGCCAGGTATAACATCCTGGTTGTTGGTGTGGAAGATACAGTTATCAGCAAGTCAAAGACAGACACTGACCCAGGCTGCATCTGCCCTTGAGCTGGGATGGCAGCACTGCAGCCACACAAGGAAAAACTATCTTCAGCATTGCTACTGCCTGCTTACTACTAGGATGTTAATGGAGGACTGCTCCCCAAAACCCTGGTATCTGGAAATGCTTGAAACCAACCTGAGAGCAACTAAATGCAACGCTGTGTTTCTGAAGATACGAAGCTGGGAACTGTATGGAGAGTATGGATACATGTATGGTGCTGGACATCAGCACAGGGTAGCAGTGGGACAAGGATGCATTGCTGATGGACTGGTATTCCCAGCCACACCCTTCCTCCCTACGTTGGACAGTCAAGGTGGAGGGATGGGATCTATAGTCAAGCTGCAGCAATAAGCTGGACAAAATGGGTGTGGGGAGCCTGGACAGCTGTGCTAGCGATGTGAGGGGAGAGAGGAACCTGCCTCACCCCACGCTCAGAGCAACTTGCTCCACTGCTACAGACATTGCGAAGGCACATCTGAGAACAATTGCACTGAAAATATGGGATATAATTTTCAAAAGTCCTTGTCTTTCTTGTGAATTAGGAGGGAGATATGCATAACCTTCACCTGCCTGTAGTTTTCATTAGTGGGTTGCACAGTGCCTCACATCTTGTATAGGTGAACAGCATCTCTAAGCAGGCTCCTTGTCCCACTCCTGCTGGTGTCCTTCATGCGTGTGAGGTTTTAGGTCAGGACAAAAGGAGGCTGCAGCCCCTGTTCTGATAATGGGGACTCCAAACCCTAGATCTAAACACTGGTTCTTACCGTGGGATGAGAAACTGGAGCAAATATTGGCTTTTCAAGCTTTCCGTCTTTTCCCCAAATTGTCAGGTTCTTGTTTTGGAAATGGCCAGCTGCAGCTGTCAGATGCCTGCTGCAGGGAGGGAGTGCTAAATGAAGCATGGAAACCATCTCCACAAGTGTGGGAAGTTATTCAGATTTAACTATTTGCTGCAGAGAGCCCCCAGTACCCATGAGGACATCACTGGACCATGAACCATTTGCACACACCACTCATAGTGAATCTTTCCCAGGTAGCTTCCTAGGAAGAGGTCATGAGTTTCTCCTCCACATACGTCCCCGTGCATACCTTGGCACAGACTTGCACTTTCTTGTGGGTTGGTTAAGTGTTCCCATGGTGCCTGTCTTCATCAGAGTGATGAACTGCTTCTGGAAGTGGGCTTGCAGATTTGGTGCCAAGACTTTCAAAGCTTGTGCATGCTGGTGTGGTATGGAAAAGTCGTTCTCTGCTTTAGTGGAGCTGCAACCTCTGGCTACATTTGAAGGTTACTGAATTTGTGAATAATGGTGTTTCTGTGGTTACATTGCCTTGGTTTTATGTTCTGTGGCTGTTTTTTCTCTTTTTAAACATTGTATAACTGAAGGGCTGATGATTCCAAGAGCGGTGCTGGTGGGTGAAAGAGACAGCAGGAATTTAGCAAGGCAATGAGGTGGCATCAGCAGGTGAAATTCACCCACTGCAGAGCCTCCTTGGTGCTGCATGCTCCCACTTTAAGCACAGCGACAAGGTGATACACGTGCCCACTACCACAGCCCACTCGCCATCCTGGATGTGCTCATCCGAGTATCGCTCGCTCACCCATGCCTGCCACCAGAGATGGATCCTGCCTGAGGATACTCGCCAGTGCACTCAGGTGGGATTGCCCTGAAATAACCAGCTTTTGAAGATCTCAGAGACATGACAACAAAATGAAATGCACAGTTGGGAGGCCCTCGTGTAGCAATCTTTCATTTGCAGTATAGGCCCCCTGCCCACCCCCGCATCTTTCATGAGGGGATTGAAATCAAAGCCAGACCGTGAACAGAAGAGGAGGGCTTGGTGAATCAGTGCAGCTCCGTGGGTGTTTGCTTGGGCCCCCATGCATATGACAGCAGGTTTGAGTCCCGCCACATGCTGTGGGCCCGTGGCCAATGCAGAGACGGAGTTGACATTGCTCTCCCATACATTATATTTTAATCTAGGGTCTTGCAGTTCATCCCTGAGAGGTGTCTAAGCCGTGGCTTCATACTGCTCTGTAACTCTGGGACCACTGAGTGTCAGAGATGCTGCAGACTGCTCTCAAGGACTTTGCTGTTGGTCCAGGCCACCGACAGGGCGCACTGTGAGGCCAAGTTGGCTCAGAGACCTTGGGAGTGTGTGCATTGCTGACAATGACTTTGAGAGCACTTAGAAGCGTGAGTGGGATTTAGGAATAAATCAATTACTGGATTAAAATAATCAAGGAAACCATTTGAAATGAGCTTTAGAAAACTGAAGTGTTGGTAAATTCACTGCGGAGAGCTGTGGGGCAGTGATACATCCTTTCCCTGCTTTGCCTCTAGATTCAATGTACAGGATGGGCAGAGACTTTGCTGTCCATGCTGCTTTGCTGTGCTGCTGCAGGGCTTGAAGCGTTTACCTCCTCTTTTGCCATGGTGCACAGGCTGAGTTTCCAGTAAACCAGAAGAATGTGAGCTTAAAATGGTCTTAAAAAACACCTGGATCTCCAACAGCTTTATCAGAGTGGGTTTTAGTTACATTGAGCAAAGTGCTACAGAGGGAAGCTGATCGCAGAGCTTAACTGCTGCAGTGTTTGGTATCTCCTCAAAGCTTCCCTGAATCCCGGCAGCAGACCATGCTGCAGATTGTCCTGCTTTGTGTTGCAAAGAACAACTGTGCCAGGCATCCACAGAGACCTGCGGCCATGAGCCAGCTGCTGTCATGCCCATATATCCCAAGCTGCCCCTCAGAGAGATGTGGGACCACCTGCTCCAGGGAAACTGGGGGAGCAGAGGGGTGCAGGTATGTCCCTGAACAGGCATGTCCTGGGTAGGGCCTTTTTGGAATGTGTCCTGTACTCAGTGTCAAGCCCCAGCAGAGCTTATGTAGATTGGGACAGGAGAGCTGAGGGATATCTCAGTAGACATGCACTATGTCCTGAGTATTTGTCCAGGGTTTGTCCTGTCCCAGGAGGCAAGGTTTCTCCCTGGGACCTCCATACCACACCATGGGCACAGCCTTGTCACTGAGGGGATTAATCAGCAGGAAAGTGCCAATGAGGCTAGTCTGGATGTGAGAAATGTCCCTGAACAAATAGCTGAAATCGCTGGAGAGAGGCCAAAGGGAGGAGAAGGTCCCAGTGTTGAGCCTTGAGAGGACCATGAGGAGCTGCCATCAGCACAGGAGAAGAATCAGTGGGGAGAGAAGGGGAGGGGAGGGAAGGAAAGAGGAGCTGGGTCACTGCAGTAGCTGATGAGGGACAGGGAGCGAGTCAGGAGGAGACCACACGTGATGCTGGAGTGGTAGGGATGAGAAGGGGGTGGTGGGGAGATGAGTCAAAAGACGTGGGAGGTGGTAGGGTTGAGACAAGTTGGTTGTGACCCATCTGGCTGGTAGAAAGGGTCATAGATTGATTTCTAGAGGTTCTCACTGAAAGCTTAAATAACACTGACTAAAACCCCCACTTTGAAAGCCAGGAAAAAAATTTCCTATCTGAGCTCTTGAGAGTGAAGCAAACCCTTCTGTGATGGACGGTGTCTGTTTTGTCTGTCTGTCTGCACTTTCCTACACCTGTATGTCATGTTCCTTCCCAAAGTGGTGGCTGGGGTACCAACAAGAAGGGACTTCTTGACTGTGCCAGCTGCTGCATGCAAGCAAGGTTGGAGTTTCCAGGGAGCAGAGCTTGGGAGACATGGGACAGAGATGGGGCAGAGAGGAGGGAGCAAGAGCGAGGTTAGCATAGAGCTTTCAGCTTCACAGAGCCCAGGGTGCTGCTGGGAAGAGCAACAAAAAGAAACAAGGGACTGTGTGGTGTTGTCTGTCCTGCAGAGAAGCACCATGCTGAGCTGAGAACAGCTTGGTGAAGGGTGGAGGGACCACCTGCAAGGCCCAGGGAAGTCTCATGCTGAGTTTTCTTGCTTTGCAAACATTTCCTATTATTTCCTGATACAGGTTAGTGGTGCAGGAATCCTCTGCTCTGCTTCAAACCACTGTCTTCTGCCACCAGCATGGACAGGTGGGCGCTGCTGTGGATCATCATCTCTTTAATCCTTCTTAGGGCTAGTCTGTATTTGGGAGCACAGACAGATCTTACCTGGTAGAATCAGAAATGCAGGGAGCATGCTGCAAAGACAGGATTACTGCGGGTCTCTAGTGTAGCGGTGTGGCATGACGAGGAACCCAGGGACCTGCGGGGAGCAGACATGCTGGGATGCAGTGGTCCATCCTGCAGAAGTTGTGACAGTTGTCAAGTATCCCCATGAATGCTCATATTCATTTTAATGGCTTTCTTAGTGGCTGGGATTCCCGAGGTGCATAAGCCAGTCAAGAACTTCCTGCCAAAACAGCTTTCAGTAGAAAAATGCTGGCTTGTGACCAACATGTGTCATAACAGTTTTAACAAATTAATGATAATGATTAAAAAAACCCATAATCATGGTGTATCTTGGGTCCAGGGTAGAACTCATCATGCAGGCTTACCAGGACAGCTATGCTGGAAAGAGACATTTTAAAATATGTGAGCGTCTTAGATCTGAATCTTTCCATTGCTTCAGAGGCTGCTTTTTGAAGAATACCCTCTGGGGCTCCTGTTCAGAAACTGACTGTTTTTCAGTTCTTTATTTTTCCATTTTTTTGACTCTCAAAAGTTTTCCATGGGTTGCCTCAGCTTTTTGGAGTGATTTTCAAATTGCACCTTTAAGGTTTGCAGTGTCTTCTGGACAACCCTTTTCATGGGGCATCCCTGTGTGCTGCGTGGGTCGTGGCTGGGGCTGTCCGAAGGTCCTGGCTCAGCCGTGCTCATGGGGTGCCACACCCTGGGGCATGAACATCTGGAAATGCAGGTGCATGGCACAGCTGGGGGACCCCACTGGTGTGAAGGTGTGGAGGGCAGGGCTGAGAAAGTTTACATTTTAAAGTATGGTATGGTTCCTGGAGGTGTGTCAGTCCTCTCAGCCTTCTTCAGCTTCTGCTCCACCTCAGGTGACAGACTGAGCTGGGGGTGACTGTGATGTCTCTACTTATGGGATGCCTCTGAGCGTCCCTGTATTATCGTCTTGGCCTGGATAGAAGAAAGCGTGGGTTGTAATATCCATTTCTTGTGCTGCATGGAAGGTCACGCTAGTGTGCCTTTCTGTCTACTTCTGCTCACGGCCAAGCCCAGAGCATGCAGAGGGCTGTCCACTGCTCTGTCTGGCAGGGATTTACACTGGCTTGGGATGCCTGTGAATCCCGCTGGTCCATGTTGCAAGTGGTATTGGTTTCCTTCCTGGATGGACACCAAGGCCAACTTCTCTGACCAGTGTCAGTCAGAGGAACTTTCTGCCAGGGCAGAGAGCACACCTCCCAGTAGGGAGGCTGGGCACATCTCTGCTGCAAGCTGATAGGGGGTTGATCATCGTGAAGGGCCAATACTGGTTTCTCATGGGTGTCTTGGGATGCAGCACAAGCCTACGCCTGAGCACAGGTTTACTTGGACACATTGCACACCTGGGCTAAACTGGTCAGCTTCATCTTTCCATCCCAGTTCCAAGCCATAGTGAACTGGGTAGATATTTCTTTGTCCCAACAACCTCCTCTGGCTGCTTTCCTAGGGCACAAGTTCAGATACTGGTCCATCTACAGTTCTGCAAAACCGCCCAGCCTCCATCATGCCAGGATACAGCTGATCAGAAATCTTTGAGCAGTTGGAGCGCTGGCATTGTATGTAGCAGTACACACCTGTCCCTGAGGTTTTACAAGAACATAAGGGCACTAGTTAAAGTTGCATCCCTATGGGGTAGAACTTCAGCAGGAAATTCTGCTTTGAGCTTTGAGTTCTTCCCTGTCCAGCTCAGTCTCTGGAGACTCAATCTCTGCAGAGCGTTGCTCCTGCAAGGGTTCAAATTCCCAGGTACTTACCATTATCCTCCTGCTCTCCTCTTGGGTGCCTGTTTTGCTGTTTTGCTGCTGAGATTTACAGCCCCTCTGTCCATCCCAGTAATCAGTATATGCTTGCAGCTCCTCTCTGCCTGGCTGCTTCACCCCCGCAGCTCCTGTGTGCAACTCACGTCCCTGGTTTAAATCTCCCTTTAAGCACACACCTGTTTTCTATTGCTGTTGCGGCATGATTTTAACTGTGTATGTATTACATGTCTTTAAAATTTATGCAATTCATTTTTTTATGTGCAGAGCTTTGCGATAAGCTATGAAAGGTATGCTATAAAAATGTGTAATTGCACTGTATTTTTTTTTCTCGACACATGGCAAAAATGTATTTTTCGAGGGGAATATTCATTGGGGGAAGGGAGGAAGAAGAGGGTAGAAGCAGCAACAATCGATTCGGCAGAGACAGAGCGCAGAGCTGTCCTGTTATGCATTCACCCCGGGTATTGCAGGAGAAGGGTTTGCAGACAGCTGGGTGCAGAGGACTGCTTGCTCTACAGAGCATCTCCAGCGGCTGCGAGCCGTGAGCTGACACTTCAGTGACTGACCCTCTGCTTCGCCTCTTGTTAGTGCCCCTGCTCGCTCCCCAGTAAATCACTTAGCCACGTGCTTCCTCATCCTAACAGGCAGAGATAAGAGCTTAGTGCAGAGGTTAATTGGACTACAAAGAAGCAGTTTCGTACACTGTTATTTCTCTGCCTGACTGGTGAGTAGTTAGGAAGTGCTGCGCTGGGCTGGGGGGTGAGGGATGGCAGCGGGTGGCCAGGCTGGGGGTTGTACTGACACACTCCATCCTGGTGTGGAGAAGTGGAGCATCTGGTGAAGGAGTGGAAGTTGCTGTGGTCTGCAGGGGCAATGGGAATCTCCCTGCTCATCTCTCCTGACCTGTCTATGAAATGTTCAGCTCCATAAATAGGAGTCCGTGAAGCAGTGCTGCTGTAAGATGCCTTTAGACCCATTTCTGGTGAGGACACTGTTGCAGAAATTGGCAGGATGAGCCTGGCTGTTCATCATTCCCAGGCTGCCCCTGGGAAAGCAGAGCTCTCTTGGCCTTGGAGGGTCCCCTCGCAGGATGGGCAGCATTCAGTATGGTAGGCACTGTGGCAGGTGATCCTGATCACATCCTTCTGCTTGCTTTGTGACTGGGTGACCAAAAATCTCCATAAATAGGACTGGCAGGATGCTAGGAGGTTTAAATTTCTCAGGTGAAGTGCATGTCCAAGAAGAGCTGGGGTAACTGACACTTCTTCCTTTCCTGCTTGCCCCGAAGCTGTGATGTCCCAAGCACAGGATTGTCTTTGGGCTGTCAGATACATGGATATCTTCCAGCACAGGGAGGGGGAGGAGAAGATCAATCATTAACAGCACGTTTTGCTGACTGCTACCAGCAGATGGTACTGGCAATTTTCACTTCTCTGCCTGCTTTAACATATTGAATTACAAACCAAACAAAACAAAACATAACCCCCTCTAAACAAACAAACACCAACAGCTAAACAACCTCTGAAGAATAGGTGAAATGTCTCTGCAACGGGCATCTGCTGTGGCTTGTCACAGTGAGAAGCAGCGACTTCCCTGCTAGCACTCACTCCCCACACCACCACAGGCATGTCCTGTCTTGTCCAGTCTGGGCTCTCAACTCAGTGAAAACTCAGCAGCTTTCCAGGCAGAAACAGCTTTTGGGAGGGGAACTGTAGCTCACAAATGTTGGGTAGCTCATAGGAACTGGGGAGTATGCCTGTAGATGGCTGAGAAACCTGTTGACCCTCCATCTTCTCTGCTTCTGCTCTGCTCTGCTGAGTGCAGCCAGGGAGCATCCTAACTGGGAACTCATCCACCTCACATGGTTCCTACCCATTGCTCCTTCTGCTTAAACAGGAAAAGGATAGGAATCACAAAAGACAAAGAGAACTGAGCACCCATCCCACACGATTACAGCCTCCCAAGACCTGCCCAGAGGATGCTGCTCTTGTAACCTCTGCCCACCCCCTGGCTCTATAGCCAGGTTGCATTGCTTCCCCAGTGTCCTCCAGCGTGCCAGGTCCCAGGCGAGAGTACCACAATGAGCAAAAGTGTTTCTGTCTCGGAGACAGGTCAAGTAGGTGGGAGGGATGACGGAGCAGAGAGGCAAAGGGCAAGGTGGTCTTGGTCACTGTCGTGTCACCACGTGGTAAAACATTTTCACTCTTTTCAAGGACAAGAAACACTTATTTGGCCTTGGAGAGAGGTGGTTGGAAAAGGGATGAGCTCCAAAACCCAGGCCTGTGCTGGAAGACCCAGAATTAGGGGAAATATTTACAAAGCAGCCAGCTTTCTCACTGGGGCAGCCTACATTATCCAAAGTGCACTCAAAACACATACGGGAAGGCAAGATTTGGTCAGCTCAGATTGGATGGGACCCTTGCACTGATGCATGAGCCCTCCTCCATTCAGAGAGATTACCTGGGCTCAGCCCAGCCATGCTAGGGTTCAGAGGATGGCAGACTGGGGACTGCAAATTCTCAGAGGTGGAGCAGAAACCAGGCTGTGCTCTGGCCACGCACCCTTGTGTGGTGGTTGTGGGCCTCACGCTGCCTTACTCGTGCCTGTTCTCCAGCACACTTCTTAAAGAGCAATTATTGCTGTGGGTGTGATAGGACCATTGATGGGATGTCCAGCCCTTTGGGGCTGGCAGGTAGCATACCCACAGGGAGAGAAGAGAGTCTGGTATGTTCCAGATCTGTGCCCTTCATAGACAGTCTCAGAGCACCAGAAACCAGTTGCACCCTGGGATAATTTTTTCCATCACTGAAAGCAGCTGTTTATATTTTGGTGTTGCTCTAGGAAGCCTTCAGATTTCTGCCTCAGCCTGGCAACTGTCTCCAGTCTGCCCTAGACTAGCTGTACCATCTGGGCTGTGATCTCCTAGAGATGTGTCTGTCACAGTGACCTTCTCAAAGCCCCGGGACAGTTTGGCCACAAAGGGAGGAGAGGCCAGGACTTCTGTTTCGTGCAGCGGCCTCATCTCGAGTGCCATCATTTCCTTCACCTGAAGACAGGCTGCTGGGGTGCCAGGACAAGTGATGCAATCCATGCCATGGGGGCTTTTGAGGTATGTGTGGGTGGGGACGTAGACCTGGGTGCAGCTCTGGGGGAGTTGTGGAGGTCTGTAGAGGGTGGGTGCTCCTCAGCTTCTTTGCTTGTGTACCAGCTGGAACAATCACAGGACAGTCAGAGGGTGTGGGGGGAATTGCACACCGTGGCCAGTTTCCATGCTTGGCCTGAGGGCTCTGCTGGGTGACTGTAACAAGCCAGAGGAGACACAGCTGTGACCTGTGCACATGACACCAGAAGTGCAAGGGCAAGCAGACACCCAGCAACAGGAGACCTGAAATGACCTGATGTGCAAGGAAGGTTCCCGGGCCACTTCCTCCAGAAAACACCATGTTTTTCCTGGCAGAAAACCTTCCTCAGCACTGCTCCTAGCTTGTCCTTGCTCTCTGCAAATGGTTGTGGTGAGGGGAAGGAGCTTTCCTGCTGCATCCAAGTTCAAGATCTAGGAAGTAAAACAGCAGGCTGTGCGCATTCTCATTGCAGAGCTATCACTTCTCCATGCATCATGCCACAGACATCACCCCTTCTGCTGTCCAAAATAACTCACAAATTACCAACCATCCACTTTTTTCCTGCCCCACTGTTCCCCTAAGCCATCATCACGTTTCACAGGCAGTGTACAGTGAGCAGAAAAACTCTTCACTCCCTTCCAGGCAGATTTCCTTGATCATGTGCATCCCTTGAGAGAGGTTGTAAAGACTTCTGAAGGGGCAAGGCCAGCCTGGAGACAAGGATGTTTTATTTTCTCTCTGCTGCATTGCCTAGCAGGACTTCACTGCTTTTCACTTGTGCTTCACTCTTTGCTGAAAAACTTCAGCCAGCAAGGTGCAGCTTGATTAATTGTTCATAGGGATGATCCCTGTATGGTTTGTATCCACAATATATGAGCTGTGCCTTCTCTATTTGTGGAATAAATGCAATCCAACAACAACTTACAGAAGCAGGAATTTCCCCCAAGTAATAGCAGCAATATGATGAGCAATAGCATGCATTAGAAAAAAAAAAGTTCAAAGCTATTAGTCAGTTTTAGCTGCATGAAATTTTGATCATACAGCTCTTCACTTCTGGTAATATCTTCTCCTAAGTGCAATAGAGCTGTGATTGCCTTTTACTGTCTCCGTGTGTAGAAGATTGTTTCTTCAGAAAAAGATGTAACGGGCATTTTAATATCTGTTGTGTTGCACGGACAAATAACTTGTGAAGGTTTGAACTGTCCTGACAGCTACGATCAACAATGAAAGGGAAAGTTCCACTCTGACCAAATATGTGCACTGTTGCTTGTAACGTCTCTGTCACGTTAATATTCCTTTCCTGATTTATCTTCTGATCCAGCCTGGGGCCTAGGACCTGCTGGTCACATGCCAACAGGCAGCTCCCATTTATTTCCTCACTGGAAGCTGAATCCTCTAATCCTTAAATAAAATGCAAAGAAAAAAAATCCTCTGGAAGCTGCCAAAGCCATCGCTGTTGCAAATCAACATCGGCTCTCAATGGAAGCGAGGGGTAAAATGCTGCATGGCAAATGGTTCATGCGCTGGCCTCCAGGACCGGCTGTGGGTCCTGCATACAGGGGTGCGCCCGTGCTGTACGTGTGGCTGAGAGCCCTGCAGCACCCCGCCGGGGTTGGCTCTGTGTCACGTGTGGTGTCAACCTGAGTTGGAACTCATCCCTGCGACATCCTGCTGTCAAAGACACCCAGTCTGCACACGTTGAACTAGAACCACCTCCTCCGATCCAGCACTTACCAGCTGGTCTCCTACAACGTTTTGGAGGAAAAGCAGCCCTTGTTCAACTCTTGTAATGTGCTTGGCTGGGCCAACCCTGGGTTACGTGCACATCCATTCCTTGGAAGTGAAATGACCGCTGCTTGACAAATCTCCTTGGGGTTTGTCTTGCTACTAGACAAGATTAAGGAAAATTATAATAGAGTGCATGCAGCAAAGTGCATGACTGGGTGTTGGATTACAAAACTGGAGCAACAAAAAGGCAAGGCACGTGAATCCCATCTTGCCTTTTTTGCTAACTCATGCCTCAGGACTGATCACAAAGCAGTGTCCCCTGCTCCAAGCACCATCTCACAGAAGAACCAAGACTCAGGGTTCAGCCTAGGAGCTATCTGCATCCTTTCTATGCAAAAAGAGCACAGACCCTGTTCTCTGGAATCCCTCATTTTTCCTGTCTTGTCTCATTCTTTATTTTAAGAAAATATGATAGCACTTTTGTTTTCCTCTTCACTTGGAAGATTGAAGTCTCTACTGGACACCTGTCCTCAAGAAATGCCCCACACATTGTAACTGAGACCTTTCCAGTACAATATGCATCATATCATATGAAGTTTTGGTTATGTAAGGTTACTTGTGACCTTATGACAGTGGTACTGCACTAGTTTTGCATGGGTACCACCTGGGACACACCATTTACGCAGATGACTGACGTCGTAACACAGGGTTTAGGCAATAAACACTCTCCTCCTGCCATGTAAATGGTGTTCATTTGGGAAATGTCACCTCTGCTATTTAAAGCATTTTTTTTGGATCACTGCATTATTCTTAAGCCTGTCACCATACTTTATAAATCACGTAAGAGGAATTTATTATACAAACACCTCTCTCTTTTTTTAACTTTACAGTTTCCCGATCATCCCTGGCATTATGTACAAATTAGACATGACACATCTCCAGGCATGAGACAGATATGAGAATGGGGGTGCGTGCTCTCTGCAGCCACCTCCTCCTCCCCAAACAAACTGTCACTCGGGGTCCCTCTCACAGTGTATCACTGAGAAAACTGCCTCCTCTTCGTCTCTGGTGATGCTGAGTCAGACCCTCTTCTCCCTGCTTGGCCATGCCAGATGGCATGGCACTATGTGCACAGCAGACTGAGGAGTGCTGTGCACAGAGGTGGCAGGATTGTGCTCCTGACTGGTCCCTTGCTGACGTGTGTTTCTGATGTCCCCATCCTGATGAATCTCGTGTTACCCTGGGTCACCATTCACCCCTGCTCTGGGCCAGTCTTGCTCACTCCTGGGGGAGAGCTGCGTGATGGCTCACGAGCTGGCCCAGATCTGTGCTCCTGCCTAGATGCCTGGGTCTGCCTCTTGTCAGAGGGAGGATTAATATTTGATCTCAGGGAGCATGGACCTTTGCTGGGTGTTGTCCCCTAGTCCTCACCCACTCCTCTGGACCTGCAAATGCAGTCTCTCATGCTCTTTGTGCCACTGCACGGATGCTGCTGGTGGTGCACACTTGCAGGAGGCGGAGAAACCTTATGCTTATGGTTACTCTCCATCAGCCTTGAACAAAGAGACAATCACAGCCTCCTTAAAGCCAAGTCTGCCCCTCTGAGACACTCCAGATTTTGAGGCAGAGCTTTTCATAGCTTAAAAAATCCCACTGGAGGCTTTTGGGTGATGAGAACTGATTAGGGTAGGATTACTGATTAGTGTAGGGTTACGTGGCAAGTATCCATTGCAGTAGCACGCTGATGCTGACTTTGCATGATGTGGTGGAGCTTGGCTCCAACCACCTACTGAAGGACTGTGGTGGATTCCTCTTCTTGTGTGAGTTGCAGAAGAAAAGCAGAGTTATAAATGAATGTTCACAATTATTACAGCATGCAGTTGTTAAGAATTATTTTGAAACTTCTGTCTCCAAGGACCACAAGGACCAATCTCAGGTGAACTAAATATGCATGTTATGCTATGCTCTGTGCCATTAAGCAATGTAAAAGACCACAAAAACTAATATGGAAATGCAGAAATGGTGCATTAGTATAAAATTTCAGGATTGTGAATAACACATTTCTAGAAAAGCTGGTTAAGTTTTACGTATTTTCCACTGAAATCAGGCTGGTCTGCCAACAAAAATTTTCATGAAAACAGTGGTTTTACTAAAAGATGTAAAAAAAGACATTCTTTGCTGTCTCTAAATCATGCCCTGCTCTCCAAAGAGAGACAGTCATTCTGAACTGGTCCATATGGAGGTGTGGAGATGCCACATCCCAGACTCCACGGGGTATATGTAGGGTGTATTGATCCATTGGATATATTCATGCATTTGCAAAGCTTGTGACATAATGCCCTGTGCCCTATTGCATCTTAGTCCAAAAGGCACACTCTCAGGATAAGTCCACTACAAATTCTCCTTTAATTCACTACTAACTCTCAAATGCACTTTCTTCATAGAATATAGGGTTGGAGAGGATTCCAAGTGGTGGTCTCGTCCACCTCTTGTCACAGGGCAAGATCAGCTCCACTTGGGTCATTCCTAACAGATGTTTTCCTGTTTTCAAAACCCACTAGTGATATGGATTCTCTGACCTTTCCAGACACTCTGTCTCCACACCTTACTATCTAGACAGCTGAATTTTCCTGATCTGAAAAGGTACCCTTTAACTCCATGGCTTCTTGTCCCATCTTCTGTGGGGATCAAATTTTGCTTTCCCTTCCTTCACAAAGATTTCTGTGTGTCCTCCTAGTCTTGTCTTCTATCTTGCGTAACACTCCCAGTCTCGCATGTTTGGACCAGTTTTCCCTGGTCTATGACAATTCTTGTTACTCTCTTTTGAACACCCTCCAAGTGACCCTTTGCTTTCTCAAAACAGAGAAAAAATTATTCCAGCTGATACCTTAGCAGTGAAGAGCAGGAGGAAGAGTGTATTTTTTTACAAGCGATGCCCCTGTGCATGTCCTCCAGAATGAAACATGCCCTTTTTTTGGCTTTGTTTTGTCCTGTTGATTCATTTTCTCCTGGGACACCTCCAAGCCCTTTCCTGACAGCAGCTGGACCCTCACCATTCTTCTTGTAGAACTGCATCCTGCTTGTTTTCTGCTTGTTTCCCTAATTTGTGGAGAGATTTGGAATTTGAATCCTGTCCTTCTGTGTACACATGATCTCTCAAAACTTGGTATTATCTAGGAAACTAAATAAGCCTGCTATTTCTTCCATCATCTGGGTCATTAACGAAAATATGGAATAGTGTTGGAGTCAAGAGAGGTCCCTAAGGGATTCCACCCAACCCTGAGATTAATGAAACTTTTTAATTAGAAATGGTGGGCAGGGCAGTAAGCATCCAACTTTCTGGTGTTTTGAGCACTGTGCCAGAAACAAAAGGCCCATTTTTAAGCTGTTTTTAAAACCAACGAGTTCACTCTGGAGCACATACCTTCCAGGAGTGACTGATTGATGGATTGAGGGTGAGGAGGAAGTACCAGAGGCATTTTCCATGAACAAGGCACAGGCCAATCAAATAACAAGGGAGCATTATCCCACAAGAGGCCTGGGCCCTCTCAGCTTTTTGGGTACTACTTTCAGATTTTGTATTAAATTGCCATTCTTGAGTTCTGGGTATAGGATGCATCTCTAGAAGATGTTTTTTCTTCAATACTCCATTGCATAGGCACCCATCTTTTTCTCCTGAATGTATCTGTGGTTTGGACTGCTTCATGTGCTCACAATAAGTGCTGTCTGTTGCTTTTCATGTCAGTTAACCACAGTTTGAAAGTAACCTTATGTATGGGTCTTGACTGACAGTTCAGTGTCCGTTTTGTCCCATCCGGTGTCTCAGACATTCCATGCAAATTTGCCCAGCTGCCTCTCCAACAGCTTCTTCATCTTCCTGTGCGGAGGACGTTGCCGTTTGCTTAGGATTTGGGAAGCATCTTCATAGTCAGCTGGTGGAGTAAGCTGGCTACAGTCACATTTGTTTGGGAATCTTTTTCAAGGGCCTCCATTTTCTGAAGTGGGTGCATGGGCTGGAGCGCTCTGGTCGCTCTCACAAGGGTGAGGGTGAGCTCTGGCCACCATCAGAACTGGAGCCTCTTAACCCCGCCGTGATGAGTGAGGACTCCATGGGGCAATGGACTGGTGCAGCAATGCAGACATCACTCTTCTTCTTCATCTTCATCACGTTCTTCTTCAGGTGTCGTGGGATGTATCCCTGGTCCAGGGACTCCGGTTCAGGCTGGGGCAGAGGACAAAGATGTGCCCTGTGATCACCCTCACCACCAGGCTCTGGCTGTGTGCATGATCGAGCCTGTTGGAAAGCTTTCCCTAGCAGCTCCAGAAAATCGCTCACTTAATTTTGTCCCCTCTCTCCAGCACAGACAAGGGCAGCAGAGAGCCTGTTCAGCTTGAGCCTGCGTCTCCTAGGAACAAGCTAATTTTCCTTCAATTTTCCTAAGATAAGGCTGTAAGGTTCATTGTAATTAGGTGACCGTGCTCACCACTAACTCCTGCAGGAGGATGCCATTGTACAGGGCAAGACACACCGAGCCTGGAAAAACAGGGTGCAGCTCCTGACTGATAGGAGGTGGTCCGGGCGATGCTGCTAATGAGGCAACACGTGTGCTGGGAGGCACTGGCAGGACGTGGGTTTTGTGGGCCCTGTCAAGTTCTAATTGTAGAAGTTAATTATTGAGTGTAGCCTTACATAAGGTTAACGTGAACAACAGACAATTAATAGTCATGGAGCTGCATGCTAGGTCGCAGCTATGACATCCTCTCACAGATGTTTCTGCAAGTGCACAATAATTTGTCGATACAAGTTATACAACATTACAACAGGCAATAAAATTTCTGAGTCACAAATGTAAGCAGCAGGCACATAGTAATGGGCTTATCCATGGAAATAATGCTGTTAATGTGGGGCAAGTGGCCAGGTCTCCTTAGCAAAACATTTCAAGGTCCAAAAAGTTGAATTTTCAGATAATCTAGCCTGAGTGTGTATTTCCAACAGGGAGTTCATAGTAACACTGTGCATAGGTGACCTCTGGGACTCATCAGTTAGTTGGGCACTTTCAAATGTTTTAGCACCCAGTGAACAGCAGATGCAGGACACCACCATGCAGGGCCTGTCCCTTGGCCCATTCCCAGTCCAAGGGTTGCTCTGGAGGATGAAGGTGATAATGACTGCCAGGTTTAAAGAACTGAGCAGGGCTCAAAAAGACTGTTGCAGAGCTCTTGAGGAGGAAATGGTGACACCAGAGCCACCACCCTCGACAGAAGAGCAGCATGTGGAGGGCATTCACCCAGGAGGTAGAAGACCTGAGTTCAGTCTCATCTGAGCCTCTGGGAGCTGAAACCCACACCTCCTGCTCCCAACTCCTGCCTGATGGGACACGACAGCTCCAACCCTGCTTCCCTACCTGTCAATCTCGTTCCAGCCGGGATCGGGGCGATGCACAGAAGAAAGACAAACTCTCACCAGTTTGTTGAAGGGGGGGCATTGCCAGGAGCGAATGCCGCCACACTAAGTGCAAGCTCCCAATTTATTACCACCTGTTTACATAGGTTTGTTTTTACTTTTACATCCTACTGACAGGTTTTATCTGTTTACTGCTCACACTCTCACCAAGCATTCTGCAGGCAGTGTTCCGCCTGCTGTTTCTGACACTCGCAGCACAGTGTTCTGAATGTTGCCTCAGTTTCCCACAATCATTCTTCTAGCCTCAAGGGCAGTTTACATTTTGCTAACCACCAGTTCTTAATTCCCACATCTCCCAGGACAAGAAAGGCATTGAACATGATTTCAGTACTTTTTGTGTGAAGTCTCAGAATATCAGAGATTGGTTTTTTTTAAAATGATACTGGTACACGGAAGGCACTGACAATGAAAATGGCCATGACTGGGTATTGGGAAGGTCCAGTCCAGTTGGTATAGACATGCACCCTAGGACAGATTAGCTCCGTCAGAATGGCAGCTTTCAGTGATGTCCACCTGAAGCACCTTGAGATAATACAGCACCCAGGCAATCCCATAAGAAGGAAGAAGGAAGAGCAGGGAAGCTGGGCTCAGGAGAGGACAACAGACTGCAGCCCAGCTCCTGTACAAATACAAAGGCACTTGTGCACCACAGCAGGGCCAGAACTTATCAGGCAGCCCACATGGTCCTCTGCTCACTCCCCCCCTCTCTGCCTTTTGCAGCTGCATCCCTCCTGTTCTCTGTCAGAAGGAGCATCCGTCCTCCAATGCCTGTCTGCAGAGAGCCTGTCCCGCAACCTGGGGAGAGCAGTCAGACACCCCGGCAGGACCCACTGGCTTCCTCCAGGCTGTGCTGGAAGGCGGCTTGACCTTGCGAGAGCCGGCAGACTGGCGCTGAGGAAAGCTGCTCTCCCTGGACCCGGGCTGTCAGCAGAGCCTGGGCTGATTTAGGGGGATGGACGCCCATTTCAAGCAGTCTTATGACAAACATCAGGTCTGCTTTTAAGCAGCAGATAAGACAAAGGAAGGAAAGGAAGGGTCTTGCCGATCTCTAGTTGCAGTCAGGCTCTTCCCCTGTGCACACAATGTCATGCTGGGCATGATCTGTAGCATTCTCCAGGCACCAGCCTGTCTTCAGAGCATCGTTGCCAGTTGCTCTGTTACTCCTCTGCTACCTCTATTAATTGGCTTTTCCCAGCCCTCTCCAGCCCCTTTCTTCCCCGTGATCGGCAGGGAACGGAAACACGAAGCTGACAAGATTTCTCCTAAAAAAAAGAAGAGAGAAAGCTTACATTGGCTCCATCAAAGACTTTTATTAAAGCCACATGGGGAAAGAGCTGCCCTGTCAGACAGCTTTCTGTATTGAGAAAACATGAAAGAAGCCAACAGCTATAATCAGCTCAAGAAATTTATTGCATTTTTGACCCTGATGTGGTCGTGTGCTGCTCGAGATTTCTTTGAAGGTGTTGCAGGTTTATTGATTGTGAAAAATGTCAATGTGTCACATGCCCAATTAACTTGGCACTTCTTGCAATCAATACCCTAATTGCCTTCTCTTTAGAGAGGCCTTTAATTTAATTAACCCCCTCTCCCCCCTACTTGTTTTCCCAGCTAACATGTTTTAATAAATAGTTGATCTGGAGCCTGTATTCTGTTTGCAATGGAGGAGATGAAGGAGAGTAACTTTCTCATAGTGATGCAACATCCATTTCCAAGGGCCTCTAAAGCTGTATATCAGCTTATGGGGAACAACAAATGAGCAGGCAGTGAAGGTACCTTTTTTTCTTGTTTGTTGCCTGCTTTGTCCCTGCCTCTTTTCAGGCACCAGGAGATGAATTCTCTTTAGTAGGGAAAAAAAAACAACCCATGAGAGAGAGACCTGACCTCTCCAGGGTTGTGAATAGAGCTGACACCAACATGCTGCCCTGTGAAGGTCATATTGGAAGTGAAATACTTGGTGTCACTTTTGTTTTTTTAGCCAATGCAATGAAGTTTCATAGAGCTGAGGTTGTCAAGAGTTAATCTGGGCCCTCTTGCTGTGGCTTTGTTTTTATTAGTACTTAACAAATGGATATGGCATGATTAGCCTGGGTTTAAAAACTGGCTAACGGCTAGATCTCAGGATATAATTGTTGGTGTTACATCAGCCTTTAGCGCAGTCATTTCTAATTGGGTCCCACAGGTATCTTCCCTGGACTCAGTGCTATTCTGTATCCTTAGCAATGATCTGGAAGAAAACAGAAAATCATTGCTGATAAAGTTTGAAGATGACACTGAGAGACTTACTGAAGCAGTAAATAATGACAAGAGTGGGGTAATCAGGTGGTGTTGTTTATATCACTTAGTAAATTTGATGTGATAAAACAGCCCTTGGTTTAATGCAGCTAAATGCCAGGTCATAAATGTGGGGAACCAGAAATATATGTTATGCTTGCAGGGTTGGGGAAGAGGATGTAGTGAGAGCGATGTCTCCAGAAAGATCACGAGTTTGTGGTGGAAATCCATCAGGATTACGAGCTTCTCATTTGCTGCTGTGATTAAGACTGGAGGTGCAATATGCAGAGGTAGACCAGCTTGAAGTTTAATTTCAAATAATAATATAAAAAAGAAATATTGAAAAATAACCTGAAGGTAATTGTTCTCGAGAATTTATTCTCCTCCTTTACTCCCCCCTTAGTTTTGATTAGCCAAGGAAATGGTTAGTCTTCCAAAATCTGATACTTTGATAGTATTATTTGGGAGGATGGAGAGACTGGAAATCAAATCTTAGCTGGGAAACATTCCTTTTTCCTTTATGGCCAGCTGTATTTAAATACAAGATCAAAGATATTAAGTGGAAGGCAGCACAGCCGTTTAAGCGGGGGCTGCTGTCCTCAGGGAGCAGAGGCGTAGGCAGAGGCATCCACACTTACCCCTTGATCTCAGACGGTGGAGAGGAAACCCTTAGAAAGGGGATTAAGAGGGAGCAAACAACCCACTACCCCTTCTGTCAGCCACGGACCCTTGAGAGAGAAACTGCAGAGAAACTAACAACTTCTCTCTGGTCCAACACACACTTAATTACTTAACCAAGTGAATCCAAGCCAGCAGGAGCTGCTGAATTTCAGTTGCTGCTGGAGATCCTCATCCAGTGGAGCAGGTTTCACCCCTTTTCAACCTTTCTGGCTCAATTCAGAGACAGGGTCTGGTGTGCCCTTGTCCCAGCTTGGGCTCCCACCCTCCAGGAGATGCCTTATTTGTGACCCCTGCCCAAGACCTGCTGGACACTGATCTCTCCCTTCCCCTCCCACATCAGTGCTGGGAGCTTTCTGGGCTGCAACTTGTGTGTCTCAGCCCCACCCTCGAGGCTATCATAGGCCAGGAAGGTTTGGGTGAGGCTGGTCCTGGGAGTGCGTTGCTCTGGCTTTGGCTGTCTCCCACTTGCTAAGTGCCTGGGGAGCCCAGGGATGCTCTGCAGGCACTAGAACTGATGCCTTTGGACACCCACAACTCTGCCTCTGGAGACAGGGAACTGGTTTCTGTCTTGGGCACTCAAGGACACCTGTTCTTGAAACCCCGGGGCCCCTTCACCCACCCTCGGAGGCACTCAGCTTGGGAAGCATTTTCTCATCAAGCGCCCACGCATGCTGCAGACACCTACAACACAGCTGCTGGCAGGGGAGGTGCTCTCTGGATTTCTGCAGGCACCAAATGATTAGTGTGTGTCCCAGGAACCGGTGAAGCTTTGGGCAGTGCCCTTTGCAGCTTGTTAGGACTCACGTACCCACCATGAACTGGACCAGTATGGAGCTGTGGTTGACTCCAGGGTAGGATGCTCTCTGCACCCTGGGATCAGTGACACCTTGGCATGCCCCAGGGACAGTATCTCTCCCGTGCTGGGTGATGCTCTCTAACCACCCACTGCAGTGTAGAGGGCCACATGGTTTCTCACAGTGCTTTCTTCTGCACAGGCCATGCTATGGAGTTTGTGCTTTGCTCAGGACTCAGCCAAGTGTCTTGGGGCTAGGCTGGGTGCTGCTGTGGTTGCATGACACTTTGGGATTGCACAGTCCTGCTTTGCATTTATGGCTTGCTCTGGACCACGACAAAGACAATCTGTTTAATAAAGTGCCCGAGGACGGCCCTGCTATAAACCGTTCCCCAGCTTGCACTATGAGCCTAAATAGTGGCTCATCCTCACTGGGGTGACTGTCACTGTGATGGCAGGACAATCTCATGGCACAGCCGAGCACTGCCCAAACACAAAGGAGTGGGCTGTTACTGCCACTGTTTATTTGCAGCCCTATTTGGAGGGAGACACCAGCAAGAGTACAGGTGGGGGCAAGGCTGAGGAGCTGCAGCAGCCTGATGAGAGCCGTGGCTCCAAGGGCATTTATGAATTTGCTCCTGTCTGAGATAGTACTCATAGGTACTTCTGTGCAGAGAGCGCGGCTAGAGAGGGTAGTGTAGCATTGTCTAGGCAAGGCACAGGTCCCCTGTGGGGACAAAAACATGGAGATGGCCAAGAGAGAAGCAGCTGAAGGAGGCTTCTGAAGCATGTGGCTGAGGATGGCCTCACCGGCAGATGGAGAGGGTGAGCACAGATGAAAGACACGAGCAGAGCAGTTGACAAGCAATTAATATTAATGCATCACTCCCTAGGCTTCCCCTAAACTTTCATGAAGAATGGCACCTGGAGTAAACCTTTTGTAAGCAACAGGCTGTAGGAACTGTCCCAAAGCACCTCCAAATGGCTGCTACCTGCCTGATCTGTCTCTAACAGAAGCAATGATTTTGCTGGTCCCTTGAGTGTTCTCTTAGGACAGATTTCACTGGACTGGCAAAGGCAAAACTGTAAAGACTTTACTGCCAGTCCCCGCATTTCAGAGCCGCATCTGCCTGTTAATAAGAAATCCACAGTACATCTAAAGTAGCCTGCTGTTGTCTGGGCTTCTCCTGTTCTTAAAGTCAGTGTTCATCTACGAGTACCGAGCTCAAAGGTTTGTCTGAGCTCTTGGGCCCCAGCATGGCTGAACACTGCCAAGCAAAGGAACAAAGCAGGAAAGACACTGGAAGGAGGCCTTCAACTGTGCTCCCAACCAAACTCTGCGACCATCTCTACTCCTCCACATTGGTGGTGGTTGTGCAAACCCAAAATACAGGCAAGCTCCAGCTGTGCCTTTAATGCAGACTGAGGCAAGTCCAAAGAAGAGCTCCTAAGTTTAGTCCAGTGCCAGCAGACCACAGGCTCCTGCGTATTGTGTTGCTGGGGGGTCAGAGGGACCAAGAAGCTATGAAGAATAGTGAGGGGATGAGGCCAACAGAAGGAAAGCAGTCAGAGGAGACCATCTGCATCCAGTCAGGAGGAAAAGGCTTTTCCAGGGTGCAGGGGACCTGATGTGGCTTCTTGACATGGAGGAGAGCTTCCTGAATACCCAGAGCGCACAAACAAGCTGGGGTTCGAGAGGGTTGTAGTCACCCTGGCTGACATGACCTTTCTGATCCAGAGTTGGTTCATGAGCTGTAGAAATCTCTGCCCTGTGGCGCTTCGTGCAGGTTTGGGGATAGCACGTCAGCAGGAGCAGTGGGAAATCCTTACCGTTTCTTCTCTGGCAAGGAGCTTTGCTCCCCAGGCCTCTCTTTCCTTACTTTCCTCAAGAGCTGGGTTTTATCAAAAGACATTAGCTCTCTGATTTCTAAGGATTAGAACTCCTGAAGCCTGCTGGAGAGCTAGCATGCATCACATGTTCTTTGCACGGCTGCTCCCAGCAGTGACTCATCGCCCCCTGCCCACCTGGGGCTGCTGGAAAATCTTCGCAGAAAGGTCGCGGGCTGCCTTTCAGGAGCCAAAGTTAGCTCTGCGCGTGTGCGTGCCATGCGGATAAGCATTCCTCTGGCCATATGGTGGGATATATCTGCTGAATGGACATACCCACCACATTTCTCTCTGCTTCCTGATAGCAGAGAAGGCGAATGATTTCAGAGCTAAATGAGATTGTCAGCCAACCTGAGGGGCCCCGTGACTTCCTCCAGAAAAAAAAGACAGAGTGTCTGCTTTATGGATGCCACGTTATCTTTTTTCTCCTGATGGGGGAGAAGGTGTTATGCCTATTCATTTCAAGGTGTTTCTGTGACTGCGATGGCGAAGGGGGCTCTGTGCTGTAAGCAGAGGGTGCATGGGAGTACAGGGCTGGCAGAGTGCCTGACTCTTGGAGCATCCAAAATGGTTTCTTCTGCCCATGTGTTAGGTTGAAAGAAATGTAACATGTTCCTGGTGGGACAATTTGGGCCTCCAGGAGGGAGGACAACTGTGTGCCTGCAACAAGGGCTGTGCTCTCTTGCTGTCCCCTGTTTTTGGCATAGAGATATGCTTGTCTCTGCCCATCCTCTGACTCAGCCTGTTCCTATTCAAACACATTAGAGTATTTCCCACCTTGCAGGAATTAAGCATGGCTATTTGAAAGGGGTACTGGGTATGAAAAGAGCACTTTAACCTTTTGAATAGGCCCTGGGTACCCATAGAGAAGAGTAGGATGTGAGAAACACTCCAGGTTAACCTGGCAGTGAGGAGGTGGACACCCCTTTTTTAGCAGGTTGCAGCTTGCCTCCCTGTGCAAAACTACCATTCATAGACGAGCTCTCTAGTCTTATTTCCAGAAAACAACAGCAGATCGTTATCATGGAACAAGTTCTTGCTTCAAGCCAGTATCTCTTAGGCAGAATGCTTTAATTTAAAATTTGTAGTGTTGGTGAATCCCCCACAATCCTTGGTAAATTAGTTCCAAATCTCCGTGTTAAGACTTTCGTGCCCTATTGCTAGTTTCAGTGTGGCATCACTTTGTATCTTGTTAGATCTTTGCTGGTTTGAAGAGGTCGGGGCTATCGGATTTCTGCTCCCTGAGCAGGCAACTGCAGATAATGATCAAGTCACTCTTGACCTCCTCCCTGATAAATGAAGCAGAGTGAGAGTCTGCGACCCGTTCTCCTAATTCCCTCCTGCACCTTCTCCATTTTATCAGTGCGCTTCTGGTGTGGGACATGCTGTTCTAGCAGTGGTACCACCCATGCTAATCTCAGAGGGACAGACTCTTTCCTTGTACTTGATAATTCAAAGTAGTTATTTGCCTCTTTGACTTGATACATGGAAATCACTCTGAACTAATTGCCTGCCCCAACTTCTTCCTAACAGTGGCTCCCCAAGAATGACACCCCCCCCCCCCCCCAATATACCCACTCTGAATTATTAATTCCGAGGTGGGTGCTTTCACATTTGGCCATTTTCACAGGCTCATTACCAAATTTTCCAGAGTGCTTTGAGGGTTAACCTACCCTCTGCTGTGTTTAGTCAGCCCTTCTGGTCTGTGTGCTGGCTACATACTTTGGCAGGGATGATGTTACTCTCTTTTCCAGGTTACTGTTAAAAACATTAACTGTTGTATGGCCAAGAGCCAGTCTCATTTTAAACCCTCAAGAAACATTCCTGCTGTGTGATGCTTTTTGTGCACATTTACATTTTGAGACCTTACTCAGGAGGCAAGCTTATCATTTGGAGTACATTATGTTCATTCTCTGTTCAATTCAGAAATGTGGAGCAATCGTGGCTCCAAGGCGTCTTTGGATAATGCTGTGGGACGTGAAGGAATAACCTGAGCCCCATCCTGCTCTGGCATGCATCTTCGCCTCTGTGCCTGGACTGTCGTCCCGTGTGTCCACCAAGGGGGAAATGCCATTTGGGACCATGAGGCAATGGGAAGCAGGGGTGTTTGATCATCCAGTCACCAGTCTCTGAACGTGTGGTTCTCCCTCCAAACAAACAAGTGGGAGAAAATCTTATAATTAAGGATTCAAATACCTTCCGGGCTGAGAGTGGGGAGGGCTCCTGCCCCCGTTCTCTGCTCCTCTTAGGAACTCGCCATCAAAAGCAGAACAGGCTTATACATCATCAGGCAATGACAATGGTCACAAGTGCAATCTGTCCCTCTCTGACTGGCAAACTCCTCTAGTTTTGCTCTGATTTAAAGGATGCCATTGGGAATCTGTGGGATATGCCTTTGGCTTCAAGCCTACTAGCCAATTTTACAAGAAGATTAAGGAATTGTCACAGAGAAGATCCAAACGCCCCTGCTGCTCCCAAAGGCAGCCTCCCATCTGAAAACTGCAGGAAATTCCTGCTCTTTCTTACAAGCACTAACCCAGCCATGTCTGCTGTGTGGGATGCATGCACAAGGTGAATGCCATCATGGCTGACTCGCTCTTGGCCTTGATCACAGCCCTGATCCCCAGTGACACTGCTTAGAAGCTGTCAAATCTGATGTACCAGGTTTCTTGGAGCCTGATGCTCCTTTTACACCCATTAGTGCAAAGTGGGGAGACACGTGCTGAGGCCAGGAGAACAACAGCACCTCACCATAACACCCGCCACAAAGAGCTGCAAGGAGCTCTGGATGGTGGAGAGTCATGTTTGACACATTGAACCACATTGGACCATGATATCAGAGTGGAGGCAGCACTGAACTGAGTAGTCCACGGAGAAGTGTTCCAGGGCATGGACACATCTGAGGGCCCAGCCAGCTCGTCTCTCACGGAAAGAACTAGTTTCCTGCAAAAAGAAGGGCCGCTAGCTGAGATTGCAATATTTCCCCCTAAAATGTGAACACATTCCAACAGGTGATCTGCATGGAGCCAGCCAGGATGCCAAAGATTTTTAAAGGGTGCACTGACACGCCTGTATGAAACTGATGAGATTGCAAGGACCCACCTCCTTCGTCATTGCCTGACATTGCTTTGATTTGATCTGATCCAAGGACACGTTCTGTTCCTTCATCCCAAATGTAAGATATCATGCAGCTGAGATGCTCTGTGTAAGCTGCTTATTCTGCAACTCTTCCTGGGGTGCCTGTTACCTGTCTGGTGCCCGTGGCTCAATACAGACTTTTAAGTGGTAACTGCCTCAGATTTTTTGCTTCATTTTGACCATCCCTGGGTCTGAATTGCACATGATTCCTTGTATCATGTTTTGGTCCTGAGGCTGTTTAGACTTTTCTTCCTTCAGGAAATGCAGGTCCCTGATGGCCAGAGTTCAGAGCTCTGACGTGTTACCAAAGCTTGTACAGATTTGCCCAAAAGAGTAGCAGAGAGCACTGTCAGGGGCACTGAAGTGTATTTCCTTGGCCAGCCTGGAGACTGACAGAACTTTCTCAGTAAATATCAAGAGAACAGCTGCTTTCCAGAGACTGAGTTTGATGATGAGGGTCAGTCTGGATTTGAGAGAAAATCCAGCCCTGACCAGCACTGACCACTTGTGTAGGTGGTGGAGGACGAGGAGACGGTGTTGTACGAGATCAGCCTTCAACTCAGGAAGTTCCTGAGAAGTTTGAAGCTTTTTGCAAGAGGAGGAGGGTTTCAGGAAAGTGTCAAGAGAACATGAGATCATATCATTGCGCTTATTTATATACCAAACCCAGCATCTGTTGCGCCCAAGCTCGCTGCAGTCCTCAGCATTAAACATTTCATTAGCCCACAGCCCCTCTGGCAGTGCTCACACCCGCACACAGGCTGTTTAGCAGCCAATCCATCCATTTAATTTCTCATTAAACTTTAGATGTAATGAATTTTTTAGTGGTCAAATGAATAAAGCAGTTAAAATAAAAAATGGCTGGATAGCAAAGGTTTGGCCTTCGCTATTTTCAGCCTTTAATGATGTTGTGGTGAAGCCAAGAAGTGCCTGTGCTTGTTTGCTGGGTGAGCAGGTCTCTTATGGGGGAGGTTCTTTGGAAATACCATCCTTCCAGCATGAGCCGGAGGCTTTGATCTGAGGAGGGGAAGCCAGGGAATAGTCAGTCCCATTAACAAACATTTTGCAGAAGAAAATGTTTGGAATCTTTAAAGGGCTAGCTTTCCTTTTTTTTTTTTTTTTCAGGTGACTGCATATTTTTTAAGACAATTACACTGAAAATAAATAGCCACCACCTACCTTTAGTAGAGCTGACAGATCTTCAGATGATTAACAGCTGCTATCATTTTAATTAGCTGAAAAACAATGTTTTTGAGAGTCCTAGACGGAAGGATGGTTTTACATCTCTGCACAAAAATTAATGGATGCCTGCTAGTGTACATGGTGTCGCTCGGGTCATAATGTATTTGGACAGAGGCTTCAGCATCATGAGTGGGAAGTGTCGCTGCTGGCTTTCAGCTCACAAAGACCATGGCACAAATGAGGAACTTTGTTGTGTGGCCATGCCTTTACTTTTGGCAGGAAACTCTCTACAGGAGCCACTCTCATGAGCTCTCCAAGCAATTTGCAGGTCTGGAGTTGAGACTGGAACTTCTCAGAGCAGGACACCAGAGAAGGCAGCTTTTCATATTGCACAGTACCACTGTGGCAACAAACCATGATCTTTCTGTGATGCACAATGTGACCTAGTCTTGATGTTCTGCCAGGAAGGTGGCAGTGAGTTTGGGGTGCAGGTGTCTACATGTGAGTGGCTCCATGTGAGGTGAGTGTCTGAGTCCCACCGTGCTCAGTGGGGTCTGGAGGGCAGTTCAGAGCACGCTGTGTTGCTCTTATTGACTCCAGCTCTCCAGTGCCTGGAGGCCTTTCTCCAGGTCCTTCTTACCAGTCCTGTGGTACCAGTTGCTGACCTGACTCTCATCCCTGTCTAGCACTGGAGGTCACAATCTACAGCTGGGCTTGGGAGGGCATGATAAGATCAAGCATATCCCAAAGCAACCAAAAGGAAAGAAGAAGCAGGAGGAAGGAGAGACCTGGAGGCTTGATCAGGAGAAGGTAGGGACAGGTGGGAGCAGAGGCTGTAGAACAAGGAGCACAAAGGTGTGCCAGGTGGTAGAGGAGAGAAACACCATGCAGAGGACATTGGTGGACTGTTAGAGCCTGAAAGGTCTGAAAGGAAAGACGAAGTGGCAGCAGAAAGAGTGAAAAACACTCCTACTTCGGGAAAGACCCAGACACTTGTATACTGAGGGGATGCAACCTCACAGAGAAGGCAAGATAACGTTGAAGGTGGGGATGGAGAGGCTGAGAGATGGAGAGGATGGGAACATCGCAGCACATGTGGAGGCGGGAGGTGGAAATCTGCAGGAGGAGTCAGGATGAAGGAGAAGTTGCCCTGCAGAGGTGGGGTGGGAGCAGTGGATGTTTATGAGAGCAATGAGGTACAGAGAAGACCTCTGAGTATCTCTCCCTTTTGTTGTACTCTGTCAGCTTCTCTTTATATTTGCCTTTGATGAGGTTTTGGTTTTTTTTATGAATAAGAACAGGGCCTGAAGTTGTACTACTAAGGAAGAAAAAAAAAAAAAGTGTGTTAACAAGTTTCCAGCTTCAGGGTAGAGGCTCACGCCTAGTCAGCTGGGACAGGAAGAAATCAATCTGTCCTGATGATGTAGATTTGCATAGTGCAATGTATATTGGACTTTAGGTCTTCCTGTGTAATACCCGATATGACTCACTTCTAGGAGCTAGATTTGCTGGGCCATTGGTTTCTTAGAAATCCCTGAGTTATGGTATTTATTATCATTTCTTACATGGTTTGTCTTCAGGAGCCAGGCTATATACAGGCATAAGCAGCAATATTCGCCTCCCAGCAGGCGAGTTGGTACATGGGTGCATGTGATGCCTTGAAGGCAGTCTCTGAGCATTTCAGCAGGTGGCTGTGTGCCCGGATCATGGCCGCTTTCCAGCATTGCCAGTCTGATAATTTACAGAAGCACAGATCTTCATTCCTGCGAGTGAAGAGTCTAATAAATAAATCAATAGAGATGTGCGGGGAATGAATTATCCAGCAGCTCCAGACAAGCTGCGGTTGATGGAGTGGAGGACCTCACCTGCCCAGGCTCAGCCAGCCCAGGGCTGCCTCCATGGGAGTCCCCAGCAGTGCGAGGTGCA
Organism: Strix aluco; assembly: GCF_031877795.1. Taxonomy (NCBI): domain Eukaryota; kingdom Metazoa; phylum Chordata; class Aves; order Strigiformes; family Strigidae; genus Strix; species Strix aluco. The sequence continues at coordinate 16,300,430 of NC_133948.1, read as the reverse complement.
AAGGGACTCTCCTGCATCAATCACTGAGCTCAAGCCCAGGAAGCTCCAGCATGTACAAGAGAGAAAACATCAAAAGGACACTTTGACACATACTTAACATTTTATATATTTTGTGTAAAATACCAAAAAGGAGGATTTTAAAATATTCATCTCCTGAGAAGGCAACTGGGTGGATAAAAGGCTCCCAATCTACAGGGAAAGAGGGAGGAGGTGGGGGCTGACATATGCCTTCTTTGACTGGTGAAGGAGACAGCAGGTGATTCCCGAGAGCACCTGGGGTGTCCTGCAGGTGCTGAGGGCGAGGGGAGCTGAGAAAGAGCCTCCTACCAAAGCCAGGCACATTTGGTAACTGCAGAGAGCTCTGCTTATGAGGCAGCAATGCCACCTCCCAGGATTAAATCACAAGTCTTATTGTGGGTGATAATCCTGTCAAGGTGCCAGCACCTGGAGTCCTGCTACGAAGTGTAGTTCTCAGGTTTTATTTTGCAGAGGAATGTTTCAAGCCTCTGGCCTTGGAGAGGTTTGAAATCACTATCATGGCACAACTCAAAGATTTGGACACTGGGGGATAAACCACTTGTTTTTTTGGTTTTATTTGTTTGTTTGTTTTATTTTTAGTATTCTGTTGCTAAGCCAGGCCCACGACTGGGGACAGGGGAAAGTATTGAATGTCTGAGTTTTAATACTTGGGCCAGTGATGCAGATACCCAGAAGCTGAAGGGATTGCGTCATAGCTCCTCACCAAAAGAGCGGAACTGATAGCAGGTACATGCATGCCTGCTCATCCTCCACTCAACAGCCTAAATATCTGTATCTGTTCTCCCTCCATATGCAGCAACATCAGACACACAGGAGAGCAGGACAAAACCTATTCAGAAAACCCCAAATTCATCCTTTGATACTACCCTTCAATGTCAACATTTGATACCACAGGTGAGCCAGCCTCTTGCTGGGTTATATCAGCAGAGCTTGCTGTACTCCCTGCTCCAGACCAGAGGGTTTTGATGCTACTTCCCTCTCTCAAAGGGCTGAAAAGCATCCTGGGCTGTGAGAGGTGTCAAGCTGTGAAGGTCCAGATTCGTTTTTTCTTTTCCCTGTTCTTCCAGTAAACCAGACATTGAGTCCTAGGTGGGTCCACAGGCAGTAAAGACCCCTCTTCTGGGCAGAGAGTGATGCAGGATGGACACTGGTTCACAAAAGCATGTCCCCACTCCTGTCCGCGGACACATGGTGTCCATAGGCTGACAGCTCTCCCCTCTCCTTCGCTGACCAGGACACCCCAAACTCCCTTGCTGGCTCAGTTGACAACCTTCTTTTCCACTCCCTTTTACTTCTCATGTGAGACATCTCTTCCCTGTCCAGCTCTATCTTCCGTGCCTGGTCCCATGACCTGTTGGCTGTCCCAGCACGCTGATGCCAGACCTTCCCCTCCCAGCACTGCTACAGGACAACAGACCCCTTCTGCACAGGGAGACCTGGGCAATGCAGTCACATAAACCAGAGGAGATGACCTGCAGCAGGTACCAGGTGGGGAGCATTCACCCCTGAGGCACTGACAGGTGAAGAGAGTGATCTCCTGGGCTACAGGAGGACACCAATGCTGAGGAAAGCATGTTGTGGGGTGCTCTTTCTGTAGAAGGAATGCTTTGAGGATTTAGCTTAATCCACTTCCTCGATTAAGCTACTACAAACTAAAGTCAGTCTACTTTGCGAGTGACCGGTTAAAGCACAGCGTGCTTTGTGTAATCCCTTCCCTTCGAGGCTGTTCTTAATTCTTCCTTTATTTCCCGGAGTATGTCTGCATGGGCCTCCTGTCAGGGAGGGGTTCATGCAAAGCACCCCCCTCCCCATACCCAACCTGCAGATGGTAGGTCTCTGCAAGGAGGGGGAGCAGAGGAGGGGGTTTCACATCTCACAGTGCTCTCTCACCTCTCCATGCCAGGTCATCTGCCAGGAGCTTCTTGTGGATGTAGGCTAGCCTTAACCAGGAGGGAGACAAGCTACCTTCTCCCTTCACAGGAAAAATTTCCTTCTGGGCAAAAATGGCAGCGGAAATGGGGAAAAAAAAGAAGAAAAAAAGGAAAAAAAAAGGTTTTTATTTGAAGGATTCTTTTCATGTGTTAAGTTTTGCCCTAAACATTGTGAAGCTACACTCGCCCTCAAACAATGCCTTCCCCTCCCAAACAACACAGAGAATGAATCCTCAGCAAGGGGAAACCTCCGAGGTGCAATCTGGTGTTCAGGGCTGGTGTGCTTCACAGCACAATTTTTGTTTGCAATTTGTCTACTCCAGATTTTGTGTTTCCCCAGATGCACAATGAGAGGCCATATACATAACAAAGCAATTTTCTTCTGCAACATCTAACAGGGCATATGCACAAAGTGCACATAAGCCTCTCTGCACTTCTCTGCACCTTGTCCCTTCACAAAAGCTGTTCCTACAGCCTTCTGCAAAAAGGCCTGGGAAACCAGCACTCTTCTGCTGCCAGGGAGACCTCCATGAAGAGTAACCCAAAGGCCAATGAGGCTCCCTCTCTGGGCAGGGAGAAGGTGCTCCTACAAGGCAGTGCTGAGAGCAGATCCAACGCTTTCTATCTCAAAGAAGGCCCATGAAGGGACACCACGTGCAGCACACATCTGCAGCAACCACCCTTGTCTGGGGAAAGTAGCAGCAGATAATTTGGCTCACGCTCACAGTCTGCACAGCAAGTCACAGTCTTTCCAACAAGGCTCACAGATGGGGCTTGTCCACCAAAGCAAGACACATGCAGGATGCCAACAGAGCACTGGCTTGCACCAGGCAGTGAGGTTGGCAGTCTGTGGAGGCTGAGCTTGTCCTAGAGGAAGGCAGCTGTGCAGGTACTGCATGGCTTCTGAGATGAGGTAAGGATAAGTGCTTGGAGCCCCATGATAGGAGAAGGTGAGCAGAAGGTCCCGGAGAAGGGTGCCCTGACCATCTCCTGCTTTCTTCCAGATGTTATCAGATCCTTTTACATGCACACTGGCCTTATCCATGTCCCATCACAATTTCTACTGTTTCCCCTGGACCCTAGTGACAGCTTCTCTGGTCCCTGTCTTCTCTGGCTATACCGTTTGGAGATCTTCGCTCTCAGCTTGGAGGTGTCCTCCTGTTTCTTTGCAATAGCAGATCCCTGACTGGTCCAGATGCAGTGGGAATGAAGGGAGGATGCCTGGCAGTGAGAGATAATGGGTACTGGAGGAGGATTTTGCAAGGGTGTGCTCTGTGCACACATGAGAGCAGGAGCATGGACACTTTCCTAGGGCTGATATCTGAACAGTGGTGTCTCTCTGGTGAAGATTTTGAGGGGGAGCTGTTCACTGGAGGTGGAGAACCATGCATTGATAAGTGGGGTAGGGGGACAGGGACAGCAACTGGTCAGGGTGGGTGTCAGGTGCTGGGACAGCTCAAGCTGCACCTCTGTTTAGTCAGAAGAATAACAACTCATTTTCCAAAACATTTCCATTCCCATTCTTTATTTTGTTTTCAGAGAAAAAAATGTGAAAACTGTAATACAAAATTTCCCATGGAGGTTTCCTGTTTTGACAAAAAAATCAATTTTCCATTGAGCAGATATTTTAAACAAATATTTCTGCCTGTTGTATGAGGAATAAAGAGCATCAGTCACACTTCGGGGGGGGGGGGGAGGAGCATGTCATGGTAAGCTGTGACTCTCAGAGATACTTGGCCTTGTAGCAGAAAAATATCTCCCTTGAGCACCCTGGGCAACACTGTGGCTAAGAGAGCCGGTGTGAGTGGGATGTGTCACCCTTCTTTTGCATCCAGTCCTTTTCCTAAATGGTGGGGAAAGATGAGGGTGTTGATTCACCTGAGAGAGATGTCCTGAACAGGGCAAATGTGCTGGGACATGTGTGTCTCCTCTGATGGCTGGGGAAACCAGAGCCACCTCACCACATTTCAGTGTCTAGTATCAGGGTAGTGAAAGTTAAAGACGATGAATCCCTCTCCATGGTGCCTGTATGTACAAGTGGTAATACGGGGTAGCAACAGGGCTGTGGCATTCCCTCTCAGAACAATAGTGTTTGCTTGGTTGGCTTTTTCCTTATATATTTTGCTTCTCTGGAAGAAGAGTGAAGTGGTCAAGTAGACCCCCTAGGAGAGAGGAGACTCCTCCTGTCCTGAGAGCAGTCAAGCCTGTCTGGGAAGAGATGTTTCTGAACTGTAAGGCAGGAGCAAGAGCATAAAGAAGCCACAGCAGGGAGCTGGGCTGTTGAGATAAACAGCTGGGCCTCCAGAGAGACAGAAACAAAACTGCCTAGGGACAAAACTTCCAGAAATGAGACTTCCCAGGACTGTGCAGCGTCTGCTGCAACTCAGAAAGCCGCTGAATTGACTGAAAGCAACCCTGGAAGCAGGCACCCGCTTGCAAGGGCTCTGTGGGCGGGGGAGAGCTGTTAATGAGCCTTTTCATGTCTATTCTATCTGATCTAATTCTATTCTGTCACTTTGATTTTTCTTTCTGTGTAAAAGTTAATGCACGATATAAATAATACCTGTCTCTTGAACTGACTGATCTTCTTTGGGGAGCTCGTTTTGGGGGAAAAGGCTAAGGAGAGACACCTCAAAGCTGTGTCTAAATTGGGGTCCCATCACAACTGCACACATTGCATCACGCACGAACCAGTGTTGGTTTTCAGGCTGTGAAGAAGAAAGGTTTGAGAACAAATTTGTAAGGTATGGGAAACCTTTGTAGGATGGGAGGTTAACGGCTATTTTGCCTACTTCAGAGAGGAGCTCACAGAGGGGGAGCTTTTGCCTCTTTTCGAGAGGAGACTGGGGTGCAGCTTAGATTGTTCTTTAAGGCCTTGTATGGGAGAAGCTTTCTAACACTGTAGAGCACTTTCAGTCTTTTGGACAAAGGAGGATATTGGTGAGAAGCAACAGCCAATAAAACTGAAATGCAGAGGAGCTCACAGAGGGAGAGACACTGGTCGCAGGTGGAAAGCCACAAAAATCTTTAGACACCTCCTTCCAAGTAAAGCTGGTGCCTAAGCGAATGGGTGCTCCTTTACTTGTGTCCTTCTTCACCAAACTGAATTCTGCAATAGCCTGTGAAAGCTTGTACCCATGAACCCAGCACTCGTAGGCAAACAGCTCTGCTTAGACTAAAGATAGAGCAATCAGGGCTGTGTGGCTGGGAGGTGCTGTTCTGCCTGAATCATCTCCATTACTGAATATTGTCTCCTTTTTGTACATCTGGTCTTGTTCCCCAGCTGAGTCCTGCACTGGGTTCTGTCTATTTTGAACACCGTGGGTGTCAGTCACTGACTGCGCCAAAGCTTAAGGCTCAACCCCAGCCAAGCATACAGTGCAGGTTTAGCCTGGATGATCACAGTGGTCCTTCTGGTCCCAGAAGTCATGAATGAGCGACCAGTACCTCCACTTTGGTACCCACTCGTTCCCTTGGTCTTCATCTCTAAGATGGTGACCCCAAGATACAGTGGTGGGTGGCTGTGGCAGCTCATGCTCACAGGAGCCTGCTGTAGCCGGGGCAGAAGCTGCAGAGAAGTCCAGCAGTGTCTAAGCATGGTCTCTGTTCAGGCATGTTGCCTGCAGGTCAATGGAGCTTCCTTCTTCCAAGGACTCTCATTGAGCAAACTCTGAGAAGAAGCCTGAGGATGAGGACAGCAGTTCCTGGGAGAAAAAAAATGAGAGGAAATCTTGCTCTTTGCACTTACTACATGGCTGTGCATTTTGTTTTTGCAGAGGGAAGCACTCCTGCTTCTGTCTACATGTTGTCTCCTCTGCTTCCAACATTTAGTCAGCACAGATCTTCTCTGTCCTCTGTTCTCATCTGCCATACAAGCGTTTTGCTGATCAACCAGATGCTGCAAAGTCAGAGAAGTAGAGCACTGCTCTGCCTATTTGGCTTGATACAAACAGTGCTGATGCTGAAAAGGAGGCACATGGTGGGTGCTCATGGAATTTTCCCTCCACGGGAGTTGATGTGCACATGGATGTGTACATGTGTGCACATGGATGGAGCTGTGTATGCATCAGCTGGTGGGGATGGGGTTAGTGGTAGTTTAAACCATTAATCAGTTCCTGGGGGGATAATTGATTCCATAGAGCTGTCCCCTTCCCTTTGACTAAAGCGGCTGCCAGGAGCTGGGGCCACCTGGACAAGCTGTGGGTGGGCAGGAGCCCTGAGGGAGATGCTTTACACAGAGGTTGCAACCTAAAATATGGGGTCTGTGCAGGGAGAGTGACACACTGCTGTTATGCAAATGGGTTGGCAGAGGGTTGTATCTCAAAACAGGCGCCTGGTCCCTCACTGATGACAGGTCCAGGACCATCCAGAGATCAGGCTTTGTGTGGTTCCTAGATGGCTGATCCTGGAGAAATCTGTCCGAGTGAAGGAACATTTTTCTTTTCAACCTGGTGCTGAAAACCACTGAGGACTAGGTGGCTGGGCACACCAGGAGGGCCAGGTTTTGGGGCTTAACTTGACAAGAAACACATTAATTCTTTACTGTTTAATAATTTGCTAAATTAGCCTATGTGTTTTAGGGGTATACAGCAGGTAATAGGCTCTTGAGGGAAGAGCAGACACGCATGGAGTTAGCAGTTCATTTAGACAGGAGTATACCTAGTGCTTGTTTGAGGTCCCAATCAGCTGATGGAAAAATAGAACTACAGCTGGGAATGTTCTCACTGAAGGGCTAAAAATTCGCTGAGAAGAACAGCAGCTACACCCCAAAGGTATCACCTGAGCTTCTCAGATATGAGCTAAATCTGGAGGTGTGAGGAGGAGCCTTTGCAGTAAGGTGGCCACTTGATAAAGTTGTGTAGAACAGAGCAGGGGAGCCAGGCAGGGGAACAAATCCACCTCTTGGCAAGAAGCAGTGGAGTGTGTGAGCTTTTGGCAGGTTTTGTGTGAATGACTGGATGGAGGTGACATCTTGACAGCTCTTCCCATGTCAGTGGGCCTTTTGTGCTGGTAAGATTCCCCTGATCAAACCCCTGGTTTAGATCCATGCTTCAAATATCCTGACTTGGGAGTCCTGACAAGCTTACATCTGCTCTCCCAACACTGTTGCTTTCTTGGAGGAGATGCATTGAGCCACTAGGACCTGTTAAGTCTTGGGAAAATCCATTTAATGCCCTCACTGCTCTGGATCTGCTCTGAGAGGTGAAGGAGCTCTGCTGGTCTCTGTCTTCTTGCTGTGGTACTGCAAATGGTCCCCGTATACTCGGTCAGCTGAGTTGCTTCTCTGTCCCTCCCTGCGGTTCACTGTAATTATTAAGGGTTCATTTGATGATACCCTGGCAGCGTCATACAAGTACCGTCTCTCATCTTCCCGCTGGCTTGGCACTCCCGAGCTTTGGCTCAGGACTCGTGCTCTTTTTCTGCAGTCAGATCAGGCTGTGAAACTTTAATTCACTGCCCTGCAGTTCTTGCAGCTTCTCGGCTTCCCTCCTTGGCTGCCTTTCCCTCCTGTTGACTCTCTGCTGTTTTGGATGATTTTTCCCCAAACTGTCCTTGCCTTTATTTACTGGGGCAATTTGCATTTTATTATTTTCTGTGCATACTTCAGAGGTTTTGCATGCATTTCAGTTTCCTCTCTGAGGCTCCTCACTTCCTTCTATTTAGCATTATCTGCAGGGCTCTATCCTGTGCAACCCTGTTTCAGCTTATTTCCACAGTTTGCTGTCTCTCTGCCTGTGTAAAGCTTCTTCCCATGTCTGAAGTTTGGCCCACCAGGAGGGTCTCTCAGCAGGTGACCTAATTTACTACCTCAGACCATTTCACTATTTAAATCACCTCCACACATATCAGCTCCTCCTGTTCCTATCTCTAATCTGTGCTCCTTCTCCCATCCCTGCCTCAAATAGCTTGTGGTTGGGTGGGAATTTTTAATTTATTTTTCTTATTTTTCCCTGTGGGTGGAAGAGGAACAGCTGTTCCCACTGGATTCCCATTCTGACTATAGAAGCATCCCATACAGCTAGAGGAATGCCTGAACTTTTCTAGCTTTTTGGAGTTGAAACCTTTGACAGCATGTCCTTTCCACATTTTCTTTAAATCTGTGGAGCAAAAGGGTCTGGTCTGTTGCATCCCGAGCATGTGGAAAGCATGTCTTCCTCAGCTCCTGCCTGTCAAAATTCCTGTTTTGTTCCCTGACCCTTTGCTAAAGGGCCGTTCCCAGCTTCCCAGTTGGCTCTTCAGAATGACGAGAGGAAGAAGAGAATAAACAGTCAGGATGCCAAAATTGCCTGCTGAGACCAGCAAAAGTTTGGGACCACTCTGAATCTCCTCGTATCCTGTGCTGCTTTGCTATAATGGTAGATTTCTAATTCAGAAATGAGTCTTTAAAGCAAAGCTTTCATCATTGAATTTAACTTGCTTGGAGAGGTACTGTAGAGTATTCTAGTAGAGCACATGAACTCGGTTTCTTTTGGACAGCATTAAACTGTAAGAAGCATTTGGGAGCACATCAAAAGTGCTCCAGCTGGTGGTGGAGATTCAGCCCAAAGGACTGGGCTAAAGTGGTGTTGAGGTGAACCCAGTGTGTATCAAGGGGACGCTGGGTCTCCATCAGCATCAACTTCACTCACTGCAGGTGAGGGAACAGAGCTCAGACTTTTTCAAACCCTCTGTAATAATAACGATGGATTTAAGAATAAGAGGTAAGTATACTGGTGACTTCCCACTATCCCACTGAGATCAAAGTGGACCAGGTCCAGACTGGTCCCTATTCTATACTTCAGACAGAAAGGTCATGTTTTTCTGGTTGTAAACTCTTCCTGTTGGAAAAATAACTTTTCTCATCACCATCCCTTTTTTTTCCCCTAATATACTTCTTTTTATTATATGAGCTGCTTTTTCAGCAGTTGTTTTAAATCCGAAATTTTGGTATAAATCCAAGTGTGTATTTTTGACCCTTTTTTATTATTCTTTTTAATTCAATTATTTTAAAACTGAAGTATTAAGTTTTTAAACTTGTGGTTTGGTGGTTTTTTTTTCTCTTCTCTTCCCCTTCCTTTCCAGCCTGTTTCCTAATGACATGATATCTATTTGATCAGCCTTTTTCCAGACTGTTCATCTATCTATTTCTCTGCACATGTGCTTATTTCTCCCTCCCACTTTGACACCCTCCCCTTAAAACCTTTTTAACCATTTTACTGATTTCAAATTCATTTGGTAGATTGGACAGGATCTGAAAGACAGTTAAGTTCTTGCTTAAAAGGCTGCTACATGAACTTGATTATTACACCTTCTCTTTGTCTTCTACCATGTAGCATAATTAGGTTGGGTTGCTGCATGTGTGTGTGTGTTTGGGAGGGTTATGGCTACAGTACTTGAAGGTACTGTCAGAGGGGAAATGTGAGGGGAGACATGAGGAATATCCAATGATATGCAGCTAAAGAGGGATTAGAAGCAATCTGTAAAAAATAGATTTCAGTTCTGATGTTTACTGAACGATTTACTTTTTATTTCCTGCCATTTTCTTTGTGCTGAAAAGGGAAGCAGCAGGACTCTGTGAAATATTGGTAAAGTTCTTTTTTCTCTTGCATGAAAGGATGTGGAAATCAGTCCTGAGCAAAATGGTGTGGAGAAAAGTTTATTCTTACATTTTTAATCGGTCAGTGAAAGCCATTTGATTTGATTACTTTGGCATCTTTAAATTTGTTCACACTGATAATCCAAATATGTGCTATTTTAAAAACTGATACAATGCAGAATATAAAAAAGCATAGATCCAACACTTGTCCTAAATTCAAGTTTTAAACCAGACTGTACAGTAGTATTAAAATTACAGATAATAGTAATCCACTGATTCATTCACATCATAAACAGCATTTGCATTATGCATTTTCTCCTTATGCCTTCCATTTTCCATGCAAATAAGTAACTAACCCTTATAACAAAATATTATTATTACATAACATATATTCCATTTTTCAGTAAGGAGGTAAAAGGCTTCTGAGTGAAAATTGGTAATTTTTTAAATGGCAAAAGAAATGAAATCACAGCCAAAATTTCAAGCTGGCTTGATTTCCACAGCAGAAATGTTTTTATCTCTTGGTCCTAGAAACCTCTCTTTCAAAGACCAAAAAAAAAAAAAAAGCTAAAAGCTGTAGGGACTAACACTATTCCCAGTTCTCATATACTTCTCAGATCCAGGATGGTTTTAAATAAAGATCCACCCACGGACACGTACTGATTGATTTAAATTCCATCCTATCCAGTTGTTTGCAAATATTTTTGCTTCAGTCACACATAGAGGGGTTTTTTTCCAACTTGAAATTTTGGCCAGCCCAGTTTTTAAAAACACTGGGGAATATAGTAAATTGAGACAGAAAAAGTTTAAAAATTAAAGCTCCGGCTCCAGACACCTGCTGGGGAGCTGATGTGTTCTGTGTAAGATGAGAATATGAGATCTTCAGTGCAGGGACGTTGCAGTTCAGGTGAGGAGAGAGCATTCACCCCCTCCTAGTGAAGGCAGGTGAGACAAAATTAAGGAGATGAAACATTTTCCTCTGTGACTATTATTAAAAAAAAAAAAAAAAGCATCTAGGCATAGATGTTAGCCCTTGGCCCTCTCTAGGTCAGTGCAATGAATTGGCTCACGTGCCCACCAGACCCTGCGCACATCCAACCCTGTGCTGCTCAGCCCCTGCCTCTCTGCCCTCCGCCCCATGTTAGCGTGTGTGGACTGATGGAAAAGGGTCTGGGTGGAAGGGGGAGCTTGGACCACCCTGCAGCTGGGGAGAGTCTGGAGCTGGGTCACCTCCTTCCCTCCATGTTCCCCAGCTGGCTTCTGGTCTCAGTATTGGCAGAGCAAAGCCAGATGTGCCTGGCAAGCTGCAGCAGTTAGCACCTCTGCCTAGACCTTGAGCTGCTTCTGGAGACAACAGTTATCTTTTCTGCAGAGGAGCACAGTGTCTGGATGTGGGTGCTGCTGCAGCAGTGACATGCCTCTGGTGGGACTGGAGGCATCCTGGATGGCAAACAGGTCATGTGAAATGGGCAGATGAAGCACGTCCATGATGTATTCCCGTGCTTTTGTCAGATGGTATTTCCAGTTCTTTTTCACAACCCCCGAATCTCCTACAGGAGCCTCAGCTCCCACTTCTTTCTCTTGGGCTCATCTTAAAACACCTCTACCGCCCCAAATCACCTCCCTACTTCTTTCTGACCTGCTGCGATGAACTGTGGCCAGTCTGGATCTGTGTTGATCAGCCTGTCGGCTGCTCTGAGCAGATCAGGGCTGAGCTGTCCCTGCCTTTCCCGCAGAGAAGACACAAACAGCATCGATTTCTCTTTCTCAGCTGCAGGTTTTCATGACACCTCCTGCCTTTGAGACCTCTTCCCTCTTCCCAACGTGACTGGAGTTCACTTATACAAAGGGGCTGGCAGACGGTTGGGCAGACTAGACAGTGTGATCCCGTGAGTCTTTGTTCTTCATGAAACCAGGCTAAAAATGAGTTTTTCTCAGTGCAAGCAAGTTCACATTCTTTCTAAGAGCTCTTTGATGATCAAACGTTTTCTTATTTTATGATGTTTTATACTCCCTTCCCAAAATAACAGATTTCCTAATGGAATCAGTTAGGCTATTATTTCTAACAGTCTCTGCCATAATCCAAGTGTTTCTTCTAAGTCTGGCTTCTCAAATTTGTACAGACCTTTTCTTGCACAAAGCAGGAGGAGCTCAGGATCCTTAGTGGCCAGATCTACCAGAGATCCAGGAAGCTAAAGGAATTACAGAACGTTGAAGGCACATCTGGACGTCGTCTAGTCCAAGCCTCTGCTCAAGTAGGGTCAACTTAAGCAGGTTGTCCAGGATCATGTCCAGTCAGATTTTGAGTATCTACAAGTTGGGAGACTCCGCAACCTTTCTGAGCAATCTGTGCTTATCTCCTTCACAGTAAAAACATGTTTCCTTGTGTTCAGATGGAATTTCACATGTTTCAGTTTGTACCCACTGCCTATTGTTCTGTCACTGGGCAGCACTGGGAAAAGTCTGGCTCCCTCTTCTCTAGACCCTCCTATGAGGTATTTAGACTTATTGATAAGATTCCTCCTAGCCTTCTCTTTTGCAGACTCAACCTCATTGGAAAGCCTCTCCTCATTGGAAAGGTGCTTCAGTCCATTAATCATCTTAATGGCTGTTTGCTGGACGCATGCCATTAAGTCCATATTTTTCTTGTTTTGGGGAGTCCAGAACTGGATCCACCACTTCAGATGTGGCCTTCCCAGTGCTAAGTAGACGGAAACGATCACGTCCCCTGATCTGCTGGCAATGCTCTGCCTAATGCAGCCCAAGAGACTGTTGGTCTTCTATGCTGTGAGGGTGCATTGCAAGCTCATGGTCAACTTGAGGTCCACCAGAACCCCATGATCCTTCTATGCAGACCTGTTTCCCAGTTACTCGGACCCCAGTATGTACTGCTGCCTAGGGTTATTCCTCCCCAGGTGCAGGATTTTGCATTTCCCCTTGAGATTCCTTCATCAGATTCCTCTTTGGTCAATTCTCCAGCCTGTTGAGGTCTCTCTGAATGGCGCACAACCATCTGGTGTATCAGCCATTCCTCCCAGTTTGCATCATCTGCAGACTTGCTGAGGGTGCACTCTGTCCCACGTCATTATTGAAGACACTAAACAGTACTGGCCCCTGTACCAACTGCTGTGGTACACCTTTAGTGATTTGTCTTGAACTGGACTTTGTGCTGCTGATGGCAACCCTCTGGGCCCCTCCTTTCAAGCTGATGAGGCAGTGGTACAGACTTCTTGTTGTTTCTGAATCATTTAAGAGCTGTTATTTCATTCATTTTCTGATCATGTTTCAAACTAAGGAATTCTAGGCCTGTGTTGATTTTAGCTGGGATAGAGTTAATTTTCTTCATGGTAGCTAGTATGGAGCTATGGTTTGGATTTGCACTTGCCATGGGGCTTGCTTGCCTCACTATATATTAAAGTCTAGAGCTTGTTAGTGGCTGCTTTTTGCTTTTGCTGATTGCTGTAGTGCTTATCATCTCACTCTGCTGTGCCTGGGCACATGGTGATAACAGCAGTGGCCATGCACCTGTGCTGACTGATGGCCAGGGCATCACTGCTGGTTCTGTGGTGCTGTACTGGACAGGCTGGAACTCCACTGGGAACTCGAGTCGAAGGGACTGTGGATGAGTATACGTGGGAGCAGAAGACCCCAAAGTGTCTGGTGGCTGTGGATAAGCCCATGCTAGAGCAGGCACATCTTGAAGTGTCTGTGGCTGTGGTTATGTCTGTGCCGCAGTAGGTACACCTCTGAAGGGATTGTGGCCCAAGGATAAGTCCACGCTGGAGAAGGTACACCTCGAAACATCTGCAGTTGTGGATAAATCTGTGCTGCAGCAGGTACACCTTAAAGCATCACTGCCTGTGCATGAGGTCATGCTGGAGCACCTCAAAGTGTGTGGTCACAGATAAACCCACGACAGAGCAGGTACATCCCTGGATGTGCTGCAGCCATGGGTAGGGCCGTGTTGGAGCAAGTTTACTTCTGAAGGGGCTGTGGCTGTGGGCAAGGCCATGCTGGAGCAGGTACATCTCTGAAGGCATTGTGGCCCATGGGTAAGGCGATGCTGGAACAGACACACCTCAGAGTGACTGTGACTGTGGATAAGTCCTTGTTGCAGCAAGTACACCCCTGGAGAGACTGTGGCTCACAGATAAGGCTCCACTTGGAGCAGGTACACCGTGAAGCGACTGCAGTCTGTGGATAAATCCAAGCCAGAGCAGGAGCAAGGGGAGGAGTTCATTGCAATGTTAATCCCTATAACCTGGCCCCAAGGGACCGGGGTGGAGATTGTAATGGATATACCTTTAAACTGTAATAACCCATGATTTGAGTTGCATGTTACTACTATAGCGGAAACCACCCTAACCAGTGGAGGAGAAGTCTTACAAAAAGCAGTGCAACTGCAGCAGCAACCCAACCTGAGCTGGATTTGGTGCCAAATAACTCCACGCAACACACCACCTCTCCTGTCCTGAGTAACCACCATAACAGATGGAGCCCAAAGTCATTGACTAAATGAACACAGTGGACATCTTGTGGACATCTGTGGAGATTTTATGGACATTTTACAGGGGTGGTCCACAGATGAAGGGAATGACATCCGTATATTATATCAAAGCATGGGAAGGGAGGTGATGGCTAATGAGGTTGTACTGGATAGTGTGGTACCTGAGCATAACATAAGTAGTATGGAATAAGGGGTGGAGAAAGTGCTGGTTTTGGCTGGGATGGAGTTAATTTTCTTCACAGTAGCTAGCATGGGGTATGGTTTGGATTTGAGCTGAAAACAGTGTTGATAACACAGGGATGTTTTCGTTACTGCTCAGCGGTGCTTACACAGCGTCAAGGCCTCTTCTGCTCCTCACACCACCCCACCGGTGAGAAGGCTGGGGGGGGGCACAAGAATTTGAGAGGGGACACAGCCAGGACGGCTGACCCCAACCGACCCAAGGAATATTCCATACCATATGACATGCTCAGCATATAAAGCTGGGGGAAGAATAAGGAAAGGGGGACGTTCGGCGTTATGGTGTTTGTTACATGTGATGGAGCCCTGCTTTCCTGGAGATGGCTGAACACCTGCCCACTGATGGGAAGTGGTGAATGAATTCCTTGTTTTACTTACTTAGCTTGCATGTGCAGCTTTTGCTTTATTTATTAAACTGTCTTTATCTCAACCCATGAGTTTTCTCACTTTTACCCTTCCAATTCTCCCCCATCCCACTGGGGGAGAGCGAGTGAGCAGCTGTGTGGTGCTTAGTTGCCAGCTGGGGTTAAACCATGACAAGGCCACTAGTCTATTTTACTTCTTTTATTTGAAGGCATGGAAAACAAAGGAAATTGCACAGTGAGTTTCCTCATCATTATTTGCTTTCAGAAACCACCACCAGTGTAAGACAATGAAACCTGTAATATGAGTTGCACTACTGCTCCTTTGGGCATGAGTCACTGATGGAGAGCACCACTGGGCTCTGCCATTCAGCAGCTCCTGCCAAGAGCTATCAAAGTTGGCAGCTGTTTTGCACCCTGGGCATTTCCTACCTTGTGCCTGGATGGCTGCTTCAAAACTAAGGCAGCATCCCTTAGAAGAATTTATGGGAATTTCACTGATTGCAGGATGTAGCCTGGCATTGAAACCTCCCAGAAGAATGGGGTTAGCTAACAATTACTTCTTCATGAGCAAGTCAATGGAAGATTCACTTGGTGCCCAGAGAGACTAATTATAAAATAATAGCCAAGGGGGCAAACAAACATTCAGGGTGGATAAAAAGGAACTGTTTGGGAAAAAATAACCCATGATGCCTCAACACATGAGTTTCCTAGTGTTGGCTTGATACATCTGATGTTTAATTTGTTGGAGACCAAGAGGGATATCTCTCTTGTGGGTCTGACCTTCTTGCTCCCTTTCTAAGAAGTTTCAAATATTGGAAGTTAATGTTTCTTGGAGGAACACGGTATCTAATCAAAATCCATAGATTTGTAGCCACTTGATTCTGTGGGATATGGAAGTGTATAAGTAGTTAGTCAGTCCTGCCTTCTCATGTGCCTTTTTCTTCGGTTGAAAGACTGCACTGTGAAAAGTTCTGCTTGAGTTTCTCAGGGTCCTGCTTCCCCCAGGCTTACAGCATTTCACCTTTTGGATTGGCTAGTACATCTTGCATCAAGCAATAATGCTTAAATTTGGTCCATTTGATTTGACTAGATAATAGGTGGAATCTGACAATATTTAATTGGATAGCCTTGTTGTTTATTTTAGTGTAATGAGGAGCAGATATTTTTCTTCACTGAGTGTTCCTAGGTTGTTTAACTTTTACCTTACAGATTGGATTGAGACTCTCCCAGGAGTGTTATCTCCATACTGAGAGGGATAGGTCAACCCTGGGCAGGAAGACTTGGGTTGCTTTCCCATGATGGTAAAGGAGGGAGATCACCATCAGCTGTTCTGTGCCAATGAAGTAGTTAGCTGTTCTCACCTTGTGCCATGACTTTCTCATCCTCAGATTACACCTTAAGTGACAAAATTGTTGTTTCTTTCTGTGTCTGATGCTTTATTAAACCCTAAGGGCCACATCCTGCTCTCACCTACTTATGTGAGATGAGATGAAAGTCACATGGATGTGGCTGGGTTTATGTGGTGTGTCTGAGAACAGGAACAGAGCCCACTTACTTTTCAGCTTAACCATGCAGGTTTTTTGTTTTTTTGTTTTGCTCATAGGTGCACAGCCATCTGCCCCTCTACTACAGTGCTGTCTGCCATCTGTCCTAGCAAAATAAAATAACTGTAAACTCCAAATGCTCGCAGGCTGCAGAGTTAACAGCTGAGATGTTACTGAGCATGCTGAACAGGAGGCAGCAGATTATTAATTTGCTCTAGGAGTCTTCACTGAGTGGCTAGTGTCTAACCCAAGTTATTTGGGCACATTTGGCCAAGGGAAAGTTTAAATAATGGAACAAGCAGAGATGCTACTTAGGGCTGTGCTTCGTATGGCACAATAACTGACCATCTGCCTGAAGATCTCTGTTGCTTACAGGGATGTGGCATGAGGGCTTCAGTGAAAGGGAGCTCCTCCTCCGGGTGCTGCTGGTATCTAGGAGGTGGTGCTCAGACAGCCAAGATGGTTCAAGGGTAGCTGGTTGCTAACAAGGCAGAGCCCTACAGTGGTGGCCTGGCCAGCATCCTGCTAGGATACATGGTGAGTGTAACCATGGCCATCCACTATCTGCTAAGCAGCTCCCTCAGAAGGGGAGAAGCCCTGGCAAGGAACTTCCTTTTCTCCTGGTCCTCTTCCTCCTGAGGTCCTCACTCGCCTCAGGGCATACTACATACATCTCAACCCAGCAGAGGCAATGCCACTGCTGCCTGGAGCGCAGGCTGCCCAAAGCTCTGCCCTGCACTGGCAGCTCACGGCAGTGGGCAAGAAATGAGGGTGGAGGTGAAGCCTCCTGCACCCTCAAAGTATGGAGCTGGGTGCGTGGCAGCTCTGCAGGTCTGAGCTGAAAGGACGATTGGAAAGAAGCAAAGAACAATCCCCAACAACCCAGAGGTCCAAGCTCTTGGGGAAGGAACTTGGACATGACCCAGCTGTCCTGTTGGGTGATGACCTTGCTGTCCTGCCAGATCATGCAGACACAAGTGCTGCATGAGGATGGGGGGGCAGCCACAGAGGCTACAGGGAAGCTTGTGATGGTCACAGAAGCCTGGGACCTGCTGCTGAGGACAGCTCTGGCCTTGTTGAGGCAGATGCATATAAATCACAAAGCTACAAGGACAATTCCCTTTACTCAAAAGGCAATGCAGCTTCTTGCTGTCACATCTTCTCCCTGAAACCTCCTTTCTTTTTGTCCTACCTTCAACATAGCACAGGGAACATCCTGAAAATGTGTGTGCTTTCATGCTATGTGAGACAAGAGGTGATGTAAGGCCTGCTGCTCCCCCACTTTATACAGCCCTGGGAGAGCAGGACTGGCCAGACACATGCCTCTATTCAAGGCAACACCTGGCCAGACTGTGCAGGGAGAATGGCCCCTGAGCTTTCCTGTGCAGCGACTTCTCATCTAAATGTCTCAAAAAGCTGAACCAAAATATGTTAACTAATCCTGGCATTTTTATCAGAGGTAAAACAAGATAAGCTCTTTTATTTCTCAGACATCCACTCCTTGCAAGTCACCAGCCAACGCACAGGCAGGGAGTCTGGTATGATCATTCATACGGTGCTATGTTTTTTTCCAGTCCTCCTTCCTTTCCCCTTTGTGGGTAAGGAGGCAGCCAGTAGCAGAGATGTCCTATACTGTTCCCCCACGCCACTTCAAGGTGGCAGGGGGTCTGCACGCACCACAGCATTTTCAGAGAAATGAGAAACTATCCCTAAAAGCCTGCTGGGAATGCAGCAGAAGGCAGGTTTCAAATACAGATGATAGCTTTGTGGGCCTAAAATGCTCAGGGCAAAACTCCTTCTTGACAATTTTACTCCACCAAGGGGTCTTCTTCACTTCCTTTCACTCCCAAGGCTTTTAATAGCTCCGGCCTTGATCTCTTCACCAGCACATGAATGACAGCTGCAGAACTATAACATTTTAATTGACATTTGTGTTTAGAAGCTCAACTATAATTAGAGGCAAGTGAATCATCTGCAAGAAATAATTAATTCAGGCCGTGCTGCCTTTCTTCCTCTTCGTGAATTTTCTATGAACATGTTGCCACACTTGCAAGCCCATTCTTCATCCAGAATTAGTCACGTGTTTGCTTGGGCAGATTTCTCTCGGTCTGCTGCCGGTGTGCCAGCAGACAGCAGCAGGGCTGGAATTTCCCACTGTGCTGGTCAGTGACATGAGCCACGTGCTGCTGTTCCCAGCCCTTGACTGCACGGCATGGGGAAGCAGCCGTGCTGGCGTGGATGTGAATGTTGTATCTGAGTACAGGAGCACGTGGTTTAAAAAGGGTGTCCTAAGCCAGAGAGCTGTGATGGGCTGGCTACTGTGCTAACAGGAGGAGTGGACCGTCCTCTCTGGGCGGTTTGGCTTCAGACCTGCATAGACCACACTGGAGCCCTCTGAAATCAAGGACCTGTTGACTGCACCACCTGCTTCATTCCTGCAGACAGGAGAAATGTGCAATCTCTCCTCTCTGTTCACAAGCATCTCCCCAACTGTTGCTTGCTGCCCTAAGGCATGGTGTCTCTCTGTGAAACTTCACTTGCAATTTATGGTGCTGCTGTGGACCTTGCCTGTTGCTGGAACGCCTGTGATGGACCTACCACCTTTCTGAAACTCCTGGAGCACAGTGTGGTCCAAGCACCATCTCCTGGAGTGGCTCCAGTGTGAACCCACACCTCAGCCTGTAGAGTGCTGCAGCCCAAGCTGCTGTTGGTGTCCCATGGCCAAATCTGGGGCAACCAGCCAGCTTGAACAGATGGGAGCTGATCATCGAGCACTACCACAGCACATGACGGCCCCATGCACCCCGTCACATTGTGAGGGGGCAGAGCCATGCTTGTCAATGGGTAAATTTCACAAAGAATTTATCTTTCTTATGTGCACTCTATGTGTACATTTCTTGGCTTTCTAACATTTCTAAGTCCTTGTTTGCTGTTTTGCATTTAAGCTTATTTCTTCATAAGAGCCTGATGCAAAGCCCAATGAAGACAAATTTGCCCTGAGTAATTTTTATGTCTTTAACAATCTTAATATGGCTTCTTAAACAAGTCATGTGTTTTTCATCTGGGAGTATCAATAAACAAGTGCTGACAATTCTTTCACTTTTTATTAACTTGCTATTAGTGGCCTAGACAAAGAACTTGCAGTTTGTATATAGCTGTAGAGTCTAATCTAATCTAGTCTATCTATCTATCTGATACACTTGTCTGGGCAATCAGCCACAGCTTGATAGCTGGGAGGG
The DNA here is from genome assembly GCF_031877795.1 of Strix aluco. Lineage (NCBI taxonomy): Eukaryota > Metazoa > Chordata > Aves > Strigiformes > Strigidae > Strix > Strix aluco. Next base: position 16,280,989 of record NC_133948.1, on the reverse strand, counting down.
TATAAAGTTCATCTGCCAAATAGCTGAAATGACAAAAAGGACAGAAGCTGAAAAGCAATTATTAATTGATGTGGTTTTGATTGAAGTTAGCTGCTATTGATCATCTCACTGCTTAAATGAATGAAGCTCATAATGTAATCTTTATGCTGAACATTGATACACCATGCACCATGCACCTTCCTCATCGATCTGATGTACATAGGCAAAGTTATTTAGCATCCCATTACATGAAAATCAATAACGAGATCATATTACACAATCTGAGGTCCAGCTGTGGCACTTTTATTAAGATATGCAGCACGCTGTCACCACAACAGAGGAATTCATTCGAGGGCCTCTCGGTCAACATCAATCTGTGGGATGCATATGCATATATGTGTGTATAACATTAAAAGAAGTAACTGCTACTTTGAAATCATGCTATACCAGCCAATAAGCAGTTTTATAAGATATTTTATATTAAAGTCTGTTGAAATGTTTTTCTAAATTCTTCTACATTTTCTCTGTGAAGTTGCTGTAATTCATTCTATGGAGATTTTTATACTGCACCATATGCTTTCAAACCATAGCTGTTTTACATAGTTAGCATAACCATGTGATAAAATTAGAGCAAGGTCTTGATACGCTGTCCTGTCGTGGCGCTTTGCCAACTCACATCCAAGCTTGGAATCTGCTGTGGGCGGACTGGTGCACGCACCATCAAATTTCATAGCAGGGCCTTTGATGAGCAGTAGGGACTGCTCTGCACGAGCAGCTTGGGGTGGCACCGACCTTACAGGCACTTACTGAATCAGGCTCACCACCCGGCAACAACAGGAAGCAAAACATGTGGCTGGAGACAGGGACCATAGTGAATATATTGCCTGGCCACAGCCACAGTCCAATATGCTGATCTCACACAGTTTTAAACCCCTGTTAGGAACAGTCTTCACTGCCCAAGTGCTTCCAGGTTTTCTGTTCATCCCGTTATCTAGCATGTCCTTTAGCAACAGTGCGGGAGAAACTCTTCATCTTTCTACCTCCCCACCCATCTTCCCCAAATCTTCTTAATGCCAGCTCAGAAGTTTGTTTTCTGTAAATCTGCTTGGAAAGGGTCATCCCTGCACTGTAGCAGCTTCCATCTAAACATCTTGTTTATGTGGACTTTTTTGCAGGGTTTCTAAAATATTCAAATTATTTCCTGGATATTTTCTCAAATTCTGACAGAGTATCTCCACTCCATATGTTGCTGATTCATGTATGTCACTGACTGATAATCAATTTCAGGACTGCAAGAGATGCATGTTGGTGTTACGCAGTTATCTTTGATCTGCTGAGCAACTTGCTGCTCCTCTAACAGGAGCCCAGTTTTTTACATTGCAAATAGCCAGAAGGGTGTCTGACCATTTCCTGGTTGGGATGAGGACACTTTTTGTGCTGGGTTGCAAGCAGAGCACTTCGGGGCCTGCAGTGGAAGTTTTTATTTGAATGAAACAAGAAAGCTGTGTTTGTATCTTTTGCAAATGCCTCATTCTCTAAGAGCAGCTGACTCTGGAACAACCCTGTCTGTGATTTTTTCTCATTTGTGATTAGTCCGTTAACCTAATGAAAGTGCTGAATACAGTTCTGTACATTGCCTCTGTAAATACAATCATTTAAAAGAAAGCCAGATGTTATATTGGGTATGTGTCTGCATCTGTCTATCTATCTATCCATCCATCCATCCATCCATCTATCCATCTATCTATCCATCTATCTATCTATCTATCTATCTATCTATCTATCTATCTATCCATCTGTCTATCTATCCATCCATTCATCCATCCACCCACCCACCTATCTCCCATCTTTAGGGGTAAGTAAACACTTCCTAGGTAAATCAAATCTGCATTCGTATGGAGACTCATTCATTCACAACAGCTGAGCCCACTAAAAGCAGATTCTTGCCATAAAAGTCATTTGATGCTGTGGGTGAATTACAAGTCCTTGTAAACACTGTGCTTCTAGATGTAATTTATCCTAATTTAGCTCTTGTTATTGTCTTGTGTATTGTCTCTGAATAAGGCAATCTTGAAAATGCAGTCTCAGATACAGTAATGCATACTGAATGCCTGCAGTAGAGTTACCCTGAGCGTTTGCAGCAGCTCTTCTCTACCTTATGATACTATTCAAGAAGGATTGTTTTGAGCTGGCACATTCTTACAAAATATGGTTTTTAATGGCTTGTGTCCAAAAATTATATTTTGGCAAGAAAAAGTTAACAGCATTGCATAATTGTCTAGCATTGTACAACTATTATTTTGGGGGTAATTTTTAGAAGCAATGTTTAGGTTGTTCTGACACTGACTTTCCACATCCCATCCACTGCTCAAATCTGAGCCACTCCTCCCTGCGCAGAGGCCTGGGACCCTGAGAAGTAGCATCGGTCTCTGCCATGAAGTACCTGCCACAGCAGATGCTGTAATTCCACATGTTCGCATCTGGGTACCCCTAGTCGATTAATTAGCATATGTGTTCTGCTTCTTTCTCCCAGAAAGTGATGTGCACATATAATGCCTCATTAGCCATTGGTTATCCCTGTCATGTGTCCCCCTTTTCAAATCCCCCTTTCCACCACATGAGCTTAAGTGCTGTTGCTTAACCCAAATGTGCCCAGTGCTGATGCTGAAAAAAGGCAAGTCCTAAGATAGCCCCATCCTTGGGTGAAAAACTACTTGGGAATGTCAGACAGCACATGAAGCAGTGAAGGAGCTGCAGCTGAAAGCCAGCAGCTGGATGAGCCAGAACTCCAGTGTCTCCCTGCTGCTGGATGGGAAAGAAAGTGGAGGCTGGAGCATCACTGGTCTGAAATGGTCACCTTTCCTCCTTGGGACACAGCAGCTGGTAAGGGGTAGTGGCAGAATCAGACTCCTCCGTCTGTCGGATGCCTTCTGTGGCTCAGCTGGAGCTTCCTGGGGTTCCCAGGAGGAACTCCAGTGAGCTGAGCAGTGCTAGGTGCAGCTCCCCGTGAGATTGTGGAGCTGACACCAAGTCCCTGTGCGTGATGGGTTGGATTAGCTGCACTGGTTGGAAACAACCCCAGGTGTGGGACCCCAGTGCTACCTGTGCCACCACAGGTGGTCGCTGGGTGAGGTACCATCCGGCAAGGCACTAACCAGGCCATGGGAGATCTCCCTCGTTGGCTTAAGACCCAGCTTTTCTTCTTCCTGACATGCCATGGGCCACACCGGTCCCAGACAAACAGAGGGAAGGAGGGACTGAATTATGCTGAAGTTTGGGATGTCATACATGAGATTATCTGTTATTTCAGGTGTCATAACTCCACTGTGGCACCAAACAGTGCACACATGAGCACTGCCCTGCATATGCAGGTTACCAGCAGTGCCCAGCCAGGTGGACAATGTGCTGGCTCCTGGGTCCATCTACTATCCCCCTCCACTCCTTTAGCAATTGCAGGGGATGAACCTCAGCTGTTTCAGGGCACCTCTGAGTATCTGTGAAGATGAAGGTAGCCCTGCAGGGAGTTGTTGGTGAACTGAGAATGGCTTTCTCATGTAGATAAGCTCCCCCACCCCCAGACTCTTGTACCCATCACCTTCCTCACTCTGCAGTACATCACCAGACTGAAACTGCACGTTCAGCTCTGTTGGTAGGGAGCCTGTTGAGCTCTCCCACCCCAGAGCTCCCTGGGGTTTTCCCTTTGCTTTGGCTCCTGCTTGGGAACCCGCAGGTTTTCACTTTGCCTCAATTGACCCCGCTTAAGTGTCACTTAGCAACAAATTACAGCCAGTAATTTGGAGCTTCTGTCGCTGGTTATTTACATGTGTTTATTCCTGGATATCACCCTGCTGCTACAGCCTCAGAAGCTGGTAAAAAGGTAGCAATTTGCAAAGAAAAAAAGTAGATGTAATTTATTGCTGGTGTAATATCCCAGGGCCATGGGGGCCCGGGGCATGACTCCATCTGGGAAGGGCTGTGTGCTCGCCTCCTTTTGACCGACCTGGGCAGGGGTCTGTTGCAGGGTCAGATCTATCAGTCATCACTGCCTTAGCCTGTGGCCATGGCTGCACTGAAGGGATGCCAGCGAGTCCCTGCACTTTCACACCGCTCCTGTTGCTAAGACAACTCCTCCTTTTGGCTGCCGGAGCTCTGATCCACATCTAGTGGGGTAGTGGGAATCATGAGAAAGCAAGCGTTATCCTGGGAGGGTGCTGGCGTACAGGCTGAATAAAACTGAGCAGAACCCAGGCGGGGCTCAGCATTTGTGTGGGCATCTTGCTGTGCTTGTGTGCGTGCGTGCAGAGAGGACACAGGGAGTGTTGGGGCAGGGGTGCAGAGGGGCAGTGATAAATCTGGGGGTGGGTGCAAAGGACCAGTGTTCTGTGGGTGCACAGGGGCAGCACTATGTTGGTTGGAAGAGGGGACAGACAGTGAGCAGTGCTCGATCCTGCCCAGGGCATCCCTATTTGCCTTGTCTGGCTATGGTGGAGGTGATTGCCCTGTGACATCAGCCTGTGGAAAGCTCTCCATGAATGGTGTTCCCCATCCAGCATCTCATGGGAGATGCCTCTGTGCCAAGGACCGTTCTGGTTGCCCCCGAGCTCCACGGCAGAGACATTGGCCAGTAAAAGAGAATAGCTCAGCTGTGCTGTGCGGTTTTAGTGCACTGCTCTGGTGGTCACAGAGCTGTGGGACATGACTCTAAAGGCACAGGGGTGTGGGGTCTCCCTTGTGTTCACAGACCAAGGCATTTGCAGGCTGTGTGGGCTATTTAGGAAGGCTGTTCTGCATTAACCCCACTGGAGCTCTGACATGGTGATCCTGCCTGCTGGACAGCAGGGCTGTGACAGCCTCTTGTCATCCCATCCCCACCAAAAGAGAGGTCTGCAGCTTTTGCAAGTGGGCAAAGCCTTCAGCACTTGCTCTGTGGAAAAGCAGCTCATCTATTAGGTAGGAAACAACTGTCTGTGCCTGTCAGGGCAGTGGGGAGTGCACATGCACACACACAGGCTCACACATACTGCGCTTTCTCATCTGTGTGACAGGGGCAGTGCTGCAGCAGTGTGATTAAATGGTCGTGCCTTGATGTCTCAGCCATTGAAGGACACTGGCCCCTTCCACTTCCCAAAGTTTAACCCAGCCATTTCAGCTAGACTAAAGCAGTTGTCAGGAGAATAAACTGCAGAGTGCTGCTTGACTAGTTCCAGACTACCATGGCAGAGATGGTTTAGTGTCAGGGTGATCCCAAAATGGTAACCCTGCATCAACAAGGACATTCACACTAGCAATGTAAGAAATCTCCCAAACTGGTCTCATCACCATACACAGTAGCTTTCAGGTAGGAGGAGGTCACAGCTCATCCTGGGCTGTCCTGGGCTGCTCCCTGTGTGTCCTTCCCCAAGAGCAGTTCAGCTGAGGGATCTTCTGGCTGTCACCTTCTAGGTCCTCCTGGCTGCCCAGTGGCACGCTCACTACAGACAGCAGCTCTGTAGTTAGAAGACAACTCAATGTCTTCCTAGGAAAGATCACCTTCGGGCCTTGCCCCTCCCTGCCTGTCAGCAGGATTCCTCATTGCTTTGGCTTTGGCAGTACGGCTTCCACACAGGGCTTCTGCAACTGCATTGCATTTGGGAAGATGCGTTGGCATAACCCAGAGGGAACTGTGTTTTCTCTTGGCTTTTCCCTTCATCTTCAGGTCCTGTACCAGGAGCTCTGGACTTGCTCTGGTTTAGATGGAGCAAACAAGGCTCCTCCTCAGTTGTAGGTGTCGTCTCTAGGGAAGCTTTTAAACCCGCAGTAACTCTTTACACCGAATATGTTGCTACTTTTATCAGATGTTTTTCTGATCTGCTGCTAGCAAGGAATCCTACACATATCATTTCATAGCTCTAGTTGCTCTAATATGCTCAAAAAAGAAAACAGAAGGCATTAAAGCAGTTCTGATACTTGACAAACCAGTCTAATTTTTTATTTACATGTGGCTGAAGCTTTTGGCTGACATTTTTCACAATAAAATATGATAGAAAATATTCATTTTGATGCCATGTTCCATTTTTAAAAGGAGATTCTAAAGAAAGTACTTAATTTCAGCTCAGAAGTTTGCTGTAATTGCACACGCCGACTTCAGAAATGGGAACAGAGACTCCAAATGAGAACACAGCTTTTTTATAACCTTTCTCATTCCTGCTAAGGCGGAAAACTTGTGACAACCTTACTTAGACTCATTCTACCACCTGGCTTGAGCGATGGTCTCCTCTGAGCTTTGAGTTTGTGCATTTATGAAAACAGCTCACAATGATTAATTTTTGTTGTATTACTCAGTCCTTTTTGGTTGTAGTTTCGTTTATGAGATGATGCTCAGTCCTGCAAATGGATTCATTATTCATATGGATGCTGTATGAGCAGGTAAATAATTTTCATTCTCCAGTGTTACCAGAGACTGTTTGTTGCGACAATTGACTGCTAATTACTATTCACTGCATGCGTTGGGTCAGTTGGGACAATTTCTACCCCTTTATTGGGTTACTGAGTCTTTTTACCAGGAGAGTAACAATTAAAGGTGAGTGAAAAACAGTCACATCTGCCTTCAGCATCCAAAAATAGTGATCCACACGCTGAGAAAATACTGGGAAAGAATTGACTAACGCAGCAAAACCAGCAGAAAATAATTAACAGTTATCCATTCCATGTGTGTTGATGTGCACTTGAGGGTTTACTCAATATTTCATGCTTTTTCAGCAGATGGGAAGGTTAGAAATTTACTTTTGATATTCTGATGGTAACTACATGAATTCAGCAGCTGGGCCTTAAAGAAAAAACCTGAGGTATCACAAGACTTGTAAGGAAAGTTGTGTTACAGACAGCAGACATTCCCAAGCAAGCATGCAAACACACCAGCTGTTAAAATTTGTGACAGTTCCAGAAAGCAGCCTCCCTTCCACAAGTACTGGGGATGGGGAACAAAGCAACCTCACCAAGCTATCCAGTCTCAGGGCGTATTTCATTGGTACTCCGTGGCTTCACAAGAGATACTCCTGCCTGACAAAGTGAAGGCAGAGCGGGTCCCATGTTTCACACAAAGCAAGGTTCATTTGTATAGAAATGAGCTGCCGTACAAGAGATAATGGTTTATTATTGCACTTTGTGGATCTCCATTCATTCACAGCCCATGTGACTCTGGCTACAGCCAAGTCAGTTTGAATTAATTTTTCAAGTATGGCTTCATGAGACAATGCATCAGATGTTTTAATAAAATTCAGACAGGCTGCAGCTATCGCAGTTCTTTCATGCACTAATTAGGGGTTTCTATTAAAAAAACCCCAGCAATCAATTTTTCCGGTAATGTCTTTTTGTGATTCTGATACTCGCAGTTCCATCTTCCTGGATGTTTATAAATTCCTGCCTTTAATATTTAACATGTAGTACATTGGTTTACTAAGGATTAGGCAGATATTACAGCCAGCCCAGTGCCAAAAGCACTCTGTTTTGCTTTGTTCAAGATGGCTCTCACATCTGCTTTGCTTCACTCACTCTTGCTTTTCCTTTGCTCTCTAACTAAACAGAATGAAATGTCATTATTTTAGTTCATTCCTTAAATAAACTCTGTGCCCTTCTGCTGGCATGTTAGCTAGATCCCATGATTTGCCACTGCTCTGCTTTTGCCTTAGATGCATGTTCATTAATTTCTTAAGAGCCTTAGTATTTCCCCAACATGTAAGAAGGGCGTACCAGTCAGCTGGGGACTTACAGGCCAGTTTAAGTGAGGGTTAAAGCAGCCCAGGGATTTCCACTTGCTTTATTCTCAGCTGCTGTTCCACAAGCCACTTGACTTGATCAAAAACCTCATGGACACAAGGCTGTCAGTGATCCATGGTCATGGGCCATCACTGTGGGAAATGCATGAGGCTTCAATTTTTCTTTGCCTGGGCACAAATCACTATGATCCCAAGCATCTTGGCATCCCAGACCTCACTCCCAAGGCACCGCTGAGCAGCCAGAAGGGTATTCAAGCTCAGGGACAGTGCAAAACTCTGCTTTAGCTGGCTTGCCATGATGCACAGTTCTGCCATGATGCACCCAAGACCCAACAACAGGTCCTGAACTTGTTCTCGTTCTGATGAGACAGGCTTATCACCTGGGCAGGTGCAGGATGGTGGTCTCTGCCTCCTGGGGCAAATGTTTCAGTGGGGAGTGAAGTGAAGAGTCTGGGACGGACAAAGGGACAGAGACAGAAATGGATGCTCTGGGTCTGGCAGGGTACGTTGCCCATACTATGATGGGCTTCATCCCAGCCTAGCTCAGGATGTGGACCTAACCTCTGAAAACAGCAGCAGTGCTGTGAGGAAGCCCCAGCCTGGGAACCAGCACAGGCCAGGGTAGACAACAGCCATGTGCAAGGTGACGTTTGTGGTGTATGCCCACCCCTGGACGGGCTGATGGTCAGGAATGGCTGTAACACAGCGGAACCCACGCCCATGGGATTTCCCAGATGGACCGACTTGCTCTGGAGATATTTGGAACACAAGGATGATTTGCACTGTCAGAGAAGCTGGGTCCATCCCACTTGCACCTGAGATGGGTCCAGCAGCTTTTTACGTACTTCTGCAAGGGCTGGCATGCTCACTGGGCCACCTGCCAATTTTCTGCAAATGCTTCTTAAGAGCAAAAAATTTCCTGGGAATTCTTGCCAAAGATGGGTGGGTCTGTTCCAACTTGGCAGTAAGCTATAGGTTTGATGGGTATTCATCAGCCACTGTTTTACAGGGGTGACAAGCTTTGGACAGACAACACTCGCCTGATCCCAGCACCCCTAGGCTCTCAGGCACATCGGTCTGGTTGCAGACCCCACCAACTTGCTGTGAGCAATGACTCATCCCATATGTGCGTGACGTTTTGGTAGATGGTACCACAGAAATTAGTGCATAGCTGGCTTCACTGTTTTCAAAAGAGGATTTACAACCCTTCACACACACACACACATCCCCAGCTCTGATGCTTTAAGGCTTCAATGCCTTACAGGCAGAGAAGAGTGTGCCTGGCAGGTTCAGATAAAAGCAAATAATTCTGTATTCATGGATGGAGCTGAGGTTTCTGTGCTGCTCGTGTGTTTCAATCTTTGAAAGATTCAACTAACAGGTCAAGACCATCCTTGGTGTAACTCCTGCCCTTCTGGATTGTGTCCACTATATTTTGGAATAAAATATGTCAGCTTAAGAAGTCTATTCCAGCTGCCTTGCTAGCTGTGCAAGTGGTGCGCTGAGTTGTGCTCTTTGCACTGCACTGGCACACGTACCCTGTCTCCCACTGCCCAAAGTTTGGGGTCCAAGTTACAATAGACTCTTCGCCTGTTGCTGCGCATTTTCTTTTATGTTTATTCAGGGAAGTGAGTGACTGTAAGATCTGCACAGCCCAGCTCTCAGCCACCTCAGTCCCCATGCCGTGTGATGGCCGTGACAGTGTGGCTGCTCACCTCTCCCAGCATGGTGCTGTCTCACACATTGTTGCAGATGATGCTCGAGAGATCTGATTTCTTCATGCCAGTAGCGTGGGTCCAAAGCAGCAGCTGCTGTGCCATGCAAAGCAGACCTGTGGGGTCTTTGCAGTCTCACTGGGTTCCCAGCTGTAGAGATGAGCAGAACCAGGATGGCCTGTGGTGACATGGTGGCAGGAGGGGACACTTGGGCAGCTGAGAGACCTGTGGCAGATGCTGTGGGTGCACAGACACACAGCTGCTCCCACCATGCATAACTCAGCTGATGATTTGTAGAAGTTAAAGCCTAAGCAAATGAATTACTCAGCATTATTTTCAGTTAGCAACTGAATAGCTTAATCTCTAATAGAAACAACTCAATAAATCAATTAACAAATGCAACCCCAAGTAGCTCACTTGCAGGTATTTAATATGAATTACTCCATGGAACTGCTAACTCTTTAGAGAAGAGGCAATTATCTTTACTGCACCTCAGTAATTACTAACTGTAGTACATACCACCATATTTCAGTGTAAGTTAGAGGACAGTACTGCCAAACCAACTCACAATAAACGCAGCAGCAGAACGTGCGAAAGCAGATCAACGCTGAGGACAAAAGCACCCAGCATAAAATGTCTTGCACTGTCCATGTGCCTGGGACGTTCAATCTCTCCTTGGATGTATTTGGACCCACAGAAGTCAGCAATACATCCCCTAACACAGGATTTCGTTAGCAAATGCAGCTTCTGCACATTTCAAAATCCCCATACTACATTTTTCTATTCACTTTTTTTTTTTCCTTTGGGAAAATAAAATAAACTATCTGGTGGTGGGGGTAGTATCTACCAGCTAGACCAAAGCTTTCCATTGGGTTCACTTGGGGATGCTTCTTTCTGCGCAGCTTGATGAGCATTTGGCTGTGAGCAGAGATGCAAATGTGGAGCTCCGCCCAAGAACGAAGGGGGTACATGCTGCTCAGCCCATCAGTCGTGGAGAACACTGCCTGAGCTGGGCAGGGGAGCAGCCTGGGGCTGAATGTAAATGCTGGGGAGCTTTCAGTGCTGAAAAACTCCATGATTTTACCTCTTCACCCCTATCTGGAATAGATAGCCAAAAGCTGGGGTTACTGTGAAATGGAGATGTTGCATCCACCTGCAAGCTGAGCACACCATCCCTCTGCCCATGCCTGACCCCAGCACTACCTTAGCCCTCCTACATGAACAGTTTGTCTAGGGTGCTCATGTTTCCCTTGTGATCCCCGCATTGCGCTTGTGGGTGTTAGTACTACAACAAACACACACTAATTACAGAAAGTTTTCAACTACTTTCCTTGGAAGTATTCTTTATTCTCAGGCAGCTGTTGTGCTCCTGATGTTTTGTGGTTCTCCCTGAAAGAGTCATCCAGCCCTTATTCTCACAATGTGGGAAACAGCCCAGTTGAAGCACAGCTTCTCCCAGATGTTTTGTGGCAGTCCATCTTCTGAAGGGTCTCTTTGGAGTTGACCTATCAGTTTCTTCTTGCTTCTATCTTCATGAGCGCCCTGGGGAGTGGGGCCTTCTCCTTCCAATATCAGGTCAGTGGAACCCAGCTCTGCATTTACAGGGGAGCTATGACACTGTGCATGACAACGAGTCCTGGAGGAACCAGCTTGACCCAGCCTGGGCTGCTGCAAGGCGCATCCAGGATGGCCCCTGAGATCCTTTTCCCTGGAAACAGTGTCACCTGAAGGACTTGGCTCTGAGACCATGGTCTCTGGCAGATCTGTGAACCAGCCTAAAGCTGAGCAGGTTGCCAGAAGGTGCTTGGTAAGGCTAACTTACCTGAAGACATATGGGTCCTGATGCTGCTGCAAACACTGCAGGGGAGTCATACCCCATGCCGGGGGGCTGGTGTCTCTGTCAGCTTAGTTCTGCCTCCATCCAGCCTCCTCAGACAGTACTCCCAATACTGCTGAAGAATGGGCATGACCACAGGGCAAGTAAAACAGCAGGGGACCCTGCACCATATCCTGCATATGCCAGGATCATTCTCAGGGATAAGGAGAGCTTTTCTCAGGCTTGACCTTGTTATTCTAGCCCTGAGCTGATTGGTATGCTGCAAGCTGAGCAGATAAATGAGTGGCTTAAATGCAGCACCACGCGAGGAATATATTAGAGTCACCATGGAACAATCTCCCCATAACCAGGCACAACAGAGTGCACAGACCTCACCCCTGCCTCCTGCATGGAGACTCCTGAAAACCTTCCTGAATTTGGGGAGAGTCTTTGCTCAGCAGAGCTCCTGAATTGCAAAGGTCAAGCCCATGAGACCTCTCTGCCAGACACAGGTGCCCTTTGCACCACACCTGGAGAACCAGGATCATGTCAGATGTTGGCTCTTTGGAAAGCTGTGACCTGCCGTGTGAGCGTTCTCCACAAACCACACACAAGAACAGTCTCTCTGGCTGGGTGTTGTGTTGCAATGAGCTGGGCAATCCTTCATGCATCACTCCTGCTGAGGAGCCCTAGGCTGTCAGAGTTGGGCATGCCTATCCTTTGTGCACACAGTCAGTGCCATCCCCAGTCCTGGGGAGTGGAAGGAGTTCAACCTGGGCTTTAGACATGAGAACAGGAGAGTGGCCACTCATTATATAGGTTTGTGCTCTGTTTAGCCTCAAGCCAAGCGGGGAATGCTGAACATCACACGGAGGAGCCATCTGCAACCCCACCAACCAGACCATCCACCGCTGAGATAGCAGTTGAGCACTGCCTGCACAGAGGACCGAGAAACTGGGCATGCTGGTGCCAGGGAGGCAGAGGAGGGAGATGCCTGCAAGGAGATCCGTGTGTGCTGCTGGGTGCAGCTGACATGGCTTTGTGAATGCAGGAGAGCATGGAAGGCTAAAGGATGAGGTACAGGGACCATGCAGGTACTTGGTAATTGGCTTGTGCAGCAAAGTAGTTTCAGGTCAAAGGGCAGCACAGAGCTGTGGCAGGGGTGCGTAGGTGTGTGCATTTCAGCTCCTGCAGAAGAACACTGGAGGGGTTGAAGGACAGAGCTGTGTGGGAGAGAGCGACTCTGGAGCAGAGGCAGGGAGAGAGTCATGGGGTGATGTTGGAGGGCAGGAGGAGAAGGGGCCCCACACTGAAGCTGTGGCCAAGGGAGACAGGAGAGCTTTGTTTTGAGGGTCTGTAGGCTGGGCTGAGTGACCACCTAGCTACCCAACTCTGCTGTGGCAGGGAGGCACGACAAAGTGATGCATGCTCTCTTTCAAAGGGGGTGAAACAGCACAAGGCTGCCAACATGGGTTGCTGGGTGGGCCAAGGTTCAAAGTCAGCAGCTTTTGGAGAAGTGGGGCTGCAATGACAGGGCAAAGCATGTGCTGTGCCTCAGCAATACCAGGTGCACAGAGTGCATGGGACCTGCTTTCCACATGTGGTTTGCTCCAGTTGTTTTTACTAATGAACCAGACAGTCATGCTCTTCCTTTACACCTTCCCCATTTGCAGTCTAAGCAGGCTTCACCCAGGTCAGCCGTCTGTGATGTCCCACAGATGAAAGGTGTCCCTCAGAGGAACTGGGAAGTGCTGCTGGGATCTTGAGCCACAGGTTCTGTGGGTCCCCAGGGGGCAAGTCCTAGCTGGGTGGTGCTCACCACAGGGAGCTGTGGGGTCGTGGTCCAGCGGATGATTCCTGAAGTGCAGAGGAGCAGGGCTGGGGTGGTGGATCTGAAATGCATTGTTCGTCCTAGGAGAAAGATGCAAAGTTGTGTTCACTGACGTCCTGTAAAAGACATGTGTCAGTCTTCCCACTCTCAGCAGCTGCTCCAGTCCACATCTGCTTCACTTGTCCCAGGCTCTGCTTGTGAAACTGAGGAAGGTCCTCACATGGGCCATTGCCTCTCGTGCATGCAGATGACACCTGGCAGAGGTGTTACAGGCCCTTGCCCTCTCATTAACGTCTTCCTATTCCCATTTATTATCAGCTGGTCTGTCTTCTCACCCAGAAATTGTGCTGAGTAGGTTTGTGTTCCCTTTTGCAGGGGAGAGGATTTGCGTAATTGATTGGCGTGACAAGCCACTACCAACTTACAGCGGCAGGTTACCCTGCTGCAGTGCAAGTGGCTGTAATGAGACAAAATAATGAGCTATTGTAAGGCCACCCCAGCCTGAACTGCGGCATGGTGACAGAGCACTACTCAGACCTGCCTTGCACATGCGTGGCAGCGTGTCCTGTGGGCACGGTGATGTGCCAGAGGAATTGACCCCCCAAACACAGCACTGAGGGGAAACGTGGGTTTGCGCTTTGAAGCTGAGGAGCTCATATTATGGGTGGGGTCTGGCCCGTCTGCCTCGCCTCCCCTCCTCGGGGATCGCCTGCCTCTTCTTGCCACTTGCAGAGATGCTGCTCCAGGTGCTGACACTCCAGCCCCTGCTAGAGTGGGGGAGCAATTAAAATAAAAATGCACCACTTTGCTAATCGCAAGAGAGGGAGTGCGAGTAAACCACAGCTGATGCCAGCAGCACAGGTAGTTTCTAATTAGCAAGGTGCTGGCTCCAGCTTGTGATTTTGTCTGGGGAAAATGAACACTCCCGCTGCAGCTCTGCTCAATTACTGGAACAGACCAGAAGATGTAGCTCTCTGGCACCTTTTCTGACTCCAGATGTCTCTGAAGCCCTCGTCCTATCGCTGCAGTGCTCCATGATCAGAGTGAAGGCATCGCAGGCTAAAGAGACAAAAATAGGCTGGGATCGTGAACCTGGCAAAAGTTTCCAGGCGAGTTTTACTCCAGTTTGAGAGGAGATCTGGGGCTGAGCAGTAAGTGGTTTCTCTTCCTATCAGAGGGGATTTAAACTGATTACATCAAGTTCTCCCATTAGCCACCAATGTGATTAATGTCTCCTGTATTGTTATAAAGTGAATCTATGTTGTAGATCTTTCTGAATGCCTCCTGAATTTATTATTTCCTTGTCCCAGTTGCTATTGGTGACGGCCTTGGTAAAATCCCTAGCAACATATAGAATGCAACATACATGGAAATTAGTTGAATACTTATCAGTATTATAGTCATAAAAGGACCTATTTATTAAATATATGGCTAAAGTGACACCTTAACAGCCAGGGGTACTAAATGACATGGGTAACATTCATTTGTATGTTGGTACATCGGTATGATAGTGCTCCAGCTACAGTGAACTTTATTACCAACATCAAATTAAGATATATTGTGAGTAACATCATTAGGGCTGGTTGGACTGAACTGAATTTAAATAATATCTTTAAGATGCAGATTTTTCTGCAGCTTCAAAACGCTCCCTGGCTAATCTCCCGTGGCCCAGAAGTGCTAGCCAGTGAGCACAAGTCTTCACTCAGAGAAGTGCCCTGACTTAATGATGTCCTTCTGCTGAGATGAGCTGTAGTTCCTGAGCAAGACCTGGAAGATGCTGCACTGAATAAAAATTCCTGGGGTGCAAGATCAGTGTCTTTGCTGAGATGAATGGAGATCTCACTATTTAACTCATCACAGGGAAGGTGACAAGATCACGGGAAGAACATTTCTGATGTGGGGAGCTCTTTAATGTGACAGCTAGAGAGAAAACATTTGGACTGGAAATAGGGAAGACACTTCTAGCAGGCAGAGGAGAGAACTGCTGGAAGCCATGGAAGGTTTTTCACCATTCGGTTACTCAAGTATCAATCAGGTGGCTTTTTCTACAAGAACCACTGTAACTCAGCCATGAGTTATGGAGTTTGAGGCAGGAGTCACAGGGTGAGATTCTCCAGCTGACCATATGAGTGATCAGACAAAATCCTCTTAAATTTAAACTTCTAGAAAGCTTATAGCAGAGGTGCTGGCCAGCTCATGACAGATGTGCTGCAGCTCTGTGAGACGTGTGCCTGGATCCTGATCTCCTCTGTCCCTGTGGAGGAATAAATCAATCTTATAGGGTTTGGTAGGGGAAAGAATGGGAATGTCTTCAGGTAAACCTGGCATCCTGGCATCCTTGAAGCTGCTCCAGAACAGTCTTGATCCATGTGCCATCCAGCATACTAGAAGATGTCTGAGTGCCATCACGTGGAAAACAAGTTTTAGGGTGGCCATGCAGGCATTTCTCTCCACATAACGTACACAAAAAATGACTAGAGGCTCAAGAAGGTCTGTCAAGTCCCACAGCTGCCACAGTTGATGAAAAGTAACATAATAAAGGCAGGGAATGGTTTAGAAACGTGGTGCTTCAGAACAAATACGACACATCATCTCCTGGTGAATACACTGTACGGTGGAACTTGTCCCCACGGGACAGCAGCCAAGTACTTGGCAAGAGTCAGAGGGTGGCCTTTTCTGTAGGACTCAGGCCCCATCAGGAAGCCTGTGAGGAGAGTACTGAGGAGGGCTGAGCACTTCTGATCCAGAGGTTGTGCTGGTCTCTGGTCATGAGACACTAAGAAAAGACCCAGTTTGGGAAGTTTTCACTTCTTCCTGCAGATCTGTACAATTTGGAAGCCTCCAGTGCTGCCACAGCCATTGCCGAATGGATCCAGCCTCACTATTTGGTCCCCATGTCACGGCACAGTCCAAATCTCAAAGTGCTAAAAACCTGACAACAAAACCATTCTTTCAACACAGAAATGGGGAAATACAATGGATGCTGGTCCTTTCCTGCACAGGCCTCTCAAGTCCCACTGATTTAATTGAAAATTATAAGTGTAGAAAGAATCACAACTGTTTTCAAATGCTTCCCTAACTAAATCATGGCCATGAGAAGATGCTGTGATGCCTGCACCCACAGGCAATGGACCTCAGAAGCCTGCTTCCCAGCCAGAAGGCACTGGTGCTGGGCTAGCACTGCTCTTCCGTGTGAAACCCAGAACAAGACTGCAGTTTGCATTTCTACGGACATATGCTTCCCCATGCAAGCCACCATCCGATGAACGCAGCTCTGCAGACTCAATACTCACTATGCACACACTGGAACAGCTCATTTCTTTAAGATTCACAGTATAAAGTACTAAAGGGACAGAAAAGTGCAATCAGTTTGTGCCTTAATCAGCTCAGACACCACGGTATCCAAGCTGGGGCTACAGGTAGATATGCAGATGGCATTACAGTTGCCCCACATGGGTGGCTTTCTGCTGGCACTGTCCAACAGCACAGAAACAGGCGAAGACCAACAACCACAATGTCTTCACTTGTTAGGATAAGTCTTCATCCCAAACCTTAAAAACTCCTGATAAAGCCGAATTGTCATTCCTTTAACATTCCTTCTTCCAATTGCTTTTCACTGCTAGTCTTGGCCAGGCCCCCTGAAACCTTGCAGAAATACACTGGAGATCTGTAGGCTGAGGATGGGCCCAAGCCCAGACTACCCCAGCAACATTATATAAAGCTCAGAGACCCAGACATCCACAAATTAAAACAATTATTAGGTATTCAATAATTTTATTTTCTCTTTCGGAAAAGCTGCCTCTGACCTGGGTTTCAATATAACCCTGCTCCATCCAGAGCCTGGGCCATGGTTTGGAACTGGTTGTATGTCTATATGGGTTCAAGCTGATGCTTTTAGATCATTGAAATGGCACTGCTCATCTTAACCCTCTCCAGAGGAATGGAGCAGGATCAGACCTTTCCTCTGGTGGACAGTTTTTAAAAGCAGTACGGTCAGTTTGAAGCTACACATGTTGCATGTGGGTAATATTACTTGGTATTTTTTGCAGCCAAAATCAGGGTTGTCAACTCACACAGCCTTATCACAGATCACCTGCGTTTGCCTTCAGCTTCAGTAGGAGCTGTAACACCTCCCAGCTTCCAGGTGCACTTGAGGCGAGGTCATATGTGTTTATAAGAGACTCTTTAGCTTTTGGAAAGGGCCCACAGCCCATGTGTGTTAGTCCCAGCTCTTCCTCTAGCTTCTAACAAGTACCTGCAATGAATTGGAAGGGGCTGCTCCTCACCTGTTTGATAGCTACAGTATTAGACACTGCTGGGATGAGTGCTGTGGATCCTACCACCCTCTTCTGTGGCAGGTTTTTTCAGTGCTTTGACCAAGACTGCAAATTCATTGGAGTAGAGATGCTGCATGTTTGGGCATTGCTGTACTGAGAGGTTTTTCAGCTGGAACAAGCTTGCCTTATTGCCCTTTGATGTGGGAGAGTTGGCAACGAGATTGTGTTACCCACAGGAGTAGAGAATTCAAAAAGAGAGAAAGCCAAATATTTTTAATCATTTGAAAAACAAGCCTCGCTCTTTGGGGATGGTTTCAGGATTTCTGCAGGTCCTGCATCTCTTTCGAGCTAGGTGATTTTGCATTCCGCAGTTTGGGTGCCTGATAGCATCTCTCAAGCTTTTTGTTGAACTCCTGCTCCCAATCATTTTCTGTAGCCACAAGGGCACCAACCTCTCCAGCTCTGCGCCTCGTTGCTAGAGGGAGCCCGGTGAACCGAGTGTAGGATTGCTAATAGGAATCCTGAGGGTTTTCTACAGCAGTACAGGGGCCTGTTTAATCAGAGGTTTACCAGGAAATCATTTTGAAAAAACCTGTCACTTTCTATCTGTGTCTGATCGTGAAGCAGCAGGGCCTGGGCAGGTCCCCGGCTGGCCCCACTTGCAAACGTGGTGCATGGTTAGTGATTGCTCATTCTGCTCCAGGGTGATTATTTGTGTTCCTTATGCCATACCTCATTGCATCTGCAAGCTGATCTCCTTCTATTTATTAGATGGCTATTTGCACTTTCCGTTTAATGTGCATTTATGATGCGAAAAGCATCCCTACCCAAATTGCAGGCTTCCACTCTCACATTCATCAGCTGGTGTGTGGCAGGGAAAAGGAACCTGCAGAATATGTGAACTGGCTGGTTTGCCTATCAATTTGCACTAAATTGCAAAGGCCCTGAAGCACACCTAGCAGCACTGAGTGCAATCCTGGCAAGTCTTGTCCATGAGTCTGGTGTGGATACACACGGAGCAAAGCACTCCGTGTTGGGTCTTGCACTAAGTGGGTGATGGAAAACCATACTGCTGTGTTACAGGAGTGCTAAGCGAGGGTTGTTTTAGAAGAGATAACAGCTTGCTCCCCATGTTCTAATGCGCTGCTTTTTCTTCCTCACTCTTCCAAAATACGCATCTGCCAAACCAAGCCCATGCATTGCCTGCTTTCCCCCAGTTTTTCCCATATCTGAGAAGTATTTCACTCCTCAGGACTTTTGCATGAATTAAACAAGCTTGATTATCTCACAGGCGGACACACATTGCTGACTTTGACTGATTTTATCCTTGTCAAGGTGGTGGGGTCTTTGTCCAGCAATACATGGGCAGAGTACTACAGGCAACTCATCCATGGCAATCCTCCACAACAGCAGCAGCTCTGGTGATGGTTTGGGTAGTGTGATACACTGCTCTGGGAAGAATAGGTACTGGGATATTCACTTGTAGACACAACCAAGGTCATCCTACCCCACGCATGATGAGAGGCCATGAGAACTGGAGCTACCTGAGGCCACTGGCAGCAATAATTGTCTGCACTAGGCATAGGGAAGTCTGGAATGGGGCCCTTGCTGTTCCAGAGCCTTGTAATCGTTCAGCCACAAATTTCCTGATGGCTTTCTGATTATATGAATATAAACAACATACACAAACTCACGCTCATTAATGAACAAGATCTTAGAGAGGGACCATTCAATGCACAGAGCAATTAACACAGCAGTTGATTAAGGCAGTTTGAGAATAAGTTCTATGAAGAATTCAATATTGCCGTGTTCCTTCATACAGGTGCTTCGCAGAAGCATGAAATCACGACAAATGTGATCTGTTAGCAGCAGGCGTGCAGGCTTCCCGGGAGGGCAAACGCTGCTCCATCCCTGTGACTCCCCCAGTGGCATTCAGTTGTTGCGGTGCAGAAGGGCCAAATATAGGGCTGATCCCAAGCTTGCAGTGGGTGCCTGCAGATTCACAGCGCCTTATAACTTGTCCCCCCAACCCACACATGCCAGGTACCCATGGGGTGCCATGTGTGGGGAGGCAATTTCTGCTAGGCATGGAGTAGCCCATGGAAGTGGGAACTGATATGTCTTGTGCTCCCATCCAGAAAACAGTGTAAAAACCGCTCACAGGCCAGGACTTGATATGTTACTGCTCAGATGTGCAGCCTTGTACAAACTGGAAGGAAGCCTCTGCACACACACCATGTACTGGGGAAAGAGAAAGGGGTTCAGCCGAAGCCAGGGAAGAGATGAGATGACTGACCTCTGTGAGGCTGAATATAGAGGCATGTACACCACAAGACCTCACCAGTCTCTAACACTCCATCTGGTTTCACCCTGTATTAAAGCAGCCCAGCATGGGGACAGCTGCTAGGAAAGGGAGGGCATCACCACTGCCTGGAGGTCAGAGTGGCACAAGAGGAGTGGAAGCTGTGACCAGGAAGACCCTTGATGCAAACTGCTATAGACATCGCTAAGGGACCCTGAATCAGGGGGACTTTGGGATCCAGGAAATTCCTCCTGACCCTGCTAGACCCAGGCTGCTCTGGTCCTGCATCCCTAGCCCAGCCAGCTAGGGACTCTGTACACAGTCAACTAGTCCCTTAGACCTGCAGCCTCTCTCTTCAATTACTGGCACTTAGACCTCTCATCCTAATCACCACCTAGTCTGGCCTGAAGTTTTGCACCTGATGCTCATGCACACACAGAGTAGAGATCACACCCATGCAGGTGCAGGGCTTGGCCAGGAAAACGTGCTGATCAGCAGCTTGTTTGCAAGCAACCATCCCTTTTTGTCCCCCTCCACTCTATTTTTCCACAGTTGTTCCTCCCAAATGTACTTGGTTCCCTCTCTTTCTCCAAGTTTGGCCTTCCCCCTAAACATCCCAGAAGTTTTGCACATTCCTACAAGTGTTTTCAACTATTTGATATTAATATTCTCTTTCCAATAATATCCATGGTAATCTTGTAACCCTTTCTTATCAGTTATAAAGTTCTGGCTGAAGATGGGTAAGGTGATGTTTGAGAGGTTCCCTCAAAGGCCCTTCAGCACATGACTCCAGATTTCTGATCTTTGATGCTGCTGTTACCTATTGAGTGTTAGGACTTGTGTCTGCTTAATTTATTACTCTTCCCATCTCTTTGCCATTTGTGCTGATTTGGATCTTGCATCAGAGCTTAGCTGTGTCTCCGTGAGTGCTGCAGGGTACCGGGGCAATCTCTGCCTCACACACAATCTCAGCAGCACTTTCACATCTTTGGCAATGTGACAGACAAGGATGCCCTGGTCAGCATGTGTGGCATGAGGCTGCTCCAGTGACTACGGCTGTGGTACAGTGCTGGCCCTTGCTGGGCAAGGCAGTCACAGAAGGTCCATGGGCCTCAGCTTCCCATTCCACAGGATGAAGGTGGCATTCAGTCTCTTCCCTTTGTTGAGTGCTTTGGGTCCCGCAGAGGCAATGTGCTCTCACAAGCCCAAAATTTTACTGTTACTATAATTTCTAGGAAGTAGGAGAGGTGACTCAATCTCTTAGGAAAATACTGCTTTCATTCAGAGCCTGGAGCATTTCCCAAAAGTAATTAACTAGGAGAAACTGCTAATTAAAAGACCTGGTGCCTACAGAAGTGTTTGGCAGAGATGGGTGTCATCTTGCCAATTTTGAGGCACTAAGATCTAATACTTGAGCTCTCAGCTGCCATCAAAGCCCGGCCAGTGGTGCTGTCCAGTCTGTCCCAGCAAGGTCTCAGCTGCACGGGAGCTGGCTGACCCCAGCAGGGCAGGCAGTGAGCAGTGAGGACAGTATCTGCAGGATTTTGGTCTCTCCCCGCACTGTCTGTGAAGAGGTTGATATCTGGCTGTTGAGTCCAGCTCACCCGTGCACACTGCAAGATTTACCTTGGTGCGGATTTGCACCCGACTTAAGACTCTGAGGTCACACTATGATAGCTCTTGTTCCTGGTGGGCTGATCAGCCATTGCTCATCCCCAGCCTTTACCTGGGGTTTTGTTTCCAAACTTCTGAGCAGAACCAGGAAGAATGTAGTCAAGCAGAAAAACATCTTCCTCTCAGCAGCTACATCAGTTCAAGGAGACAGGAAAGATGAAGCCCTACCTTGTGCCCTGGCCAAGGTGTATGTGTCAGTGACTACATCTGCTATGGTCCTTCTAAACCAGGCTGTATGCAGGATGTGTGGTATGACAGTCAGGGCCTGGATCAGCTGTGAAATTACTCCATTTACTAGAGTGAGCTCCTCCACACAGAGTGGTTGCCTGTTACTTCCTGGGCTTTCAGACCCACTTCTAATTTTACAGCAACATTTTTCAAAAGGGGTTTAGTATCTTCCATCTCCCTGAATGGGAGAGCCACATGTCACTTCTGCAGTATGAAGAAATTCACTTTTTATATTTATGGTTGTAGCAAGCCCTGTCTTCTGCCCTGGGTGGTTTTGGCACTGATGGACTCGGCAGCCTACCTGCCAGCTTCAAGCACAGCTTGTCTTTACACCACAGTGTTTTCCCCAGGAGCAAGTTGGTTGGCTCCGACCCAAGGAACCTGAAGGAACTGGTGTTTTCTCTCTGAAAAGGCATTGCAACCTCAGGTACTCTCCAGGAAAGCAGAGATGATGTGTGGCAAAGACCCTGTGGACATAAGAGAGGTTTTACAAGAGTCTCGCTCATGCAGTTACTGCTCTGCAAGAACGCTGAGCCTAGAAGGGCCAGGGGAGAGCAAGGGAGGACCCAAACCCAAGGCATGGGAATCTTCAGGATCACACAGCATTACATTATGTTGCTCTGTCGTGAGCAGTAGGAGATGCTTTTAGCAACTGATAAAGTGTTAATTTGCATTGTCTTTAGTGTGACTACAGGTGGGCTAATTTTCACGGACCTGCTAACAGTCAATAACTAAAACTCTAGAACAACTGGGGGGAGGGAGCTGGTTTTCTTCTGTGTGTTTTTGTTGTTGGTTTTTTTTACACCGAGTAATTTTACAACTTGTGAAGTGAGAATGCAGTTCTAGTGAGGTAGAGAAATGCTGATGCTGGAAGGGTGGGCATGGGTGGCAGTGGAGGGGATCTGCAAATATCCTGAAGCAGCTGGTAATGACCGTAAGCACAGATGTATGCGAAATATATTTGCTACATGCTAGCCCACTGCAGAGAGGTGATTTCCATCCAGTGTATCATTCCACCAACACTTTGTGTGCAATCACCTGTCCATGCCTGGAATCAGTTTTTGGATCTTGGCAGGAAGAAATGGCTCTGGGGAGCTGAAGGGTGGGTGTGCTGGGTAGCAGTGGCAGCAGAGAGGTGTGGAGCTGTGGTCCTCACACACATGGGTCATAGGTTGGGCAGAGTGGAGCCATTTGCCATATGCTGCCAGTTCTGATCCAAAGGTATACCCCAATTATCCGCAGTCTGGGAAACAGTGGCACTAGAAGCAGGGCTGCCAAGCCTTGGGGACCGATGCTGAAACCCGTGATTGAAGTTTAAAAAAACCTCTGCAAGAAGTCAATCCTGAGTGCCAGCCTGCATGTAATCCAAATGGTTTGTCTTCTGTGGGACTGACTGAGGGTGGCTGCAGGGAAACACATGTGCAGCAGCCCTTCCAGGGCTGGGAGATCTTTGCAGACCTGGTGGTCCATGATCTCCCCCAACAGTTCTCACAGAGGGGCTATGGGACTGCTTTGGAGTAGAGATTGAATTCACCCAGCTGGACCCATTACAATAATTGCCTGAGAAGGACTTTAGCCTTTTTCTGATGGGTCAGTTTGGAGTCAGTGGCCCTGTCATGATGCCTGTAACCCCCAGCAGAGAACAGAGTAGGTCTGAAGGACAAGAACTGCATCAGGAGGTTGGACATCCACAGGGGTACCTGTAGAGACAGCTCGTGGAGAACCTTGAAGGTCTCAGTTTCAGGTCTCCTGTGGTCTCCATGCCCAGACAACAATGCAGGGAGAATGGAGTTGGATAGCAGTCTGCCTGTGTCAGTCTCACTCCCCTTGGTGTGGCTGTTACAATATTCATGTTTTTCCCTGGCTGTATAAGGCTAACTGTCAGATGATGAGAATTATTCCTCTGCACTAGGTTCAGAAGCACTGTGTTACGTTAGCGACCATTTCTGGGATAGTGTGAATGCCTTGGGAATGCAGAAATTACTGATCAGATAGAGAAGGGGGCTGCTGTGATGTCTGAAGGGAGCTGCACCCTGCTCACCTCTGCTGCGCTGCAGCTGAAAAAAGCCCCTGACCTTGTTCTCAGCAGGTTGTTTCATGCGCTGTTGTGTGAAATGTCTGCCTTGAAAGCTTCTGTTCTCCCTCAGCTCTTTCCCAAGGCCCTGCCAGGGCATGCCAGTTGTCCTGCGTGCTCAGGGAGGAGCTGGCAAGCAGCAACCACTGCTGTGGGCTTGGCCCTAGCACTCTGCTGGAGGAGTGTGCCCCGTGGCCAGGACACAGCGGGTGATCCGAGGGGCTGAACTAGGAACCTGTGCAAACACTCCCCCAGACACAGCCCACTCTCTCACCCTGGTGCCCGAGCATGGGATGGATAGCCTCTCCCTCCACAGCGAAAAGAGGAATGAGGACGGTCCTCACTGTTCTGGCACTTTGGGGACCACCAGCCTTCCCGGAGATCCTTCTCCAGCAGCCGGTCCCAGGGTCAACCAGCGATGCTGTGGCCAGGACACACCTACACTGAGTGCTCCAGGTTCCTCTGCTTGTTGTCAGACTCAGTCTCTCTCTTTCCTTTCCCAGAGGGCATTTCCACATCCCACTGGACATTACAAGGAGGTGTCTGTAGAACGCCCTGCCTGAACAGTTAAACACATTTGTTCCCCAGATTGCAAATGCTGTTGTGTCCCAGCACTCCCAGATCAGACACCAGGAAGAGTAAACAAGTTGGCCACAGCCAGGGAGAGGAGCAAACAGGAACACAAGTGCTGGCTGCTCCGGCAGAGGACGGACCACCCATCTGTGTGTGTGTGGCACGCTGGGCGAGGAGGTTTTGCAGAGCTGCATTTGTGTCCTCTCCAGAGCACAAAGCAAAGCTCTGCCACAATTCAGGCCAAACCCTGACACCTTACGGGATTTCCTCATCTCTATCCCTGCTGCTGTGCTACCCTGACTGTGCTGGTAGAGCTTGACACCTTCTGACTGAGTTGAATCTGCCTGGAAGTCTTCTGCAGTTCATCGCAGCTCAGGGATAAGCCAGCCCCGCAAAAGAAAAAGCCATCAGCCCTGGTTTGGATGGGTTGCACTGGTGGAGTCTCAGCACCATGTTCTTTGATTTCCTTCTGTCAGCTTTAGCAAAATGGGATGGAGAGAGTGTGAAAGGCAGGGAGGAAGAAGGAGGAAGAGGAGAGAGGGATGGTCTGAAGACACGTGCCTCCCAGAGGCACTACGGTGGAAGGGACCAACTTGAGAGTGGAGAGAAGAAAATTTTTCCCAGAGGAAATATTATTGGGAAATGGCAGGAGTATGACTCCTAGCAAGAGGGGGTGAGCATCTGGACTGAACTGAGGGCAGCACACATGGGACTCAGCAGAATTCATTCCCTTTGCAGACTTTTGGAATAACCTCATAACTGAGGTCCCAGATAAGTCTTGCTCCACTGATAATTTCTTTGCTTAGTATTTTTGCCTGCCCAGAGTTGAGGGATGCTGTGTGTCTGTGAAGGAAGTGAATCCAAACAGGGAACCTGGACCACATGACAGAGGATCCGTGGCAGAGAAATGTTCCCTGCCCAGCTGAGAAACCCTCAGGGAGCTGCTTTGGGCAAGGGCTGAGCTGCAGAAAGAGGCTCCCTCTGGCAGACACCAGCCTGATTGTCTTCTCTGCGGACCAAGGAAGTGTGAGGAGGGATGACTTTTTTTCTGGGCCACGGGAGTATACTATTTTGGGTAGAATCTTCAGGGATCCTGACTCCCCTCAACAGTCCAGAAATGTAACTAGGATAGTTTGAATTGTACCTTGATATCTAGACTACTCTGAGCTGGGGCTTTTATACTAACATAGCTAACGCACCACTCCACATCAGCTGTATACACATACCTCTCTCCTCCTCCTTATCTCTCCCCTGTCCTCCCTCCCTCTCTCACACACCTTCTGAAGCACTGCTCAATTCTTAGGAAGATCACCCGGATCTGTGGATCTAGCCTGAGCTTCGTACATCATGGATGGAAGGAGTCAGCTCATTACCCCTGTAAAAGACTGCAGTGAATTTCTGCCTCCAGGAGCAGAAATCAGCCTCATTCTGTCACTTGGTTATTTCTTTTCTGAAGAAGGAGAGGGAGATATGGTGGTTTCTTATCTGGAGAAGGAGCAGGAACACTTTGTGTCTGGCTTGTTGCCCAGAGGGACAACGTGGGATAGAATCTTCCTCAGAGGCAAGCCAGAGGTTATCCTCTCCAGGGCATCTCCCTGCTGGGTGGTGGCAGGGCTGTGCTCCAGACACACCGGCACCAAGATAGGAACTAGTTACTTTTGTGCTGTTACAGCCATCTCGCTTGGCATTAATGACTTGCAGATGTGTTCGGGTCATTAAGGTAATAACTCTTGTCACTGTGGAAGCCAGCATGTGGCAATGTCAGAGCAGCATTTTAGGACTCAGCAGCCGCTGTAGCAGCATTCTGTTTCAGCCACTTTATCTTAGACTTTGCATGACTTAGACCTTGAGTACCTTTAGGCAGGGCATAGACACTTGCAGTGTGTTCCTCTAGGCTGTACCATGGATGTGACATGCCAATAGCACTAGTTGTGCAACACGAGCCCTCCCCTTCCCTACCTGCAAGAGCCTGGAGGAGGCAGTAGACAAGAAGAGGGAAGAGGACAGCATGACTGGAGGACACTGAGCATCTAAGTTGTGCTGGAAGCTGTCTGTGGCTGCTGTTAGGTGGGTCTGTCTTGTGCTGGCAAAGCCAGATGCTGTTAAAGCCAAGTGAGAGCCTGCTCTCCAGCTGCAGGAGTGCCAGCATGAGCAACCATGTCCCATCTCAGCACTTCCCAGGTGAGTCTTCTCTTGGACTGGAAAGCGTGAGATGCAGCAGCAGGACTGCTGGGCAGCCAAGGGTGTGCTTTGGGATGGACCTATGCACCTTTAAATGAAGATGTAGGTAATTAGAATTCAGAAAATATTATTTGGGCCCTAGTCTCTTCTTATTCTGTGTATCACTTCAGATTTCACTGAAGTGACTCCAATTTACACCCCATCAGGGATGGAAGAGTTAGCTCTTGCATTTTTAGCTGTAGTAAATTATTTTTAGAAACCACAGCATTCATCATGAAAGCCTCTCTGTCTGCTCTTGCAAGGAAGGACTGAATAATGAATGAATACAGAGTTGGACTAATATCTATGGCTCAGCCATCCATGTGAGCAGACTGAGCAGACTGCATGTGTGCTGCTAGTGGGCAAGCTTGCATGAGTCTGCATCCTGGGAGCACCAGCATGTCCAGGAGCTCCTCCAGCACAACTCCAGCCTTTAATTGCTCTGACCCACCTCCTTCAAGATCGTGAGATGTGTTTAAGCTCAAAAGTGAGTCTTTGGCCTTTGCTTGAGCTGGGTTGTAGGCATGTTTTGCCTGCCCTTGTACCTAGCTGACTTGACCTTGGACCTGCCTCATCATCGTGGACTTGTCTGGCAATCTGGACAGTGGCCCTGGTTACCATCACTGCATCTGCTCCTCTTGCTTGGGTAGTGTGGGACTGTACTCTTGCTGGCGACAGCTCTGCCCCATTGTCACCCTTTGGTCTTGGCTTGCCTGCTCCTGAAAAGCAGCCTCCCCCAGACATCTCGGGATTCTTAGAACGCTGAGATGAGATCTCTGGTCCTGGCTCTGATCCTGTGCCCTCACAGCTCCCCATAGCCCAAGGCTGACCTCCAAATCCTGCAAGACCCTGGGGCAGGTCACAGCCCTGCAAGACTCTGTGACATTGCCTGCAACCATAATGACCCCTGAACACTTCAATAAGGTTTGGGAAAGACTATGGGAGTTTACTTGTCAGATGTGGCTAATCTTTGCTGCCTACCTGGAAGGGCTATGTTTCAAATATTAGTTGCCCAATGAAAATAATGGATGGATGCCACAGTGAGGTGGTTCAGGGCAATTAGAGCCTCTTGATGCTCTTAGAGTCTGAGCAATCTGCCTTTTTTTAAGGACTGGAAGCACTTCCTTTGGGGAGAAAACTTTGAAAAGCACTTCCCCATGCCCTGACTCCTTGCAGCCAAGCTCCAGGTGCTTGGCACACAGACCTTGCAGAAGTGCTGCCTGTAAACTTTGGTCATGCCTGGTATTTAGTGCTGGTGGCACAAGCCCTGTCTTATTCTCGCAGATGTTGTCCTTCAGCCAACTTGAATTGTTTAATTCTTCAGGCCCATAACTATTTCAGGTCATGTACTAATGGGCTTGAAATCAGTTATTGTGCAGGGAATGATAAATGACTGTACACCGCGGCTAATGAAGGGGATAGATTATTGGGTTATAAATCAATTAAGTGGTTCTGAGGAAGTTGCAAACCACAAGAAGAAACCATGAAGGGAGAGAACAACATCCGATGTCTGGGGAAGAGCAGGAGCCATCAGGTGCCATCAGCCATTACGTTGTCCCCTGAGGGAAGCAGAACAACCCGTGCGTAACCCTCTTTGGTCTGACGGTGGTTGCTGAGAAGGGAAGCCGGCATGCTCTGTGGTTATCAGGGGGTTACCAGCAGCAGGTCGTCTCTTCCAGGAAATAAATCCTGCCCTGCCTGTGCAATTTTAAAATGGCAACGTGTCCTGCTCTTCCTCAGATGATCTGGATTTGTTCTGGAGTGTGGCCAGAACTGGCTGTGGTGACTGTCCACAGGGTACTGCTGCTCCAGACACACATTTGCCAGATGCATCCAGAAAGGGATGCATCTACCACAGTTCATGTTCCCAGCAGATCAATAAGTGCCTGTTGACTCTCTGCAGCATGAGGGTTTTTCCATGTTTGGGAGACTGCTTTCCTTTGGGATAATATTAAAAGGGTTAATGGGCACCCTGTAAGCCCTTGGCACAGCAACATCCAGAGATGGTGTGCTTGTACCAGCTCAGAGGGTAGGGATGGCTTGGGCACTTGTGACCAAGTCCCCTCTGAGTCCCTGTGTCAGAAGGACAGACCTTGCCTGAAGGACACTCATCATGTACAACAGGGGCTAGCTGGGAGCATGTCTCCTGAGTATGTGGGATGAGGTTCATTACTGTCATCACCGTGCAGTGATCTCAGCATGGCTAGGCCAGGAGAATCCTCAGAGACCTGGCACCTATGTTAGTCCTACCTGCCCACCCCTCCAACAAACGGCCTGATAAAACCTCAATTTCTGGGAGTTTTGCTATTCTCTGGGACTGTGTCCAAACTCACTATTATACTTTAGTGGAGAAGGGCAATCTCACATATGAAAGTTTTATTCCTGTTTTCTTTGCAATAGGCTTGAACTGCCTCCTGTGCACAGAGTAGCATGGGGAAGGTGGTAGGAACAGAGAAAAATGTGCACAAACACACTCCTTGGTAAGTATGGGCAGAGTGATGGGACGCAGCCTTGCACCTGGCTGTGATGACTGTGGAAACCAAAAGTAAGCACAACGTGTACATTACTCAGGCTCCCTGTGTGCAGCAACTGCAGGACTATTACTGCCAGAGCCTGGCCACTTGCATGATTCCATGGGTAGGTTGAATAATCCACTTCCCCTGACAGGGGTGACATGCAGCTTGTTTCTGTCATAGGAAAGATTGTCCCTACAGTATCTGGAGAGACCAAGGCTCTCAAGCAGACATGCAGAAGATGAAGTGTGCAACCCATACTCTTCTTTCTGAGATGTTTTTCTACCCAATGTTCTTTAGGACAGGGCTGGAAAAATTACCAGTTTGGGAAGAGTGAATGATGACAAGAAACTACTTTTACCTGGGAGCTGCATGGTTTCCATGCTTCTCATTGTCTTCTAACTTCTTGTTTTGTTCTGTATGAGCAAACCTTTCTAAAAGTAGCAATGCAGCATTTTCTAAATTCTAATGAGCTGTTTTCTAATAGTTATCTAACGAGCTGTGGCAAACAGCAAAGAAGCCTGTGTTTGCTTTAATCTCTTTAACTACAGCCTATCCTAGAGGCAAAGCAACTCTAGGGAAAAGTGGACCTGAGGCTGAACAGATATCCCAGAGAGTGGGGCTTGTCCTCTATGCCATTGGTGGTGTCCTTCTCACAGGCCTGGGAGATGCCAGCACATGCCTTAAACCATGTGTGTGCCTGAGGTCTGGTTCAGCAGGAACCAACTTACAAAGCCCTGCATCCTACTCACAGAGGAGACTGTGTCTTCATCAAGGCTTGGCTGCTCTCGAACAGTTAAATTTTGCTGAAAACAGAACATCTTCAGGGAACATCTGTATTAGAGGTACTCATCTAGGCCGGATGCTTGGACCTGTCTCTGCAATGACCCTGACACAAATCATCACACCCAGACATCTTTAACCATCATGCTCTTGGTTAAACTTGGTGCAGTTCATGGCTTTCCAGCGCTCCTCTCCAGGGCAGAACTAGGACAAAGATCTTCACAGAAAGATACATATCTCTTTGATACAGGCATTCAGGTCTCTGGCCAGATCCAGCAGGGTAGGGACTTTCTCAGAGTAGCTTGTTCTGCACCTGAATGGCAGCTGGTGATGGTTTCATCGTATTGACTGAAGACATTCCTTCCCCACTGGTTTCCAGGTAGAGCTTTGGTCTGCAAAACCCAGCATATGCCTTTTGCCTTCAGAGCATCCTGAAAGGCCCATCTAGCAGGAGAGGGTGGTAATCATGAGAACAAGCATCTGAATGCATTTTGTCATGTTGGGTAGAAGGTTATTATAGGATTGATCTCTTTACACTGGGATATTAAAGAACATTCCAGAAGAGATGAGCTGACCCTCTCTTTGCCAATGTTTACTTGCTTTATTAACAGTAAGAGCTCCACCTAATCAGCCTATGCTTCCTCCAGGAGAAAATTTTTCTTTTCGTGATGAAGATACATCCAGTAAGGCTGCAAGAAATAAGGTGCTCAGCTTTCCTCCATTTGTACAGAGAGGCCCAGAAAAGGAGGTTCCACCTGCAAAATCCTGTAGGGAAGCGTTTAAGAAATGCCTCCATCTTCAGTATTCAAGTGCTGAACTTCCCGCCAGGGTGAGTGTTCAGGTGATAACTCTCTCTTTTGATCTATTGGATTTTGCAGTGACTTTGGTATGGTGATGAGACTGCAATATCCTATAATAGATGGCTGTTTCTAGCAACAGCTCTGCTATAATTGTATTTATGAGCAGAATACTTATAGAGGCCTTCAGGGAGCTTCAAGTGTAAAAACATTCCTATAACAACATATAGACAGCCGACAGCCAAGCAATTAATTTCTTGACTACAAGTGGTGTTTGGGGCTCTGTCCTGGTATACAACATCCATTAATGCTGCAGATACCCTGCTGAAGGGAATGAGGGAGCTGCTGACTGGACACTCAGTCTTTCCACTGTGCTTTGTGTACTTAAAATTGGTTTTAAATAAAGTTCACTGAAGCTAAAGGAGATCACTAAAGTTCTGGTGTATTCTGGGGGAAAACACAGCTTTTTGTCTGTGGCAGTTTATACAGTAACAACTCTCCCTCCCAAAGGAAGAGGCAGGTACAGATCCATGAGGCCCAGGCACCAAACTGGAAAGTGGGGTCAGTTTTCTAAGCCTGCTTGTTGACTTGATGAGTATCCTCACGTCTGTGTTTCTCTCTGATCTTTCCCTCCTCCCTCCACAGTTATAAAGGCCCAGACGATGCCATCATTAACAAGGTCTGGTCATGGCTCCTCACCTCATGATGTCAAACAAAAATCAGTTCCCTTGACAGGAATCTCAGTGCCTGTGTTTGTCGTTACTTTGGCTGAAATTAACTTCATAATGGGATCTCTCACACAATTCAAACCTCCCATAGAGTGGCATTAATCAGCCTTGTTCTACAGGGGAATAAATTATGTCGCAGTTAAAGATCACTTATTTACAGTTTCTGATTAGTAGGGTGAGAGGAAAGGAGATTGTTTTCATCATTTTATGAAACTAAACAACAGGATATTAAAAGACTTATAAAGTTCCAAATTAAAAATTGTTGAGAAAAGTTTCCATTCAGTGGACAAACTCTGCCACAGAAAATTGTTGAAGGCAAGGACTTGGCAAGTATGAACGGGCTTCAACATGTGTATAGTTGGTAAGATTACAAATAATTTCTGCGGTTATAATATGTATGGTTGCAGTATTATAAAGAAAAATATGTATTAGGAACACCTTGTAAAGTGTTCAAGCTACTTTGTAAGGAGAGTCTCCAGTTTGGGTACTCCAAAGCTCCAAAACCCTTCCCTGAGCAGATGTGTAAAGCCAGCTGAGCCTATATTGCTTTGTTTAGGTATTAAACACAGGCATCAAGCCTTTGTTGTGCCCTTCTGGTTTCTCATACACCCCTGACTGTGTCAAAGCAGTCAGAGAAGTAGAAAGTGCTGTCTTAGAGCTTGGAACTGGGCTGCTCATCCATAGAGGAAGAAAATTAAAAGTATCTGGCTCTCGTGTAAAAGCCTGTACTGTAAACAAGGCTTTTCTCAGAAGGAGTAGCTTTACTTCAGTAAAATGTCTCTTTAATAGTCACAGGTTTCTGGGATTCAGCTGGCCACCTGCAGCAGTCAGGAAGAATTTTCCCCCAGAAACAGTGCTCTCCTCATTTAGGGGGAGGGTGTTTTTCCTAATCTCCTCTAATGCATAAGGATAACTGCAGCTGGAGATGCAATGCTTAGTGGAGTGATTCTGTTAACTGAAGCAGCACTACCTTGAAGCTCTTAAAGCCCCACTAGAGAGGGGTGTGTGTGTGTTTATAACTGAGCCCAGCTTGAAGTGTGCTGCTAGAAAGGTTGTTACATTTACACACAATATAGTTTGCAAACCCATGTTGTGTTTTTGTTTTGTAATAAGGAGAAGACATTAAACATTTTCAGGGAGGCTGGGATAATTAGCAAATGAAACCTGAAGAGAGAACAGTTACCGCTATTGATTGTGCTTCTTTTGGACTTCTGGTTCCTCTTTTGCTGGGTGGGATGAACCCAGGTTCCTCTTTGGCAGGTGCACTATGGTGCACTAGCTCCCATCTGTATCTACAGACCCCCGGGACCTGTGAGTGCTGACTGAGCACAGTAAACATTGAACTGGCTGCATAACTAAGTTGGAAGGCATGGTTATAAAAGGTTGAAAGCTGCTCAGTCCAGGTACCTCTGTTCTCTAAAACAGCAGGCCATGCCCCCTGCCCGGGGAAGCCAAGGCACGGCAAGAGGGAAGGTTTGTGGCTGGAGGGAGAGGTGCCTGGGCAGAGCTCTGCAGGGGGAGGATTTTTTCTTCTGGTAGGTGGAGGAAGGAAGAAGCAGTGCATGGAATGGACCAGTAGGCAGTCCTGAAATATCAGCTGGCCTTTGAGATTTCACCAAGTTTTGTGGCATTTTGAGAGTGGAGGTGGCAGTATGGCATGGAGTGGAGAGACGTTAATAATAGCAGTGGCTAATAAGGCTGGCTAAGGATGCTGGTGGGATAGGAGGGAACAGGACCTAGGACAATAGCTTCCAGTCTTGCAAATTAAATGCTATAAATTGAATGATTTTTAAAAAAATACTAGGGCTTGTTGAAAAGTTTCACTGAGCCCACAGCAAACATAAGCAGCAGGTACTCGTGTTGAACAGCCATTGCCAAGAGACCAGCAGTACTTGGGTTGAGCTCAGGTGGTTGATAGGGTCATTGAAGGACCTTGCATCAGCAGAGCATTGCAAATACTTTGGAAAGGCTCTGCCTACTTGTGACTTTCTGAGATGGTGCCTTGAAAATGGTGCCAATGTCCTCATTGTCCTCCTCTTGGGTGCTGGCTCAGCAGTTGACTTGAAATATGACTTTGTCCAGAGTAAAATGACCACCATTCACTCTCAAAGCTGGAAATTTTTTGGCACACCTCTAGTAGTGCTATTGTGCCAGGCTGTCTGCAGATACAGTAAAATGCCCACAGCCATCTGGCTCATCCGTAGAGGTTTTCTACCTAACCAACCTACTGTGGTTGGTTTGTGTGTGCTGGAAGTTTATAGTACAGCCCAGCTGCTGGGAAGTTGACTACACACCAAGGTCTTTTCTTGGGATGCTGGTTCAGGGGAGTCTGGGCAGACACTGCTCAACAGAATTATCAGTGGTACACCCCTGTACATTTGCCACTGAGACATGCTGTCTCCTGTCCTCAGCCTCCCAGCTGCCCCAGGAGGAAGGTGTTACACACGTGATCACTCATGCACATCTACAGGATGCTGAAGAGACTGCTGCCTCATCAGAGAGACCCTGCAGGGACTTGCTAGTCCAGGGGCCTTAATGAAGGGGCTCGTTCAGCTGCTCCTACCTTCTCTTTGGGAGGCTGCTGGGAAGGTGCAGAGCTGCCTACCACTGGAAGCTGCCACTAATTGGACCTTATTAAAAATTTACTTCTGTTTTACAATAAAGCTGGAGCATTTATCTTCCCCCAGCAAAGCCATTAATTAACAACACAAATGGGCTAGGCTGCCAGCAGAACAGCAAAGCTCTGACTGTCAATACGGTGACCTCGCTGCAGCCCTTCCCGCCAGCTCTGTGGGGAAAAGCAGCCACCCACGCAGCCCTGTACAGGTCTATGTGCAGATGAATAGCTTCTGCTGGTTGTCCCTCATGGGGTGCAAGCTGTAGGATTTCCTATTTCCTCCAGGAAAGAGCTAGGATGCTAGGATATGTCCTGAAATTTATTTTTTTTTTTTTTAAATGAGAACTGTTGGGGTCACCATTAGCCGGGGTCCTCATTTCTCTGTGCGGGAACAGGAACGACACAACACCAATGTGATGATCAGACCGTCCATCTTTTTTTTTTTTTTTTTCCAGTCCTGGTTACATTTATATCCTACTAAGTTCCGTACACGCACTCATCTATCTTCTAATAGGCTACAGGTTATCTGCACGCGCTGTTCACGCGCCTCTACAAGCATTTGCATTGGTTAATTGCAATTAGTACGTAAAGCCCAAAACTTGCCAAAACTCCCTTATCTCATACCCTGTTTTGCTCAGACTTGTGTGCTTTTGCTGACCACAGGTGTTTCTCACTTACCTGCTATCTTGTGTGTTTTTGCCAGCCTTATTTTGCTGGCCTTGTCTTTGTCCTTGCATTCTTCTGCCTGCAGTAACTTACCCTCAGCGTGGCCCAGACTCCTACAGAGAACTAATCACCTGATTGAAGCAAGCTGCCCAAGAATTGGAGAACATTTAAGGGCTAATGAAAAGCCCCAGATATCCCTTATCTTGGGGAAGGTCCCTGTGACTAGTTTATCTCAATGGGCTGTACTGCAGCAATACCATGCTTCCATCACTGGATGTTGAAGAGCTGTTGTTTATATTTTTGCAGAGGTCATTGCCTGTTGGGTAAAAACACATAATGCCAGTATCCTAGCTTGGGAGACCTGTTGGGTTTTGAAAAAAACCACAGGACTGGAGGATTACACCAGGAAAAAGAGGTCTTCCCTTTGGCTGATGGTTCCTGCCCAATTTACCATTGTATTATGGTGAAGCAAAATGCCAAAGTGTGTGTTGCTGTTGGCTGGATGTTTAGTGACCAGCTGGTTTTGCCGGGTGGGATTTAGTACTCTCAATTCCTACATCCTGAAAAGCTCACCAGTTCTATCTCCATGCAAGAATTGGAGCTGAATCTCCAGAAGATGCTGGGGGCTAAACCTGTCTTCCTGTGCAGCCTGGGCTGGGTGAGTAGGTGTGCTGGTGGAAGCAGGGTTAGGGAGCAGTGTTCTTCCTTTTTGCTGTGGCAAGCTGTTGGATCCTGAATTCTCCATTACGCTGGCAGCTGGTTCAGTGACTGGAAGTGGCACAGTTTCCCTCATAGATGCAATGGCTCTTCCTCAAGGAATTGCATCCCCCTGCACGAGCAAACAGCAAAGCTGTTTCTTGCCTTCCCACAGGAGTCTGTTATCCCTAGAGATCCCTAAGCATGCTGGCAGAGCAAAGGCATCAAGGAGAGAGGTGAGTACAGCCTCCCCCTTGAACTCCCCAGGCCAGACTAAGGAGCAGAACATGGACTCTGGGCAGAGGGTTTGTGGCATGGGCTGGTCTCCATCCTCCATCCCATTTGCAGACTTGCATTGCTCTTAAAGGGCTACCTCCTGTTCTGTGGCCAAGTTCTACAGCTGTCTCCACAAACTACAGCCCCCAAGGCTGTGTCTTTTTAGCCTGAGGTGGGAAGCGAGTAAAATTCCTTCAGTTACACTGGTGTAGAAGTAGCTGTGGGAGGGATGCGGTGAACCAGGTTTCCAATTAGGTGCAGCGCTGTGGCACCTGTCTGGATGTGACATGATAATGCACCTGCTAAACATTATAAGAAGCTTCAGAGATTCAATGTGACACATGCGAAGCAATAGCTGGAGTTTAGTCAACACTCCATCAGTTAAAAGTCTATATTTCCAATTATCTGTGGACAGTTTGCCTTCAAGGATAATTGGCTTCCTGCAGCTCTCCAGAACAGATGTCAGGGAGCTTCTTCTCTTCTGCAGAGGAAAACCTGGAATGGTTTATAGCATGCGATACTGTGGAGGTGTCAGTGTCAGAGGCGAGGCAGGATTTGGGGAACAATTAGGTGCTGTCCTGGTGCAGATCTTTGCAGAGGCACCAGCCTCTAAAATCTGAGGGGTGTTTTAGTTGCCCAATCCTGCTCAAGAAGTGTTGGGCTTAGAAGCCTGCACAGTGAAGCAGACCTGTGGTAATGTCCCTGTTCCCTGAGGAGACTGCCAGCAGATAGGCAAAGAAGGGTTTGGTCATGGGGGGGCTGCAATTGTCCCCTTGGCACAAGGTGGACTGAAGTGACTTCCTGGCAGGATGACTACCCTGTCTCCCTGCTTTCCATGGAGGGCAGGAAGAAGAGGATTTTTCATTTGAAAATGGGTATTTGAGGAGCTGCATGTAACAGGCTGCCCCAGGCATGTGCACAGGAAGTCTTCAAGACACCAGGCAGACAAACATGGCCTGACAGGCTCTGCTGACTGTTCACCAACTCCGGGATGCTCATGCTGACATCTAGTAGGCTGTCGAATCTGCACGGACAGGCTGCACAGTCCGTGCAGAAGAACTGATAGAGAAAGCAGGAGATCATAGGTGAGGGAGGACTGTAGAAAATGCCCAAACTCCAGTAAGAAACTGAAGCTTAAGAACTTTCCCTGCAAAATTTAAATATCTGAGTGGAAAAATGAGTTTTTATTACAAAATACTGCTGCTGTGCCTTATGGGAATTGTAATTGCACCACTTCAAGCTCTTGTTCTCCTCTGTTGACAAGACTTGTTGACTAATCTGCAGCTTCTAGGAGCCACTGGACCTCTCCTCCAAACTGTGTCAAGTCAATGGATGTCT
The DNA here is from genome assembly GCF_031877795.1 of Strix aluco. NCBI lineage: Eukaryota > Metazoa > Chordata > Aves > Strigiformes > Strigidae > Strix > Strix aluco. Next base: position 16,244,132 of record NC_133948.1, on the reverse strand, counting down.
GACACAGTGGCCTCTATGAGTGTTGAGAAATGTAAACCTGATCCAAAGTGAGTGCCCAAGAAAGCTCAAAGGAGAAAGAGGGCTGGAGGCACCCCAGGAAGACTCCTGTGCAGCACTTCAGCTCTGTTTCTGAATTTAAAAGTTTGGAATTCAGTTCCTGGACTTTGTTTTAAAGATGAAGAGTGTGTAGCTTCCAAGGAAAAAGAGCACTTCCTGGTGGAAAAAATTATAGCCTAACCCTTTCTTTTTCCCCTTTGGAAATAAGTTGTGGTTGTTTTTGTTTGGCTTTTTTCTAACCTACAAATGTCCATTTGCACAGTGACATCTGAGGACACTGCAGTGCATGCTGGGAGTGCTGCTGCAGTTTTGGGTGGCAGTGCAGGCTCCTGAGATGGGATGGAGGAATCCGGCTGCTGTGGCCATGGGGAAGGGTGACAAGAAGTGCACGGGGTACAAGGAGCCCCAGGCTGTGCACATTGACAGGGCACTGGAGCAGCTCTGCCTGAACATGGGCCTTTCTTCCAAGGAACTATGAACTCATTTGTGAACCATCTCTTTGTACATCCTATCCTTGAGGCATCAGGTTTTGGCACAGTACAGTGTATATTTGACTGTCATCTCTGAGGATTTCTAGGCTGCTGCTCATCTGCCGTTACATGGAGAACCAGGGAAGGACGTGGTGCTTCAGGCCATGAAGGCAACGACTAAATATACCAGTTCTTAGTAACGCTTCCCCTAAAGGGGGATGTGAGGTAATAACCTAAGCCACAGTGAGCAACATTACACCTAAGCAAGCAAAGCAGAGGCAAGCATACATGTGAAGGACCCTGGCACAACCTGGCCCCCCAGCTGGCTCCTGACCTGCTGTTATGTCTGAAGCTTGGCATCTGGTATCGGGAGATGTTGATATGTGCAGCAGCTTCATGGTCTCCCTTTGCACTCTGAGCAAGGTCTCTGCTGTCCCCTGGCTTCGTCAGCACTGCCCCTTGTTCTGACTACTCTGGACTGCTAATGAATAAATAATTGGATCCACATCTGCAAGACAGTAATAACCAGGGACCATGGGCTGCATGTTCCCAAGAGGAGGAGCGGTGGGAAGGCAGCACTCTGGTCTCTGGCCGTGGCCCACAGCAAACCAGAGACTGTGATTATTTGCTATATGTGACTTCCTTCTGACTGTCCAAATCACAACACTTTGTCCATGTTCCTCACCTGGGTGCCTCACCTGGTGAGTGGGAACAGCTCTTTGCTGGCAACAGCACTAGGGCTTCACCCAAAGAGCTGCAGGGCTCCCTCCGGGCATGTCCTTCCACAGAACACATCTGTGATGGGTGGTGGCATCTTTGCCCTGAATTTTACCCTCTTTGGGTGTTTCCTCCTTCACTGCATGGTGTTAGTGACCTGACTGCAAAGAGCAGGCAGCCTGTCTAGGAGGATCTGTTTGCAGATTATTCACAACTGATTTTTTGCTTCCATCTGCCCAACTCTACCGTCTGGGATGATCTTCGTTCCTGCAGGATACCAGAGAGGTTCATGGGCCTGGCTCTCAGTCCAATTCATCAACAGCAATAACACAATCATTACATAGCAGCTTGCTTACTCAGGCGTTTTGGCTTACCAGCATGGTGATGCGACACATTATTACCCTATAAACCTTCCTGTGTAGATAGATGTGTGATGACTGGATTAAGTGTCCCCAGTCTGCCTCCCATGTGCTCTGCCCTTAGCAATCCCATCCTGTCCATTCTGTGGCAATTCAAGGCTTTTTTTCTGCTCTGTTAGAACAGTGGTGTTTTCTCTGGTGGAAAAGGGGCTCATCTAAAACCAAGTTTTCTGTTCTCATCCCTTGCCTATTTTTGCACTAGAAGAGTAACATATAGCCAAGCAATGTAACCAAGCTGCCTCTTGTATGTCGTCACGTGTTTAGATAAACCCAGGTGTTTCCATAAGAAACCTATAAAATATTCTTGATGTGTAACACAGTGCAGCACAGCTTGAGAAATGAAAAACACACCACTGAAAAACAGGGGGAAACACTCTGTGACTGGATTTTCCTGTTTGGGGCATGAGAGACTGAGATGAGCTTTCTCTATCAAATATAGGAAATCTTTATTTCTGACGCCAGGGCAAATCGGAGAAGGCTAAGCTTGCCTGTGAATTAGAAGTTTTCTGTGGGCAGGAGTTAAGGACATAACTGATAATTACCAGAGCCATGGCTCCTAACCAAGGAAAACAGGAGCTGTGATGGAGTAAAGCACTTCAGTTCAATATGTGGGCACTTTTTAAACTATTTCATTGCTGTTCCCTTTCCGCAGGTCCTGTCCCATCAGCTCTCTGGGTGGGAAGGACAGGCAGCGCTGTCCTGCTGGCTCTAACCCCCAAGGGCTGAGGGCCATGCACAAGAGTCCCCCATGGGAGCAGCAGTTTTGCAGGGGGCTTCAGAGTTTAGACATCATGGCTCTCTTGAGCTGTGGGTATCACAAGAACACTTTGAAACTCCTCACACAGCTGTGTCTGCACGGGGTTTGTCTCCCTGGGCTCTTTGGTGCAGGCACGTCTAGGTGAGCTGGTCACCTGGGCTCCACTGACATGTAGTGGTCATTTTCCCAGGGACAGCATCTGTCAACCACCTTCCCTGGGATGAGAAGATATTTTGACTCCAGTGCAGATATGTATGTGGTGGAGAGGTAGTGCAACAGCATCCATCTTCAATGCCAGTAAGCTCAGTGGTGCTCAGCCCAGAGACAGAGAATGTCTGGTTGGAGGACTCTGGCCTCACAGCCCAGACCTGAAGTATTTTATGACTCTGCCCCAGCCTGGTTGTTTCTCCCCAGGTGTCACCCCCTCCTGCATAAACAGTCTTCCTTTAGGACACTTTTCCACAGGCTTTTGAGCTCATCATGACCTCTAGTCATGAAGTTTCCAATAGTGGTTTCCAATAGCAACTGGGAGATGGGCAATTTCAGCACAACTTCTTTGCATGAGCTGGGCCTGTCCTGCTGAAGGGAAGGGACTGTCTGTGTGTTCCATGGAGGAAGAGACCCCACAGTGGCAGAAGATACCTTGTTAAACACTTGGTGAAGAGATGCTCTGGAAAGGGAGTGATTGTCTTCCCTGCTCTGATGGCTGGCTTGAGGCACCTGTAACACGAGCTCTTGTGCCAGTCCCTCTACCACCACTTACAGCACATTCTGAATTCAAACTAGATAATAGAAATGAAACAAGGAAGTATTTCCTATTGTACTGAAGAGACTCCTCTCCCTGGAGTCTCATGCTGCCAAGAAGTTATAGTGGCAGGCAGTTAGAATTTCTGTTTGTTCCAGGCAACTGGGAGAGGAGGAAGAGATGATGGGTGTCATCTCTCCAACCATCCTTTCCTGGACTTCTGGCCTTGGGAGGTGGTTCACACCTGTGCATGAGCCACCAGTGTCCTCTGCCATAGCAAGTCTTGTTCTGCAAAGATGTGATGGACACTGACAGCATCTCTGTTGAGCTGAGGATCGAAGTTGCAGTTGCTCCCAGGAAAACACTGCAGCACTCCAGGGAAGAAATGTATGGCCCCTGGGGACAACATGACCAAGCTGCACGCAGCTTTATGCACATTTATTTAGACTTCATCAGTGTTACTTCGAATTCCTGAAGTCCTTGCACCCTTGACTTCATGGGGTTGTGCTAATGTAACTAGAAAATTGTTTCTGGAGTATGTAGCTGTCTACGGCTAAAAAGATTTTTTTCAGAAGTGAAAATAAAAGACTTGGCCAAATTGTTAATATTGGTACTGACCTACAGATAAAAGCAACACCATTTCCCAAGTCTAATTATGCTTGGAAAGGGCCAGGTTTTATTCATTTTTTACAAATCTGATGGATATTGACTTAAATGTTTCTACTGGCAGGATATAAAATAAAAACAACTCTGATGCTAATTGCTATTTAGTCAATCAAAATGCTGTGATTTTAGAAAATAAAATTCAGAAATTAACTCAGTCTGCTTCATAGTATTTCAGAGTGCAAAAGAGAGCCTCTGGCAAATGCGGAGAAAAATAGTCTGAAAGCTTAGTGTAGGATGGACTTGGAAATACTACTGCAATACAGAGCCCTGACAATGGCCTCTTTCTTCACGGGGTTAGTAGTGGAAGGAGAAGTGGCTCATTAGACATTTACAGATTAACTGCAGTCATCACCACTGCTAGAATACAGTGTCAGCACTTGGGGGCTGTTACTTCTCCTTTGGAAAAGATGCTTTTTTTTCCAGTTTAGTAAGTAGTGCAGCTAACCTCAGATTACCTTTGTTTCTTTGTGTTGATAGTCTCCAATGCCCAACACACACAAGCTGCTGAAGTCCAATAAAAATACTCTTCAGGGCAAGGATCCATTCACAGTGTATTCCTGTCCAGAGCTGGGCTAACAATTAGGATTTTGTGCTTCTTGGGCCAATACAGCCATAATTTTGGGTTGAACAGAATATTTAACTAGAACATGAAAGGGAATGTTTAATTTGTGTGGTGTTGGGGCATTTTTTAAACCTTTTCTTTTTAAAAAATAACTTAAAAATGGAATGATGGAGCTGCAGGAAGAAACCTGCTGTGCAGAAAAACTGTAAAATTTTAGATCTTGGGGGCATTTTAAAAACTTCATCTTTTGACTGAAGCAATCTGACAGCTTTGCAGACTGTTTACATCAATGGTTTACATATATATTTTCTGGGGGAAAAAATTGTCTTCAGCCAAAATAACTAACCAATCTGTAGCTATGTTACAGATGGAGCTGGTACTGCTAATGCTGTGTGATTCTCCTGTTTTCAGTAGCATGTGCTTTTGTCACACTTTGATAGATTGGGCTGATGTTTCCCATGCCAACCGTCTTCCTCTAGTTAAGTGCTTGTATGTTTGTTTTGAAAGTTTCATAAAAAACCCCCAGTTCAGCTGTTCTTCAAAATGAGGGCAGAGAAAGCAAAAATAATTCCTTTGCATGCTACTCTTTTTAAGGAAGTCCCATGGCACCTGGGTATGAGGGATAATCCAACTTCTGCCACCCTCTGGAAACTCAGTTTCACAGAATCACAGAATCATCTGGGTTAGAAAAGACCTTGTAGATCCTCCAGTCCAACCATGAACCCAACACTGACCATTCTCAACTCCACCAGATCCCTCAGCGCTGGGTCAACCCGACTCTTCAACCCCTCCAGGGATGGCGACTCCCCCCCTGCCCTGGGCAGCCCATTCCAACGCCCAACAACCCCTTCTGCAAAGAAATACTTCCTAATCACCAGTCTAAACCTACCCTGGCGCAGCTTGAGGCCATTCCCTCTTGTCCTGGCGCTTGTTCCTTGGTTCAAGAGACTCATCCCCCCTCTCTGCACCCTCCTTTCAGGGAGTTGTAGAGGGCCATGAGGTCTCCCCTCAGCCTCCTCTTCTCCACACTAAACCCCCCCAGTTCCCTCAGCTGCTCCTCGTACGACATGTGCTCCAGACCCTGCACCAGCTCCGTTGCCCTTCTCTGGACACGCTCGAGTCATTCAATGGCCTTTTTGGAGTGAGGGGCCCAAAACTGAACACAGTCATCGAGGTGCGGCCTCACCAGTGCTGAGCACAGGGGTAAGATCCCTTCCCTGTCCCTGCTGGCCACGCTATTGCTGATACAAGCCAGGATGCCATTGGCCTACTTGGCCACCCGGGCACACTGCTGGCTCCTGTTCAACCGGCTGTCAATCAACACCCCCAGGTCCCTCTCTGACTGGCAGCTCTCCAGCCACTCCTCCCCAAGCCTGTAGCGCTGCTGGGGGTTGTTGTGGCCCAAGGGCAGCACCCGGCATTTGGCCTTAGTGAAGCTCATCCAGTTGGCCTCAGCCCATTGCTCCAGCCTGTCCAGGTCTCTCTGCAGAGCCTCCCTACCCTCGAGCAGATCAACACTCCCACCCAACTTGGTGTCATCTGCAAACTTACTGAGGGTGCACTCGATCCCCTCATCTAGATCATCAATAAAGATGTTAAACAAGAGTGGCCCCAAAACCGAGCCCTGGGGGACACCACTCGTGACCGGCCACCAACTGGATTTAACTCCATTCACCACAACTCTCTGGGCCCGGCCTTCCAGCCAGTTTTTTACCCAGCAAAGCGTGCGATCATCCAAGCCTCGAGCAGCCAGTTTCACCAGGAGAATCCTGTGGGAGACGGTGTCAAAGGCCTTACTAAAGTCAAGGTAAACAACATCCACAGCCTTTCCCTCATCCAATAAGCAGGTCGCCCTGTCATAGAAGGAGATCAGGTTTGTCAGGCAGGACCTGCCTTTCATAAACCCATGCTGACTGGGCCATGATAGAGCCAATGATAGAGCCAAAATCTTGCTGGAGGTGAACTGATGCTGAACCTCTTTTCTCTTTCCTGTCCCTTGTTGCAATTGCAGTTGTTCCTTTCATATACATGTCCCTGCCCTCTGTTGCATTGCCTGGGCTATTCCTGAGCAACCGAGGCCTAGCATAAGTCAGCTGGTAGGCTTGGCCAACCTGTCCAGTATGTGTTTTTTGACTCTCTTCAGGCATGGCTCACCAGGGAACTTTCTGGGACAGTCATGTGGTTGTGCTAAATTGGAGCCTACAGTGCTGATGGATCCCAGGAGAGGCCTCACTGCAGTCTGCAGAGGGTCCTGGAGCAGGTGATTTATGCTGGTTTGCCTTGTGATAACCCAGGATCATGGGTGTGCAGTCAAGCAGGTTTGGTTCCTGGCCAGCTGGATATGAAAGCATGTAGCTTCTGGTCCTTCCCAGACCAGACCCAGGGCTCCAGCATCTGCGTGTCTTGCCTGTTTCTAGCATCAGCAATTCCCAGGTACTGCTTCGGGGAGACCGTTTTATATTTGCACAGCACAAAAACAAAAGGAAGGAAGGCAGCACCATGGGTACCGCTCGAGTTCTGATATCAGATCTCAACTGGGACTTGTGCCCCTGCTTATCCCAGCTGCAGCCTGGCTGTGGAAGTCAAGAGCTGACAGATTGCTCCCATGTGACACTGGCTGCAGAAACCAAGGTACCTTCATGCCCTAGAACAGTGTGTTGGGGTCTGGAGGAGTCTTGGTCCTGACAGTGGATTGAAGCATGAGGCTGGTCCTGCTGCATCCTCCCAGGCAGGAGCTGCTCTCTTCCTCTCCTGGTGCCAGTGAGAGCAAAGTCATCAGTCATCACGTCCGTGCTCGCTCCAGTGTGACTGTAGCCACCCTCCTGTGAGGCCAGCAGTGGGCAGAGGGCCTCTGACCTCAACCGGGGCAAGAAGCAAGCACAGAGCTGCAGGAGCTGCTGGACGGCAGCATCCCTTTAGAGAGAGAGCTGTCTTTGTAAGCTTCAGCTAGATGTGAGTCTGACACAATGGAAACCTCGGGAGGGGATCAAAATCCAGGACCAGCAACCATTAATCCTAAAGAGTGAGACTGCAAATGTTGCTGAAGAACAAACTTTCATATGGTTTTAACTCAAAGGGAACTGCGGAGAGTCTGTGCTAATCTACATATTCAGGAGAACAAAATGGCCTGAAATATAGTGCTACATTTCTTTAAATACTTGTCTTAAAATTAATACAGCAATTAATGAATCATTAGAGTTGTGTATTCTTTGAAAACGCTTTCTTTGAATGTAATGAACAGCTTGAATCCTAGATTTAATCACAAAACTCAGCCCTGGTCTTTAGCTATGCAAGTGCAGCGGCACATCCATAATGTAACTTTTATGTATAAGTATAAATATTTAGTACATAAATCTATAAAAGATAGGCAATACGTGAAACCCCTTTCCGTGGGACTATAGAGCATTTGAGAAAATGATGTGGTCAGCTTATTTACCTTAGACAGCAACAGAGCTGTGGCAATTTGAAATCCTTGTCATCTGCGGAGCTCCAAAAGGATTTCCTCACCATCTGCACTAAACCATGATCCTTCCCAAGCTCCTGAGTGACTGGAAGAAGCATGTGCAGATTTGTCCCTTGCCAGGAACATACCAGGAAAAAGTTTATTTAACGCAGAGAAGATGCAGCTTTGCCTTATCCATCACTGCTATTCAGAGCAAAATAAAGGCACCAATTGATTTTGTGTTAGAAGGTAATTAATTGTTGTGCAAAGCCTGGTTTAGAGTTTAAAGGCCACATTACTATAGCTAGGACCTCTGGCTGTGTCAGCAGCATCTGGCATCTGAGAAATGTGAGGAAAGGAGCTGAATTTGCCCTGAGCAGCTAGTCTGTGCACTCCAGAAATAGGCAGAATTCACAATAAGATGATGAAGGATGGAGCGAGAACTGAGGAGGTATTAGAGCATGTAGCAATAGGACCTGTAGGACTAATTCTCTGCCATGCCAGTGCTTGGTGCCAGGTTGCTCCTGATTTACACCAGCAAACTGGGAGGAGAATCATAAGCAGTTATCCCAACAGGACCAAGACCCAGGCTTCCTGTGAGCAACATTTGCTGGTCTTTGGTGGCCCCAGGGCTGTGATGCTGACTTACACCTATGGGTTGTGCAGTGCAAGCAGCGCAGCAGAGATCAGAGCATGGATCCTCTGCAGGCTGCTCGTGTCCCATCTCTTCATGTGAGTTGCCTGCACACGTTCAGCAGAGCACTCCCTTGGTTTGTGTCCTGTAAGAAAGGCTTGCAGGACTGAGCAGGGTGTTCCTCCTTGGGCTCAGAAGGGTAAAGAGGAGGCAGACAGGAGGCAATGTATTTTTGAGATGTATGCTTCCCTTCCCGAGGATGCTTGCTTTTCTCCAGAAGCCTGCTCTGAGCCATAACTTGGCCAAGAGCATGTTTCTACTGCCCAGAGATGGAAAGGGAAAGGGATAGACCAGGCAGGAAGGTAAGAGAATTAGTGAGCTGCCACATGATGTTTAAAGGGATGTAGGGAAGCTGGAGCTGAGTTTGTAATGAAGAAGAGGACACCCCATGTCTTGGACCTCTTGTGAAAAACAGCTTATGGTTGAATGTCAGAAACTTCACAGGCAATTAAAATGTTGATTCTTTGACTTACAAGGACAGGCTGAAATTTATGGCGTTTCTAAACACTGCAAATAATCTTCAAGTTGTGGTATAACCTGAAAGAGCAAACAAGAGATGTGATGACCTTTAGATGAAATCTCCTTGCTCCTACTCTAGTAGGATTAGTGTCTTTCAAATTAGCCCAGTTTTTGGCCTCAATGTATAAATGGGACTTTTCTGAGTTCTCTCTTTTCCATCTCTACCTCATGTCTCATTACTGTCGCAGCCATCCAAGGTACTGTCATGTGCTGCTGCATCTGGAATGTTGGTTTTCCATGCAAGAGTCCTTATCCTATTGCATGTTCATTGGTAGGTTTCACTAGCACGATTAATCCAGATGGAGTGCTGACTTCAACACACTTCTAGAAAGAAGATATTAAAAAATAACGTTCTGTCGTTCTGGGTTTTAACAAGAAGCTTCTCACGGCCACATGTTGGCCGGAGGTGGTTTTTAACTACCCAAGTGAGCTGCTTCATAAACTGCAGTACTGCTGGAGGGGCCTGTCACATTACAGGCGAGGTATAAAACTGACCATCTGTGAAGCTTTGCTCTAAATGCCAGAGTCTGTCATAAAACATTCTGTCTGATTAAAGCCCCCAGGATCTTCAGCTGGAGGAGCCCTCCCCCACCTTTTCCCCATTTTATAAAGTGCTTGAAGTCAAATGGCACCCGATTCCAGCCCAGAGCATCTGCATCTTGGTAGTGTGTGGGCTCTGATACTTACAGAGCTTAAGTACCTTAGCAACCCTTTAAAGTGAAAGTTATGGAGTATAAGTGGGTGCTTCAGACTAAGCAGCATATTTTTCTGAATAAGGGCAATTCCGTAAGACAACAGGAATAACTGTCAATAATGTAAACTCATAGGGCTGTTCATTCAGTAAATTAATTCAGATGTTGGCTAACTCTGAGCCGGGACTTTGGATGTTAAGTGAAGAACCAAAGAGGAGAGCCAAGTAAGAAGGGCAGAGACCTGCAGGTTCCCCATGCAAAAGGCACAGTAAGGTCTGTTCTCTTTTTCTGTGAAGACAGTATGTTTTGGACTAAGAACGTTCAAAGCAACAACACGTCATGGGCAATTTACCCTACATGTGCCCTGGGGTCTGGTTTGGAAAGCTATCTCGGTAAGCTCCCCTGTTATGCTAATGGCCCTACTACTGGTAAAAATGTGATGTTCTATCAATTATTTATCCATTGTTAATAGACTTATGTATTCCCAGATGAATACTCTGGTGTAACAGCAAGCGAGGGTGTTTGATGTTTGACTGAATGCAAGGGTCACTGCAGACACAGGATCCAGAGCCTAAAGGGTGATAAAGACCCTTTCCCACCAGATTTGTAAACAGGGAAAATTCATTTAACTGGGATCAGACTTGGAAGAGGCAGCCCTAAAAAAGGCTGTAGTCTTTTCACTGGCACCAACAAGGGTTTATAGTCTCTAGGATCCTGTTATGGCAACTTGCTACCTGGTCTTCTGCTGTCAGACATGTTCACAGTCTTTGTGCTGTGAACACACAGAGGAGGAGGGTTTACATAGGCAGTGATGACTGGGAAAAGGAATGTTATTTATGGGGACAGAGAGGGTATTCAGCTCAGCACCTGAAACTTGCAGGCCCTCTCCTCCAGCATTTCACCAGGCTCATGAACTTCGGGGTCCAGTCCAACCTCTAATAATCACCATACCTGCTCAAGATCTGGATATTTACAGAAGAAAAGCAAATTTTTCCTTGCTTGCTCTCTGACCTTCATGTTCCCCAACCCCAAAATTACCTTTTTCAGCCTTTCTTTGCAATCCTGAGGTTGGAAAATGTGCTTTGATCCTGCAAGATGGCATCCTCTAACAGCCAGCCTGCCTCTGAGCACATTCAGAAGGTCACACAACACAGGACAAGTCCCCCGTCACAGGCAGGAACCTGGCAGTGAGGACAAAGTAACAGGCAGTGTGTGGCACGAAGGTAGGGTGGGTCACAGAGAGCCTGGAGGGTTGTCTGTGTCCCTCTGGCTGCAAACATACTCTCTGGCTCTCCAGTCACATGTGCTGGCCAGACATCTCATCACAGGAATAGTTCCCACTGATCTCTCTGATGATCCAATTGCCTGCCCTGGTCTGTGCACACCCAAGTGCTATTTCAACCAACTATTTTGGTAAATGCAATGAGAGCTATACACCATGTCAGCACTAGCAGGGCTGGAAATCTCCCCCTGCACCCAGGCCAGGCAGCCCTACAGAATAGGGTTGGATTGACTCAGAAATTCCTAGTGAGGCCTGGATAGAGATGAGGGTCTGGTCGGGGGCACAGTTTCTTCTCAAGCACAGGAGAGCCCTGGATATATCTGCCAGAGGCTCAGGCTCAGCAATAACTATTTCCCTGCTGTTCAGAAGCAACTGTTCCTGGGCAGCTCTTGCTGAAGGATCTGCATTTGAAGAGCCCATCAAAATGCAGCAGGTAGGCTTTGTTGTGAGAGGACATTGCCTGGCTGGCTGGGATACGTGAAAAGGTTGTACTGTGCTGTAAACACAAAACTACATTTTTTCAGAGGCAACAGACTCTGTATTTCATCACTCTCTGTCACTGCAGTTCTGCAAAAGGTTTATTGCAAAATGGACGGATCACCACGGGAGTGGGATATTCACTCTCTGAGGAGTGGTCTGTGTGTATAGTAAGTTCCATTCCCAGGGTTGAGGAGGATTACGACTGGTAGTAACACAAGGCACTCTCCAAGGAGAAGAAGACAGGAAGAAGGAGCACAGGGTGACCTTGCTGGCTTCCCCTTTGGTTTCATTTCCAATCACTTTGTTCAGCACATCATGCTGCAAGTGCTGCTCAATCTGGTGAGTGTCACTTGCCTAAGGCTGCCAGTATCGGGATGTCCCCTCCATCCTTAGGCTGCTTTGGTGGATGGAGAAACTCTGAGTGCTGGCAGAGCATCCCTTAGGATGGAGTTTCAGAGTTATAAATGGACGTTTGCTATCCCTCATGCTCTGCCATCCATCCTCTTCTGTTGTGTGCTCCTCCCTTAAGACTCACTGGAATTCCCTTGGCTCTTCCTGGAGGCTGAAGGAGCTCCGTCTTGGGGCAGGTCTAGGGGCTTTGCATTGTTTCGGTCTTTTCTGCTCTGCCCTGGTGACTCTGTGTGGGGTCATGCTGTCCCTTTCAAAGGTACCTACAGAGCAAAGGGAGTTGTGTCACAGCAATCACAGGCACCAGTGGGTATTTAAGGCAGCTGTATCTCCTAATGCTGCTTCTCTCAGGAGACAAAACAGGACACAACCTTCCACTGCTCTACTGAGTCCCAAAGACAGCTATTGGCCATCCCAGCTGAGGAGCACAGTCTGATTCCCCACAAATTGAATCCACCTGGGTGAGTTAGGGCTGATGTCCTAAAATATGTGCCATGATCAGAAAGGTCTTGAGGAGACACAAACTCTTGAAAGGCCACCAATGGGTTATGCTCAGCAGGGGGGATTACCTAGTGGGGTCAGCAGACTTCTGCCATTTGAAACTGGGGCTGAAGAGAGCCAACTGCTGCAGCAGAAAAGAGGAAAGATAAGTCAGTGTTTCAGGAATGGCCGTTGGTTTAGGGAGCATTTGAGCTGGTATGTCCCGCCACGTGACTCAGCAGTACAGAAAGAATGATGCAAAATCCTCAGAAAACCTGGGTGCCAGCTTCAGTGGGTCTGTAGGTCATTCCTCTAGCTAAAAAGGGAGAGTGTCTACCAAACTTGATTTAAAGGAGTGAAAACAGTTGTGAAATACCAGGCGTAGGGTGACCTATGTGCTAATAATCCCAGCTCCCTTAGCTATATGTATTGTTCCCTACTCTTAAATGTCACAGCCACAGACCATTTGTCCCATAAACTTCTACCTGAGTTGGTGTGTTGCTTGGACCGTGCTAAAGAAGCAGCTCTGTAATACTTTACCTCATTTGGTTGCCTCAGGCCCTTCTTTGCTGTATACGCTGGTGCTACCCTGCTCAAATTGTCCCTGCAGGTTTTTCTGCATTGCAGGAGGTTTTATCCTGTTCTGCCAGGTGGGCAGCATCACTGTCCCATGGGCACAGTGGCACTCTCCAGGCACCCAGGTCACAAGCTCCCCTTGGTTTTTTGATAAGAGACATGGAAGATCTAGTTCTTCATAAGCAGATCTTTCAAAATGTTTTACTTGTTAAGTGTGCAAGTCTCTTTGACACTGGTGCAGATGTGAGTACTTGGCTGTTCTGCAGATCAGGGTATGAAGCTGGTCATCCGGAAAATGAAGGGTACATGATTTGAGACCATCTTACTTTAAGTCACTTATGAAGAAGCAGATGTTATCCTGTGGGAGGAGTAGGGACAGATTGTCTTTTTTCCAAACCTGTATTCAACATCACAGTCACAAGAATTTGCAGATTCCTTTATGACGCAGCCCAGACTGATTCCCAGGCAAGTCCAGCCTGCTTACTGAATAAGAAAGGTGTTTTGTGTAAAAAGCAATGAATAATCATATGATTAAACTCAACCTCCTAAGAAGTATTCGCAAGAGGCCTTGTTGGTGATTATGCAGGCAATCTTGGTTTTAACTACTGATTGGCTTTGCAATCTTGTATTGAAGGTGGTGCTGTGCCTGTGCCTGCGTGTGTGTGTGTGCATGGACGAGCAAGCTCATCCACGTGCGTCTATGTGCGTATGTGTCCACCTCCACGTACATGTGTGAAAGTTTCCAGAGTTTTTAAATATTAGAGGAATACACCAGACATCTCTCAGTATTGGCAGGATGCATCACTGGGTGGGCAGTGTTTCAATGTCACCTTGGTTCACTCTCATCCTCTCTGCTGGCCAGCAGCGGGGAGAGCAAAGAACGGCTCCTTCAGGGTAGGAGAGGAGGAGCGTCCCTGGGATGTCAGGACTGTGGTGGCTCCTGTTATATCTTGCAAAGCAGGACGGCACCCCTCAGATGTGGTCTGGCTGTGCCTCTGCTTGCTTTCCAGCACCACAGGACAGACCAAGGGTGTTTCTCAAGAAGGTGAAATCTCCGTGAAAGAGAACAAAGAGAATAAAAAGAAAATGTACCAATACATCTCTTTAAAGGATGAAGTAGATTTGTAGACTCTTATCTTGCCTGCCTCTTGATGTCACATTAAGACTCAGCTCTGCTGTGAGCAATAGCTAAGGCTTTTGAGTCTTTCTCGCACAGTTGAAAGAACTGAAAACACATGTTTGAGTTGCTAATTAGAGCCTGAGCCAAGGTCTGTTGTAGAAATCCTGATCACTCTCCTGTCACTAGCAACAGAAACCAAAGCAATCCCTTCCTGTACGTGCCACATTTTCCCTGAAGAGTCGCTCTGGGATCCTTTGTTGATCTCTGGAGTGGTGTTTGTTCAGATGAGAGTAGAGAAATGTTTCCCCTTTTTTTGCAGTGGATGGGAATTCAAAATACAATTAACTGGCAGCCCAGGCAGGGAGCCAGATATTGGTGTCCTGGGCAGTGCCTATCCCCCACAGCTGGCCAGCCAGGAGCAGACTTCTCCCTGAAGCTCTCATATCTCTGCAGAGACCATGAAAACCCAGGTTCTCTTGTGAACAAGAAAATGTAAGCTCCACACACCAAAGGCTGCCTTCCAGTACCTTCAGGACCTCATCTCAAGCCCTGTCCCTCCTGTGCCCATGGTTATATAGGTCTCTAGTAGAGTAGCTTATTTACTGTGAGGCACCCTCTCTTCTTCCCCCATCTACCCAGGAAACGTTAGTGCTCATAGCCTCCCACAGTTTCTCCATGTCACCTGCCATGAGACCTCCGGCTGCTCCCCTGTTCCTGCCACTGACGTGTGAGCTAGAGCACACCATGGCCTTTCCACACTGCAGGAGACACCTGCCTGTGCAAAGGTCCCAGGTGCACTCAAAAGAGCATGGTGTGCCTGTCTGGGAAGGGAACAAAGGTGGAAGGTCCTTGGGTAGGGCAAGGGGTCATCATTGCTACCGTCCTGGGCACCAGACTCCAGCAAGTGCTGTTGACAAGGATGTACCAAGTGTTTTAAAAGGACGGAGGCTGTGTGATGTTTTCAGTCCTCTCAGTGTATGAGTGGTTCATATGATATTTGATGGTGGAAAATTAACCTTTCTACTCTGCATGGTTTTGGGCTTACTTGGACCTAGATGCCAGGGAGAAGTATGTTCTCATGGTATTCCTGATTGCAGAGGAAGGCAATGGTGTTCAAGAGTTAGTCCAGCCCAACTTGGCAGCAGTGGTATGGGCATGCTTGAAATCAGGGCTGAGATCCACTGGGACATCCTCAAATCTGTTCGGTCTCTTCACACCCCATTCTCATGTGCCACAACTAGACTCTTGCCAGACAGCAGAGTGCAAGGTGCTGCCCAGTCTCTTCTCCAGACCTCCTCGGTCACCTATCCAGGAGGGGGAGGAGCAGGTGACTTCATGGACTGGCCAAGGGGCAGTTTAGTTGCACAGCTGAAATACAAGAATACTGGTCAGCTGGATAATTAACAGAACCAATACTGGAGCTAAATTTGCTAAGGAACTCCCCTTTTACTGTGCCCTAGACTCATTTACCGAGTAATTTAACATGAGTGTCTTTTCAGGTCAAATTTTCCGTGGGACGCTCTATATATAAAGTCAGGACACTTGAAAATTCTACAAAATCTGCGAATTCACTCTTTCATCAAGAAGCAAAGTACACAATCAACAGTGCATTGATTATATGCAGATACATCCAATTTCTGTTTGTCTTCACATTTAATTGCCATTTCTCAGTTCTTTAGTATCTGATATATATTTCACCTTTGCAGTAGATCTCCAAGGAGTAAGCATGCCTTTATGATGACACATTTAGGAGTGTGAACCCTTCTGTTTAAACAGTTGAATTGAAAAGGATTTATTAAATATATCAAGAACAATTGATCAAGGTCATTTGGGGGGAAGTTTTCTTGGGATGATACAGAAGAAATAGATACAAAAAGAGGATCACCAACTGAAATCCAGGAAGTGCCCAGGTACAAGAAGAAATTTCAAAGATTAAAAGGACAGGAAGCACAATATACAGCTATGTTTGTGCTGTACCCTTGGGATGAGGGGGAACATCCTACCAGTCAGCTGGCATGAACCTTTTGAGCTTTGCTCTTCTTTGGGAAGACAACAATGTGTTCTTGGCCCTGAACCCCTCTAGAAACCAATGGGATGTCTACACTTGGCAGGATCCCACATAGCCATGAGTTCATGGAGACAATTTTGGAGATGTTTGCCCACATTTCTGTACTAACGCTGCTCGAAGCTCCCCTGGGGTCCCCAACATGTAGAGGCAGCATCTAACAAAATACCTGTTGTGCTTCTTAGAGAGTTTTGGTAGCTTATTCTTTCCATTGATTGCATTATTCTTTACTTGTCCTGGACATTAATTGCAGGTCTTCATTTTCAGCAGTGTCTAAAGACAGGTCGTGATTGGATGCTGGCACCTTTCAACATGGTTTTATCCTTTAGGCCATGCAGTTTATGTTATTTCAAGAGTGCAAATACAATTTGTAAAACAAACTAAAACCAATTAAAACAAACCTTTATAATTCCTGTAACTGTAATGGCCACAGTTGCACATGTTTGTATTATGTATTTTGGAAATGCGAGGGCTTACAGTAGAAGCAGAGGCATTATTCACCCAGGGCTTATCTCATTCACAAGGCAGAGAAATGTTTGACTTTTGATTTCAGGTGAAGGACACATTGGAGAACCACATCTGTCTATCTCTATACCTTTGATTCATGAGCCAAATAAATATACATTTCATCATTCGAGCTAAACTCATTGGGATGTCTGAGGACTATCATAGAAATTTGGTTCAAATAACATAGCAAGCAAGTCCTAACTTTTTTTTTACTACAGAAGCATTGTCTCCTATCCCTCAGTCTTGATTCATCCCCACTGTTAAATATAGTAGCTTTTCCAGGAAAATGGACACTACTCTTCCTACTTAGGTCAGAAGTGGATGGGAATTTGTAGGTATAACACAACACGATCCGCCATGGTCTGCAATGTGTCGTAGCAGGAGGAGCTGGAAGAGATTTGCCCCCTAGGCTGAGGCAGGAGGATGCTACTTTCTGAAGCTGGTCACATACTCAATCAAGCCCCAGAGTCTGCACCACAGCAGGAGATTTCTCTCTGGCAAGTGGTGTAGGTGGTATGCACCACCGATGACTGCTTCCCAGGACCTGCAGGACTGACAGAGGAAGCCCCCTCTCCTGTGGCAGGGTCTCAAACCTTTAAAATGCAGCACGAGACAGTAAGTTTCATGCAAATGGGCTGCAAAGTGGCTTCCAAAAAAACCCCAGGTATACTTATTGTCAGGGGAGCTGCTGCTGCTGCGTGTTCCTGAAAATCCATGTCTCTGACACATGAAGGCAGCCTGCCAGGGAGGCTCAGGATTCACGCATGAGTGGGTTGGGAAGGGCTTTATTCTGTCCACATTTTACAGCTCAGAAATGACAAGACTTCAGCTCTCCTCTTTGCTACTTTTATTTCAGGGAGTTGCAAAAGGGGAAACTTCTGCCTAAACAGATGGGGTAGAGTTTGTCCCACGCATGGATGTTCTCAAGTGCCAGTGAGATTTTGCAGCTAAAAGATATTTAAAAATGACCATACCCAAAGCCCAGAGGGTTTTCCACAGTGGAAGTTCTGGCTTAGGAGTCCTTTGCTCCTTAAAATATTTGCTGTCACAGATTCAAGGTGCTGTGAACTCAGAGGAGTTTGCCATTGCAAAACACTTCATCAAGAGTGTCTGGAGGTGATGGAAGTCAGGCTTTGCACAGCTTGTTTTCTATCAGTCTCTATCCCCCAACTCAGATATTAATGCTAATAGATTAGGGAGAGATTGAGCTGGATCAGATAAATATATTAACGCATCATCTGCATACAGCATTAATGCAAAGCTCTTTGAGCCCTTATAATGCTGGGGATATTTTCTTTTTTGGCATGCATTAGATGCCAAACATCCAGTTGCAAAATCAAATGACAAGAGAGCGGGATGTTCTTTTATCACTTTTCTGCCCAGGGAAGTGACTGGATATGAGGCTTTTTGCTGCTACTTGGGAGAAAGCAGTTAGAGTAAAGCCATTACCAGACCAGGGATCTACCTGGCAGCTGTGAAACCAGGACTCAAGACATGCTAACCTTCCAGGACATTGATGGCATCAAATTTGCATGGTTTGTCTTCCTTAGGATTTTCTGGGCTGAGTTTCTGTCTCCAGAGCAAGGGAAGAGGCCCAGAGGTTTGCAGCTGGCATGTCTTGTGGAAATTTCCCAAAGACTTGCAAGCTAGCTAGTGAATGCGGTCCCAGGCATGTACTCCAGCAAAGGTCTGAGGGGCTGGACTGTTCCCGGTGTCCAGTTTGGAGGATGGCACTGTGTCAGATGTGTGTGGAAAGGGCCTGGCACACTCATTTCCAGCATGAGCTCTTCTCATCACTGCAGGGCTGTGGGGTCTCACTCCCACCTACAAGCAGCCTTGCCAACTGCGCTGGACACCTTCCTAGAGGTACCAGGCACGGCCTCTCACCATGGCACTGGGGGGCTTCTCTGTGTCTGAGGACTAGGAATAAAGCCTCCAGCATTGGAAACAGAGGGGTTCAGTAGTCCCTTTGATCCTAAGAGCCAGGACATGGTCTGTGCTGATGGCAGATACCTATTGGCCATGTTCATTGCACAAATACCTAGAGCTTCATCTGGCCTTTCTGGCCCTGCAGGACCTCCCTCACTGGGATGCTTCTGGGCAATTTCCTTCAGGGCTAAAATGACACTTAACCAAGTGTCAAAGAGAGGGGTGGCTTTGCCTGTGAAGTGCTACATGATGGGTGGAAAACCACTCAGCTGATGAGAGGTATTGATGTCTACTGCCCAAAGAAGGCTTAGCACATCAAAATTGCCCTTGCTGGGCAATCTGAGTCCGTGACTTCATAGGAGAAGTTTGTAATTGCTGCTCTGGAGTGAGGACTCAGAAAAGATCAGCTTTCCTCAGCAGCAAGAGGACTTCTGGTACATTGCGGACCATAAAGGGGCCTGGCAGGATGGGAATATAGGTGATGGTGGCTTAAGCACCCAGACTAGGTGAGCTCTAATATCATTAGTCTTAATGGCACTGGTGTAAAACTTTGAGCTGGATAAGTAAAATAATACATGAATTACTCACATGCCTCTTTTTCATTTACAATATCAGATACCATCGTTGCCACAATTGGATAGAAAGGCCACACCACTGGATGTGTCTCTAGAAGGATGCATGTGGGCCTCCCCTCACATATGACAGAACCACTTTGGCACACTCTGAAAACAGATGAAGGACATGCAGTGGTGAGTTACGACTTTTTACTGAAAAAAATGACAAGCAAAAATGTAAAGTTAGGGGTTTATCAACACCTTCCCCTCCTCCTCCCAATATATGCTTTCAGTAAATATTCACACTTCCTTAGAGATGCTCATTGAGACAAAAAGAAAAACAATTCTGCTGTGAAAATAAGTCTCGGCAGAAGGGGAGTCACATCATCTGGGTCTAGGTGTCTGCCTTGTATTTCTGACAACCAGGTTAGAGGGGTCTTCTCCTACTGAGGGCAGCCAGGTAAGCTTGGATGGAGCTGGTGGCAGTGGAGATGAGTTCCACTGATGTATTGACCCACCGTGCGTGTGGGTGGTGGCACTGGGTACCTGGGGCTGCCTGGGAGCAAGCACTGTGCCCTGGGGACCACCAGCACCCGCGACTGCATCCCTGTGAACATCCATGGGCATTTCATTGTCTCAGCTTGACCAAGGTTTTGCCTTCAGTTAGGGAAGCAAATAAAAATACCAAATACTAAGAAAACTCCATTATATTCCAACACAGCTAAAAACAGGGGCAACTGGACAAATGAACAGAGGTATAATACATGAGGTGTTAAACTGTGGGAAGCCAGCCTGGGAACGCAGAGCCTGAGACATGGAAACATGAGGTGGTACAGGGGCACATGCTGAAGGTCCTGGTGCACTGATGGAGGGTGGCCACACTAGGTCTCAGCCCCACTCACTGCCATCTCGCTGCTCCTGACAAGGCAGAAGATGATATGATCTAAGTGCTAGAGGCACTTGTGGGTTTAAACTGGTCAGATTTGCTCTGGGCAGAGACAGAACACTCAATAGCCTTTTATCAAGTGGGAGTTAATGATTTCTTCTCATTTGCTTGGATTAACTGGTTTTCTCTGGCTGGAAGTGCAAATGAAACTGTCTTTCTAAACCAGGCTAATTTGTGTTGAACTCAGTTGTCACAAGTCAATTATCTGCCATACTGTGGAAATTGGGGCCAGCTTGTTTGTGATGAAAGATGGAGGGAATCAGCATGTCACGTTGGCTGTGCCAGGCAGCAGCCCATTCCCTGCACCCCAAGAAGGAGGGGGCTGCCCTCAGGTGAGGAGGGGCTTTCCTGGGGGAGGGCTGCCTGCTCCCCAGCTGCAGCATCACTCCCGGGGGTTCTTCGGAGCCCTGCCTGCCATCATCCTCCCAGCACTGCCCACCTTGCCGGGCTCTGCAGAGTTGGCAGCACCTCCTGCCTGGGGAACAGCCGACATCACTGAAGCCTGGGGCCTGGAAAAGGTGATGTATGAATCTGCGGGGAGGCTCCCGCACTGCCCTCGAAAGCTTCCCGAAAGCCAGCTGCCAAGCAGGCAGGGAGACATGCTGTGACAGACAGTGCTTACTGATGCTCAGATTTGTTTGTAGCTCTGCTGCATCTCTGTAAGGAGAAGGGGTGGGGATGTCCTACCCTGGGGAGGTACCGAGGCTGCTCCCACTGGAGAAAGTTACCCAGGTTGCAGCAGGTGAGCAAGGAAAGGGTCAGACTTTACTGCAGCTCACACAGGGAGGTAAAAACATGTCTAAAGGTCTACAGCCACCAAAAGACAGTTTATGACAAACCTTTTTCAGTTCTCCTTTGCCTTTCCTAATTCCTTTGAGGCTATTCTTTTAAATAAGTTACTTATTCTTTGTTTGTTCTGATGGAAACAGGCAATATTTGTTTATATTTTTATCTTGAAAGACTTCTAGTCTTTCAGAGACCTCACTAGAGGAGATGGGCACAGCAGATGCACTGCAGAGCCCTGCCTAACATGGTGTCCTGTCATACATGCAAGCTACAGAGAATGTTTCAGCTGCAGTTTTTGAGAAATTAAATCCATGGTTCAGGCATGGTGCTGAGGAAGAGTCTACTCTGTTTGCAGACAATGCCAGCGGAGGCTTGAGAGACCTGTGCATCCCTTCAACAAACACACAGGCCACTTGGGTACTGCTGTCCTCAGCCTGCTTTCTGCAGAGGTGAACCCTGACTTTTGTGGACCTGCTCTGGGGTGCAATGACTGGGGAAAATCTGGTGAAGGTCAGTGAAAGTGCCACACAAACCGTTCGTTTCAATTTCTGTGGGGTTGTTCAGCCTGCCAATTGCAGTCCCTCTTATGTTTCCACCATGGTAATGCCATGTCCTAGTCAGAGCTGGCTATGAAATCTGCTCCTTGCTGTTTTCCAATGTTAGCACTGACCTGAGAAACAGCAGACACACCGCCTGCATGGTACAATTCCTGCCACCACACACCTTGTCCCTTCTGACGCTGAAGATGTCATTTAAGATGTTCAATGTAACACTTTTCTTGCCATTAGCCTGACACGGTGAGATCCGGAGAGTTGCTGCAAACATGAAGGTTACATGTGATCAACTTGGCTTCACCCAAAATCGGACAGTTGTTCAGTGGTACAGTGGCCTTTTTTTTATGTGCTCTGCTGCTCAAACCTCAAAGCCAGACACATCCTCCCATCCCCCTCCTCTTCCACACACCAATCACATCTGTTCTGGTCTCTCTCCGGTATTAGCTTTCTGGCATTCCTTTTTATTTCTAGTTTATCAAGGAAATCTCTCTGAGGGCTGTGGCAGCTGGAAAAGCATCTGCAGGAGTGATTTGCAGGGTTTCTGTTGGTAGCTGGGAGGCTGGACAGACAGATTTTTTGCTGGCTCATAGCCTGAGTTCATAGGGGTTTCAGCCTATAGCAGGCATGCTGCTAGCACAAAGATTGAATCTTTGATGAACAGGTCTGTCCTGAGAACACTGCAAGAGCCTGGGCTCCAAGTGCAGAGCTCACTTCACCAGTGCTGGGTGTGCCATGCGTGCAAATGCCACATCCAGAGATAAGTGATGTGATTTCGCAAGTTGGGGCCTCCAAAAGGTGACATGAGGGGATGAGGAATCCAGAGCCTTGCTGGGATATGTCTGCCTTCCCTGAGACAGATACTTGAGCGAGCAACAACTTTCAAAGGACTACTGACCTTGTGTAACTGTTAGCAAAGAGCGATCCCCCAAGGGCAGGAGCTGGGTCTGTGCCTGGGAAAGTGCCTTGCGCTGTTCAGTGGGACAGTCAGTTCCAGGGACAAACACATCTCGATTTGCAGATCAGCTCTCTGTAAGCTCTTTGTACATCTGCTCTTCAGAGAAGGCTGGAAGCCAAAGGTACGTGGCTTAACCAGGCAATTTATCCTCCTCTACTCCCTGACTGCCCCTGGGGGCAGAAGACACCGGTGAAAATGAAGTGACATAGACGATGAAGAGAAGAGAGCATGGGTGACTGGATCCTCTGTGCTAGGGGACCTCTGAGGACAGGCTAGAGGATAATACTTATCAGGAATGTCTCTGAAGCATTAATGCTGTGGAGCAGGAAGACAGCAGATGGGAAATGCTCTCCTGGGCCCATCCAGGCTGATCTCTGGTGGTCTCATAGTCCCAGAATAGGCATCTGACTGGAAGAGGTACAATGGTGCAGCACGTACATGGGCTGTAGGCTGCCCTAAAAAGAGGATGAACCACCCTACCTTTGTCCTACCACGTTTCCCCTACGTGCTCCTGTTCAGCTGCAATTACTTGGTGATAGTAAAGGTAACTATATTTCTCTTTGAATTGTATAAAACTTTTGATTTTCAGTAAAAACTTTCACGGAGAGGGATGTTTAACATTTGTCCCAGTCTAGATGCTAATACTTGTCAGGGAGGCTTGCTCTACCTTTTCCATCCCCCATATCACTCTGCCCCCCTGCCTTGTGCCCTCTCGCTCCAGGTCCTCCTGCATGTGCATCCCTGGGAACATGCAAGTGAGAAGACACTGGCAGCCACGCAGCACCTCCTCTGTGCCACCCCAGAGGAGGTGCTGCTGTTTGTGATAATGAAATGTGTCATGAAAGGGAGGCTGGAGAAGAAAGAGAAGAGAGAACAGGTAACTGGGCAGCAGTGTTGTGGCTGTGCAAGGGTGCTGCCATCTGCAGCTTCCAGGCAGGCTTTTTTTTTGCCTCATCTGCTTGCGGAAAGCTTCAGAATAACCATGAGCATCCTGCTGCAGCTGAAAGCTGAAAGCTGAAAGCCCCCAGCAGCAGCACTGGGTGCTTCCTCTGCTCCAGCTTTGAAGTGCAGAGACCTAATTTGCAGACTGAAACTGAGAGAGTGACACCTGGATCCCTGCAGCTCATGCAGGGCCTGTTTTGGGACAGGATCTGCTGATCCTGCTCCGACACTGTGATGGCCACCCCTGCTCTAGCCTTGTCTCCCTCTTTTCCCAGCCCAGACATTGCAGCACTGGTCTCTGTTACACCTCTCCTGGCAGGACCTGTCTCAAAGACCTTCTGTGTTTCACAAGCAGGGGAGCTGAGCCCCAGCTGCTGAGCAAAAGCAAACTCATGCTATTCCTGGACTGCTCCCCTACTTCTGAGGAGACCCATTAGGGTAGGCAAAGGTCCCAGCCCCAGACCGAGGGGCTGTGTGCCCTGCAGAGGTGCCTGCCTATGCAGTACAGAAATACCTTTAACTGACATCCCTTGGGGAGTGAGACAGGAGAGCATGGTTCAGTGGCCTGGCAACCTGCATCCCCATTTAGCCATAAAGGTTAATTGGTTGCAGGTCCTCTGGCCCTTCCAGGAGCCTTGGCACCCTGCTGACATGAATTGGCTCTCAAACTGACTGTCCCTGGAATAAAACCAGCCATAGTTTTGGAGCATCAGCCAAGGACTAGGAGGGTTCCCCATGCCTAGTTTTTCTCCACATCAAAGCATCTCCTTGGCATGAGATACTCAGGGATGGCCCTCAGGATACCCTGCTCTTAGCCATGCACAGAAACCTGCCTGGAACTCACAACCTGGACCATCCTTGTTAGGAAAGTCTTCCACTTTCTCATTTGCATGTGGTTCAACTCTCAAGTGAGGCTGCAAGGACAAGCTCCTTGGCAGCCCCGTTCCACTACGGTACCAGCAACACCTTTGGCCCTGCTGGTTGTGCCAATTCCTACCGAGGGGAATGAGCCAGGTCGGGTCTGGCTGGACACAGTGGGTGAGGTCAAGCTGATAGCAAAAATGTGGCTGCACTGGGAGAGACTGGAGAAACTGCTTCTGCTGCTCTTACCTAAAAGGAGAGATTTTTAACTCCTGTGGTCTGGACAATGCCTTATTCTGGTCTGACAATTAGCATCTATTTAGGAACAGGACCCTGATGACTCAGAAAACATCCTCTCCCACAGGTCACAAGACAATCTTTCCCTTGAAAGAAATAAGAGTGAGCTGTGGGACAGTGCTGAAGAGCAGGTTTGGCATGCCTGGCCCTGCTCCTCTAAAGTCAGGCTGCTATCAGCTTTTCTGTGAAAAGACCTACAGTGTCACACTGGAGAGCTTGGAGTGATTAGGCAATGGCAGCGATAGGCAGGTTGCACAGAGAGCAGAGGAATACTCCAGAGAATATGTTCATATAGGTGGGAGCTCATGGTTAGGATGCTTTGAGAGGAGGTCATGAGGAAAACAGCTATCTCATGCCTACATGAGCAATTAGAGCAGAGGCTGCACTAACTTCACAGAACACCGTAGTTACTGCTAATCAAATCGAGCTGCATCGGCTCTCACTGGAATAATTGCCCATGGGAATTCAGAGCATGTCCAAGTGCTCAGCTCATTAAGTGTGTGGGCTGCAGGCTGGCACCAACTGGGCATTCAGAGCATCTGCTTTTGCAGAGACTCCCCCATGCACAGCCAGCCTTCACCTTTTGGGATGTCAATGGCACTCTCTGGCTGCTGGGATCCTGGGGTCTGCCCCAAAAGTCTTGTTTCAGTAGAAATGAGAAAGGTTGCTTTTAACATGAATTTTGGTGGGACCAGAGACACGCAGGTTCCTGGATTCGGGCCACCACGTGACAGTGAGATCACACTTGTCACAGATGTGTCGCTGGTCTAGATAAGCAGTGAGCATGCTGATCGGTGTGAAACCTGACACGGAGAGGGGCAGTTAAGCCCCTGACTGCACAGACTTGTCTGTGGAACTGAGCAATGAGGACGCTGACACTAGTAAGACTAATTGGCTGGATTGATTAGAAATAGGAAATAGCACAGCTAAGAGATTTGTACTAATACACCATACAGTTTCCAGCCATCATGAGAACAGCTGTGCAAGTGACAGAGTATGTTTAGTGCATGTTAAGTGTGTGAGCACACTGTGGAGCCAACTCATAAATACACAGTGCAAGGCAGTGGAAAGGAAGCTCTATGCAAGAAGTTAGAATAAGTTTAGTCTTTGGCTCCTAACCACAGGTTGTCTGGGCTCTCCAGGTTGCACCCTGACCAGCAACTCAACACCTGGGTGGCAATTCTGTAAGTGGGTGGCAATTCTGTAACTGGGCTGAGCTTGTAGGTAATGAGGTGAAAGCCTCTGGCTCATGGGAGATACAGAGCCTGGAAGTTTGAAAAACCTGTCCCTGGTATTTCAGGAGCAGAAATCAATACTGCTTTTCTTCTTCCTCTGTCTGGATCCAGATGATTATCCATGGCATGTTCTGCACAGTCATTTTTAAAGTAAGGATTGTGACCTCTAAAATAGGCCCCAGAGTAAAAAACTCCCTGGAGAGCAACTCAGCCTCCCGATCCAGGTCTGTGCTTTGCCCCATTTGCTGTTGGCAGGCTCCAGCCCCGCTGCCAGTCTTCTGCAGCTATCTGCTCCTGGGGGTCAGCTCCATGGGGCTCTGAAGCAGCTCAGGCACTGACTGCTAATAGCCCCATTTTGTGTATTGGTTTTGACTTTTCTGGCAACTGGTAGATGCGCAGGGCTCTTGTGCTCCGGTTCATATCCTTCTGTAAACATGAGTCCAAAACTATGTTTGCACCAAGGAGATTAATCGAGGCTAAATGAGAATGCCCTCATTAACAAGAAGTGAACTGCTGCTGCTGGAGGGCACCTTTCCTCCAGTAGGGAATTGCCTTTGTGCAAGTGTTGGTTTTCTGTGCTCTAGTATCTGCTTGGAAGGAAACAAGGGTTAATGGATAGAGCTCCTGATGGTGAGGGCACTAGCCTGAAAGCAGGAAGTCTGGCTTTGCCACTGAGGGACTTAGGGGCCCATAAACCCCTCCAGTTCTCTATGTCAACCCATCCCTTCCACCTGTGTGCTCCCTGGGAGTGAGTGTCTTTCCTCAAGTCCATATTTATAATTACGCACAGAAGATACAGTACTGATGTGCATGGGGTGAGGGTGCCCATGGGCTCGCAGCCTGTGGAAATGCAGACACAATCCCAAAGAGCTTTACTGGGAAACCAACAACCCTGATCTCCCATCCCAGCTCCCCAGCAGGGATTTATCCTACTTTCTGATGTAGGACAGAGCCACCCCTCAGTGCGTGACCTCCCATGCCATGGCTGGAGAGGGGAAATAGAAAGACTTCTGGAAGTCTCCAGAAGTCCTCTGGCAGCCATGGTGTGGTGTCAAGCCAGGCTGGAGACCCTGGCTGTAGGTGACTGCTGCCACAGCTCTTTCTGCAAGAAGTGATGTGTTGCTGGAAGCAAATGGCATGCACGGAAGGTGACTCACCTCCAGAAAAATGTCTCAGAGGAGGTGACTAGACACCCTCCTAGGGGATGTATTTTAGTCAGAGGCAAGCTTGAGGCTTGAGGCAGGGTGTCCTGATGGGATTGTCTACCTTGTGCCACATAGATCAGACCAGATGATTGGATGGTTCCTTCTGCCTCTACCACCAATGAATCAATAAAAGATGCAATTGAAGTATTTTTGCAGAGGATGTATGACACTAGTTCTGTAGCAAAAGAATAGCTCAAAGCAACATCCAAAATATGCTTTGTGTTATCAAATTCAAGAAAGTTTTAAATGAAAAGATGATTCAAGCCCTGGGAAGTGTGTCAGTGCAGATGGCTCACCATCCTCACCCATTTGCAGCAAGCACCGTGGCGCAGCTTATACGTGAAAGGCAGTTTCTCTGGAGCACTGTATCAGGCTCCTTTTTGCTCATCCAACTTGCTAGTCAGTCCCTGAATCACACAATGGCTCAGAGCTTCATCCGGTGGCTGACCATGACTCACAGGCCTTAGAAAGTGCTAACATCTGCTGCTACCTGCTAGAGTCATGACATCAGCTGCATGATCCCAGCTAGACCCTACACTTGTTCCTCCAGGTTGTCATTATAATTAGTCCTACTGAAACAGTCCCAGTAGAGCTGCTGGTGCAACATATATATAACTGCAAATGGTCAGAAGTCTTTGCTCCCACGTGCTTTCCTAGCAGTAAGCAAGGTCCTGAGAAAAGAACACAGCCCGTAAGAAGCTTGAAAAATATTTGCCTGTGGACTTCCCAGTTTCTTATGGGTTTTACTTCCCACTGATGGCAGGGTCAGAAGTGCTGGTGAGTGCTTACATTCATCCATGGGCTTTGTGAGAATGGGAAATTAAACCTTAAATTTAAAGGACTGTTTGCAAATGCTTGCTTTTAGTGGGAAACCCTGAAAAACACTTGCACAGATTTCTTTCTGCGTTGCCAAGTCCTGTTGCACCTGATCCTCCCAGTGTCTCCTGCAGAGTTTTTCCATGAATCAACATCCAGGCCATAATTCATCTGAGATGTAACTAAAATATAGCCAGAACACGTATCCTAGGGGATGAAGCTTTTCTCCAAGTACGTGGCGCTAAGGAACTGCCCGTCACAACAACATTGGCTTCCTGCACTGGGGACATGAGCACAAGCCCGGAGGTCCCCGGCACAGGTATGAGAGCTGCGTTGGGATGTCTGCAAGTGACGACATTCCCTCCTCACCCTGTCTCTCCAAAATGCCACATCCAACCCTTCAGGATCCTGACTGCACCCCAATGGGCTCCAGAGCACCATTACCACCCGAAATGCTCTCCTTCCTCCAAGACAGCTTTGCTTTTCTGCTTGCTGTTTCTCTGCTCTCCGAGCAGTGTTCTCTAAGGATATATAACTGAGTTTTATAATGAAGCACCTCTCACCCAGCACATATTAAATAAATTTCAGTTGCCCTTTATTACACAATAATGATAGTAAGATCTAATTACCTCTGCACCCAACGGGGACATGAATTTTAACCAATATGACTAAATCTTCCCAGTAGTGTAATCGGTGTTGTCTGCAGCTGAGGGTCATTTCCAGTGCATCAGTGGGTGGTGACAGAAAAATCCTTCCTGAGGAGCATGGATCCCAAACTGAGACTGTGGGCGGACTAAGAGACTGAGACAGGTAGGGAGCAGCTGATCCGAGGAACCCAATTAAACAATGATGCTTAACGGAATTTCCGATCCATGTCAGAGGCTAAAGATGCATGAAAATGTGTGAAGATCCAAGAGCCCATGGAGATCAACTGGGCCAGAGTCTCTGTGGGCTCTGCCTTAGGACTGTGCTGCTCTCTTCACATTTACCATCATTTTCCACAATTTCAAATAATTTTTTTTTTTTCAGGGTAAAGAAAACAGAGAAAACGCATTCTTTGAGTGACTCTGTTTCCAGGGCTCTCTGACACGTCTGTTTTGATTCGCACTGAAAACTGTGTCACCCAGATACATCCCAGGCACCGACAGTTCATGCTGTGCTTTTTACAGTGTGAAGAGAAATGAGTTCTCCAAGAGCAGAGGAATTGGGGAGAGCCAGGATCGGCAGAGCTGGGATGAGTAACCCTTATTCAAGCCCTTCTCCAGCAGCCATGGTCCTGCTCTGGCCGTGCCCTCTGGGTGTTACTGTAGCTGAAAGGAGTGTTAAGGGCTGGGGCAGCATTTGGGACCCCTTGCCCTTTGAAGGGGCTCAGTTTAAGCCTTTTATGCCCAGAGCACCCCTCCACAGTTTTGCAGGTACTGGTGTAACGAAGAACTGGTTTAAGATTTGCTCCAAATCTTTCGGACACTGTCAGTTTTGTCCTGCTCACCAAAATATGATGCAAACAGGTTCAGTTCAGTTTCTCCTGGTGTGTTGTTTCCAGGGGCTCCTGCCCCTTTCTTTTGCCTCCAGTTTTGCCAAGCATCCTGGGATGACACAGGGCCACGAGCTGACCAGTTCCCTGCAAGGCTCCTGGGGATCTGGAGCTCCACAGCACCCTCGGGGTGCCTGTCCCAGCCTTCATCCTTTGATGTGTTGGTGTGTCAGTGCTTGCAGGTCATGCTTGGCTGCTGTTCTTCAGCAGACTCCCACTCCAGATCCTCAAAGGATTTCCCAGAAAGGTAAAATTGTCTCATTGTATCAGTAAACATAAGGACGAGGCTGAGAGGAGAGGGTTGGCAGACTTGTGTTGTATTTTCATTTGCACACTTCATGTGCTGGGCGTGCTGGGCTGCAGACAGGATGCCTCTCAGGCTTGTGGGTCTCCTGTCTGGAAACAAGCCTGGCCCTTGGCTTTTTCTGCTCATGCAACTTTTCATCTGAGCTAGTCTTGAAATGAGTTAGTGAGGTTATTTCAAAGCCTATGCTGAGGTTTGCAACTTGTGATTCAGGCCTTTCCATTTTATGCCAAAATTCATGTCTTCATTTTCCAGGCATGGTTCCTGGAAAAAATTAATTGTCCATCTTATTTTCTTCCCCAGGTCTTTTGCTTATTTTTCAAAACTGTATGATAAAGAATTTGCCAATCTGGCAACTGGGGGCATGAAGGGCTGGCAAAGATATCATGTGAATCGCGTGCTGCCGTCTATTTTCTCCTTCTGTATTTTGGGATGCAGAACATATGCTGGGTGCCAATCAGTGGCCATAAGGTCCTTCCAGTGGTGCATTGGCCCCCATCACCCCTCTGTAACATCCCTGGGTGACCTCTGTGGCAGGAACCATGGCAGAGGGGGTGGGGGGTGGAATTTCGTCCTTGTCCATTTATGAGGTGGTGATTTTGCTGGGGTTCAAGCAGGGCAACACTGAGGTGTGCAGGGGATATCTGCAGAAGGATCTGCTGATTCAGTACATGGCTTTCAAGTGCTATTCTTTTTGGGAAGCAATGGGAAATATCTGCATGCTGCAGGCAGAGCTGACCTGCAAAGCCCAGTTGCCAAACCAAATATTCTCAATGCATGTCCACCCCAGATCTGCTCCTGGGGGTTGGCACAGCCCAGATACACTGACCAAAATGCAGCTGCTGCTTCTCTTCCTGAACACATCAGCTGCTGCTTCTCCAGTGACTACATCCGTCTTTGTGCGTTTTAATTCCTGCAGCACTCACTGCTTGGCCTTCCTGCTGCTCCTACCACTCCACAGCACGTGTGGTTAAAAACCCCTAATGTATTAAAACAAAGACAATGCCCTGTAATTTCCTCTCCCTGGAACTGCTGGGTAATTACACCTGAACTTCTGAAACAATTCCAAAATTAATGAGATAACAGCTGCCCCATAGATTATAATAACAACCTTTTAGGTTGAGGAAGAGCTTATTCCTGTCTAATTACTGTAGGACTGATTAGATGGAAACTTGTGGTAGTCTGGCTAATCATGGGGTCAGCTCTGCTGCAGGATGACCTGTCACCAGGCAGCATTTCTCCATATGGTCCCCATGGTCTACTTGTTCCCTGTTGGTCCAACCCTGCTCGACTCTTATGAGCAAGGGCAAGCAGAAATCCAGACATGGGGGTACAAAGAGACATGTCTAACAGCACCCACAGGCTCTTGGGGTCCAAGGCAACCATGGCAGAGTTGATGTAATACATCAAGCCCCATGGAGAGGAGTCCCCTGTGGCAGCAGGACCCAGGGCTCTAGGGACACCCATGGCCCTGCCCACTCTCCTGCAGCGGTGACACTTCTGGCTGTCGGTCTGCAGTGTTACAGGGATTAAGTGTTCCAGATGTTCTTGGTGTGTGTTTCTGACTCGTGATGGGGAATTACACCCTTGGCACTACAGCTTCACAATTGGAGAATTCCAGCTGGTCCTTTATCTCACCGTGTGATGCAGGCACAGGACAAGGATGTTCTGGAAGAAACTCAAAGCAAGACACCGGGGGAGGAAGAGAAGGAAGGAAAAAACCATAGATGAACAGCAGATAGAAGCCTCTGAGCTAAGCAGGGTACAGTGGGCTGAGGAAGAACCCTGCAGAGATCAAGCCTGCAAGCCAGAGAAATGCTTATTTTAGGGGATGCAGCAACACCGGGGAAATGCCTGCATTTCCTCTCGAAGAAGGAGAAGCTACTCCTTCCAGGCTGCTTTGCAAAGGTCCTGACTCCCCTTTAAAGAGCCAAGATCCCAAGTACAGCAACATGAAGATTAGACCAGGAGAATCAGGGCTATCTTAAGAGCCCACTGCCACTGCCCTCAGTGCCAGTGCCAGCAAAAGACAGGAAGGAAAGAATTCTGGGGCTAAAAAGCTCTTTATAGATCTATTAAGGATTTCAGAGAGTTTTTTAATGTTCAAGTCTGTCCTCAGTGTAATTATTTCTGGCTGAAAATGACATTCACTGCTCTGGCAGCTCTATCTCCTCAAGCACTCGGATAGCTAGAAAGGCAAGATGAGTAACATGAGTCTGTTTAGGGTCCTGTAGCAGGAGGAGATGCACAGCTTTGCTCCCTGCTGTGGCATTTCCTCCAGTCACTGCTCTTCTAAGGCAGCCATGCTGGCTGTGATCACTGGTCTCCGTGGCTTGGGGTAGGAACAGGCATTTTGATGTTTGGCTGCAGTAGGACAATACAAACCATTTTATTTATCTGTAGGAAACTTCTTTTTTTATTTATCTTGTAGGAAATAACAGTTCTGACTTGCACAGGGCTAATGGAGGATCTGTGTTCACCCTGACTCTGCATGGACCATCTAGATAAATGGTTTGTTCATTGTGCCCAGTGTCACTATGTGAAATGATGTATCAGGGCTTGGTTCATTTGTAATATTAGCTTAGACTGGAGCCTCTTCAGGACAAAGCTTTCTGCAAGTCACTGAACCAAAGAGATCATCAGGCCTGAAGATGGACAGAAGAAGGAAGTCAAGCAAAAATTAATCCCCAGAGACTCCTTGGTTAGAGGCTTCTTAATCAGAAAGACTAAAGTTGGTATAGATACTGCAGGAGGTAAAGGAATAAGGAAACATGGAGCCAAGAAGTGGTTCTTTGTCTCATTCCCCTGGTGTAGATTTCTGGATTTCCCAGTGGGATAAGTCCGCTCTTGTTGGGCTCACTTGTCCAAGAACTTCTGTCGTGCTCCCAGCTTTCATGTGGCCCTAAGGCTGACCACCACAATTTTAAAGCTTGACCGACCTGTCAAGCATATTTATATAAGGGAATGTAAAGTCCTGACTTTACCGTGGTGTCCTACTTCCATGTTGTTGGCACACTCTCATAATGGGGGCACTGGGTTTCCTCCAAGCTCCCTCCTTTTGACCCTGTTCATGTGAAGGCATTTTGAGGCTGGCTGCTGCTTTTCCAGGCAGGTTTCTTGCAGCCCAGTGGCACCTTTGGCCAACACTTTCTTATGATGAGGAGGAACATTCACAGAGCTGTGGAACTGTCATTTGTGGGAAACTGGGGTGTGCTAGATTGAATGGAGCTGCAACTGCTGGAAACTGTCTTCAGGGTCCCACATCTCTGGAACCAGCCCATTTCTCCAGTAAGGGGATTGAACTGGACCCAGCCATTCAAAACCCAGCTGTGGATGACTTCATTCTCTTACCCACCTGCAAGGGTGTATTGAGGGCTGGTGACCAAGATCTCCAAGGGCCCTATTCTGGACCATTGTTCTCAGAGGGAAGTCTGCCCAGTGGGAGCCTGCTCATCTCAGTAACCTCACTGAAGCCCTAGAAACTACCCAATGGACCTACTAGCCTCAAGTGCTTACAGGAACTCAGTCAAGAAGATTTACCAAGTTGTAAACCTTTTATGGTTTCAGGTTCAGTAAAACTGAGCAAACTTCTTAAATGCTGCCATTTTCAGTTGAAAAATGGCCGTTCAGCAGTAGGCCATCAAAAGTTACTCCTGCTTTAAATTGGTTGCCATTGTTTTTGTGACTTCTTATGGAAATACAGGTCAGAGTGGTTTCTGAGTGAGCGGCATATTCAGTAAATATTCTGAAAAATTTACAGTCAACCATTTATTACAAATATCATCAGTTATCTTTGTGGACCAGTGGAGTTTAAAAACCTACAGCAAAGTTAGTATTCCAGTTTTCTCACAACTTAATGTTCTCCATATTTGTTAGTCAGTGCCAGAGATGAAAGTCAAAGAACAAGCAATGGCAGGAAGCTGGTTTTGATGTTGTCTTGCACAACTGTCTTCCTATTGTCACTTGTTCAGAAGTTTGTGCTGAAAGGACATGCACCAGAGGTAGGTCAGGGCCCTGAGTGCACCAACAGGCTGTCATCGCCCTGACCAGCCTGTAGCCATCTCTCTGCAATCCCTTATGCATCTCTTCCCTCTGTCCTAGGGGTTTACCTGCCACCCCATCACCACATTCCTCTCTGTGTGTGTCAGACATACGAAGTCCCCCAGGAGTCCTTGTAGAGAAACCCCCAGACGCCTGCAGACAACCTCAGCCGGTGGCAGCTGAAGGCACTTCCTGAAACCGTGGCATGAGATAATCGTGTCACACTGGTGTAGTGTGCTCTGCATTACCCTGTCAGTCTGTGCAGCCTCCAAAGGCAGGGTGCCTTGCCTGGGAGCATCTGCAGACTGGAGCTGTTTTCTTCTGAAGAGAAGGAGAGTTTAAAAAAGTTTAAGAACAGCAGCAGCTTCCCAGAGTGCTGTGGGCCATGCTTCAGTGTTGTTAGGGACATCTGACCTCCAAAAATCATGCTGAAGGTTTTTCTTAGGACAATTGTGCATGCATTTGCAAAGTGCAAGATACTTTAGTGGCTGAAATCACACCCCTCTGTGGGAGGGCCATTGGCAGACTTTCATATTTTCAATGGAAAATTTTCATAATTTCAATGGAAACTTCATTTTGTTATTTGGGTGGAAGCACCCACTTTGTGTGGAAAAGAAGTCCTGGAAATATGTCTGTGTCCATCTGTGTGTCTGTTTCCTCAGCATAGCTAGCTGCATGAGGGGCTCTGGTCGTGTGCACAGACGTAGAAAGCCCTTTCTGGTGGGTCTACAAAGGGCACATCCCAGAAAGGAAAATAATTGCAACAGAGAGCCTGAACTTTACTGTTTCCGTGCAGTGCAACAGCATCTTTCTGAAATAACTGATCAAAATTTTGTACCAAGAAAAGCAAGAAATTCTCCTTTAGCTTTTCCAATGTCATGGAAAAGTGAAGAGAGAAAAAAGTGAACGCCGTGAGTGGATTTTTCCTTGTGAAGGTCTGTCCTCTGCTTTGGGGAAAGAACCACTCTTGGGGCAAGTTGCCCAGTATGTTGGGTGTCCCAGAGCTGTTCTGGCCCCTCTCTGGCTCCCCCATGAAGGTTACACTGCCCTGTCACATTGCATCTGCTCATGTCCTGTCCTGTGTGCATCCCCTACTGTGATGTGGTCCCACCTGTGTGATCAGCTTCTTGAATCTTGGGAGTTTTAATTGAATTTCCTGAGATTCTCAGTTGTTGCAAAGTCCCGTGTCACTGGTGGGCAGAGGTGCCAGTTGCCTTGGTTTCTGCTCTGTGCTTTGAACAGCACAAGTAGAAAGTCTGTATGTGACCATTTATTCCTAGTGATCCATGGCCTCTCTCAGCAGGAGAGTGACTGCCAGCTGCTAATTAAATATCAAACCTGAGATGCAGACTGTGCACAGCGCTAAGCTCTGCATCTTATTCATTTGGGTGGCATTGTACTTGTGGAGTGTTTCATTCAGACATAGAATTAAGCCCTGTGGAAAGAAAGCTTCCTTTAATAGCTTTCTGAAGGGCTGGTGCTGTTGACACTTTGTCCTTGCATCCATCCAACATTGGATGGAGGAGGGAGAATTTCCATTTCTCTGTGGATTCTGGTGCAAATGGTGTGGTCTGACTGTCTCATGGGAATGGGAATGAAACCAAGTCGAAAGTGCATTTAGATACTTCTGCAGAGCAGCGTTTTTCCCTGGGAGTGCAGGTAAGGTGTTTTGTACCTGACCATCCACTGGAGACTCAGCAATCAAACCCACAAGGGACCTTACTCCTTTGGATCAACAAGGCTCTTGGTGAAGCAGGAAGGAGCTTTTCCCCAGGCTGCTTTGGACATCAGTGTTCAATGCACTGAGCACTCGGTCCTGTCAGTCCAAAAGGTTTGTAATTGAAGGGCTGCAGAGAGAGGCTCCCCTCTCTGCTGGACACGGTCACTTGTGTTAATCAGCTCCCTGTAAAGGACAAGCAAAGGCCTGCTGCTGACCCAGACAGCATGAACAAGCTAATTCCTGGCCTTATTCTGGCGTGAATGCAGGAGCCCAGCTGTGTGTGGGCTATGAGCAGTGGCACCACAGCAGCCCTGTAGCTCTGGGGGTAGACCAAGCACCTGGTAAGTGGTGAGATTACATCAGAGCTTTTTAAACATGATAGTTTTGTCTTGTTTAGGTTAGGAATGAGCTCTGCATGTGTGTCTATCCACCAGTCTGTAAATGCAGGGCATTGCACCAGGTACAAGGTGCAATGCCTTCAGATCTGACTCCAGGGCATCGTGCTGTCCCTCATCTCAGCTCCCACTCCGATCTTGCTCATGGTCCTGGTTATCTTGCTTATATTGGACATTTCCCAATTTCCCAGTCCAAATCATGAGCTCCTGCTACCTACACACAGTGTTTGTACTCCAGCTGTTGTTACAGGAGCAGTGCAGCCCACTGTGCCTGCATGGACACCTCTTTGGAGACCATTTACATGGTCCCATCCCACTTAGCCTTCTCCTGGGGATTAACTGCTGCTGCTTCTCTGATTCACTGGAACCCTCTGGTCTTTCCCTGGTACAATGGGGAGCAGCATTTTGCCTGAGGTCTTATTTTTGCTGCATCAGCTTAATAAAGGCAGAGCCCACTTCTTTTATGTGAAGGGCTGAAATCTGATTGATCCTTCGCTGCCTGACTCTCAGGGTAAGGCTGTGTGATTGTCTGGCTTTTCATTATGTTATCTCTCTAGATTTTATTTCTTATTCTAGCAAGAATCTTTAAATTATACTCCTCGGACAATAAATGCTAGTGGAAACATGTCCTCTTTTCACAAATTTTAATGCTTCTCCTAAGCCTGGCTGGAGCTCATTTTGGAGCAGTTTTTCAGGGGATTTTGTCCCTGTTGTTTTTAAATTCCTTCTTTTTTCCTGTCGTTTTTGGGGTGATGCCTCCAAAGCAAACATGCAGCGTTATTTCAGAAGCTTAATCCAAATCGTTGTCAAGGACATTTTCACCACTTGCTTTGCTCTCATAGCTCCACGGTTATTTTACTCCACCAGAAGCAACACCCTGGCCATCCCCAGGACTCATGGCAGATGGTCCAGAGTGGACGTCTCTCAAGGCAGCTCCAGTTTTCCTGCACTCACTAAAGAGCAGTGAGATCTTCCTCTCACTTCCAAACTGACAGCTGAAATCAGCTGGAGAGACTGTGTCGGCAAAAGGAGTGGAGGCAGCTTGCTCAGACAGCAGCCCTTACATTACAGGCAATGCAAAGTGAGCCTGACCACTGACACACAAGCCCAGCTTGCAGAAGACAAGGAAACCCTAACACAGAACTGCAGGCAGTGCTGCAGTCCTCAGAAAATGGACCAAGTGGGAGATGGGTTTGGGATGGGTTTTTCCTCCTTTTTGTAATCATAGTTTACAAAAAGACAGTAGAAGCCTAGAGGTGTTTGTGCAGGCAAGATGCCTTTTGAAGCACCTGGATGAAACCCCACAGCACATAGGATTTCTGATCTCCTCAGTGAAGTTGGCAGCATTTTGTTCTGAGCTACATTTGCATTTGAAAGCACTCCCTGCATTCAGTCCTCTCAAGACAAAGACTTATGTTTGGATATTTTTTGTGTCCCCCATGCAAGGTGCAGCAAAACCAGGCCTTTCTTACACCGTCAGCACTTCCCTGTGCTCCTGCTCATCTCTCTGCAAAACTGTGGCTGTATGGGATGATCTGGTCTCCCTGCATTTATTCTCACAGCCCTGAAGGGGAGAGGATGGATCATACTGTGTTGTGCCCTGCGTAGTAATTGGCATCCTTTCAAAGCAGGTGCTCACCTGGGTATCCCAGGAATACAGAACTGGATACAATCCCAGAATGACTAATTGGGATCCAGGAGGTGAAACAAGACACTTTAAATCATCCCTTTCTTCAAGGCTCACAAAGCTTTTGGCAGGAGGTAGGTTTTCTACCCTTGTTATTACTCTACAGCTTTAATCTGTGGCTCTTTCACATCTTCTGATTGCCACCATGTCCAGGTGGTGCCAGAGGGCACTTGGATCCCAGTAGCCCAAGGATGAACCTTCCCAATTGCCCCCTGCCAAACCTGGAGCTTGTGGGAAGTGATGAGACTCTCCACCTCCCATAGCATCACTCTTGGCAGATTAGGTCTCCATCCTGCAGAGCAGCAATGCTGGCTTACTCCGCCATGACACATGTGTAAGTTGCAGAGAAGGAGCAATGAGGCTGTACTCTCCCATAGTGGAAAGCTGATGTCCCGCTGGGCTGTGGCTGCAATTTCAAGCCAGCTCTTGCTCTTCCCCTGTGGAAGAAAACCTTTGATTTGTGTGCTACACCTTGACTTTAATCACTGGCTGCAGGCGTGGGTCCTGAATGATGCACCTGTGCTCTATCATGCTGCCATCCTGCACAGCAGAGAGCCTCTCTGTCCTCTGGGAGCATGTGCTGAGCCATGGAGTTATTAGCCTGCTACCTCCATCCAGGCAGAGAAAGCCAAAAATAATCTGTGATTCTGGTCATTTGTTTAGAGAGCTGCATTTTGCAGCAGCTATCCCCATAACTCCTTCCCCAGCACTCAGATTTCATAGGGTGGACAGAGGGCCCATGCTCCCTTCTCACTGCAAACCACATCTTCCCCAGGGGTGCTTGATCCACACATTGCTCAATTTGCCACTCATTTCTCTTGTTGGAAATAGGGCCTCCACAAGGAAG
Organism: Strix aluco; assembly: GCF_031877795.1. Classification (NCBI taxonomy): domain Eukaryota; kingdom Metazoa; phylum Chordata; class Aves; order Strigiformes; family Strigidae; genus Strix; species Strix aluco. The sequence continues at coordinate 16,205,866 of NC_133948.1, read as the reverse complement.
TGTCCTCATTCTTCCTAGGGTGACACCAAGGAGGGGCTGGGCAAGCAAAGCACAAAGACCCAGCCGGCATCACATCTGACCAGCCTGGGCTGGGGAGGGTCGTTAAATAAAGACACAAAGCTTTTGCACCTTTTTGTTTGTTTGTTTGTTTTTTAAGGGGGGAGATTCACAATTTCCGGAGGAATCCTGCAGCCATCACTGGTTTTTTCTCTAGAAAATAACTGTTAGCCCCTGTGCAGAAAAGAAGGGCCGTACTCCCACTGGAAGGGAGGGCTGAGATGATAGTTTTCAGCCAGATCCACACCCAGCTCAGGTTGCTGTCCTGGCCAAGTGAAATGTGTGCTGGAGTGAGGGTGAAGGTAGGATCAGCCTCCGATGGGAGGATGGCAGATGTCCTCCATCCAGCAGCAGTATGTGCTTGCACCAGTTTAAAGTGCAGGTTGGATCCAGGCCCAGGAAGCGTCAACTGCTCTTTACAAGCAGAGGAAGAATCAGAGAATCACAGAATCATGCAGGTTGGGAAAGACCCTCGGGATCATTGAGTCCAACCATCAGCCCGACTCTACAAAGTTCTCCCCTACACCATATCCTCCAACATCTCATCTAAACGACCCTTAAACATATCCAGGGGTGGTGACTCTACCCCCTCCCTGGGCAGCCTATTCCACTGTCTGACCATTCCTTCTCTGAAACATTTTTCCTAATGTCCAGGTGTGTCAGCCCTGAACTGCTGAGGACAGCATGGTCATGGTGGACCCTCCATAAGGCCCACCAGATGCTGGTATTTTGCCTTGGAAGTCCCAAAGTTTAATAAAGTGATAATGAATGTCTGAGACTTGAAAAGCCTTAGGAGGGGGCAGGCTCCCATGCAGCAGGACACAGCATCAAGAGAGGTGACACCCCTTGGTGTGCTTGAAGGACTTTCTGTCCTGTTTATTACTGAGGATTCAGACTTTAGGACAGACCCAGCCTGACCTCTTGCTGAACACAGGCCAGAGAAGCCCAGCTAGTGATGCTGCACCAGCTCTCACCCAAACTGAGGAGAAAGAGCAAACTTCTCTGAGAGCTGCAGGCTTGATTTACAAATGCCAATTAATGGAAAATTTACTGCACCCCTTAGCAACCAGTCCCAATGGTCAACTCCCCTCACCGTTATAAATTTACTCCTCATGTTCAGCTTGTTCCTTCAAGGTCCATTTTACAGCCATCAGATCTTGTTCTGACTTTTCCTCCTGATTTAAAGCAGCCTGCTCTCAGAAATCTCTTCCTCAGGAACATACCTATGATCATCTCTCTTTTTTACCTTCTCTCAGAGCAGCTCAGTTGAAAGACTGAACTGGATGAGTCAGTGACTTTCCTGAGCCCAGCACATTTTTAAAAAAGTGCTTGCAGAATTGGTGGCTAGGCATGCAACGGCATTGCCCTCCCTGTCCCGCCTGGCGCCCCAGAGTTGTGAACCACTTGTCATGCTTGCCAGGTTCCCAGTGCAGTTCTGGTTTCTGCCACTCAGCCTCTGGTCCGACCATGGTGACGACGTGGATGCCCGGGAGTAGGGCTCGGCACGGCTCAGGCTTGGCTGCCACAATACACTAGTGGTGTGTGGCAGTTCATTTCCTGCTCTGCGGATTTTACCAGCAATCACCTTTTTCTTTATTATTATGATTCTTTTGCAGATCAATAAGAGATAACAGGCATCACTGGGCTGAGAATAGATCCCCAGGAGAAATTGCCCCTTTTAGAGAAGAGAATACAATAAATACAACAAAGTTTAAATCCACTGAGTGACTTACCAGCTACCCAGGGTACCTGAATTTAGTAGTTAATTGTCCTGGAATACTCAGAGCTTTCCTTGCCCAACATTTCCATTGTCCCATGGATGGAAAGTCCTGCGGAGCTGCAGCATGATCCAGATGCTGCTGAAAGGCCTAATTTGCAGGTGTGGTTGTTGGGACTGTCAAACTTGGGATTCCCAAGCCATCCATCCTTCAGGTCTGGATCCATTTGACATGGTCACAGCATAGCTTGCACCAGAGACTGGGATGTTGGCCCTGTGGTTGTGGCCACATTAGGTACAACAGGAGTAAAGATAGAGGAGAGACTGCTCAGGTAGGACGTGAAGCACAGTCTGCCTCTTCCCAAAGGAAATGCAGAAACCCCCTGTGGGACACAGCACCATGCCTCAGGTGTGCTCCTCCTCATCTAACACTCATGAAAAGGAAGAAACCAGGCTGAGGTCCCCAGGGGAAACAGCAGGATAAATCCAGCTGAAAAATTATGCCTAAATACAGGACAGACATCAGCCACTTTTCTCATTGCTTGCTGCTGGCAGAGGGAGATGTTTTCCCACCCCTTGTGGGATGGTCACACATGGCTTCACCAGACACCTAGCTCCTCCACTCCAACATGCAGAAAACCAGGTCAGGGATGCCAGGTGGGAATTCCACCTCATCCCAGAGAGTTCAATACTGCAGCACCCAAAAACTTTAGGCCTAGGAGACAAGCAACACCTCTGTGCCTGGCTGTGGCAATCCTCCTGAAATCTGCCCCTGCAAAATTAAACTGTATTGCCTGAGAACAGGCAGCCTTGAGACACACTCACTGGGGTTCCCCCTGGCTTCCCCACCTCTGGAAATGAGTGATAATGTTCCTGTTTATATCAGCACCTGCCACTCTGCATGAGGCCAGGTCTGCTCTGCAGAGCTGCATCTTCTTGCTGAGCAGATCACAACGCTTTGGTGCTCAGAGAGGCTTTCTCAGTGCAAGGAGCATTGCAGGGGCTCAACCATTTGAGTATTTGCTTCTGTGTTTCTTCTTATATCTTCAGACCTGAATTTGCATTTTCAAGCACTTAAGTCCCACACCTCTGCCTCTTAAGTGGTAAATGCATACCTGAGGATGAAAGCATGTGGGATAACAAGTGTACGCATATCATGCTGGGAGAAAAGCAGCTTGTTCATCACCTTAAGTGCTGCTTAGTGTTTGTAAGATGCTTTGACATGCCAAGAACCCTCTGCTCAGGGAGGATGTGGATAAATCCCTGTGGTCATGTTGTCCAGCAGTTGTAGCAAGTGCAAGAAGCAAGTCAGGGCCAGCATCTCCTGGTATGTTCCCAGGTGTATTGCCACAAAATCACTTCTGTTCTTCCTTTGAGGGAGAAAGGAAAGGTAAAGGGGACCCCCCTCTTCTTCCTGCTGTAGGCTGTAATTTATATCAGCATCAGAGCAGCCATGGTGGATCTTGTAATTTCTGAGTCACTTTCCTGATCCGGCACAGTGAGATTTTCCATGCAGTGGGATGGCATTTTCCCAGCTGGGACAATTGTTTTGGTGAGGTGACAGAAAGGATAGGATGTGCCAGGGACCAGAAGGGACTCAGTAAGAGTCTGTTACAACTCAGAAAACCATTGAGCTAGATAAAACCAAGCCAGAGGTTTGGTTTTAGACTCATCCATGGGGACACAGTGGGAAAAAAGAGAGTTGTTTATATGCTTTTTAATTTCTATTCCATCTGGCCTAGTCACTCTGAGTTCCTCCTTTTTCTGAAATGTAGTTATTCAAGTTTATATTCTAATAAAACTGGATTTAGAGTTTAAAAGCCCTTTCGTCTTCGGAGAGAGCTCACTGCAAGGAAAAGTTGTGGCCAGATCTACCTCTCTGCTCTGTCTGGCTCAGGGTCCCTGTTTCAGGAGCCCATGTGCCCTACAGAAGCAGCCGAGCACACCACCTGCCCCAGTGCAGCCACGCATGGGGGTTTCTGCAAGGCTTTCTTGCCAGAGGAGGGCTGGAAGGCTGGAGCAGGAGTGCAGACAGAGCTGCCTGGCACAGGAGGAGAGGGAGAGTGAGGAAGCTGTCACTGGGAGCGTGATGCTCTGGGTTATGAGGGGTCTGGGAGGCTGCTCTGGCTCAGATTAGCTTCTTGATTACTGCACTGTGTTCTCATCAGAAAAGAAGAGGGTTTGATCAAAGGAAGATTACCTCCAAACGGGAAGAGGAGGTTTTATTAGAGAGGCTTAGATGATGTGAAGTAACTTCTGAACTCATCTTCTGAACAGCTCAGCTTAACCCTTCGGGAAGGTTTGCTCTCCACCCCTGTCTGTTTCAGCAGGCAGCTGTCAGCACAGGCAGATCACTTCCCTGAAGGAGGCCCTGAAATGCAGAGATGCTTCAGGATTGACGCTTGGCCCCAAATGTCTGGCCTCAGCATGCAACATACACACAGACACTGTGTCTTTCTGCAGTGATCAACCTGGGCAAGAAGCCTCTTCCAAACACACCTCCAAAGGTTGGAAGTAGAATGGGAAATATCCAGCAATCCTGTGCACTTGCCAGTTCAAAACCCAATCGAAGACTGTGTGTGCAGTGTCCAGCTTTCTGCTGCTGCTGATCAGAGCTGGCTGGTGCAGAGAGGCATCTCTCTGCTTCTATTACTCTCCTGCTCCTTGTCCCTTTGGTACATAACCCTGAGGTGTGCCTGCATGAACTGGTTTGAAGCCATCATCTTCAAGGAGGTCCAAGAACTCTCATTGTCCAGCTTTACCTGGATTTGCCCCCAGACCCTGGCATGTTCAAAAGTGAAAATAATTGGTTGGGTTTCATCTCTCCAAACATAGCTGTGTGCAAAATAAATGCACCTCTTCTTCTCCTGCTCCCCAGAGCTTGTTGTCTTAGAGAAATTGGCACTTCTAGGGCACAGGGAAACTCCTGCTATGAGAGATGTCTGAAGAAAAGCAGCTGAACTGCTTCCAGAAGCATCATTGCTCCCCACTGACAATGGGAGTCCAGACAAGTTGCTCTGAAGAAGCAGAAAAGAGAATAGTCTGGTGTTTACCCTGGACATCAGGTCAAGTTTGAACTGCAAAATGTAGAATGAAGTTATGAAACCACAGGAAAGTGTAAAACAATCATAGAGGAGACGTGACAGCAAAACTCCTCTCTCTCCTCTGGGATTACTCACCCACAGTCCCTGAGATATGTATCAGCCACGAGAGCTGGGCAGTGACCCACATGACAGTCACTCTCCTGAGCTGGACCTGCAGGGAGCCAGGAGGGCAGGGACTGCACCTCTCTGAGTGGATCATCCCCTCTGCCTTCCCCCACTCCATTCAGAGCAGACCCTGTCTCCTCCTAACTGCTTTCTTTTATTTATAAACCTGGTTCAAGCTGCTGCACAGACAGAAATGTACCAATAGCCTGCCAAGTGGGAGCGATACCTTTGCTGTTCAGAGGTCTCTGAGCCAGTTTCCTTACACTGCAAACAATAAAAGTGTCCCCTGTGCACATGTTCTGTCAAGCAAACAGGCTTTAATTTAACTATAGAGAATGTCCTTCACAGTATGATCAGCACTGGGACAGATTTGGTAAGAGGAAGCTTTGTCCTCTGGCTTTAGGTGTGCTGGACCTTACACCCTCTACATTGGAAGAGATCTCAAGGCTAAACTAAGTCCTCATGTAAATATTTACAGGTGAGGTGAGGAAAGGGCTCAGCATATCTTGAATTATTATATTCCTTGATATTCCTTAATATTCAAGGGCTTCACTCTGCAGTGTGGATGACACCCTCAGTGAGGCATCCCTTGGCTCTGTACAGGTTTGGCCTACTTCAACGCCTCCCTGCAGACTTACAGTCTCAGGACAAGACCAGGATTTTCCTGGGAAAGCGAGGCTGTCTGAAGATTTGAGCTGTCAAAAGTCTAACAGAGCTCTCCTCTGAGATCACAGAGGGCAAACCAAGAAAGCCAAACTGGAAACAAATGAACAGACCTTGGCATGCCATGGGCAGGGCTGAATTGTTGGAGCAAATCTGAACATCTGTTGGTTGGTTTTAGGGTCCTTTTAAAAGAGATGTAGAGAAATGATGCATCAAGATAATAACGTTCTATAAGAAATTATCTCTGCCATTTTGACCTCCCACTACTGGGAAAAGGAATCCATCCTTCCATCATCCAGCTCCTGAGAAACCTTGCCAGAAATGATGAGTTCAATACCCACCCCATGTACCTGAAACAAGCCTTGAAAATGCTGGGAACACAGTCTTGTACGGCTCCTCTCTTTTCTTCAGATTTTCTTCCTCTGCCCTAATTCCTTCCTCTCCCTCTTATCTTTTCCTTATTTCTCTCTGTGTAGCGAGATGCTGGCTTACCTGGGTGTAATTGCATCTTTTACAGTATTGCTGGAAGTACTCAACTGATGAGCCCACTGAAAGGGTTAAGCAACTTCATGGGTGATGTAAGTTTGCCAGTTCGCAGAAGAATGGATCATTGAATGTACTGAAACCATGTTCCTCCAACAGTGACTTGCAATTTGATCTCTCACCGGAGACATATTTTCTGGTTTGCTGTTCTTTTTGGCCATGTTAATGTATTTTGAGCCTTGTTTTTCCTTATAGAAAGCAGAATCAAATTCCAGACATGACAGCACCTTAGCCTAGTATCATTCAATTGATTTATTCCCCCACCCCAGAAAGCACAGTTATTACTTTCTTTAATAATGTCAAAAAAGCTCTCAGACAAGGGACCTTTCTCTATTAAGCTTTTCTATTGCTAAAGAAAAGTGAGTAAGAGATGCTGTTACAAGGGAAGACTTACTTAATACATTGCAAATGCTTTAACTACTCTTCCTTACCCGTCCCCGCTCCCTGAACTCCTCATTAAAGTTTACATAGGCTCTTGATGGTGCTCATTGCCCTGACTGCTGAGAGCCCCACAAAAAGTCCCAGTCTGGACTGTGGCACGGTCTTATTTGTACTCAGTGGTGCTTAGATCCCAATTACTCCATCAGGAGAAGTTTGTAGGAAGCAAAGACCCTGGAGAGGGCATGGGAAAGGTTTCAGTAGCCAAGGGAAATCAGCAAGTGTAGCAGGACTGTGGCAGAGAGGCAGGACAGAAAAGAGAAGGTGGGACAGAATGGCTGAGGAAGAATCAGGAGCCATAGGAAGGTGCATGGCCACCAGATGAAGTTATCTGGGAGTGGGGATTTCTAGGTCTTCCCACCCCTGAGTTCTCAGATAGCTGCATTCAGTGGCCTTCTGAACTTCTTTCCATTTCCTCAAAGAGCAGCCCTTGAGCAGACTAGAAAAGTCACCCCATGTCCCTCAGCTTCTTCTTACTGTCTTCTTCATCCTAGCCTGGACTAGCAGGACTGTCTGATTGCTCTCACACCTGATGCTTAGCCAGCCCTGCAAACATGTCCTCTGGAAATCATGACGTATGAGCATCCCTGCCAGAGATCAGTCACTGTGTTCCTGTCGGTAATACCACAGGCTGAGAGCAGGGCTGGTGTCTTTTGTGTGTGAATCTTCTCAGAAGATGAAAAACCAAAGGAGGGGGATTTATTAAATGAGCAATGGATAAGGGCTTCAGATTGATCTGTCACAGGCAGGAGTGAAACTGATAGAACTGGCCACGCTGCACCAGGGAGCAGATTGTGGTGCCTTTGCTGCGTTTCCTCATCCTGCCACAGCTCCCCAACTCAGCCACCCCGTGTCCCAGGTCCCCCTGCTCATCCCTTCGACACAGCTCATCTGGCAAGGTCAGGACCAGTTCCCATGTTTTGTGGGGACTATGGGTGTGTTTAGCTGGTAGACCTGCACTTTCTCAGGGACAAATTCTCTTTTGCTTGTCCACCTGCCACACTACACCTCCAATTGTTGTGTCTTCCCTCTGAAATGGTCTCACTTTGAGTTAAATGAGCAGCCATGTCAGGGAGGAAGCAAGGCAGTGGGTCTCTTGGTCCAAGATTTTGGGACACCTGGGGTAAAGGGGCAGCATGAGCTCCCAACCCTGCTCTAAGAAATAATTGCAAAATATTTTTTTTCTGCAGTCTCTCCGGTGCTTACTTCAAGGGAAGAAAGAAGCCCAAGGAGAGGGCAGAGCCTTCAGATAGACACCTTGGCTTGCCCCTCACCAATATGTAACTATGATGTAAATGGTTCATGTCTCTTGACCTGGGACAAACATGGTGATCACAGGCCACATAAAAGAAGACTATTATTGCAATGTACCAAGACTCCAAGTCCCTCACAGTCTCCATTGCTTTTCTTTCCTCCCTGGAGGATGTGAGGAAAGAAAATCAATTGAGACAATGTCACTACAGGGACCAGGCCTTTATTTCCTCCAAGGACAATACACAGGTCTCTGCAGGTTGCCTCACGACAAGATAGGTGTAGAGGAGACCAGCAGCAGACCTCCTCTCTGAGGAACTGCTGATTTTTTCCCCAGAGATTGATGCTGAGTCCAATTTCTCAAGCTGGACTGGTGCCTGGCCTTGGAGGTCTCTGGTGTTGCTCAGCTAGTCACTCTCTTCCAGCAGCTCTACTACCTGTTTCCTCAGCAATTCCACCATCAGGCATGCTCCAGACTGAATGTCATCTCTATCCCGGCCATCAGTGGCAGGAAAATACAGACCAGAACCTTAGAAAATCCATGCAAGGTTCTGGGAAGAGACAGGCAGGTCTGGGATCCCACCTTGGCATACCTTGCATGCTAAAGGTACATGGGATCTTTCTGAAGCCCCCAAGGGACCATACCTTCTCTTCTCCCCTTCCTCCTACTTAATGTCCCCCGTAGTAGGGACTGGTTGGGATTTCCTACAGCCCTTTCAGGCAGCTCAGGCAGGAGGATGAGCAGCTACATCCCCACCTCTCCATAAGGTACAGAAAGAGAAATCACAGCCTTCTGCACGTGTACACCAGAGACCTGCTGCAGCCAGGAGTCAAACATCGTTAGCATTATTGCACATTAGAGACGGTAATTTTCTATCAGAAAAGGTATTGCACCCAACATGAGGTAATTTATTTTGGATCTTGTTATGATGGATAAAGATGAATTAATCACCATGCTGGAAGTTAGTGGTTGCCTAGGGACCCATGATCATGACCTGATTATATTTAATATAGGCAAAGAGAGAACAGTCCCAACCAATTCTATATATCTATAGACACACACACTCACATGGTGCTTTAAAAAGACTCATTTCCCAAAGCTGGGGAAAATTATGAGTGGAATTAATTTGGAGGGAAATTTTAATCAAAAAAAATGTGAATGAAGATGGGAAGTTCTTTAATGAGAGCTTATTAGGTCATAATTTCACCTCAAAGAAAGAAGATAATTTTGCCTAAAGTCCACACTGATTTAGTGGCAAAATGAAGGAGGCTGTTAGAAATAAAAATGCAACATGGAAAGAGTGGAGAAAGGGAAAGAATCATGATTGCTGGTATGAATTGCAGCAGGGAAAGGTAGGAAATTGATAAGAAGAACTGAAGACCACAAAAAAAGTCCATGGCTGGCAGGTTGGTGAACAATAAGAAGTTTCTGAAGTTGTGTACTGGGTTTGTGTGGCAAAGTTTTGGCAGTGGTGGGGCTACAGGGGTGGCTTCTGTAAGAAGCTACTAGAAGCTTCCCCCATGTCCGATGGAGCCAATGCTAGCCGGCTCCAAGACCGACTTGTTGCTGGCCAAGGCCAAGCCCATCAGTGACAGTGGTAGCACCTCTGGGATAATGTATTTAAGAAAAGGGAAGAAAAAAACCTGTGCAACTGCAGCTGGAGAGAGGAGTGAGAATATGTGAGAGAAACAGCCCTGCAGACACCAAGGCCAGTGAAGGAGGAGGGGCAAGAGGTGCTCCAGGTGCTGGAGCAGAGATTCCCCTGCAGCCCGTGGTGCAGCCCATGGTGAGGCAGCTGTGCCCTGCACCCAGGGAGGTCCATGGTGGAGCAGATCTCCACCTGCAGACCGTGGAGGACCCCACACCAGAGCAGGGGGATGCCCAAAGGACATTGTAACCCTGTGGGAAGCCTGTGCTGGAGCAGGCTCCTGGCAGGACCTGTGGCCCCACAGGGGACCCACGCTGGAGCAGCCTGTGCCTGAAGGACTGCACCCCTGGAAGGGACCACACTGGAGCAGTTCATGAAGAACTGTAGCCTGTGGGAAGGACTCACATTGAAGAAGCTTGTGGAGGACTGTCTCTTGTGGGAGGCACCCCATGCCGGAGCAGAGGAAGAGTGTGAGGAGTCCTCCCCTGAGGACAAAGGAACGGCAGAGACAACGGGTGATGGACTGACTGCAACCCCCATTCCCTGTCCCTCTGTGCTGCTGGCAGGAAGGAGGTAGAGAAAATTGGGAATAAAGGAGACTGGGAAGAAGGGAGGGGTTTTAAGAAGTGAAGGTGTTTTAAGATTTAGGTTTGATTCTCATTATCCTACTCTGGTAATAAATTAAACTAATTTCCCCAAGTCTTTTTTGCTTGTGATGTTGAGTGATCTCTCCCTGTCCTTATCTCGGCCCACAAGCCTTTTGTTGTATTTTCTCTCCCCTGTCAGCTGAGGAGGAGGAGTGATAGAGTGGCTTTGGTGGGCACCTGGCATCAAGTCAGGGTCAACCCACCACAAGTAGTTTGGGAAGATGGGAAACCACAAGCAAAAGTAGGGTCTTTCCTTAAAGGAGCCATTTCAACCTGTAACTGGTAATGCAGCAAAGCAGAGCTCAGTCAACAGGATGCCTCTTCACAGGAGTCCCACACAAGCTGCCTTGAGAGGTCTTGGCCCAGTGGTGGTAACTTTTCACTGGACCTAGCAAACAAGAGCATCCTGGACATGTGGTGAATGTTCATGCTGGACAGCCAGGAAAGCAAAGCAAAGTTACAAAGGGGACTCCAGGCCAGCAACTTCACTTCCAATGGAAATAATGGAGATGACCACATGGGATCTGAGTGCTCAAGGAATAGAGATAAAACCATATCCATAACTTGTTCTTGGTGAAGACACAGGCTTAATTGATGAGTAGGGCTTCACTTAGAAGTGGCATAAGCCAACACTGCTGCTAAAACAGTCAGTCCTGCCTACCCCATACCAGCCTGTATGTTGCAGGCTAGTGGCATCCTTTCACTGTTGACACCAGGATTTGAGGCAAACTGGGCCAGTGAACTCACACTGCATGAAGCTGACCTGAGAGCTACAGCTGAATGGTTTGTTTTAAGCCAGTTTAATTTCCCAGCCCCGAAAACTGCCATTTATTTATTTATTTATTTACTTATTATTTTCCAGGAGTAGAACTTAGGTACATGATCTTAGTCTGTTTCTCAAACTGAGAGGCTTTGACATTTTCTTGGGTGTTTGATTTACTGTCACAGAGTATTCTGTTTAAAAAGTAGCTCTACAGGCAGCAGAAATGATCATGCTTGGTTTCCTGTGGCTGCCTCCTGTGTGTTTCCTCATGTGTCTAGCAATTTTGTTGAAAAGAAACCTTTCTCAGCAGAGCACTAATTTGGGTCTCTTTCCTCTAGCCTGGTTACATTCATGGTATTCGTAAGAACACGGTATCTCTGAGAGCTCTGCCTCTCAGCTGAACTTGACGGAAGGTGGCAACAGTGAGATACCACATAATTCCTGCTTCTTTAGGAAATCTGGCTGAAATTAACACCAAACTGCATCAGTCAAGCACCTGATAAATGGACTAAGAACTGGCTAACAGATCTCACAAAAAGAGTTCCTGGAAAATCAGACTTTCTGCAGATCATGATATGGATCAGTCCTTATTCAACAGTTTCCCTCAAGATCTGGGGGCAAATAAAAACTATTTCCAGGTAGGTGGATGACAAAGACTGTCCAAGAAATAGGCCACATTAGGATCAGTACAGGGTGATGAGAACTTCTTATTGTTTGTACCTTATAAAGAATAAACGTGTTTTACTGTGGCCAAAGTTCCCAGTAGCCAAGAGATCAGATCAGCCCACTGCACCTTGGAAGGGTGGTGGTGGGCTGATGGTGAAGATGTCATGCCAGAGAGCTCCCATGTTCATGGCCAAGCGATGAAGGATGCTCAGGGGGACCAGGGAGGACACATCTTCTCTGCCTATGCCACTGGGGATACTGGAACTGAAATACCCTCTTCTGGTGCCCTGTTCTGACAACCATGTGCCCTTTGGTGGGTAACAGGATGCATAAACCTGCCTCAAGCCCTCAGGGAGTTATGGTATCAAGAACACTTCTGATTCCTGCTTGCTCTATTTGGTTGGTTGTAATGACATATTTGGACATCATCTACATTTCTGTGCTTGCCAGAGTGGCAGCACCATTTGTACCAGGGACACTTCCCAGCTGGTGTACCACAGTAGTTTCAGGCTACGGTCCTGTAAAACAAGGAGCCTCACCCAGCACTTCTGCCAATTCCTTCTTCTCATACCCTGTACATGGTCTCATTCAGTCAACTGACCCATCACAAAGTCTCTTATCTATTTTATTAGTATCTCCTCTGTGCTGAAGGCAAACTTTTTCTGCTTCCATTCTGCCAATCTGCAAGTTTCTAACCACTCAGGGCTTGTGCAACCACATGTCTTTTCCTTCGTGCCCTCCTGAAATGGCTCATCTCCCTCCTACAGTCAAACCACCATGAGCCATGGGACATGACAGAAGCCTGGTTCTTCAGCTGTTTGTATTCTATAGATAATCGCCAACCCTTACATGCTGGGATCTACATGGTTTATCATGCTCCTGCCAGAGACATGTGGATCAGGTAATTCCTGACAGGTCCAACCACTGCCTTTCCCTCCAGGAGCCTGTGAACTGGTGCCATGTGGCTATCAGATTGCTGCCAGCTCTGGCAGCAGCCATGGGTAGCCTGTGACAGCCAGGTCAGAATCCTCACTGCTGGACCATTGCTAGTGAGGAGAGACCAGGATTGGAGCAGGTGAGTGCTGGCAGGGCAAAGGGTGTGTGGCAGAGGAGCAGTGTTGGAGAATGGTGAGACAAGGTCTAAAACACACACCTTGATTATTGTGTCCAGTTTTGGGCACCTCAATACGAGAGAGATCTCAAGGTGCTGGAGCGAGTGCAGAGGAGGGCAATGAGGCTGGTGAAGGGCCTGGAGAATAAATCTGTGAGGAGCGATTGAAAGAGCTGGGACTGTTCAGTGTGAGGAGGAGAAGGGGAGGGGAGACCTCATCACTCTCTACAGCTCCCTGAAAGGACGTTGTGGAGAGGTTGGTGCTGGTCTCTTCTCACAGGTGATTAGTGACAGAACAAGAGGGAACGGCTTTAAACTGCAACAGGGGAGGTTCAGACTGGACATTAGGAAAAAATTTTTCACAGAAAGAGTGGTCAGAGAGTGGAATAGGCTGCCCAGGCAGGGGGTGGAGTCACCATCCCTGGGTGTGTTTAAGGGTCGTTTAGATGAGACGTTGGGGGATGTGGTGTAGGGGAGAACTTTGTAGAGTAGTGCTGAGGGTTGGACTCGATGATCCCAAGGGTCTTTTCCAATCTGAATGATTCTGTGTGATTCTGTGATTCTATGAAAACCACTGCCAGCAAGTACAACTGACTCTGTGTGCTGTGGACATGGGGGTACATGCAAGCAAAGGTGTGAGCCACCAAGTCTTGGTACCCTGGGTACCAGGTGGTTTGGTACCTGGGGAGGGGCATGGGGTGGGAAGGTCATTACTGCAGTGGGGCTCAAGAATGATGCTTTTTCCCGGTGAGGTTTATTCCTTTGTATCATGCTGGTGGTAGAAGGTGAAGGTCAGGCACCCAGCAGGACCACAGCATGATTTAACCCTCTGGGCAAGGGATCGTCACTCTGCTCCACTTTCCCACTAATTCCATCTTGGCCCCAGGGGAGGGGGACAATCTTTGTTGGGGGGATTTCCTGAGAGTTGCAGCAGACAGTCTCCTTCTCTGCCAACTGCCTCTCCTGGGGTTTGGGTAGCCTCAACACCTCAATTCATCCTCCCACTAGAGCCCACAGTCCCGATCTCAGAGAATGGATACTCTGCCTCCTTTCCCTTCCAGGGCTGACGAGGACAAGCTGTGGTGGTAGCACTGCCCAGCTCTGGGAAGGGCAATTAGGGAGGCATGGGGTGAAAATAAAGGCACAATCGAGAAAAGATAAACCAGTGGAAGCAAGATGGGAACTAGTAGCAAATACTCACAGCCTGTTTTTGTACTGGATACACTAAATCACAGTCCTGTCACAGTCTCAGTGTATCAGTCAACCACCCCAATGATGTTCATCCTTCCCATGATGGGAAGTGGAGTGTGGGACAGGGATACTCAAAGAGGAGATGTTTTGATCCCGCCCCAGCTTTTCAGTGGAGCCATGATTTCTGCTGGAGTGTTTCCAGGCACTTACTGCAGGAAACCCTGGGAGTTCCTGCACACAACCAACTCTAGGCCTGCCCTGCAAACACTGGTGTTTCCATGCTCCGTAAGCAGCAGCCCCAGGATGTTTCAAGGCAAACAGTGCTTCATTCATGACCTTGTTGGCTTGAGCCAACAACTTTCTCCCTCTACCAGCTGCAGCATGGGCTCTGTTGCCAGCCCTGGGCACAGACCCAGATCAGTCATTCAGAGCCAATTTATTCTAGAAGTGAGAGAAAGGCACAGGGAGGAGTTAGGTTGGAGCTCAGAGAGCTGAAAAATGCTTGAGATGACCCTGTTCTCAGCTCATGCTGTGGGTTGAGTGGGGAAGGGGCAAGGGCTGTGCCAAGGGTGGAGTTTTCCCAAAGCACATTAGTGACTTGTGCTGAGCAGAGGTGGTGGAAACTTAGTCCTTGCAGCCAAAGCTGCAACCTGCTATGATGTCCAGGGTGAGACATGGGAGTTCCTGGGAGAGATGAGAGCCCTGGGTGCAGCCTGTACATTTACTGGGCCAGCCAGTCACACTCATCTTGGCTGATGCATTCAAGCACACAACTGGATGCTCGTGGACTCAACACAAAGGGCTCTCCTGTCCAGTCTGGACCCATTCACTTCCAGATGTGGGCGTCTGGAATGACCCAGAGAAGCTAAGTCGCAAGCTAAGTCCCAAAACTGGTTGAGACTAATCCCAAAACTGGTTGAGACTAATCCCAAAGGTTCTGAAACCATCTCCAGACTGCCAGGTTCATTCAGCAGATGGTGATCATAGCCACTGACTAAGCAGGAGCAGCAGAGCTGGTCAGGTTGGGGTTGTTCCTGGCAGTTCTGCAATATTATCTTAGTCAATAGCTGACAAGATGCTACGGGCTGTGAATTGCCAATACAACATTAATGAGTATGTCAAAAAACACAGGGCTGAATTATTCAAAGTGTGTGGCTGGAGAGACAGCACCCAAGATGTGCAGATACCCACCTGCACCAGGACAGCTTGAGAGATGTTAGGGCTCAGTCCTGGCAGCTGGAGAACAGACCTCAGGGGACAAACCTCATAATTCTCCCAGAGCTCAGGATCTGCCTGCCTCCTCCAGGCTACTCTTACGCATAAAGTGTCATTATGGACAAAAGGGAAGACACCATACATATGCAGCTAAGTCCGGTTAATGTTTTGTCAATCTAATAGTCCAAGTCATCTAATTCATACAGAAAACCCTATTTAGTAATGTAATCAAAATTGTTATACAAAAAACTCCCAATGACTGTCCTTTTCTCTGGTGCTGTGCTCACCGTTTCAATGTCCCTCTGGGTCTATGTGTACTTAACCTGGCCCCGGGTGCCAAGCTTTCTCAGGCAGAGAGGTGGTGGGGAGTCACAGAGATCCACCAGCATCCTCAGTCCTTTGCTGGGAGAAGTCTGAAGTTCCTGATGGGGTTTCTTCTGCCTCAATTTGGGAAACTCCAGTGTTATTCTTTTACGTTCCCTTTTCATCAACTCCCAGCTAAAGTTTGAAAGCTGCACAGTAGCCTCCCACAGCCCCACTTAACATGAAGGGCTCTTTTCATTATGCACAACAACCTGGATTCGTTATACAATTAACATATGCAGTGCGCACAGAGCTTAGCTAGAACAGTGATACTTCCTTAATTGTTAGGCAGTTGTTAAAACAAGCTAAAAGCAGCTCAGACCAAGGCAAGACCAGACCAGTCCTGAGACTCCACTCCGTCAGGTCAATAAAGCACCTTTGGCTTTCAGCTAGGAATGACAAAAATGATATATACTGGGCTACACTGCCATCACGATCAAAGGCACATGCATGTTACTATGACCTGGCTGCTAAATTTCATACCACAAATAGAGTAACGCTTTTCAGCCTGAGGTTATCCGGAGTGCCTATTTGCTGGTGTTATATACCCCATACTGCCATGGGCTGCCTGTGTTTCCCTGCAGGCACAGGACGAGGGTGATCAGCACCAGGTCAGGACAGGATGCTGCTGAGCCCATTTTCCTGACCAGTACAGGAGTGGTGGGCAGGGATCTATGCTCTTCTGGTTGCACCAGGTGCTGGCAGGCTGCTGGGCACAAAGATGCAGGTGTGAGATGTGCACCTTTTTCTGTCTTCCCATCTCCACACCTTTCTTTCAGAAATTACCTATAAGTCAATCTTGGCTCCCTGCTCAAATAGTTAATGCTCACTTCAAACACTTTTTTTTTTTTTTTTAAATTGTACAATGCTCCACATCTCTTATGTGATAATCTCCAGTTCGTTTTCACCCCTCACTGAAGACCATTCACCTCTCCCTTTGACGTATTAGAAAGACTGTCTTATAAAAGCTTGCACCTTGTATCCTGAATAATCCTCTCCAGCAAAACATCCCAACCCATCTGTGAGCAATGGGCTTCAGCATGACACAGGAGAGCTCAGACTACACCAGTCCTGAGGGCAATTCCTACTGAAGAGGCCCCTCATATTCCTGATTGTTCATACCAGGGCATGAGTTTCAGAGGGGAGATAGAGGTTGCAGAATAAGCTCATTTCATGTCAGCATGGCAATCTCTGAGTCATCCCACTCATTGTTGTCACCTGAAGACATTCACCTACAAGCTCTGTTAGCTCAAGAGCTCTCAGGGATGCTCTGAGTGAGGTGAGTGAAGGGATGCACTTCCATTTCACCATGCTGCATTTGAACAGGCCACGGTACCGTGTCTGTGCAGCTGCTCTGTTGAGCTGCTCAAGGTCTTCTTCAGATGCTGGTGGCATTGGTTCACCATGTGTCCTGGCAAGTAGAGCTGGCAGACAGCATCAGGGGCAGAGGAGGGGGGCAGATGAGGAAGCCCACCGCGTGTCCTTGTGAACAAGTCGCAGATGGGGAGTGCATCAGCTCACCACTCTGCTGCTCTACCTCCACACTGTGCTCAGCCAAGCTCACACTGTGGCTGTGCCAGGCTGGGGTCTACCTCAGCTCTGACAGGTCCTGTCCTGAACCGCTCCCTGACAAGGCTCGGGCAGAGGGGGAGATGGGGGACTGCACAGCTGGCCACTGAGGGCCAACAATTTCATTTTTCCAAGACTTAATTCCAGCTTCTTGGATGCTGAGGTGAGTGTGTGGATGTGCTTCTTGATTTAATTCCTTCCACAACCTCTTCTTGGAGATCAAGCACACTATCCCACTAAAAAATAATATGCACCAGCAACATATCAGAAACACTTTCAGGGAAGACACTGTGGATGGTGGCTTTGAGACAAGCCTGTCTATAGCTCATTATCTGATTGCAATGAATGTGGGCAGCAGAGCACTGAGACACTCCACAGCTCCCTCACCAACTCCCAGCATTCAAAACACTTGACTCAGGTCTTAGAAAACATTATGCTGTCCAAAAATAATGAGATTTTAAAAATTAATAAACTCCAGCTCTGTTTATTTGCCTTCTATTTTTTGGAGCTGTTAGGAATCATGTTTCCAGCTTTTCTCTGCAGTCACAAGTTTGGCTCTGATATGATTTTCATTCAAGACCAAGTGTCTCATGTAATCCCCTGACTCTTGCAGCTGGGGCTGTAAGAAAAATAACATCTCTCTGAGGACTGAATCATCAGAGCTGCCAACCCTGGTCAATCTTTTCAGGTTGGTAAAGTAAGGATGGGGATACTCTTAAAAACACTAATGATTTTGACTTGGGAACCAGTGAATTACTTTACCTGTAAATGCTTCACCTCTGGATTTCATGATCCTTCCTGTGACACAGGAGTCGTCTTCTGTTCCTCAGCAAAATTCCAGGGCATGCCTCCTCATGGTGGGAATGGTTCAGAGCATGAGCACTGTACCGACTTGCTGAGCGGTGTTTGAAGCTCTCATGGGGATGTCAGGAGGACCTGGCTGGTCCCACCTACCTGCTGGTGCCATAGCTGTCCTTGCAGAGAGGGAACTGGCTTCTCTGCCTGGATGGCAAAGCATGGTAATCTGTGCTGGCTTCTTTGCTGTGATGTAGGGCTTGGGCTGGGTAGGTGCTTGGGAACAGCCCAAACAATCACAGATACATGAAGCTTGACGAATTTCAGCAAGTTCAAACATTTGCCCAGAACATCAAATTCACGCTCGTTGTTTGTCCTTTGCTCTTTTTCCACTGACAGTTCATTTTCTCACCATGCCAGTAATGCTGCTGTAAAAACTCTGTATTTCCCCAAAGAAGCAGGGCAGGACTGGCTCCATAGCTGTCCTTCTGGTTGCCCTTATGTCATGCGTTGTGTCCAGATCCAATATCTTCCAGAGTGTGCACCAACTCAAATGATGTAATTTAGTCGTGTGCTTCTCATTCAGCCCCACATAAGACAGATTTGCTGAAAAGACCAACAAGAGAATGGATATTTTTTTCTGAAAGCTTAGGAAAATGAGATCAAGGGCTTGATATTCTTCAGTGATAAATTTGTGTGGGCTGACACTCCCCAGTGTCCAGCTCTCTTTGTTTATAGTCAAGAAACAAACCGGCTTGGGGAAAGGAGAGAGGCTGTTTCTGTCATTGGAGAGCCCTGCTTTTCTGAGGTGTTAATAAGGGTGTCCAGCAAGGCTTCAGGGCTCCTGTCCAGCGAGAGGACCACTGCAGACATGCACATTCCCTGGGAGCAGGTCTGACTCATCCTGGTCTGGATCAATTCCACAATCTCTCTGCAGTCACTAGAGGAGAGACCTTAAAGAAAAGGATCTTCAGTAAATGTGAACATTTGTGCACATATTGGTTTCCCATTTTGTATCCCTGACAAACTGCGCAACTGAGGTTTGATCCATGCTTTCATTGCATGAAGTAATTTTTATTCATCTTTTACTTTGCCACACTGTCAGAAAAAATTCCAGGTAATACAGATTCCCACATGGCAGCCTGTCCCTCTGGGAGAACAAAACCCCGACATCAGATAGACTGACTGACTTTCAAGGAGCCTGGCAACCCATTGCAAGGCAGGCAGCTCTCCAGAGCTGGAGCACTCGGTCTGGGGACTTCTGCAAAGTGGTGTTGGAAAACCAAGGGTTTATAAACTCCCTAAATCTTGCTCCTTTACACTGAGGCCAGCTGTGGTGGATGAGCAATGGTCAGCCTCTCACCAGCTGACAGGCACCTTGCAGAAGGATAGGAAACACTCATAAAAAAAGCAGCTGAATCTTCAGTGGGTGCACCTCTGGGCATCAGCAGGTTGGAGGGCAGAGTTCATGCAGACAGCTTCCCTACCGTATGCTGCAGCACACAATGTAGGAACAGGTAAATGTCTTTCAGATCAATGTTGCACATGAAAAACCCTGCAATTTATATCACTGCTCAAGTCACAGTCTTAGAGGCCATATAGGTACATAGGTATACAATACATAAATATATATATGCACACCATAAATTATATATAAGTCTAAATAATAACTGTATTTCAGATTTATGTTTTTTCAGTGAGGGTGGAAAAAAACTTTCCCTTCACCTTCTTGATCAAGGAAGTGAGGAGGGACCCTGTGCAGCACAGCCACTTTCACTCAATAATGAGCATAGTGTATGGGGCAAGACCAGGCTAGCACTGCACACAGGACGCTGCGTAGGTCTCAGCTGGCAGCTTGGGGTATAAAAAAGCAGGATTCAGTGTGCTGGATTTTGACCTGACAGGACTGATTTGTCTCTGTCCTAGCATGTCCCCCCACACACCACAGACCTATGCAAGCTTTTCCTATTCCCTTCAATGCTGACCATTCTTTAGGTGAAGAAACTGAGGGTACACAAGAGCAATATGCTGACACCGGGCAAGGTGAAATAATTATTGCTTAGTTATTTAGATAGGTCTTCTTTTTGAGACTGTTGGGGGAAGGGGAAGCAGCTTTTTTTAGTCTTTTTTTTTGTTCCCACCAGCATTTTTTTTGGGTATTTTTCATGTGTTTTTATTCATTTAGGTAAGGGGGGTTTGATATTTTTCTGTTTTGTCTTTCTTCTCCCACATCTCACATGTTTTGGTTGATAGATTTATCTGTCTGTCTGTCCATCTACCTCTTCTTTTATCTCTATTTTTCTATCTGTTTTGTTTTTCTTAAATGTAGATTGTTGTTTCTGTTTTCTTCCAGTATCATCTAGATGTTTCTCCAGCTAACTGCTTCTGTTGGCTGTTTCCCAGTTGTTGGGTCCCTCATTAAAAGGGCTTGCACCAGTGGTCTGTAACTGCAGGGAGAGGCTGATGCCTCTCCAGGGGACTGGGGGCGACGGTGGGCTCCCAAGTGGGAGGCGAACGCCAGTTGAGATGCTGATTTGGCAGATGAAGGAGCTGTAGGGGCAAGGAGCAGACTGCACTTGCAGGGAGGATGAACATAAGAGTGACAGGGTCTGCAGAGGTCTTGAAGAGACAAAAAAGCTTGAACTCTGTGATGCAAAGGAGGAGGGACAGCAAAAAATGGGTCTAGAAGGACTTCTGGATGAAGACTTCCATGATGGGAGAGACTGGACACTTGTGACTTCGGGCAGCATGATGTTTCTCTTCTTGCTGATCTGTGTTAGCAAATTGGTGCAGACCCTTCCATAGCCAAGGAAGGGGACCAAGCCCCGTGAAGGCAGGTTTCAGCCAGACCTGAACAAAGCATTAGGAGCAGGAGGCAGCAGCTGGTGCTGGTCATCACAGGTTCCCTCCTGTGCAGGATGGAAGCACATATCTTCTGACCTGAGCTACGACACAAGGGGTTTGTAGATTGCCAGTGACCTGGATCTTGGATGTTCTGGAGATGCTGCTGAGGATTTTTTGGCCTTCAGACTGTTATGCCTTGTTGCATATCAGGATGAACACAATGCTGCTGCCAAGGCATACCTGTAAGAAATCAAGAATGACTGTAGGGCTGCAGGGATGAGAGAAGGATTTAGAAGCCCAGATATTGTTGTCTTCAATCCTGCAAGGGAAACCAGAAAGACTTGGGTAGGAAAGGACTCACCCCATGAATTAACACTTGGCTGGTGTCATAGGCAGTGTTTTGGCTCATATGTGTCCCTCTGTGGTGAGCAAGGACTGCTGAGCAAGGGTGGGATCTACCTGAAAAAGTGGGACAAGATCATTTTTACCAACAGGCTTACCAAGCTGGTGAGGAGGAGGTTTAAACTGAGTATGCAGTGGGATGGTGATAACAGCTGGGAGTTGAGTAAGAGTTGTCTGGGACAAGTTCTTAACACAACTTCTTGGATGCACAAAGCAGACATAATGCCCTCCTGGATGTGCTACTCAAACAAAGAAGAGCTGACTGGATAATGATATCGGTATTGCTTGCAGTGACCACAGGATAGGGGAAGTCTGGGGAGGAGAGCAGACTTCTGGCTTTTCAGGGAACAGATAGGTGGGATCGCATGGGTGATCTGTTACTCTCTGAAAGGTGAAGTATCTGGAAAACTGGCAGGTGTTTCAGGACTATTTCCCACAAGCATGAGAACAATTCTTTCCAACATTCAAGAAAGATTAGTTTGGCTAAAGGGAACTCTTTACTGAACTTCAACATAAGAAGGACACATTAACAAGGTGGAAGGGATGGGAAACGCTACACAGGAGGAATACAGAAACATGGTTCCAGCATGCAGGTAGGGTGTTAGGAAACTTAAGGGATGTCAAGCATTACTGTTAAAAGGGAGGGAATAAATAAGGGTTGTGTGGGTACGCTGCTGGACAGGATGGGTGTATATGAGGCTGATGAAATCAATGTCTCCTTTGCATCTGTTTCTACTGACAAGGTCTCCCCGACCTTTGCACTTAGAGAAGGGGTTCAAAGAGAACAAATGCCAGTAGTGGGAAGGGGATCAAGTCAGGGATGTCTTGAGAAATCTCAACCCACTGGAGTCTATGGGACAATGGTGCCAGGGTGCTCAGAGAGACAGCTAATGACAATGTCAGACTGTCTTCTACCTTCTTTAAAAGATGAAGGAGATCACAGGAAGTCCCCAACAACTGTAGAAAGCCTATTGTCACAGCCAGTCTCAGAAGAGAGGGTGAAGGGGGACCCAGGAACTGCAGGCTGGTCAGATTCACTTTGATCCCTGGGACAAGCAAAGCAGGTTGTGTAGAAGGTGGCAGGGCCTGGTGAAGCTTGCACCAGCTGCTTTCGTCTCTGATCTGAGCCATATCTTCCAAAACTCACGTTAAGGAGGTGGGGGAGGACTGAAGAAGGGCAGTGTAGAGACAGAAGTAAGAGGGGGTAAATGGCGTCACTGGCTCAGCCTGGCTTTGATATCAGAAAGAAGAAAGAACAAAGTACAAAGCCTTCAGTTTATAAGTACATATGATATCTCTAGGTGATGAAAAAGAACCATCTGGGATTTGTCAGAAACAAATAATTTCAAATCAAACCAATTCTTTTGACAGTAACTGGCCCAGTGGATAAAGAGAAGCAATAGATGTGAAATATATTGACTTTAAGGCTTTTAACACAGTGCAGCAGGATGTTCTCTGAGCAAATTGGGGAAATATACTCTAGATTTCTTAAGATGAAGGGGGTGCAAGTAGGTGAAGGGCTGATCTCAGACAGCTCCTGACAAGCTCTCTGTCAAATCAGGACGGTTGTTCAGATAGGTCTGTCCTGAGACTGATCATCTTTTGAGTTTTGACTCCTGATTTACAGGACAGAATTGAGAGGATGCTTCCACCCCAGTCAATAACGAATTCATCCCAGCTGGAGTGAACGGCAGAATCAAAACTAGACTATGATAAAATGCAGAAATGGTCTGAAAACAGTTTCCAAAAGGGGTGGGGGTTATGGAGAGGATGGAGCCAAACTCTTCCCAGAGGTGCATAGTGAGAATTAAGATACATTGGGCATGAGCTGTCACTGGGAAAATTCCCACTGAACATAAGGAAAATATTTCTCATCTTCAGGACCAGGGAGATGGGGAGGATCTCCATTCCTGGAAATTTTTAAAACACACCTGGGTGAGGCACTGAGAAACCTGGTCCAGGTTTAGAGTTAGACCTGCTTGGAGCAGAAGAGGCAAGTAGAGACCTACAGAGGTCCCTTGCAACCTGAATCTTTCTATTAGGCTGTGACAGTGGCTTAGATGGTTGTTTCCCAGTATCAGCCATTTTGAGCCAAAATACCACACAAACACAGAGTCATCTAGGTTGGAAAAGACCTTGAAGATCATCTAGTCCAACCATAACTGATTGAAGTTCTGAGAAACTCAGGGGAGAAAGAGAAGATGGGATGTGTAAAAGCCAAAGAAACTTCAGAGAAGCTAAGAGAGAAAAAACCAGTGCACCTGGAAAGGGACAATCCCTCAGTCCAAGCTGATTGGCTGCAGGTTTTAATTTCCATCCCAATGGCTGTGATCCATGTCACTGCTCTTTAACTGACCTTATACAACATGTCTATAGCACCCCTCATTTGGAAGGCAGTGGGTGACTGTAAATGAATTTGTTAACCCATTAGGAGACATTTTCTAGGCCACTGTTCCTGGTTTTCACACCTGTGACTTTTTAAGCTCTTTGGCCTATTTGCATGAGAAATATCATAAAGGTTTTTGAGATGCCCAGCTGTAGCCCTAGATTCCTCTTTTCTCAGGCTGTACATGGCTGCATAGCAAAAATTCTCTCCCCAGTTCTGCTGGGGATTAAGCAAAGAAATGATCAGTAATGGACAGGTATCTTTCAGGTATCTTTTTTTTTTCCTCAGTGCCCAGGATTGTCCACAGGGACAATTTAAGAGGAGAGAGGGCTCCTCGATGGGCTGGACCACAGGCAGCAGCTGGCGTTGGAAAGGCTTCCTGGATAGCTCCTTTGGACACAGGACGTTGTGATGTGACATCTGTGCAAGGTGACCTCAGAGATTAGGTTAGTGAAACACAGACTGAACAAGCTGCATTTGTCTTTGGTCTAGAGAGCACGAGAGAGGCTCTGGAGATGGGATAAATGGGCTGAGGGGGACGTAGGATGTGGTGGGTGAGTCTTGTGTTCAACACATTAGACATGGCAGATCTGGATGGGCAGCCAGACCTGCTCCTCCCAGTGCTCTACGTGCCACCACCATATTTTTGTTAATATTTGCCCGAAGTAGAGGGCATATAAATTCCTGGTCAGCTCTCATGAGAGAAAGTAATCTACATTAGGACACAAGGACACCTGGCACTGCAGGGCATGCCATCTTTTAGTAGTAGGATTGGACATTAATGCTCGAGTCTATGACATCACTGAGTTGATGTCAGAGTCAGGCTGTCTGTGATCTCCTTGACCCCCTCATGTGGAGGGCTGACATAAAGGAGCAACTGCTCTGACATGCCCTCCCAAGTGGCAAATAGCCTTGATCCCTTCAGGAACCCATCCTTCCTTCCCACTCTGTACATGGGGCTCCAGGTAGCCGTTATAGACTGCCTGCCCCATCAGTTAACACATCCCTATTGAAGGTCTTTGCTCTTTATCATCTTCTGTCTTGCATTTGCCTAAAAGGACAATAGATAGTGAACTCACCAAGTCTCAAGTCAAATCCTGGCTGATGGCTTATCTCCATTTCTTCCCCCCACTTAACAGCAGTGAGACAAATCCTAGACTTGCACAGCATCTCCCATATTCTCTAAGAGCAGCAGAGATGCAGCACGACTCCATAGCCAGCATGGTCTGAGGCGAGTTTGTGCAACATGCCCCTCACTAGTACTCTCTCAAAGACAGCTCAGCTGGGCCAGAGTATAGCAGCATTTGTTTCCGAACTGCAGATTACAAAAGAGTCTTAGGAAGGCTTTGCTATGGGAGTTTTTCTAAAGCTTTCGTATTCTGCTCAAGTGGTGCTTTTCTCCGAGCAGATCAAGCTTCCCCCCACCCCCAAAAAAAAAAAAAAAAAAAAGGAAAGGAAAGGTCAAGCCAAGCCTCTGCGCACATGAGATCCCTGAAAGAGCCGGTTTCATTGTGCAGCTCAAATGTTGCATTTGCCTGACTAAGACACAACTGCTGCTGCCGGCCTTTTGCACCGGTCCCAGGAGCTTACAGAGGATTGTCACTAAGGGCAGGTGCTGTAAGAGAGCCCAAAGTCCTTGAAAGGAGCATTTCACCAGGGCTGCAGACCAGCAGACACCTCCTTTGCCTTAATTGCTTAATTAATACTCTGCGCAGGCATCCAGCAGCATGAAAGCAAGCAGGTGTGAGGTTGTGAGCCGCCCTGCAGAGCTACTTCCCATTAACATTCACTTGGCTTTCTGCAGCGGGAAGCAAAAGAGCAGGGCAGATAAAGCATAATTAAAGGGCCATTCATTCAAATGTTACATTTCCATCTACTTGAGTGCTATCAGGAAGGCTCTGGTCTGGTGCGGGGTGCCAGTGATTTGATTAAATTTTCAGCTGTGCCTGCATGGACACGCCGGCAGGGACTGAGTCTGGGAATGATGCTGACCAGGATGGCTGGGTCCCGGGGTGTCCCAGTAAGTGCTGGGACTTGGACAGTGTGGGAGCAGCCTCCTCCAAACCAGCCACAGAGGGGGAATTAGGGAACTTGGGCAGGAAATGTGCATTTAGAGGGGGAAGTTTAAGATGATTTTGTTCATAGGTGGACAAAAGCTGCAGCTGGGCTTCATCCCTAATGAAATCAGTGTTGATGAGAGGAGTCACGACAGCAGCCTGGCTGTGCACAAGCTCCTTGCCTGAGCTGGAGCTGTGGTGGGCAGCGTGAGCTCCCCAGCTCTCCCTTGGCTGCCTGCTCAGCACAGGGTCCTTTGTGGGGATGGTGAGGGGGCACCCTGTCTCTGCGCAGAGCATCACAGTGATGCCGGAGGGGGCTGATAAAATAAGGGAGTACACACCAGGGTGGGGTTGTCTCTACTGCTGACTCGCACATATGCACCCCACAAGCCTGGCAAAGAGAGGGGTGCAACACCCCCATCCACCACAGGGCAGAGAGGGGGCTGGCTGCTGGCCCACTCTGTCATGCCCCTGCAGTCCGTTCATGCTGCCTGCTGGCCCAATTTCACCTCTCATAAGTAAGCTCCAGAAATGCCTGCTGATTGCTGTTGCTGAAATAACTGTGGGCATCGCAGTGTCCTGGTGGCATCAGGCCCTGGGTTGCTGGAAAGCAAGTCTGAATTTCTCTGGAGTTGATCTGTCAGGGCATGTTCATGCTGACTGTGTGCCATGTGTTCTTTCAGATGTGATGGCTCTTGCTCAGGGTCATAGCCTAGAAGACATCTTTGTGGACACAGGTGGCAACTGCCAGTGAATCTTCCCAGCTATCAAATTGGAAAGAGGTCCGAAAACAAGCAGGCACCTGCATGACTGTGTCAGGAGGCAGAAGAGCTGCAGTTGTTAATGTTTTCTGCTGAATAAAAGACACTGTGGGAGTTTTCCTACTTACAGAACATGTTTTCCCACCTACAGGCTAAATCGCAGAGATGCAGGCAATGACACATTACTCCCTTGAGTCTCTGCTGCTCCAAGAGAAGGAGCCCCATGCAGAGCTGGGTTAGCAGGAAACACCCTGTTGGCTTCTACCCTGCTGTCATCCTCAAGAGAGACAATTTCTGCTTGGAAGTGGCAGAAAGGCATTGGGTCTCTGCCCTGGAGCTGTCTGCCATGGGAAAATGATGCCTGTCTTTTCCATTCCCCACCTTCTGGGGACCAGAGTGCCCCAGAACTGCCACTGGAGAATCTGTGTGTACAAGCCTCCAGGAGGAGATGGGCAGCTTTCTTCTCCCTGCCCACAGAGATAGCTGCTTGTGAGTCAGAACCCCAACTAAAACTGATGGGACTGGGAGTCCACTGCCAACAGCAAGGAAAATCAACCTCTTTCTTGACAGGGGTCAAGACTGTGCTGCTTGCCCGCTCTCAAAAGGGGCTGGGATGGGGCAGACTTTGAGAAGCATAGAAAAAGACCCCCAAAACTCTGTTTTGAAAACATTTTCCATTGATGCTTTGTCTCATGAAACCTTGTTTAGTCGCGCCTGTCTACTGTGGGAGCACTGGATGGACAATGGAGATTTTCTTGGAGCTACCAAAGCTGTTGAGACCTTCAGCAGCATGGGCTGTCCTGCTTTCTGCTCCAAGCACAAGGCACGTTTCTGTGCTTCAGTCCCTCTGAGGAAGGCGTACACATAGCCTGGAAGGGCAGACAGTTTCTCCTTGAAATACCAGGCTGCACACACTTCTGCTTTGGGACAGGATGACAAGACCAAACCTGATGCATTTCACATTGCTTAGTGCACTGCTGGAAGGCACACAGTCATGGTGGGAAGGTTTAGGATCCAACAGAAACCAGACACAATGGCTGCAGTGCCATTTCACAGCTTCAGCCACTTCTAGTTGCAGCAGCCAAGCAGAGAAAGACAGAACAGCGAGTTTCTGTTTTGAAAAGGTGGGGAGTGCTTCCATTCCTTCCTCAGCACGGGCCCATTAGCATAAGGCTAGGACTGAGGCAGCCTTCACAGAACACTGTCAAAGGGAGGAATAAAACAAACAGGCACTGTCTGAAATCCAGGTTGCCCGCCTGCAGTGGTGGGGGGTTTCCACAGGTGTTTGCAGATCCATAAGTTACATCTTCTCACACACGCGCACAAATGCACACAGAGATCAAACGCTCCCAAAGACCCATCAGGCAGCTTTGCAGTCACTTTAATCGCCATCTAGGACTGGGAATCCCAGTTGCTGTAAAATGAGAAGAAAACAAATCAAAACCTTTGAAGGAAGAGGGGAGGGGGTGGCAGCGAGACAGAGAGTGGCAGCTCGCACAAATGGTATCTCAGAGCTCACATCATATCTCGCCTGCAGAATTGGCCTCTTGCAGCAAAGCAGATGGTTGTGCTTTGCTTTTGGACATGCTGGGGGAATAGGTAACCTGGGGCTAGACTGGGGGTACTGGTTCATCCCTCACTTGCGGTCATGCTTTCATTGATAACTTCATTTTGGTGATGACCAGCAAGGTGCTTGGACAGCTCCTGCACCGTACCAGCTCCAGCACCCACTGCAGGGAAACACTTCCCGTGACCCCCCTCCATGTCCCTCAATCCAACTCAGGGAAGATGTTGGAGCCTGACTGCAGAGGAAGGCGTGTTGATGCCAGTGAGCAGCTATATGGTGCAGAGGCACTTTAAGCTTTGCAAAGGCTTGCCAGCTTCCAGGAAAGTCTTGGGATCATAACGCGAAAGACATGCCAAGGGGTATTCACCAATACCAATGCCTTGTTGAGGATGTGAGCACCTGCTGAGGATGAGCTGGTGCCTCAAAACACTTCTACGTGTAGAAACATATTTCGTTCAAGGACAGAGAAGAGAAGAAAGGTGCAGAGGGGAATGGGACCATTTTCAAAAGCATCTAACTCCCATTGCTCTAGGTGAAAAGCTTTATTGATGGTCTCACATCTAGCAGGTCAGTGTTCTGCAGAGCCCTCGGACCACAGACAAAATATGTGGTGGTGGCTTTAGATGGTGAAGAGTCTGGGTGTCATCTCCAGAGCTAGCTGAACTTCTGCCAAAGTTTGCTGGTTCTCTCATGTCCAACTTTCACTCAAACCAGCTGGCTTCTCTCTGGGTCTCTTCCCTGCTAAACTCTCCAGTCTTATGTCTTGGAAATGTCATATTAAGGACAAACATCCCCTGGTGCTGGTACAGAAGAAAGTCAGCACAGCCACATTGGGTAGCTGTGAGCTCAGAGCAGCATAAAACCCCCAGGCCTGTGATCCAGTTGCAGAGTGCTCGTGGCCACATGTTTGTTCCTCTCTGGATGGACAAACACTCACACTTCTGCTCCCTCCTTTGACTGTTGCCTTTGGATCTGAGGCAGCAGGTGAGCATGATCAAAGCCCTCTCCTCATGTTTGGGAGCAGGTGGGGATCAACCCTCCAAGGTACACACCAGCATGGTGATCTCCATCAGTGCCTCCTGATTCACAGACCTGAATTCTAGGCAAATTGGTAACAGATGTAGCAGAGAGAAAATATCCCTCCTCTCTCTTGTCAGCCTTTCCACCTCCCCTGTCCTGTCACCGAATATCACAGCAGCCTCCTTTTTTTTGCCCCCTGCATTCCCCACCACCTCTGCTTTGCCTCTTCCATTGCCCCTGTGCAGACTCAGGAGCACTGTATAGACACCATGTAGACCTGGGACCTGCCCTGCCAGTAATACTTGAAGAAAACAAATACCAAATCTTTACAAATTCTCTGTCTTCATGAAGGAGAAAAATGAGTACGTGCA
Organism: Strix aluco; assembly: GCF_031877795.1. NCBI lineage: Eukaryota > Metazoa > Chordata > Aves > Strigiformes > Strigidae > Strix > Strix aluco. Next base: position 16,176,611 of record NC_133948.1, on the reverse strand, counting down.
ATGCTCTTTCCTCCTGTTTCCTAAGTCCAGCTGCATCATATTGATTGAAGCCATGACCCTCCCACCCCGAACACCACTTATAATAAATGCACAAGTGCTTCAAGTGTAAACGTATTCCCTCGAAGACCAAAGCTCTCAACTCGCTCAAGTGATCCCCAAATAAAAAGCATCACAATAATGGGATGGATGAGTTTGCATCAGGCACAGTCAGCTTCGTAATGAACACCCAGGGAAGCATGAGCATGTTAAACAGTGCTTGCTTATGCTATATGGGGTCACTATTACATGCCCTTCATTATCAGAAAGTTGTAACAGGCAGATGCCTCTGCCTAGTGTGAATTAGGAAAAAAAAGCCATGACATTTATGCTTCTCACGACACTATCATTTGCTACCTAAAGAAGCATTCTTTCAGCAAGAACTTATAAAAATAATGAGCAGGTGACTCTCCTTCCAATTTCTTGACATTTATTCTGAATGTCCTTAACTGCCTCATTTCCCAGAGTGCTGACGGTAGCACTCACCTGTTCCAAGCGGGTGTATTTCTGTAGCTTTTCTTCCCAGGATCAGACATCCTATGGAAACCCTCCAAGAATTAATCTGAATGGGCCAAAAATTTCTGTTTTGCATTACAAAATGGCTGTGAGCACCCAATGTACTGAGTCTAGCCAGGAGGGAAAGGTTAATGCCAGAGACACCTGAGGGATTTAATGGTGAAAAGTGACTTGGCTTTAAAGCCTGGGTTTTCAGCAACGTTTAGGTTTGGTTTTGCAGAACATCATACTGTAGATGGCCAAGACAGAGAACCTCCAGCAACATCATTCTCTTTCTACACCCGCTACCAACACTCAACACAGCCTGGCAACTGCATGGCCTCCAAACCCTGTCTTTGCTCTTGTATTGTGGCAGTCATTGACACAAGACCTTAATCACTGGCAATGTGCTCTTGCTATTCCCACAGTGTCCCTAGGACCTTCCTCTTGTCTTTAAGTGGAGCCAGATGTCACACAGCTTGTTCAACTGACCCCGAAGGGAGTTCTCAAGTGAGACTATCCTCTTCAGCCACCCTACTGCCCTGCTCGGCAGGGCTTCATTTAATCTTCCTCCCCACAAGCACTTGCCCTGGACTAGTTTCTTGCTGGATTATATATCAGATCATGTCTCCAAATTCACTGACTGTTGCCCCCTAGGCAGTGACAGTGAATGACTTGGGTCCCTAAGAAGATTCTTCCTGGTGGTGGAATCAGCTCAGATCCCTGTTGATGTCAATGAACCTCTACTGCTATTATACACAGAGGAGTCACCCTAAAATACACTTTTGCGGTAGCCACCCAAGTCCCAGATGTGCAAACTCTGAAGTGCTTTCCAGCCTGCAGGACTGCCGAGGCTGTTTGCCAGGTGGGTGCATTAAAACTTCCAACCCAAGAACTCACCCCAAGACATTGGGCTGACTCACCATCAGATATTCCTATGAAAGCCTGGGCCACTCTCAGACCTGCTTCAAGCTCACTCCAACCCACTTCACCATCATGGCTCACCCTAAACCTTAATGCTCCCTGAACTGAGCCCAAAGCTTCCCCATCCTGCTCCCCCAGGAGAGCTCAGATCCAGATCCTCTGCGGTCAGTCTACTGCTGCCCATCCTCTGCTAACTTCAAACTCATGTCCTGTACTGCTGCCCCTGAGTGCTCATGCTCAGTCATGCCCCAGACCACATCTCCTAGATAATCATAATCTATTCCTTGCTGAATTCTCTCTTTACACTGCAGCTTAGTGAACTGCCCTGGAGTGCTCATGCCAGGATGATCCCCACAGATCGCTTTTAAATTTTTTTTTTTAAAAAATGCTCTCCCCACCCCATCAAGTACATTTGGGTCCCTCTGAGTGAGAAGAGCTCAGCAGCCTCAGCACAGAGCTGGCCTAAGGGGAGAGAAAGCTGAGAAGAGGAAATTAAACATGATAAGAAATAGAAAGAAAAGGAGGAAAGGAGGAGATAGACTTGTCAGCCTGAAAGCTGAATCAGCGACAACACAGCAGAGGAACAGGAAATATTAAAAGAAGGAAAAACCAAGAAGAAATGCAAAAGGGGAACAAAGTAATTTGTGAAACATTTTTTAAAAAAGATCAATTGACAATGACGAAAATTTAGAAAATAATGCAAGAGAATAGGAAATATAAATAATGAAACACAAAGCAGTGCTTTGCAGTTGAGAGTCATGAGGTATCTCTGAAACTTGTTTTCTGGAGGCCAGAGTTTATCTTTTCAATCACGTTTGTCTCTGCTTCTTGAGTGGCTTCAGTGCTCAAAATTTTCTATTTCCACAGCAAACACTGACAACATCACAGAGAAGGGATCTCCATCTTCCTCCTTCTGCCCTTCCTATACTATGTGGGAACAAGAGGAAAGTGGTGCAGCTTTAGGAGATGTTTGCTGTATTATATTAGATGATGAGGAACAACAGCAATGAAAATGTTCTGTGTCAATTTTCTCTTGGGTTTGCACAGACGCAGCAGGTGTTTGATTTTAGAAATTATGGATTTTCCTTTCTCTCCTCATTCCCTGGACAAATAGTACAGGGCGGTCAGTGTACTCTGTAGGTGGGTGGGTGTGCAACCCTGGGGTGAGGTGGATGTGAAGGTCCTTCCAAGTTCTGGCAGGGTGCTGGTCACTCTTCTCCAGTGACCAGGATTCCTGTGTCGACCCAAATCCTGTGTCCTGTTGACAGAGAACATCTTTGTTCCCCGAAACCAGAGTTAACCACATGGGAAATGTTTTTTCTAATGTCTCTGGGGGATGGTTGCCCTTCTCTGGTGCTCCTCAGCCCAGTTCTCATGGATTGAGCTGCTTTGCTGTATGTGGCTGCTGACAGTCCAGCAAATTGACCGGCTGCTCAGCTGGCCATGCTGCTCCCTAACAAGAAATGTGGGTGTTTAGCTGTTTCAGTGTCATTTGTTTCACTTTGGTCGCTGCCAGGCTCGGTCACGTAGCGGGATCCCTCCCAGGGAGGAGCAGGGCAAATCGGGTGGCCCTGCCAGAGTGTAGGGACTCCAGTTTGCATCAGAATTTCCAAACTTACTATATGCTTGTAAAAATGAAATAGTCCTCTAGTGCTTACACACCTGTTTTTTGTCAAGTTTAACATTGTCCTGAATATTTCATTAGTATTTAGGATAGTAGGATTAGTAGGATCGATTTGCTGTGGAATCTACCTTCAGATGCTTGCACAGAGATAGAAGATGCATAGATTTTCATAGGTAAATCCCATTTTTCTTTGCTACTTGTCAGAATACCAAGGGGTTTTCTGTCTCGCCTGTGAAAGCCTGGGCAACCTGAGAGCTCAAAAATTATTATTTAAAAAAAAAAGTCCTCAAAAATGAGGAAACTGACTTAAAAATCATAAGATTTTTTTCAGAGACTGTTCCAAATATCCTTGAATTTTACAGATTTTTTTTTCTTCTGTCCTCTTTTCCTCCTTCCTTTCCTGTGACTGAGCCCTGCCCAGCCTTGAAGAAAAATAAAGCAACTCCCCAGTAGCCAAAAACATTTGTAAATTTAACTCCAAGCTGTTTGGACTATTTGTAGGACTTTTATTGACCCTCCTGATGGCAGCAACCAGGGCCCCTGAAACAGAAAATGAGCAGTGTGTCTGCACCACGCACCAGCTGGGGACTAGCTTCTGCGTAAGCCTGTGGAGGTCCTGAGTCCATCTGGGATGATGAGGCCAGAACGTAAAAGCTTCCTATTTGGAGACCATCCTGGATGCTGCTCAGCTCCCCTCTTGCCAGACAACTGGTTGCTTTGTCTTACATCTAAGAAGTCCCCTAAGTGCAAGAGATGGGGCTGGGCCTATATTTACAAATTTGTTTCAGTTAATATTGGTTCAATTAGCTTTAAACACAGAGGTTTGGGTTTTTTTCTGTCATTTTATGAATTTTCAATGATATTTCCAGTGGCATAGTTTGCTCACAACCCTGTTAAATACTGGCAGGCGTCTGGGGCAACGTAGTCAGTGCTTCTTTCTCCTGAACTGCGCAGTAAACAGCCCATTAGAGTCACAGCTCAAATCAGTGCAAGGGAAAATCCTTCCAATGCTTGCTATGCCAGCCTTGGGCACTTGCTCAGGTGACAGCCAGCAGATGATGCCTGCTGGCAACAAGGGTGCCAGCCTCTGAGCAGGGCTATTTCAGAGGAGCCTGAGGGTCACCCAGGAGAGCAGGACACCCCAGCAGAGAAGACACGTCCCCTCGGCTCCTTGCTCTGTCCCCTGCAGACTGACTGCTCTGCTCTCCGCTGCTGTCTCAGCCCAGCCAGGTGCTTCCCCCTCCTTGGGTGCCTGGTCTGAGCTGGATGGGTACGTGCTGTCCATGTCTGACAAACAACAGTGGTGGTAGCACCGGCTTTTCTTGGCTTTGACTCTTCCTGAAGCTCTCTGCTCCTAGCACCAAGCCGTCAGATGCCAGCTGTCCAAAGGGCCCTCAAAATCATGTGCTCAGGTGGAGGCGATCCTTGCTTTTGCTCATTTGGGGCTCTGCCTTTGCCTCCTGCCATTAGAACATTCGACAGCCAGGTCTTCAGGGTTTTAATCCTTGTTCTACAGACCAAACCACCAGAAGTTTTAGAAGACAGGTGAGATACAGGTGGCATCCCTTGATTCCAGTCTCTGGAACTGCCCCAAACCCGCTGCTGTTCCTGCTATGTGCTCTGGATGCTGCTGGAGACTCTGAGTGACCTCACCTGATTTGGCTGGGTGGTTTATTCTCAGAGCCATCCTGGTCCCTCCTTTTCCCCTGCTCAGGATGTCGCAGCTGGTCTGCAACTGTGGTGCAGAATTGATTGCCAGTGCAGGGCTGGTGCCTGGTGAAGGGGGGAGACGAGTAGGGAAAGGGAGGATGCTTTCCTATCTGGGAATCCAGTCTCACAAGGCATCCCTGAAACGCAGAAGGGAAAATGCAGACATCTGATCCACTGCTGGTGGAAATGATAGCACAGGAGAAGCCTTTAGACAATGGGGTGTGCAGAGACACTCTTCTGCTGGGCACCGTGGGGAGAGACAAGCCTCTGGTCAGAGAAGGTTAAAAACCACATACATGGAGATCCCAGAGCAGTTTCTAACCTCTCTCCACTCCAGTGGAGGGACCATGCTGTACTGGGAACTGCTCTTCCATGGAAAGATGATCAGCTATTGTAGGCAAATTAAATCCGTTAATCCCTTAAATGTTTCCAGTTTTTATTGCAACATGCCGTGTAGTAAATGTGTGCAATTTAGATCCCCAGTGAGCTTCTCTTTGTCAGTACCAGGGGTGATGCTGCAAGTGAAATGCAGATGCCCAGTGTGACAACGACTCAGCTGCTGTGACCCAGAGAGGACATGCCGCGTGGTGCTGTCAAACCTACGAGCCAGCATGTGAACGGCACATGGCACTGTAACACATTTTGCACCATTGCATGTGACGTGAGATTGTGGTTAAGCGTAGAGAGTTTGTAGCTACAGATTAGATTAAGATTATCTGTAAAGACTTTTTTACATATGTTTTCCCTTGTGCCAGACAGCTGTGGGCAAAAGCCTCACTAAGTCTGCTTATCCTCTCTAACAGCTGTTTGTGCCAGTGTGCTGCTTCTGCCACTCGGTGTATCTATGGCAGTTCGTTCTCTCTGCTCAAGTCGTTGTTCCCTGGGCACGGCTGCTCAGAGCATTTGCCTTCCCACATTTCAGCTCCAACTGAAGTGAGCAGAGCCTCCTGCTGAGCTTTCACTGCTTTCATGACCTTAAGTACTCTCTCATGGTCTTGAACTCCAGGTGCACTCTGGATGAGTTGGGTCCTGGGTGTCACTCTGCAACCTGACTCTGAAGGGAATTGATAGGAGATATCCTGTGCTGCGCTGTGAATGCTCATGTTGAGTTGGTTACCTCTTGTCTCTTGCTTTGGTGATTGGCCGTCTCTTCAACTAAGTTTGTCATGATTTCTTGGTGATGCTTTATTAGTTCGTAAACAGCTGCTTCAAATAAAAAAAAAATGCTGAATGCTTGGGATTAGACCAACCAGTTTTTGGGTGGTGGTGGTGAGTTATGTTCTGGTTTAAATATCAGGGGAAAGAAGAGTAATTCTGACATACAAAAGGTAAGTAAGACTACTTTCCCTAGCCAAATTCCTATACCCATTTCTCTTTCCTGAAGCAGCTGAGAACTCTCCAGAGGAATCACAAGCTCTTGTTAAAAAAAAAAACAGGTGACTTTGTCCAGTCCTTGCCCAGCAAGTCCCGAGCCTGGAGTTCTCCTTAGGCAGCATAGCCTTGAAGGAAAGGTGGTTTTCGTCCCAAGGATTCTCAACATGAGCTGTCTATGAGGATCAGAAGAGCAGCAGAAACATGGGTGATGGTACCATGCTGGGAATGGGGTGCCACCAGGAGCCTTGGGGTGCTACCAGCTCCAGTGCCCTGCCCAGAGGCAGTTCACCAGGAGGGCTTTGGGCAGGCCAGCACAGGGCTAAGCAGCCTGCAGCAATACACCCTCCTTGGCTCCTCTCTCCCAGCCTGCTTGTTCTCTGGTCTGCTGCATGGGAAATGTACCTTTTAATAGCTAAGAAGCCTTGTTGACTCTCTGCCCAAAACTTCAGTGAAAGAGGCTCTATCTTTCCACTATACCATCTTTGATAAATCAATACTGTCTAGGCATTGGAGATCCTGGGTAAATGAAGCACTAATTATTAATTTAATAGTCAGAATAAAAATCTCTCAGGTCATAAAAGAGTAAAGGCCACTCCCCCTCAACGGTGAACACAGCAGTAAGTAGAAAGATAGATAGATTGATAGAGTTAATAGATCATTGAAGAGCTGTACCATCTTAACAGATTTTTCTGAAAAGGCTGAAGGCGCCTCTCAGCTCTTTCTGTGCTTTGGGTACTGTCTGCATTTGGTTTCTTAGATCCAGCATCTTCCTTGTGAAGCAAAAATTTATTGCGAGGGAGAACGTTAACAGCAAAAGTTCAAGTACTATAGTCAAAATCTGTTTCCTCTCTTCTTGGAAAGCCCATGCAAAAAAATACACACACACGTAGAAATAAAGCTAAGAAATACACCACTTGGAGACAGAAAATTAAAGTTAAAAGCTGTGGTTGCTCTGCATCTTAATCTAGATGCCCTGGCTAAGGTTTCCTTTTCCATTAGTGCATTATTTAGCAGCTAAAACGTAATAGAGGATGTAAGCTGCAATGCCTAACACAGCCTCAGAGAGGCCCTTTCTGGTAGCAGTTACAGCACTGTGCATACAGACCTGCCACCTGGAGAGCTTACTCCAGATTTAATGAATCACCAAGAAATAAGGGCACGCCTGTGCATGCGTTAGAGATTTTGAACATATGAATGAGGTGGGAACGGAGAGGCCAGACCTACACGGGTATTTTGGCTGTGTAAGATCTTAGCTACAGATGGTACAAAACCCCTGGTGGAATCAAATCAGCATTGTCTGTCTGTCCTTCCTGTGTCTGAAACTCCCCCCGTAGAAGAAACTCATCCTGCTGGCACCTGAGGTCCTTCTGAGGTCCTTCTCATACACCTGTAGGAGTTTCAATAAGGCCAAATGCCGGGTGCTGCACTTGGGTCACAACAACCCCCAGCAGCGCTACAGGCTTGGGGAGCAGTGGCTGGAGAGCTGCCAGTCAGAGAGGGACCTGGGGGTGTTGATTGACAGCTGGCTGAACAGGAGCCAGCAGTGTGCCCAGGTGGCCAAGAAGGCCAATGGCATCCTGGCTTGTATCAGCACTAGCGTGGCCAGCAGGGACAGGGAAGGGATCTTGCCCCTGTGCTCAGCACTGGTGAGGCCGCCCCTCGATGAGTGGGTTCAGTTTTGGGCCCCTCACTCCAAAAAGGCCATTGAATGACTCGAGCGTGTCCAGAGAAGGGCAACGGAGCTGGTGCAGGGTCTGGAGCACATGTCGTACGAGGAGCGGCTGAGGGAACTGGGGGGGTCTAGTATGGAGAAGAGGAGGCTGAGGGGAGACCTCATCGCCCTCTACAGCTGTCTGAAAGGAGGGTGCAGAGAGCTGGGGATGAGTCTTTTGAACCAAGTGATAGGACAAGAGGGAATGGCCTCAAGTTGCGCCAGGGAAGGTTTAGGCTAGATATTAGGAAGTATTTCTTCACAAAATGTGTTGTTAGGCATTGGAATGGGCTGCCCAGGGAGGTGGTGGAGTCCCCATCCCTGGAGGTGTTCAAGACGTGGGTTGACATAGCGCTGAGGGATCTGGTGTAGCTAGGATCTGTCAATGTTAGATTAATGGTTGGACTAGATGATCTTCAAGGTCCTTTCCAACCTAGATGATTCTGTGATTCTCTCCATGCTGTTTCCCTTAGGAGCCGAGGGCTTCTGGAAAATGATCCCAGAGGAAAGTAACACTTGCCAATCAGGAGAACAAATAACAGTGCTTGGACATGTCCTCTCCGTGCTCACCTGGAAGCACCACAAACAGCGTCCATCCCTACATGCTCCATCTAGCACCCTAACTGTGACTGTAGAGGAAGACTAGAGCCCCTGAACTTGTTTTTTGGCACTCGGTAGCTTCCCGGCCAGCCCAAGAGCATCAGTGTTCCTGCAACGTCTAGATGTGCTGGTAAACTGAGCCACCAAAGCAAGACTGTCTGCACAACGGCTTTTCAGAGAGGAGGCACTACTGAGCTCTACACCCAGGAGGTGAAAGGCACCGAGAGCTCTTCCTTTGCGTATTTATCCCCTGAAACCTCTGTTCCCTCTCCTCTGGGCTTCAGGACTGCCTGGGCTCTCCCAGCACTGTCAGGCAAAAGAAACAGCACTGGCTGCAGTTGTGGATATTGATGTGTGCCTATATTCATAGCTCCATAAAGCTATTTTATAGTGATATAATAACCCTAAATATGGGACGTATTGGCAACAGAGAGTTAGCAATTCTAAGTGGACTATCCATAGTGAAATAAATGCCTCCCAGTTATCAATAGAGGAGCTTGATGGAGTCAAGTAAACAGCCGCTTTTCAATATCTCTCTGTTGCAGATTCACAAGGTATCAATATATCTATTGGAGTCCTTTGTGAGTAAGACATAAATCTGGGTGTTTGTTTCCTGGGAACAAATGCTTTATTATTAGCAAATTGTAAAGCAGGGTCTAGGCACTTTGCTAACAAGTGCACGATCTGCAATTCTAATGGCATTTCATCTCCCATCTCACATACAGACGCACGCACACACATACGCCCCTCCAGTAAACACCTCCGTGGGAGTGATTAGTATCTCCTGATGACTGATAGCCAAGCTTTCTCCTCCTGCTTACACTGCCAGTTCAGCTGCTGAAAATAAGATCTGCAATTGCTCCAGGCCTGGCAAAGGAGCACACGAAAGAGCTGGGCAACACTTTCCACGCACAGAGTGGCAGCGGAACGTTTTGACATCTTGCCAGTTTTTCTGAAAAAGGAAGGGAAAAAAAATCCATTTTCATCAGTCCTTTTCTGCGTGTTGTTATTAAAAGTGAATGTTTTTCAGGACCTGTGAGCCAAACAGGCTGCTCATCACCCATGTGGTACAGAGAACAGACAAAGCCTGGCTGCGAGGTGGCTGCAGACATCCCTCAGGGCTCTGCAAATGCCCAGGTTAACAGAGACCACTTGCATTACCTGCCCTGCAGTCTGGACACCCAGACCAGCCTGCCTAGGGAACCCCACTGGGTGATACTCCCCATCTGGGTGGTAACCACCATGAGTTGCAGCAGTTTTGTGAACTTCTCCCAGCCCCTCTCATCTTTCACATGTGCTTTCATCTCTGCCTGAGCCCTGTTTCAAAACGGACCAACCAGAGGCAACAGGCAAACCCACTCCATCCTTCTTACCTCCCTGTAAAGTGGAACTGGCCCAGGAGGCTGCCACAAGATCCTGACAGTGGATGCTGAGGGAGATCCCCTCTCCTGGTTTTCTATTTTCCCAAGGCATCACCATTCCTGGTCTGGGGAGCAACCCAGCGGTGAGCTGTGCAGCAGCTCATCAGATACTCTATGCCATTTAAAGGGGAAAAAAATGCTCTTGTGACCATGAGTTGAAGGGCTGGTGGGATGATATTCAGTCTGACATGAAAAGACTCTCCTGTCCTCCTGGAGATCATCTTCCCTCTCCAGCGACGTGCTGGCTGCGGGGCTGTCATTTCAGGGATACTTCAGAAGTGTGGTTTGCAAAGCTCTAATATTCACAGCAGCTCCTTGGGAGCACTGCAGAAAGGCACCTACCACCCACTCCTCTCGGAGAACAGCAAACACATCCAGATATTTGCAAGCTACATTTGTAATGCTTTGAAACAGCTTTTAAAGTAGATTTTGGTAAACCTATGAGTGATCTTCCTCACTCTGAAACTATTTTATATATTTCCGAGCACATTATCACACATACACAGCCCTTCAGAGATGGCTTCTCCATTGCTTTAGCATGACATCAAGTTTTCTGTGTGATTCACAGACCCTCTGGAGCCTGAGGAAGAGAGCAGCCCCAAGGTCTGTCCAGACATCAAAGGTCCTTCCACACCCAAGAAGTGGGACAAGAACTTCCCAGCCTGCAGTTTTCCAGTGCACATGACTGACAGCCCTTCTCCACAAGGCATCTGTTAGGCCAGATCAGAGATGCCTGCCATGAAAACAGGAAGATAGAGGAGTGTTCACATGAGGCCTTCCCCTTATTCTTTGGTGGCAACTCAGCCAGGGTTAGTATAGGCAAGACAACCAACAAGACACACAGACCAGCTGCTGGGGGACCTGCTTAGTCCTATGGACCTGTTGTCTTCCAGTTTTGATGTGATTAACTGCACAAGAGGAGATGGATGGGATGCATCCTCATACGGGCTCCTTCATGGATACGATTACTGTTCTTGGCTGCTTGCAGCTACGGGACTGCAGCAGAGGTGAAAACGGAACCAAGTACCACAAAAGGCAGAGGCAGGACTGTGAAGTGTGGGAAAGGCATTATGATGAGTGCATTAGCCAAAGGGGCCAGATGGAACAACCTGAGGAGGAGGAACAAGGAACCAGCAGTGAGTCCTGCCCTGCTCCCAGGGCACTGGGCAATAGCAGGGGTAAGACCTCCATCACCATGGTCCCCCATGTGTCCAGTTACAAGGGCTTGTGCCCCAAGGGCAGCTCCTCTCACCAGATGCGATGTGCAGGAGCAGAGGTAGCTCATCTCCCCACCACCCAGGGAAGGAGCTTCCTTCTGTGCTGAAATGCTGAGGCTTTCCACAGAGGCTGTCCCTTCCCTCACTGCTCTCCTCTGCATGCCAGCATCTGCAGGGGTGGCCAGGGGCTGACAGGGGCTGGTCTCCTCCACACCTACCCTGTTCCTGCACTGTTCCCTGAGCATTACTCCTGCTCGCTGTCAGAGATGCAGCTCTGGCCGTGGACAGCCTTGGCACCATGCTTCCTCCGCTCCACACCAATTCATGGGGAAGGCCCCTTCAGCTGTGCCCATCATCCCAGAGATGCCCAGGACAGCAGCGCATTTTTAACACTGCCTTCTGCCTCCAGCCCGTCTACTGCTTGTGCCCAAGCCAAAGCTGTAAATATGCCAAAAGCGGTTATTTCCACCAGACTGTGGGCAAAGCCCCTTTTCCTCAAGGTACCACTCATGGAGAAAAGAAGCCAAACTCACAACTCCTGCAGCATGAAGATGCTCAGGGGTCTCTTGGTGGCACCTGCAGCTGCCTCTCAGCCTTGTGCCCTGTGGCTGATGCTTTACCTGATGTATCCAACATCGCATGGGTCAACACACACACACGGTCTGTGCCAGGCACCTGGCAGCACCATGCCAAGCTACTGAAAATGCTGCGTTTGTTTGAAGGAACAGAGGCAAACAGCGGAGCAGAAAGCAATGTCATCCCCTCATCCTGCTGTCCCTTCCGCTCCGGGAAGGCCTAATGCAATTCCTCTTCTCACCGCACAGATGGCGTTAAGCCGTGCTCTGCAGTTTGCTGTGTACCAGTGCTGAGCAGCACGCTCGCGCGTGCATGGGTTTGTAAGGCCAGATATATATACATATATAAATACATATCTGAAAATGTTGTGTTTTGATAGTGATCAGCTATTGGTGACTTGAGTGATTTCTCTCTGTTTCATGCTCAGCTCTGTTATGCTTAAGATTCACTTCACCACTGTGACCATCATCTCCTGCCTCACCTCTCTCCTTTATAGTCCCTAATAAGGGCACTATCATTTGTACCTCCGTACCCTGCTTGAGATAAGTGCAGAGATGTATCTCGCCTTTGTGTTACTCAAACAATGTGCCCGCATTGATGCTCTCTTGCTTCCTCTGGGGCAGCATGGTCGGATTACCAACACCCTGCCAGGCTCAATTTTCTCTGCCAGCTCCCCCCAGGTCTGGCCCGCTGTTTCCTTGAAACTTGTCCTGTACTTTACTTTGAATGCAGCAGGGAGTCAGAATTACGCCCACTGTTCCCTTCTATTCTTGGCCCTCCGCTTCCCTCACCTCCCAACCAAAATCTGTTCGCCTTCTGAAAATGGCTTATATTTTCTGACTGCGAGAAAGCATCTCTCCCACAGGGGTTGCGGTGCCATTGGCTGTCACACTTCAGAGCCGAGCAGCCTGGGGCAGGGGTCTGCCCCCTTCCCCTCCCTGACCCCTCTCTCCAGCCATGCTCAAGTGGCAAGTGGCTGATCTGCCCTGTGGCAGCAGGTTTTGTGGCTCCTCCAAGCACTGTTTGTTGCATTTATTGCTTGTTTTATGCCAGCATTGCTAAATTTACTGGAGACATCACTGGGAATTATTGGTGTGTCCGTATTTTTCTCCTTTAATGCTTGTGATTGCTGGGTGAGGCGGAACATGCTATTTGTCCCCTTTCCAAACAACGTCTCTGTCGAATCAACAAGAACAGATTATTCATCTGCTGCAGGAGGCTAATTGCAAACAATCGTAAAACAAAATATTATTTCATTGCAAAGTAATGGACAGCACTGTCTCTGTACCATATGGCACCCTAGTTCAAACACGGCCTGGTCTGGCCACCTGAACACGGCCCTTGTGCAAGCACTCTTCCACTTGCTTTAGGGGTATTGATCTAATGGGACATTTTCCTCAGCAAGGCAGCAGCAGAGAGCCATTATTCACAGCCCAAGGAGAGCACCTGCAATGTCAGAGCAGGGCGACTTACATCTGAGGAAAAGCGAGAAGCCCCAAGCTCACACTAAGGCACAGCTGTAACACCTGCACCAGCTCCCCAGAGCTTCTGAACCTCTGCCTGCAGCATGGGAAATTGTGAGGTGCTCTCTGGTGTTTTGAGATCCCTGGAACAAAACCCAGGTGGAAAAAAACCCAAATCAGCATCCTTGACTTGACCGTTTTACAATCGTTAGCCAAGGGGTGGCACAAACATCAGCACCCAGGAGTCAGGGCAAGGAGGAATATCATGGAGGCAGCTGTGGGGACCCTTCAGTTCAAAAACGTTGTGGCAGGGTTTTGCTGGAGATTTGTGTATCTCTTGCTCACCACATCCTCCAGCGTTCATGGTTGGACCTCACCTCTTATGATGCACTGTGGCATTTACCCTTGATGAGTGGCTAGCATGGTGTGCGTGTCCCTGCGTGTCTCCACCTGGTCAAGAACTGGTCAGCACGGCCTCAAGGAGTCCTGGTTTTATAGGAGATGGGAACAAGAGACATCGGGCTCACAATTCTTACAGCCGCTGATAGGTCTCTAAATCTAGCAGCTGGTTTCCAGATAGTCAAATTTTCAATGAGAAGAACTGATTTCCATGGGACGCTGAGTCTTCCCACAGAGAAGCATTATGTTTACCTCCAGCCTTCTGTCTCTTCCTGAAAACCACTTTCTTTAGGAAACTACGTGGGCACTTCATTTTTCCTGGGGACACACTATGTAAGAACAGGCTTTTAGTCATATCTCCATCCTCTTAACTGAAATATGAAAGGGTGGGTGACTGAGTGGCCACCAGATCAGTGGGGTTCACGAGGTGGTCTAACCCAGGAGGTCTTCTAGGCTCAGGCCACTGCCAAGACCACCACCCCCCTCTCACTATACATGGCAGTCTTTTTTGCCAAAAGCTCACTTCCATGGGTTCTTCTCACCACTTCCTACTTTACTCCTGTGAATCAGGTGCCCAAATGTTCACCTGCCTTTTGTCAACAGAGCAAAGCCATTGCCCTGACAGCAACATTTGTAAAGTCTTCATTAAGAGCTGGTTGAGCAACATTGCCAGCATTTTCTTTGGGTTATTTCTTAAAGCTGACATGGTCTTTGTAAAGCCTCAATAGTTTCATCACACATCTCCCTGAAAAATCATTGTGGTCCAGAGCAGCAATAATGCAACAGTAATCCTGTGGCTTGGTGATTAGTGTTAGCTGTGCTGTAAGACAGACAGCTCCAAAAGACCAAACACTGGCATTTGGGGAGATCATGGTAGTTTGGGACAATAATTGCCAAAATGGATCAAGAACAAATCCACCAGATTTGAGCTCAACGTTCAAGTATTACTGAATATAGAGCAAGTTTTAGGACAGAAAATAAGGTGTGAGAAAGTCCAACTTGCCACAGATTCTCTCCAGGTGATGTCTGGGGTCACATTTAATCTAAAACCTTCTTATATTGTGAGAAATACATTGTTGGCATGATCAGGGATGGAAAATTCTGCTCTGAATTTTGCACTTCCATATATCAGCTCAACATCCCCCACACTATGCTTTCAGGTAAACATGCACAAGAATTTTAATTGTTTAATTCTAAGAAAAGAAGACAATAGTGCCTCACACATTTCTGTGAAACACCTTAACACATTCCAGTCCAGTCTGCTCATTTACATGTTGAGGTTTGAAGACTTGTGACTGCACTACGGTTTTTAGAAAACAAAAGAGCCAGACTGTAGCATCTGGAGATCCATGGGGCACCAACAGCCAAAATCACAAAGCTGATCTGACCCAGCTGAAGGTCCTGCATAGGAGGACCCATACACAGCTCAAGCCACTTCAGAGGGAGCAAACTTTGCAGATGACTGAACAAATAATCACTGCCATATCCCAGATTCCTATCTTGCACCTTCCTCCAGCTCCATATGTTTCTCTTTACCATGTACAGTTTTTCTGCTCTTTAGCCAGTTTCTCATGCATCAAGCCATGCCAAGTCCTACACTCATCAGAAAGAGTGCATGGGCATGGGACACTGAATCCCTCACATCATTCAGACACAGCCTGCTCATAGTCCCCATCATCTAGACTGCCCGAGTTCAGTAGTGTTCATCCAGTCAGATGTGCCCTCAGGAAACCTCAAGCTACTCTTAGGGAACTCATTTTTCTTGAGGGCCAACTTCGTCTCCTAAGAAGATTTCCAAAGGATGGCTGGGCGCAGTTCCTGGTTCATCACACAGGTGGGCTCCAGCATCCAGCTCACATGCCCTTATTCAGGAATGCCATGTCATGACAGGGCACATCTGTATGTCCCACATGTTTTGGTCCAGCTGGCAGGTCTCCCTTGCCTCCAGCCTGCGCTGCTCCTCTATCCCTTAGCTGTGTGCTCTCTGTTCCCTCCCATTCCGCATCCCACCTCTGTTCGGGTTCCTGCTCCAGGGTGGTTCCCTTTCCTCCATCTCTCTCTGATGATGGCAGCAGAGAGAGGGGAAGAATCCAATTTTTGGCCTGAAATAGCCTTACCTTCACTGTCTTTGGACAACCCATGCAGCTGGTTCATATTTGGTAATAAATCCACATCAGTTGGGAGTGTTGGCCAAGTGGTGATAGGACACCCTTATCTGCCTCACTGTCATTGTGCCTGCCCCCAACACAGCACTGCTTAAGGTATAGGAGCGTCCCTGGAAATCTCTGCAGGCTCTGGAGGGTTTCAAGTTAAGACATGAGCTAGGAGAGTAATCTGAAATGAATAATTTATTTTGGTGAATTTTCCTTCCCTCTGTTTACAGATTGTCTAGGAGCAGATTGCAGCTTTCGCACCTCAATTCATTATTGGAAACTATTTGCAGATAGTTCCTGGTCTGCAACTCATTTGCTAACTCTGTTGGGAGTACTGCAGATCTGAAATCAGAGCTGTTTTGATTGGTCATGTGGTACTGCCATGCTCTCATTCCTCCATGAGATATATGTGACGTTCAGAATCAGGCTGTAAGGGCAGATGCTCCTAGTCACGAATTAGATGTTCATTTTCTGCCAGCGCTCTCCAGTAGCCCTTCTGCATGTCCCTACAACTGCCCCTGCCAGGACATCCATCAACATTAAGAGAGTAGGAGTCAGCCTTAAAACATAAATGAGTAACCCTTTCTCATCTTAAACTGGAAAACAAACAAACAAACAAACAAACAAAACCCAAACCAATTAGGAGAAACCATCTCTCAGTAACTCAAGGCAGAGAACCAATATGCAGCAACGTCCATCCAGGATTGGCACCATCACAGTGGAGACACTGTTGGCTTGGAGGAAAACAAAAAGCTGACCCTTTTAAGGATCACATGAGCTACAGCCCACGCCACCAGTATGCGGTACCTGGGAACTGCAGAGCTCCTGAAAGGCAGAACTGTGAGCAGTTACAGGACCTGGAAGGTGACCCCAACTGAATCATACTGGTGTGGTTGTGATGGAGCGGCCATTCTTCAACTGCTTCTCTCAGGAGTCTTCTCACTCCTTGGGCACTGACTGTGTCCTGGTGGTCTAGGGATAGCCACGGAGTATATGCAGGATCTGGTCACCAAGTCTTACTTGAAGGGGCACAGGGAGGGATTTCCACTCCAAATACCTGCTTGTTTTGGATGCTTTATTCTTCTGGAGGTTTGGCATTCACACGGCTGTGGATGAGAGCTGCTGGAGAGCAGCAGTGCAGAAAGGGAGAGGCCATGACTCTGTTGGGCTCCTCTGGACCAGGTCACTGGGTGGGCCTGCGAGATGCACAGCCATGCCAGTTCAACCCAGCCCTCATTCACTCTGCGGGCAACGCATATGGAGTGCACAGGTGTCCCCTGGTTCAGCTCCATGGAGGAGAAGGTTTTACCCTTGGTCCATGTTTGGACTTTTGCTCCCCTTCTACCCACTCCCCTTGGCACTCTCTGCACACGCTGATGAGAATCCTCCACCCTCATACGGTCCATGCAGTCATGAATCCTATCCAGTCCATCATTTGGAAGGAAAAAAACCCATTCTGCCCAGAAATCCAGGGGACCAACCTACTCGAGCCTCTGATAAGGCCAGACACTCAGGATGTGGAGACATTCTCAGCAGAGCCTACAAGTACCCCAATCCACCATGTAGGACCCTACTCTGAATCAAGAATCTGGCCAGGAAGTCACTGAATAAACCTCTTAGGGATTTGTGTTCCTTCTTCAAAGTCCACTTAGCATTTTTGCCTGTTCCTCGTTGCTTCACAGTCAGTGCAGAGCGAGCTCAGGGCAGCTCCATGCAACGTGCGAGCTCTCATCCAGCTAAGTTCCCCTAAGGCTTGAAACAAAGCAGCTTTCTGCAAGAGATGCCTGAATAAATCTGTGGCCCCTCCTGCATGGCCCTATGATGCTCTGAAGGATTCTTGGCGCATCCCAATCTCAGCAGCACCGCCAGGACCAGGTGGGAACCTTTTACTGCATGACGAGAGGGGATTAATGTGTCAGGCTGAAGCGAGTGCTGAGATGATTTGCAGGAATAACTCGTCCAAGCCGACCCTATTGCTCAGACAGAAGAGGCCTGAAATCTGAGAGAAATCACGAAGTAGAAGCTATGAGGCTCATAATTCACCTTCCTGGGAGAGGTAGCATCCGTGGGGAATCACTGGCTGTGCAGGGGGTGGATGCACTGAAAGAGGGGAAGCTTTTCTCACTCTGACTTCCCCATCCAGGCTCTGCAAGGCTCTGGCGCAGTTTTTCATGGCAATAGGAGCAAAACAGCACATAAGAACAACACAGATATGCAGTGCCTTTTCCTGAACTGACGCAATATGGTAATGAGCTGAGACAGTTGACAGAGATGGAGTGTTGTGCCCGCTATAGGGGGTGGATGGTTCAAGCCAGGCAAAGCTCACGCCAGGGCCCAGGACTCAATCAGCATGTCTCTGGCGTGACATCTCTCACTGCAAAGGAGTCTAGGAGTGGCCAGCCATGCTTCAGTCTTCTGGTTACTGGGCTCTCCCTGCAGTGTGCTGTTTGCTCATACAGCCATCGGAGGCATTCTGGTACCCAGGACACATTGCTCAGTGGGGTATCCTACTGCAGGAAACAAATCAGACCTAATGTGTAACCTGGGACTGTTTATATATATGTATGGCTCTATACATATGTATATGTGCTCATACATATATATATATATATTTGTTGTGCAGGTGGGATGATCCAATATTCCATTCTTGGTAGTCTAGTCTGCTGGAAGAGTCACTCTGTCAGCACACACCTTATCTGCCCACTGGTGTGCATCAGTTCAAATCTCAGAAGTGGAGCGGTAACTACACTGAGCATCTGGATAAAGCGTGTCAGCACAGTTCATCCTCATGTGTGCAAATCTGGCCAAGGAGCCTTAATGATGTAGAGCCTCCCTGTGCCTCCATGTTTGGCAGTCTGCGGGGTATGTGTTTCAGCTGCAGAAAATGTCCAGGAGAGAGCCATGATCTATGTGCCCTTCATATAAGACATCAGGTAGATGATATAATACATAAACTATGTCAATAGTCCCAGTGTTGGTGGGTCCGGGGAGCCCTTTCAAATTGGTATTTGAGAGTCTGATCTGCTGTCTGCCTATGCCTGTCCTCAGAGCAGATGAAAACTACTTCAAGACAAGGTCTTCCTGGATGTCCACAAGGATGACTTGTCCAGGGGTTCAAGGGGATCCTTATCTAGTGGAGAAGGTAATATTCCCTGACCTGCTGATTGCCCATGCTGCGTTATGCACCATGTGCTCATGGCTGTTCCTGTCTCCTGCAAGCACAGGCAGACACACCTAGGCACAACACCAGACAAACTGGCCTTTTATTGCCCTTTTTCTGCTTCCTTGTTCCTCCAAGAGATGTTTTCAGGTGCTCACATCCACATCAGACACAGGACAGGTGCAGCCACAAGGCAGTGGGGAAGAAATGTAAAAAGCCATTACTGGATCAGCGCAAGGGTAAAAGCCACACTTTATTTAATATTGGGATTCAGGAATCAACTCCATTAGGTCCTATTCAAAAAAAGAGGTGGGTGTGAGCATGGCAAAGGGCAATGGCTTCCCATTTTACGTGCCCTCTCTATTTCTTCACATGCACCTTTCTTCCACCTTCTCCTCAGCACCCTTAGACCCAGGAATGTGCCCTAAACACATGTTAGAGCCGCTCTGCTCACAAACAGAGGTTAAAGAGAGCAAGTGAACGGCTGACACTTTGCAAACAAGACTCGCAATCCAAAGGAAGAGAATTGATCTAAGTGTGATTAAGCATTAGGTAAAGACGAACATGTAATTATCCAGTCAAAGCAAGGTGTCTCTTGATCTCGGTGAATGCTGGCTCCTTGCCAAGCTGCAAACGAGCTGCACAGAATTACTCGTGCTGTAACTGCAAGCCACCTTAGTTCCCCTAGGAGATCTCCTGCTTGGGAGACTCCTTCTCCTTTACGCAGTCCTTGCTAGGCAACGCTTAGACATCTTGGGAAATGGAGAGCGCAAATGTCCAACATGCAGGCACGGAGGGAGAGTCAGGCTCCTGTACCTTGTAACATGAGCTCGGAAAGCAAGTTGGCATCATACTGCACTTTGCATACCAAGGTCACAGCCACCATGTTACTTCATCGTGACCTGTGTGTAACAAACTGTTGAGTCTCAAACCAGCCCAAAGCGGTTCAGGAATCTGCAAGAAAAGTCAGCTGCAGCCCTCTACAGATGTGCTTTCTCCATTTCAAGATTAACCTTTCAGAAATGTCAGCCAAACAGCCACATGCAGCCAGCTGCCTTCCTGGTAGAACATGTAATTTTCGGCCTTGTGACTATAGCTTCAGTTAACTCCTTCATTGCTCGTGTTCACCTTCCAGCCCTCTCCCAGACAATTCCAGCTCCAGGGTCCTTTTATCTGCAGCGATCTTGATGCTCTGCACGTAGGTGACCTCTCTCTCCTGATGGACCACTTGGGATGGCAAAGTCAGAGGGCACTATTGAAACATGAGTGCTTGAAGGTGTGTTTAAAAGCAAGGAGCAGCATATTCCTAACCTGTGGTACCTGGACTGTCACTGCAGAAATAGCAGGGCAGGGTAGGATCATGCTCCCTCCCCAGAAGATGTCCACAAATCAACAACAAGGCACGCTGCCAGCAGATTGCATAGATTTCTCCTTGTCTCTTCCTCAGACCTCACTTTTCTATTATCCCTGACACCCCCAGACATCCCTTCTGTTCCTTCAGAGCAGACCTGCCACAGACTGGCCCAAGCACCCAAAGGACACAGCTGTGTTGAAGGCCACAGTCCCATCTGAGGGTCCCAGCCTTTGGCCTCGTGGGCACAGTGCTCCCTCAGCAGCATGTTCATTAAGTGCTGCCTTGGGCTGTGTGTAGTAGGACTCACAGAGAAGAAAGGGGCCGTACGATGCCCAGCTGTAGTATGTGCAGGTAGGGCAGGGGTGCAGCACACACTGGTTAGGGTGTGGGCATGGATACAGAAGGGGCAGGGATACAGCTGGAGATCGCCCTTATGCACAGCAAGTAGAGGGAACAGCGCATGCAAGGCAAAAGGAGTAGGGAAGGTAAGTGTATGCCTAAGCTGGGATGCAATTCAGGTATGCAGGCTAGAGGTGTAGGAAGGAAGAGAACTAGGAAACATCCCTGCACCCTTGCACTCTGGAGGGGCAGAAAGAGAGTGCTCAGAGGGCCAGGCAGCCCCCTGCCCTCCCCAGGTGTCATCTCCCATCTCCAGGGGAATGGAGGAGAGAGGCTCAAGACATTAGGACCATTTTAGAGGGTGTCTGGGTGGCTACAGTTCTCCTGGATCATTTTTAGGTGGGATTTCAAAAGCTAGAAAACTGCAAGTGAAAACTAGCAGGAGAAGTGGGAACTGGAACGGTTGGTGGCTGAGGAGTCTGATGTAGGCACACTGTCTGCTCTGCAAGGTTTGCAAGGCAAGGTAACAAGGTGATGCATAATTGGGCAGGCTTATTTGCGCTCCTCTTTGTGATCTGAACCCAAAGAGCTTAGCTGAGAAGAAGACTGTACCCCACAGCCCTCATAACTCCTCCTTTATGCTTCTTCCCCAGCCTGGCTCCTGGTGCCACGCCTCTGAGCCAAGCTCTGGAGGCAGCTGCCCCCAGACTCTCCACACACCTAGTCCTGGCACCAGCACTGGTGCATGGGCATTCCTCAAAGCACATCCTGCTTCCAGCTGCTTCTCAGCAAGTTCCCAAAATGCAGGCCTTGAAAGAGGAGTACTACTGCATATGAGAACGTGGCTGCATTTGGCAGGCTTTGCCCTGTCCTGGGAAAAGCCAGATTCATCTTTATTCTGATGGTGGTGCTGAAGGTCCTGAAAGATCTGCAGGTGAGGTAGGTCCTGCTCTGACTCCCAGATCCCAACTTGGGGCCCATTCCAGAGCTTTGCCAGTCACAGTCCTCCTGCTCTGGTCCTGGAAGCCCTGCATCCCAGCATGCGCTGCTTCTATTGACCTGCCCATATATCCTGATGGCAACCTTTCCCCTGCTTTGCTCTTAACACTTTGGTTGCAGATAAAATGTCAGCAAAAGATATCTAGAAGACATCTGGAAGCCATACCTCCCCAGCACCTTTGGACAGCTGAGGCTGGCTGCATAATTAAAGCCACGCTTGGTAAACTACCTCCATCTGGCTCAAATGTCCAGTTAGTTCTTCCTTTGGTTGTACTTTTTTTTTTTTTTTTTTTTTCCCCATAGATGATTGTGGTGTCAGCATGAAGTACCGCACAGATCTTTGGGTGAGATGAGATGGATTACTGTACACAGGAGAAACAGTTTCCTGGCTCATCTTGGAACAATGCCTACACAGAAAGATGCAAACTGGGTAGGCCTTCAGGAGACGTGGTTATGGCACGAGCCCTGAGCGCGAGCTGCTTTAGAGATGGACAATATTAGGGTGACAAGCTGTAAGAGAGGAATGAATATTCAACAGCATACATATACCTCTGTGCACATCGATAGATACACATTCACGTATCTGGTCGTGCTTTGAAACCTGTCACTAGCAGGGACAGAGCCCCCATGTCTTCATGTTCAAGATATTCTGCTTTTCTCTGGCACCATCCTTCCCTCCTCCTTTCCCCACCGAGCAAATGAGTTCACTTAATAAAAATTCGTCTTTCTGCTTCCCAGGACAACTGCAGATGGGAGCCGCCTATGCAGCAGGCACTTGTCCGCTCCAGGACAGGGAAGGAGGGAAGCCTGCAGGAGGGCTGAGGAGGATGGGAAAGCCAGCTGCACCCTGCCTCATCTAGCGCCAGTGTAAACCTCCTGCTTTTTGGGTAAACTGAGGTAAGCTGTTGTCCTTCCTGTACACAGGAGAGTGATCCCAAAAGAGCAGGGATGTGGCGAGAGGGCTCAGACACGCCGGAGGGGAGGAAGAGCTCTCCTTTTCGGACTCTCCCCAAGGGCCTGTCTTTACCCTCCGGGGGAGGCAGCAGCTCCGCACCCGCAGCAGCAGCACGGCCTGGCCTGGCCAGCGCCGCGGGGAGGGGTGATGCTGCGCCTGCAGGGCTCTCCCGCCGCCTCCCCAGAGCGCAGCCCGGCTCCAGGGGACCGCAGCGGGGGAAAGACCGTCCGCCGAGCCCCCCAGCGCTCCGCTGCCTCCCGGCGGGACTGCCCGGGGCCGGCACCCCCGGGGACCCCGGGCCGGGCCGTGCGGGCGCGGCTGCGGCGGGAGGCGGCGGGGAGCGGGCCGGGGCGTCCCTCTCCGCGGCTTCCTTTAGGTGGCACCTCTCCTCCAGGAATGAGCCGCCCGCAGCCGCCCGGCCCCTCGCAGCCCTGCCCGGGCCGCGGCCGCGCACCGCGGGGGCTCCGCCGCGGAGCCGCCGCCGTCGGAGCGGCCCCTGCGCGCTCCGTCTGCCCCCGGAGCGGCCCCTCCCTCCCTCCATCCCGTGCCCGTCTCCCCCGTCCTCCCTCTCACTCCTCCAGCCAGTAAATCCGATCTAGGCTGATTCCTCTCACGTCAAACCACATGATCCCATAAAACATTCATCGCCTCTCCATCCCTGCGCCCCGCTCGCTCGCTCCCGGGATACAGTGCAGCAGGCTCCGCGCTCCCCGCCGCCGCCGCCGGCTCTGCCGCCGCGGGATCCGCCGCAGCCCCGGCCCCGTGCGTGCGGCGGGCGGGAGGGAGGAAGGAAGGACGGAGGGAGGAGGCAGGCAGGCAGGCAGGCAGGCAGGGAGGGGGAGCCTCGCCTGGATGCTGACTCCAGCTCGGGGGCTGCTCATTCCCCCGATGAGCGAGGGCGCCGGCACAGGGAGAGCCCCCTCCCCGTGCGCCGCCGCTGCGCGCTCGGGCTGAAGTTTTGTACGAGGATCTGCCCCGCTTTCGCAAGGATTGTACCGCGGCCGCTCGACTTTGCGCCTCCAGACGTG
Organism: Strix aluco; assembly: GCF_031877795.1. Classification (NCBI taxonomy): domain Eukaryota; kingdom Metazoa; phylum Chordata; class Aves; order Strigiformes; family Strigidae; genus Strix; species Strix aluco. The sequence goes on along the minus strand of NC_133948.1, from coordinate 16,153,073 downwards.
CCTTCCCCGACCCCTAAGATGAAGAGGGCGATAGCTGAAGGTACGTGCGTCCCCGTCGGCGTCCCCGTCCCCTCCCCCGCCGGGGCTCCCCCGCTCCCCGGGGGGCGGCAGGGCAGGGCGAGGCGGCCACGTCCCCAACTTCGTACCGCACCGGGAACTTCCCTCGCTGCAACTTTTTTTCTTTTTTTTTTTTTTTTTTTGTTTTCCCTCTTCTCTCCCCGCGGAGTCGGCGGGAGCGGCCAGGTCCCGCCGCGGGGGAGAGGGGCCGGACCCGGGGGGGCCGGGCCGGGCTGGGCTGGCGGGGTACGGCGGGAGCCGGGCGCTCGGCCCGGGAGAAGCGGCGGGGAGGGCGCGGGGGGAGCGGGAGCGGCGCGTCTGCAGGAGCGGAGGAGAGGCGAGGCCGGAGGGGAGCGAGCACCGGGCTGCGCCCCGGCACGGCTCCAGCCGCGGAGCAAGGCGGCGGGATGGGAGAGCAGCGGGATGAGCCCCCCCCTCCAGCCCCAGCCCCGCGAGGTGGGATGGAGGGGGGGTGTGGTACGGTCGGCCGCCCCCTGCCTCGGCTCGGCCTTGGGGCGCCCGGGCTCCCCCCGAAGTTGGAGCAGGCAAAGTGCCGCCGGGGGGGAGCGGCATCCCGCGCTCTCCAGCCCGCACCCCGCGGGGGCACGGAGCCGCTGCCCCGGCGGAGGGGGCCGTAACGGCAGCGCCCGCGGGCCGGGAGAGGGGATGGTGCCGGCGGGGGAGCAGCGGCTCCGCTCCCCGAGCCCGGCCGAGGAGCCGCGGGCCGCGCCGGGCCCGGCCGCCTGCGGGTGCCCCAGGCCGGGGAAGTTTGCGGAGGCTCCGGGCGCCCCGGAGGGACGGAGATTACCGGGGTGCGGCGGGGGTGCCCCGCAGCGCCCCTCCCTCAGGGGCTCCCCGGCATCGTCTCAGCCCGGTGTCCTTTAGCCAGTGGCCGGGATGAGCTGGGGGCGCAGGGGGGGACCCCCACGTCAGCTCGCCCCGCCGGGGGAGAGGCACACAGCATGCGGCGAGGCCGGCCCGGCCCGGCCGGATCCTCGGGCTGAAAATAGCCCTTTTTCGTCCGCTTTGGCAGCCCTGGCCATAGTCTTTGCTTCCCGGCGTGGAGGGGCTGGAGCTGCGCCCCGCGGTACGGTCGTGGCTTGGCCCCTTTGAAACCCGAAATAAAGACCTACATTCAGAGGAACACATGCTCTCTCACGCTGCAGGTTCAGACCACTTGGAGAAGCATGTGTCACCCAGGTGTGATTGCTGGAAACCCAGCCCACCGGTTGCGATTTTTAACTCGAGTGATCAACCCATTGTAGGAGTCCACTGCTGTCCAGGCTGCTGGTCGAGGCATGCGGAGCCTCCTGCTGAACGGAGGCTCTTCCCATGTGTGCCATCGCCAGCTTGCTTCCTGTTCCCATCAGTGACACAAATAGAATATTTTCTTTTTTTTTTTCTTTATTTCGGAGGGCAGTCTGGCTGATTTATTTATGGTGATCAAAGGACATACCCAAGCCCTGATCCAAACGGGCACACCGCCTCCTCTAGAGAGTTGGTATCATTTTTAAATCTGAAATGGCCAATTTATTCCTGTTTGGGAAACACCTTGGGAGCAGGTTGCAGCGTTAGCTTCTCCTGCGGGCCCTTAGGGGATACTGATATTTCTGCATCCATTTGCTGTCTGCTACACCGTAGCCTGGTGCATGAGCTACCCTCTGATTTGAACCCGGTGGTTGTGTGGTTGTGCACCACCAAGGCGGTGGTGTGGGCTGTCTGGGCACCGTGATGCTGTAGGACGGCTGTCAGCTGTGCAGAGCCGTGTCCAGGTGTTGGGTGTGGTACAGGCACCCAGGGTAGCCTCTCCCCCGCCGTTCGCCATCCTGCTGCAGCACAGCACTTTCTCTACACTGTGACATTTCCGGCTGCTACCAGCGTAATGGGAAGCAACACAGAAGATAATGAAATATAAAAACTGTGTGACAATGGCTTTATTTATAGAACAAGGTTTTGAGGGGTCTGGGTTTGAATTATTTTTTTTTTTTCTGCAGTTTGTGAATTGCTCCTGTGAGAGGCTGGGTAGCTTGGATTGCTGGTAGGAGTGACTGTAAAGTCCTTGTGAACCTTGGGAGATTATGATTAGATGAGTGACCATCCTGCTGTATCTGGACTACATTTCCCACCGTGGGCTGCCAGGATACTTCAAGTGCCTTGTAAGCCAGAAATAGCCACCAGGGACAGTTTGACAGGCAGAGCTTTTGCCTGGTGTTCTCAGCACTTACTGCCTTATTAACACAATTTATTTGTATTGAAGGAGGTCTTTCTGTGCTTGTTCTAAAATTTATTTTTTTAAAAAAACAAACACAAACCCCTGTAATATGAGGACCTACACCAACCTCAGAGACTACTTATGCACTGATGTGAGAGCATCTCTTTCTGAGAGAAAACACCATTCATCATTGTATTATTTTATATTTCCTTTCTCTATAATATTCATTTTTTGAAAGGGGCCGCAGTATTTCCTGGGCTTGGTCCCCACTTCCCCACCAGGCAGCACACACCTCAGACCTATATTCGGTGGGACCATCAAAGGGGGTGTTTAAAGAGGTTTTCTAAAGAGGGATATCAGGGCAAAAAGGTGGAGGTGCCATTGCACTGCTCCATGGCTGGGCGTTGTATCAGTGCAGATGTCGTTGTGTCCCTGCTGGTTCTGTGATGTTTTCCCCACTAAGAGCGCTAGAGAAGGCTGGTCCAGGAAATAAGTTAATTAGAAGAGGCGAGAAAGCTGCTGCTGCTCTCTCCGCTGCTGTGGCTTGTGGGCAGCACGTGCCTGTGCTGCTCACCACCCGCACAGGGAGCATGGCAGTCTCATCTCAACAAGCCAGGTCCTTCATTAATTACCTCCATCCCGTGTTCAGATGCTCTGGGCTTCGCTCGAGTAAAAACCTCCCGGGAGCCTTCATAAGTGCCAAGGAGTTGGTGGTGGGAAGGAGCAAGGGGAGGAAGGGGACAGTTTGCTACACAGCTGAGATGCCTCCCTCTGCTTTCGTCTGCTACATGCCCTGCTCAGGGGGCTTGGAAAGAGAGGGCAGGGGAATGGTTGTCTGACCGTCCTCTTGGTCTGGTGGCTCACCGTGGAGTTGGAACCTGGGGGTACACAACTCGCATCCGCACAAATATCTTGATAACTCAGTGACAATCAGTAATGAAGGCCTTGTGCTGTCTGATCTTCTGGCACCAGCGATGACTTTGGCCATTAAAGCCTTCCAAAGGAATAAGCAAAACCTGCAAAATCCAGCAGCACCTATGTGAATTTTCTGCCACCTTCAGCTTGGAAGCAAGTGAGGGAGACTGTGAGATGGGGGCAGGGAAGGGGAAGGATGCTCCAAAGGCCAGCTCTCAGGCATGCTGCTATGCACCCTGCATGCACAGTGATGCTGGCTGTGGGGAACTGTTGCCTGTGCTGGAAAGCACACTGTCTTCCTTCCCTTCCCATCCTTTGGAGTCTTGAGGCAGAGGGAAAATCAGTTGAGCCAGAGCCTCGGCACAAAGCAGGACAAGGAATACTGCAAAGAGCTGAGCTCTAATCTCTGCTCCGAGCCTGCACACGGCTGCTGTGCCACTTGCTCACACAGCTCAGCCCCGCCGTGCTGCAGGGTGCATCCCGCTGGAGAGGCTGGAGCTGCAGTCCCAGTGCAGGATTCACCCTGCGCATCCAGCTGGAGGCGGAACCGAAGGAAGAAGAAAGGAGATGGTCTCATTAGGTGTGCATTCTCTTCCCCTTGGATTTGCAATGCTTTCTGCTGCTGTCATCTTCATTAAGACATATCTCTGAGTGCCAAGCTCTTCTTTTGATGTTCCTAAAGGGTTTTTTTTTTTTTATGCAGGAGGCGTGCAAACGGTGGAATAGGAGTATCCTCTGCCACTGCAAAGAGGTGTCGTAAGAGGCAGCATCACAGTATGGTGCCTGCAAGGCTTGGGAGTTGCACTAGGGCCTCTCCCTCCTGTCCAGGCAGAAAGCTTTGTGTTGTGTCCTAGAGCCAGATGGCTCGCTCTGGGATTTGTGAGTAACGGGGTTTCAGGACTTCTTCATCACAGACACACACAGAGGTGTGGAAGTGAGGAGGGAAGCTTGGGATCTACAAAGCCCAGCCTCTCCTTCCCTTTCATGCTTGTGATTGCAACTCCTGGAGTTTTCCAGAGACTGAGGGAAAAGGAGACAATTGTACTGAAAAGTCATAATCAGCTAAAAGAAGCAAAAGGGTGGATCCTTCCATGTTTGCCCAGAGATGCCGAAGCAATTCATACAGACTTCGCTAAAATGTGCAAACTCACCTCAGCCTGCACTGGTGTCTGACTGCGGCTATCGGGACACACAGCAGTGTGAGTTTTGGGTGGCTGATTATCCATCATGGTGGCGTTCAGTGACCATACGTAGACTCAGAGCAGAGGGGCGTCAGAGTGACCCAGGTATTTGCTCTGGTGTGTGTGCAGCATGCATGCAAAGGCCCTGCCTGTATGTAAGGCAGAACACATCTGCATGTGGTGTTGCACAGACTCTGTCCGTATTTGCTTTGCTTTCAGAGAGCTCCTGGACGTCAGGGCTTCTGGAGTCTGGTCTTGGCCCTGCTTCTGACTTCTCTGTATCCTTGACCAGCTCAATGAAGCTTTCTGTGATTTAGTTGTAGCTTTTCCAGCTCAAATGCTGTGAGAGTGATGCTGAGTTATCTCCCAGGCGACCCAGCATATGCTTAAAGGTCAGTCCGGAGCTAAAATGTGGAGGTCTGTGCAATTGCCAATCACTTCTTCAGCAGTGACACGGTGTCAGGTGAGAACAACCAGGGTGTTGCTGCATCAGCAGCAGGTTTGTCTCTCTGGTCTGGCCTGCCTTCCTTACAACCTTTGCTTAGATCTGATGAATAGTACCAGCAGGTTTTACAGTATTTATTGTCCCTCTCAAGTCTCTGCTCCTGAAATCAGGGGATTAGAAAAGTACTTGAGTACTATTTTGTAGCCTTTGTGGTTGTCAAGAAAAGCAGAGGCATTACACAAGGATGTGCAAAACACTGCGGAAGTTGGAAGCAGAAAAGTAGTCCAATGCTGTGATTTTTAGAACAGTTTATTGGTAGCTCAGTCGTATGAGACATCAGCCTGATGACTGGCAAGTAGCGGGCTGCAACCCTTCTCCCCCAGACAGCCAGCAATGCTCGGGTCTTCTCTGCGTGGGTCAGGTAAGGCAGGGGTTACAGAATATTTGCATTTATAAAGTCATAGAACAGTTTGGAAGAGACATCTGGAGGTATCTAATCAACCTCCTGCTCAAAGCACAGCTAATTTCAAAGCTAGGTCAGGTTGCTCAGGGGTTTGTCCTGTCAAGGATGGATGTCATCTCCAAGGATGGAGATACCCTCCATAGTTCAGACTTCTTGGCCTGTCTGGCCAAGGATGCTCAAGCCCCTTGCCACCTGGCCCAGGTCAGGACCGTGAGTGGCCCGTGTCCCTTTGGTGTGGTCAGGGTACCCTTGTCTGTCACTAGGCATGGCAGCGGTGGAGCAGGAGTGATGGTACATGTAGTGCCTGGGTCTGTGCTCCATGGGAGTAAGTGGTTGTCCCTGTGAGCTCAGGAGCAGGTGTTAAGGGAGATACTAAGGAGGACCTGAGAGTGGGGGTCACAGCCAGGGTCCCTGGCAGGGACGCTCAGGAAGGCAGCAGACACTTCTAGGCAATTCTGTCTTGTGTCCATGTGTTTTCTTTTCTGACTGCATTTGGGGATGAAGCCCTTGGATGTATTTTCTGTATACTGGTTACAGCTCTCCCAGCCTGGCGTCCCACATCAGCGTTAGTTGAAGTGGAGTTTCCCAGAAACTCTTTAGTCCTCAAATGCACCCAATGCTCGAAGCCTTTTCTGGAAACCATGCAGTGGCAGAGACCTCTCTGAGGTTTAGCATGGCCAAATCCCAGAATCCTGGAGGTGCTGGTGGGAAGGGCCCCACTGGAGGGTCCAGCCTCACAGCCTGAGCAGGGCTATTGCTAACGTCAGATCAGGTCTGCTGTGGCTTTCTCTAGCCAAGCTTTGACATCTTGAATGATGGAGGCTTGCTGGCCTTTCCCAGTGCTGGACCTGATTAAAAAGCTTTTCCGAATGTCTGAACTGAACCTCCCAAACTGCAGTTCTTGCTGTGTCATCTGGTCTCACAAAGGTGTGTTTGGCTCCGTCATCCTTAAAACTGCCTTTGAGTAGCTGTAGGCTGCACTTAGATTACCCCTTCACCTCCCCTTTGCCAGGCCCAACCATCCCATCTCCCTCTATCAGACCTTGTAGAACATAGGATGTAGGCTTCTGACCATCTAGCTCACCCTCCACTGGACCTTTTTGGTTTCCCCACAATTATTTTGGACTCAGGGGCACAGTGTTGGAGGTGCAGCCTCCCCAGTCCTGAGCAGAGAGGGATGATAACTTTCCTCACTCTGCTGTTCCTCTTAGCACAGCCCAGGATGTAGTTGCTGTGTTCACAGTAAGAGCAACCATTTGCTATGTTCACCTTGGTCATTTCCCGAACGGTCCCAAGGCTGTTTACAACAGACTGCTGCTCACAGTTTGCAGGCTGGTACTGACACATGGGGTTATTCTGCCCCACGTGCAGGACTTTATGCACTTGTACCAAGTGAGTACTTCTTAATACTGTTTCTGTTTCATTCAAAAAGCTTGGGCATTTTGGCAAACCGATGCCTACCTGCATGAGAATTTGTTTCTTTGCTGCACTGAAGTGTTATTTAGCAGTGGGTCAAAAGCATCTGAAGAAGTCCAGGGTTCCCATCCTGCACTTGGCTTCTCCAAATCACCCTGCTGAGTGGTTGTTCCCCACGCTGGTTCCCAAGGTCCAGCCCAGGCAGCTAAGGAGAAGCTAGTCCTTGACGTGGGTTGCCTTCTTCCTGCCACCATCAACATCCTTAGGTGATCAAAGCCCTTTTGCCAAATGATACTTGTTTTGCTGTTTACTTCCTGGAGTTGACTCAGAAAAACTTTCTTGTCCTGCATTTCTGTACTTTATCCAAGCAGGTCTCCATGAAAGTCTGGAGAGTCTTTATTGTCAGCTATGCTTTGATCCCCATCCACAGCTGCAATTCCACACGGAGATGAAAAAAAGGCCCAGAGAAAGCAAATGCAAATACACCAGTAGAGTGAGGTTCACTGCCTGGATGGGAGTTTCCAGCCCGTCACAGCTTTGCTCTGTCTCCTGGGAGTTCGACACATTCCCTCAGATGGCTCTTTGAATCTTGTTGCCTTTTTAACAGTTGTGCTTTCTTTTATCTCTCTGTGTTGCACCTTCCTCTGGAAACAAAGGAATGTTTGCATTCAAATTTGATGCTTTCTTTTCATCCCTGAGTGCACGGGATAATTATAGTGCCTTGCATGGCCTTGTACTAATTGATCAGTTATTAGTGATAATTATAATCTACATGATGGTTTAGGAAGAAGGGGCACTTCTTTGGTGGAACTGATGCTCTTGGATAACAGTTTAGAATTGCTTGCTCATGTGTCAGATCATCTCCTGTGTGCTGCTCATTGGTGAAATGGGTTAATTTTTTTTTTTTTTTTTTTTTGTTAAGAACAAATCTTTTGCAAGAACCATCTGGCTGCTAAATTCTTCTCCTGAAGCTGTGCAGTTTGCTGGGAGTTCATTTGCGTCTTTAGATACTAAAGAGAAAGTAAAAGTGACTGATTAGTCTAAGACTGGGACCATTCACGTCAAAGTGACAGATTTTGTGAGCTGGATTTGGGAAAGTGTTTAAAACTGGTGTGTTTTCATTAAATTTTGAAGACTGTGGGCAGAACTATGCTCTTGGCACTCCAGCACAGCTCTCAACTCTGCACCCTGCGTCGTTATGTCAGAGTGAATTGTGTGGCTGTTAAAATTTGTGTGCGCTTGTTTGATGACTTTAAATATTGATTTTAATTGTGTGTCTTTCTTAAGGCTGTGAGTGATGATCAGAGCCACGTACAATACCCCATGTGCATAACACAGCAACGTGCGCGGGGAAGAGATGTGAACACAGTCTGACTCAAGCAGGAGGGAGGAGGGAGAGGAAAGGAAAAAATCTTTGGAGGCCCCAGATTCAGCTGTCCCTGCTCCCAGGCACCACAGGGGGCTTTGCCAGACATGCCATCAGCTGGTGGGCAAGTTGGGAATTCAGAAGCCTTTTGCGAGTGCTGGTGTCAGGCTGTGAAGGCAACACACCCTCCTCTGACAAAAGGCGTCTTTTGAAATCCTAAGAGCAAATACTGAGTTTGTTAACATTGTATTTGTCTCTGCAGAGAAAAATGATCATGTGAAAGCCACCGGGACGTTTAGGACTTGCGCATCTCCCGTGTCATCAGCATGTTTTGAGGGGCGGTGGGAGGGTGCAGCGCGAGCAGCTGGGGGGCAAAGCCCTCTCCCTGGGCACAGGTCCCTTCCCAAGCACACACGTCCAGCGTGGATCTGGCTGTGATTAATGCTTTCCATGGCCGTGCAAACATGGTTAGCGTTGGCTTTACACTAGAGGGCTGTCTGTCCCTTTCCCTTCAGAGAAAAGGCGTGAGTCTGTGCGCTGGGAATGCTCTCGTGGCTCACAGCATCCACGCAATTTGACAGCGGCCGGTTTTGTCAGGTGGGTAATGCGATGCGGGCTCGTATTTACTGCTCACCACCTCTCTTCATGCTGTGCAAGAACATCTGTGTCCTGGTCTGGAGGGCACTTTGAAGCAGCTTCTCTCGGGTGAAGTGAAGTCTCTCTGGTTTTATCACCAGGCACTCTGTCCTCCTGCACAGGTCAGCAGCCTTTTTGCAAGAACCAGCAGGCTTCAAACTGGTAGTAGTCTTCCCCTCCTGTTTGTTCAGGCCACTTTTGCTGTCAGGAGTAATAGCACCGAGTATTAGGGCAGGGGCTCGCTTTGTGTTTCCAAGAGCATGGCATTTTCTGCTGCTGCCCCGTGCTTGTGAGGAGCTGCAACCCTGAACAATTGCACATCCAGTTCTGCTGTGGAGTGCACCCAGGCAGGGGGTGCCTTGGAGATCGCTACCCTGGGGGCAGGAGGAGGGTGTTTAGTGTCCTAGGGCTCAAAGGGATTTAGCAGCTTTCCTTCCATAAGCTCAGGTGGGACGGCTTCCTCTGGCTCTTCTGGCAATAGCAGGGCTGGGACCTTTGTGGGGACCCTGGCCACCATGCAGGCCAATTGCTTTGGGTCCACGCAGGCACTCGTATCGCAGGTTTGTTTAAATCTTTCCCCGCTCACCTTTGTCTAGACTGGCTTTAGCTCAGGTGAAGATGAAAACTAGCTGAGGTTTGCCTCTGCCTAACAAACTGAGTTTGAATTCAGACCTTTCCTTAAAGCAGTACGGCTGCCTGGCGAGATGCAAACACAAGCCCCTCAGTGACTTCCGAGGGCACTGTGCCAGCTGCGTTCGGGGCATTTGTTTCCGTTCCTGGATGCCTGTGCAGTCAACGTTTGGCTTGGTTTGGGCAGAAGCGATGTTAATTGAGAGCAGCCAAGTCCCTTGGCCTTTGCTAACAAGGGTCTGCTTCAGCGAGCAGGGCTGGAGGTGGGGGGGATGCGGTGAGGTGGCCGGGAGCCAGCAAAGGGGAGGCACTGGTGGGAGGGCGAGTGGTGCTGGGAGGCACTGGTGGGAGGGAGAGTGGTGCTGGCATGCTCTGAGGCTGCATCCTGCACACACTAAAGTGCAGACATCAGTTCTTTGTCAGCAGCTGATTTATCAAGTCCAGGGACTTCTCTCCCTCCCTCTTTTCTCAATTTGCAGCTAATATATCCTGAAGGGAGGGGGGAATTAATAATCGTAATTACAGCAGCTCACAGTCCTGAGCGGTAGCATTAACCACATGTGTAGTGATGGATGGTGGGAGACTACTCTGCCACGAGGAAGCTGGATGTGGAGATGGCCTGTTGGACCTACTCTCCATCCACCACCACCCATGGGCTGGGACAGCAGCTGCTGCCAGATGTGAGGCAGGAGGGGGATCGGCAGCGGGAGCAGACTGAGATCTGCTGTGACCTGAACTCAGGGCAGGGATGTCGCTGGGCTGAGCATCAGAAAGGAGCCCGTTTGCTGCTCAGGTATCAGCTGCTGCGGGCAGGCATTGCCTTGCTGTCTCTGCTCCTGGCCCGGTCACCTGCTGCAGGAGCGGGGAGCCGCAGGCAGGCAGGAGGGCATTGCCTGACTCCTGATGTCAAGCATCTGCCTTGCTTTTTTGCTCTGGCCCTGCTCCTCTGTCTAACACTCCTCTGCAGACCTTGCCCTGGGGTCTCCGTGGAGCATGTAAAGGTCTGCAGAGCAGCCCAGCTCTTTCCAGAGACCAACAGCAGTGCATGACCAGTATGGGATTTCGGTGTGAGAAGGCAACGTGCTGGTGCTGCCTTTCCCCACCCCGTTGTGTGGGATGTCCCCATGTGCCCAGCCAGGCTGGTGTTCAGGGCAGTTCGGGAGGTCCGTGGGGAGCTGCCCAGGCTGTGCTGGTGGGCTGCATCACTCCACCCCAGCCCCTGCTCCCCCCACATTTGCACTCCTCTGTGGAGACCAGCAGCTGCCAAATCCCTCACTTGGCTAGTTCAGTTTCAATCCACAAAATTAATTTTAGACCCTCTGGGTGAGACAGCAAAGGGATTCTGCCAGCCAAGCCTGTCTGTGCATTATGGGGGTGTAAGCTCTTGCAGGCTTTGACATGTCATCTTTAAACCTCAATTTCTGACATCATGCAGTGAAGTGAGACTTCAGCTGGAGCCTGGAGGCAGAGCCTGGCCAAGGGCCTGTGTCTTGAACCAAAGACTGGAAGAGGCACCATCTTTGGCTTTGGTGTTACCCACAAGACCTGGTCTTTTTAGCAAGAGCCGGTTCGATCACAACACAATTTTTGCTGCTGGGGCACTGACTGTGCTCTGAGGGAAACGTGGTGTCTAGAAATCAGTCAGTGGTTATTTAAACAGCGTCCCCAAGTCAGTGAGCACTACTCCGATTTTCTCAAAGCTGCACGCTCTCCTGTGTGCTGCGGAGGGTGGTCCCGAGCCCTGGGAAGAGGCTGTGTGTGGGGCTGGGGTTGCTGCTGGCGCTGGAGCCATGTGCCTGCCCGGGCTCTGCTTTCCTGCTCGACCAGTGGTGTTGTGCCTGAATAATGGGCCCTTTTTCTCCCAGGTTGGAAGAGAGCACCGAGGGAGCAGCACAGCCAAAGAGAGACGTTTATATGAGTGGCACAATAAATGAATCTGAGCTGCCTCCTGGGAACCAGCCCAGAAGAGACTGACTTTACTTGGCCATGGCTTTCCAGTGGGAAATGCTCTTCTTTTGCTGTATTTATTTTTGGCTTTCCTAATGTTTTGCTAGGCTTACAATTAATCCTAAGCTTCTGGGTGGCCAGCTGGGCTGTGGGGACAAAGTCTTCTTCAAAGCAGTTTGCTTGGTCATTTCCTGAGGACCTTGGATTGACTAGGAGATTGGGAGAGCCTGACCTGGGTCCACGTGGGGCATGTGCACACTCTGCTTTTGGTGGAGAAGAGGTATCTGTGGCTGCAGCCTGCATGGGGAAGGGGGTGAAGAAGCCCCTTGGCACTCTCCCATCAGATGGACAGGGAATTTGCTCTCCCCTGGGAGAGGTGGCAGCCGATATGTTGCTGCTGGGAGCCAGCTCGTGGGAAAGGGACCAACTGTGTGTCACTGCGTGCATGAGTTGGTGGCAAGTTGGCACAGTGCGTGTTACATGGGTGTTAGAGCTGGGCTTGCCCCGCACCCAGGTGCACCTGGCATGTTTCTGTTGTCATGAGGATCCCCCAGAACAGGCTTTGCCTGCTCCAGCCTTGCCTCCTAGCATTATGTGAAATGTCTTGGGATTGCACCGTGATGGATGGGCTGCAGGACTGGCAGGCATTGAGAGGAGCTGTGCTGGGCTCCTCGGGATTCCCTGCACTGCGGGGTCTCTGCCTTCGGTGCTGGAGGGGGATCCCAACCCTCTGATGTATTCGGTGCCTGCCTTTTGAGCTTGTTTTATTGGCAAACACCCAGTGGGTGCCAGCCAAAGCAGCTCTCTGTGCTGTGGATTCGTTTTCCTGCCCGCACCCTCTTCCCTCCTTTGCTGCAGCTGAGATGGACCCTCTGGAAATGCTTGAGCTGTGTTGGTTTTGGCTGGGTTTCTGAGCCTTTCAAGCTTGCTCCTCTCTTCCTAAAATGAAGGTTTCACTGCTGCTCATCTGAGCATGACTCCCTTGCCATGCCCGTTTGTGCCCTGTTTCCTGCTCATAAAGCCACCCTGTAAGGCATGGGCTCAGTGGGGCTCAATGACTGCTGATGTCAAAACTCCTAAAAAACTCATTGTGACGAGTTTGGGGGTTGCTCCACTCGCTGTGTGCCAGTGGGAGACGGGTGTAGCTGAGCTTAGGCATCTGCTGCTGTCTGCTGCAATGCAGACAACGTACAGGCCAGTGAGTAGAGCACAGGGTCGACTGGCCGGGGCACGAGGTCCAGCTCTCCTGGTGACCTGCTGTCAGGCAAATGATTTAGCATGTGACATACAGAGGCCACGGGCCAGCAGCTCCCACCACCCCTGTGTGTGACTGAGGCACACAGCCCCTCCTGATAAATCCTCATCAGCATATTGTCATCCTTCTGTCCGGAGAGGAGGGTGAGAGTCCTTATGCCTGCCTCCCCCCTGCCTGTCCCCACATCCCCAGTGTTCAGAAGAGACTGAGTGCAGACTGAACATCCCCAGGGGAGGAGATTGGGCAAACTGGTGGCTGGCAATACTGCAGGTACTGGGTCCTGTTGCTCCGAACCTGGGGAATGCAGTGCTGGACTGCTCAAAAAGATGTGCAAGCTCTCTCTGCACGCAGGACTGGGGCAGAGCGGCATTTACTGCTCTCTCTAAAACTGAGAGATCCTGTGAATTAAAGGAATGAGCCTGACACTTGGCACCGGGAGACGTGGGAAGTGATAATGGGAGAGAGGGCTATAATGGCACAGGAATCTCTCAGTATGATGGGAGCTAAATGACGCGGCAAGGAAAATTGCACCTTGTTGTGAGTGTCAAAATTGACAGAGAGGAAAAGGAGATGAACAGTGTTTGCAAGTGCACCCCAACAGCTCCTGTAAAAGAGCCTTGACCCACCTTTGGCTCAGGCTGGAGCCAGTCTGCCAGAGGGGCTCTCATAATCCCCAGCTCCCTGCTCCTGCTTCCCCCAAACCTCTCATGCTTGGGAAGGATGAGGTGAAGGGCAAGATCAGTCGTTCAGGCCAAGTGCACACCCATGCAGCCTTGCAGGGGCCCTCCAGGCCTTTCTGGATCGTGAGGCTGAATGCATGGCTCTGAGAGCAAAATCCCCATCGCAGAGTGTGGATGTGCCTGGGTGCATGATGGATGTGGGGCTCTATGAGGCCGTGCTTGTGTTTGGACAAGCAAGCAGGGCATGGTGAGGGCTACATGAGGAGCTACCTTTGTTTCTGTCTTGGGACAGGGGTAAAAGTGGTCATGGGGTGAGCACATGGCTTGTGAAGAGGAAGGTACTGCAGCTTGTTTGTCACCCAAGAGAGACAAGAAAATCAGAGACACAGAACAAAAATAGTTAAACAAATGGCTATGCTGGACACGGGCTAATGACAGGCTGCGCCAAGCATCTGGGCAGCGGCCAGCATTGCTGTCTCTTGCAGGGGCTGAGCCCTGTGTGATCTGATGGTTTTGGAGCTGATGGGGCAAGAGGCTCAGCACTGAGAAAAGCATAGCAGTGCTCGCTCTTCCTACCTGTGTGCTGGCCTCCAGGAGAGCTGGGAGCTTGGGGCACATGTCGGTGTGGGGCTCTGGCAGCCAGAATGGGAGCATGTATGAAGGGGGATAAAAACTGGATGAAGAGAAAATGGAAGGTTTGTATGTAAATCAGTGGTGCCTCTTCCCTTGGAGAATCATGGCTCCTTCCACACCCCCTTCTCTCCAAAAAGACCTAAATTACTGAGGACACAAAGAGAGTTTGACAAGAAGGGAGCTCAAAGTGGCTGGAGCTACTTGATGCAAAGGGAGACGGAAAAGATGGGCCAATGTATAGGAGAAAGCACGGTGACAAATGGCACAGGGAGGATAGCTTGGCTGTTGCTTCTGGTGCAACAGCCAGATGGCAACACGCTGAAAAGCGTAGGAGGAGAGTGTTTCACTAGCAGGAGAGTCCTCAGGACCTTCATCCCACAGGGTCCTGCTGAAAGTCTATGAAAGGGGCAGCAAGGGCCACATATTTATATTTTCAGGAAAACATCCAGCAACGCCAGCCTGCAGGCTCTCCCACTTCTGGCAGGGATGGAGAGAACTGAGGCTACAAGACAGCTCTGCTGCCTGCAGGGATGCAAAGAGGGGACATCACCAGCGCCCACCAGAGTAGCTCCTTCTGGAAAACCAGCAGCTGGTGCCACCAGCCTCGGCACTGCCCCTCTTTTTTCCTCACCCAACAGTTCTGGGTGGGGGTGCGTCTTCATGACCTGCTCCCTCTCAAGCATTGTCCCCTTGGTTTCTTGCTGCAGAGGAGCTTGCTAAGGAGATGAGAGAGTGGGTTATTCTTCAAAGCACAACACAAACATCTGGAAGAGCGGAAACAAATCTTGGGAAACAAAAGGTGGTAGATAAGGGTGAATATTGAATAACCATGTAGCAATGGTGGATATGCATTGCTCAGCGTTACCGAAGGACTGATGGAAGGAACAGCATTGCTGAGCTCGGGAACTGGCGCTGCAGGGTGGTCCTGTGCCCACACTTCAGTGGAGACCCTCTGTTTCTCTCACCATGTGTGCTGTCGAAGAGTTTCTCCCTGTATTTTAGTAGTTTGTGGCTGAGCCTGAGCCCTCTCCCACTGAGAGCCCTCCCTGACTGCTGCTTTGCTTCTGCTTAGCTGAAACCAACCTTTCCCTGTTGGGTGATTCACTCACGGCTTGTTCATTTGAGTTTGTAACAGTCCTTCTGCACACACTATGAAGAGTATTTAATGTGCAGCATTTTTCTGAGCCTGTAGCCTTTGGAGCTTTTTGTGGAGACTCTTTGTGGCCTCCCTGGACACATTATTGGAGTGATACAGTCCCAGGCACACTGTTGAAAGCAGATGTCATGCTAGTTAATACAGAAGTGCCTCCATTGCTTCTTCTCAGGATGCATCCAGTCCTGGCTGTTCCTCAGATGGGGTAACAGAGGTAATGCTGGCTTCCTCTTCAGTGCCCTGGGCTACTCTACGGATACATGGCCAAAACTTCGTCCCCTCCACTGCTTGTGGTCTTTTGGTTTGCTCCCTCTCAGAACTAAAGGCCACTGTGGAAAAGTTGCATGGTGCCACTTGAAAGGGTCCCTCAGCCCTGGTGGGCACAGGGTGTTTGTGCTCCCTGTGCAGCATGTTGGCAGCAGTTCATCCCAAACAACTGTCTGGCTCTTCAGAGCAGCACCAGGAAATATGCAAATTTAACCTTTGAATTTACTGTGCTCTTCTTTTCCTGGGAAATGTCACTCAGGGCATCAAGCTGGGATTGCCGGGTCTCGAAAGGGGAGTGGGCATCAGTGACATATGCTCTGTCTCTGGGGATGGATCCGGCCGGCCTGCAGCATGGGGAGCTGGGTCCTTCAGGGAGTCTTTAGGTGTTCCCTGTGAGCCAGGAGCTCCCGTGCTCTGGAGGTGCTGGGAGTTCACGTGCTCTGTCTTGCTGTCAGCAGAAGCCGCCCCGAACCAATGTGATGTGATGGGTGGAACATGTTTCGGTGCCTTGAGCTGGCTCCTGAGTGACGTAAGGAGGATTATGTCCCCATCACTGGGTGTTGGGCGGGGAAGCTGTCAGCAGTGACACATCTCACAGCAGTGAGAGCAGCTCGTGGGAGCCAGCGCCAGTGGCGGAGAGGGCTCCTCTGCCTCAAGGGAGGGGAGCGGTTGCAGGGTGGGATCTAGAAGGTGCTGCTGTGGCAGGAGAGAGCTCCCTGTTCAGTTGAATGTGCAGCAGACAAAGAGCTGAAGGGAATCTCAGCTGTCAAAGCTAGCAGTGACTGATAGGACTGTCCTAGCTCAGACCACAGACTAAGATGAAGGGTTGAGTTTACAAGCTGCCCCTGGGACGTACCTATAGAGCAAAAAAAAGGTGTGATTACAGTGCGGGCAGGAGTGACTGTGCAAAGAAGATGGATTTCAGCACAGGTGAAAAACCAAAGATTGTATCAACATCCCTGTAGGGCTTTGCCCTGGTTTCTGGACCATCCGTGCCAAAGCCTTTCCTGCCACTTCAGCTCTGTTGCTTTTATGAGCTCCTGCCAGGGTGGATATGCCTATCTCTGCAGCATTTCCACCACACCTATGTGAGCTGTGCCAGCTTCAGGTGTGGCTTCGGGGAGGCAGAATACACCTGAAGAACACTGTGAATGGCTCTGGTTGTGTGGCCCTGGTGCAGAGTCTTCCCTGCAGCTTTTTGCAGAGTTATTACAGTTGCTGGTACAGATCTATCTTTGTTTAGGACAAATGCTTCAGGGTCAGCAGAGCAGGAACTCTCAAAGAACAAGCCAAGGTGTGCAGCTGGGCTCTCCTCCAGGACCCTCCAATAACAGCCAGCGTGGGCAGCTCCAGGCTAGCAAGACCCTGAAATAACAGAGCAGAGTGCAGCCTGCCTTCACAAGCATCCCTAAAAATAGCAAGGCAGGATGTCCATGTGATGGGTTTCAATAGGAAAATAGATTCATTTCCCAGCTCCCAGAGGGGTTTTTGGAAACAGCAGAGAGTAAATAAGGGTTTTGAAAGTGATGACAAATACCTTGGAGGTGTCCTTCCAAGCAGCCTTAACTGTTTGAAATTACACTCACATCTCCAATGGCTCTGAGAAGGGGAGTGTGAGGCCCTGAAGATCTCCAGATCTACTGTGCTCTTATTTGCTTGGCTGCTAATTAAGGGAATGTCGAAGCTCTGCTATGTATTCTGCAACTCTCTGTAAATTCAGATAAAAGCTATTACAAATCCATCACAAGGTGTATTAAAATCTCCTAATTAATAAACAATAAACACAGCAGTCTCTGGGGGAAGGGCTGTGAGCACTGGAGAGGAATGCAGGACAGGGATGGACACCAAGTGGCGGAGGTGGGGAGGATGCTGCCCACTCAGTCCTCATCCCCCAGGAGCAAGGCAGTGCAGCAAAAGGAGTCGTGGCAGGCTCCGCACAAGAAAGGTGCTGGTCTCAGCTGATAGTTGAGGGCTCGAACTACTGCCAGAGCCCTTGGTTTTGCCAGATGTTTCCCTGTGGCTGCTTGGGGACTGAAAAAGCATCACAGTCTTTGTCTCGGCAGTGTGGGTGGACAGATGAGAGCGATGCAGGGATGGGTTTCCCTGTCCTGTGCAACTTGAGAGCGTATGGCCAATGGCAGGTGTCACCCAAGGGACACTGGCTCAAGCCGTTGTGGCAAGAAGAGGGCCCTGTACCAGACATCGCCAGGAGAGACAGCCCGCCCCAAGGCTACGCAGGCGTTCTGGACTGCAAGATGCTGGATTATTTACACAGAGAAGAATGGCTCCAAATGGAGATGGGGATTAGAGTGTTACCACCTCACAGCAAACGGTTTGCGTGGAGCATGCTTCCGACCCCACTGGCTAACTGGGATCTGAACTGGCCCAAAGCCTGGATGAGTGCCTTGACCACTGGGGCAACTTTGGACTTTGAATGCTTCTTGACCAGAAGTACCTTCCTGGTCTAGAGACACACCTTGCTGATCAAGTTTTCTTGAAACTAGCACTAATATATGGAGCTTCCACCATATTCACATTTTCTGATGCAAAATTGCCTCTCAGGAAGGGAGTCCTCACATGCCCAAAGAAGAAGGACGCTGGGGTTTGAGCTGAAGGGGTGGTTAATATGCAAATACAAGAAGGAGATGGGTTCCTGCATGGGCAGCTGAAGTTCCGAGTTGTCCCTGGAAAGCTATGCAGAGAATTGCCCTATTGCAGACTGAACAGTTCAAGGAAATCCCATGGGTTGTTCTTTCAGGGGACTTAGGTCCTGAGAACAGGGGCTTTATCATCTGCTTCTCCTCTGTGAGCTGGCAAGGAAGGTCTGACAGGCTTTCTGAGTGACATGGAGCAGTTTCCTCTCCTTTGTCTCCAAATCTTTTTGCAAGAGCTCACTGAGGAATATTTCCATTTGAGGAAGCATTTCCTCTCCCAGATCTGGATGCTGTGCTGGTGTCATCCACTTCTGTGATAAGCTGCATGCAGGGACATAACATTTCAATTCACATTACTATGCCTGCACCTTGGGGAGAAGTGTCAGACCAAGACAGACCTACTCCTCTGCCCCTCTTCTCCATGTTGTTCTTCTACCAGGCAGGTTGGGCTTTTCTGGTCTCCACTGTCTTTAGGACATCAAGGACAATCCTAAGAGGGACATAGCATTACTACTGAGTGGGAGTGAAGCCAGAAAAAGGAGGTAGCCTGCTTTTACTAAAGCTATCTCAATTCATGTGTTGGCACTGATGGTGCAGTTTCTTCAGGAGCAAGAAGGCAGTTGTGTCCCTTGCTTGGTGGGTTCAGAGGTCTGAATGTCCCTGACAAGGTTTATTACTTGGCTGATCCTGATAATGTGACGTTTGAGCCCATTGTGAAGCATGCCTTGTCCAAACTGCCCTTCACTCCCTGCAGTACTCCCAATTTATGTCAGTTGAGGGTTGATGAGGCGATGTGTATGACAAGCGTCTGGGTGCTGTGCTCACAAATCAGCAGGGCTAAAGGAGAACTCGCCAGGCAAAGATGCAAAATCTAAATAATCCTCAGATAGCATCTTAAAGCCCTGACAGGCTCCAGACAGGTGGTTTCTATAACAGACTCTATTCTCCACCTGCCCTGGGGCAGAAATACTGATCTGTCTTCTGCTAGCTGTGCTGGCAGACTGTTCAGCCCCTCATAAACCCATTGTGTTCCTCAATGTCCCTTCCTGGCACCTGCGCTGTCTCCTGACCATTCCCTGTCCTGGGTGAGCACGTGTCACGCTGCCAGGTCTCCTGGCTCTGTGGCGCCTTGCAGGGCAGCTCTGGCAGCTGCGAGTTTGTCCCTTAGGGACAGGGGTTGGGACCTTGGAGTCTAGCCTGAAAATAGCAAAATGCATACAATTGCTGTGTCTCTGTAAAAAGATACTGTCTGGTTTCAGGCTTCACTGTCTAGATGGAGAGCGGGCAGGTTGGAAAGGAGCAGGGGGGTTGTGCCGTGATGGCACTCACATGTACCTCTCCAGCTGTGCAGACTCAGCCATCTCCAGCTGTTCCGAGGCAGCTGTGCAATGTGCTAAGTGGCCATGACCCTTATCCCCAGCAAGGGGACCCTAGGGGGTCACCCCAGCCCACCTCCGTGGGTACCTATGCTAAAGGTTTCCAGCCACCACTATCTATTGTAACTCTCTTTCCAGGAAGGGTGACAGGTTCAGTTTCAGTGACCCAAGACTGGGGCACCTGCTCTGCTTGAAAGCTGTGCCGTGGCCTCGATGCACCCACAGCATCATCAAAGGGCTGGATGGCGGGTGGCAGAGGGCTTTGTGTAGGGGCTGCACGTGCCAACGGGTCTTTCACAGGTTACTGACCAGGTTAAAGCACTCCAGCATGTCTGTCCTGGCACTACGTAATGCTCCCATGCTGTCTGCCCTGCTAAGAAATTACTTCAGCAGGCTATGGCACACCAGGCATTTGGGAACAACTCTTGCTCCAGCTGCATCCCAGGGGATGTTAGAGGACTGCTGGGGCAGCAGAGCTGCATTGTCAAACCTGGGGCAGAGGAGGATGCACGGGCTGGAGTGGAGAGCGTGGGGCTCTGCCTGGAGAGCTTTGCCTCCTAGACGTGCCTCAGGCTGGCAGGAGGGGCTGGAAGTCCTCTAGAGCAAGGGGAGGAGAGCCAGGCCCTGTGCAGGGCCAGATGCTCTCCATCCCATGTGCTTTTCACTCCAGGCTGGCTAAAAAGTTTGCATAGAAGGTGGGTGGCCCTCCATGCACCCTCGGAGGTGGCCCTGCCACCAGGGCAGCCTGTACAAGCCGAGATGGTTTCTTGGGCGTGCGTCCAACACCAGAAGCTGTGGGCTGCAGGGACGAAGGGGTGTCTGTCCCTGTTCCCGTTTTCCTCATGCTGCTTTGCTTGGCTCCGGAGATATCTGCTTCTCCACGTCTGCCGTGTGATATCTGATCTGTGTGTAATGTCTGCAGGTCCCCTGCTGTCTGAGGAGAGATGGGGCTGCTTAGTTAAAACCACAAACGCTAATTACTTATCCTTATGGCACTGCTAAGATCACGTTCGTCTGAATTGCCATAGACCTCTCTTTCATCTCCAGAGACAAGGGACCTCAGTGGTGGCTAAACTACATATGAGTCAATCCCGTCCTGGGGGAGAGCGGGGTAACCAGTGTGCAGTCGGGGAGATGGTGGCTGGAGCTGGGTTTGGGTCACGCATCTGGGGGTGCTTGCAGGCACCCTGCCCCTGGGTCATGCCTGGGAGGAGAGCGGGGTGCTGTGTCTGCTGTCGTGCTTGTGAGCTGGCAGTGTTTGGCCAGCAGTGAAGGAATAGCAAAAGCATCATGGATGGATTAATTCTTTCAGCATTCACCTGAGGAAGAAGAAATGAGGGGGAAGCCAACTCCTCCGCATCTGTGCAGAGGCACCTTTGCAGTGAGCTCGGCTGCAAAGTTCTCGTAAGCACAGTGTCCTGCAGTGCAGGTATGGGCACATTTGTGACTTCCCTGGCACAGCCCACGTGTGCACAGCAGGACTGACAGGTCTCCCCTATCTGACAGTACGTTGCGGTTGTGTGCATCCGGAGCTGGAAGACATTTTGGGTGAGAGCTGCAACTACAGCAGAGCTGCCTGTGCTCTGGGGTACAGGCATTTCTTCCAAAATTCGTTCAGGAGCAAACATGTGAGCTGCTTGTGCACATGTCTAACTGCAGCTGTAAAGGAAAGCAACAGAGATTTCAAATGGCACTGCCTGTTTTACCATTTCAGGAAGAAGTGTGTCTTATTATAATTGCCTTGCTTATTTGGAAGAAAAAACCCACTGTAGTTACTAGAAATTCAATATAGAAATTACTAGTTACTACCCTCTGTAGACTAATTTTGAGGGTAGAAGAAGAATGAGGAATTTAATGCACAGTATAATGAATGTCAATCTTCTCTCTTAATGAATAGGAATCACAGTTTGCTGCACATTGTAGGGAAATGAAAAGCATCCAAAGTTCAATTCACTTTTTTCTTTTTTTTTCTTTCTTTCTTTCTTTTTTTTCCTTTCTGAGAGAACTAATACGGTGCACAGCAGATGGGTACATTCATTTGTGAACGCTAAGGATTTTTATCTCTCACTGTACAAGTCAAGGTTTTCCTTCAAGTGAGCTTTGTAAAATTTCCTATACAAGCTGAGGCATAATGCCGTTTACAGAGCTGGATCCTTGAGAGCAAAGTGTGTTTTTTTTTTTTCCCTCCCTCCTGTAGCAAATCATCCAGACAATTAAAAGCAGAGATGACCCAGCTTGTGCTTGATATATGTTTGCTATTCTCAGCCAGGGCTTTGCTTGCTGGATTCGCAGAGGAGTGTGTGTATGTGTGTGTGTGAGACTCTGGTGCAATGAGGTCCCTCGGAAGGGACACAAAACCCCATCCTAGGGCTGCACATGAAAGCGGTACCTCTGCCTGCTTTCTTGGTTGCTTCCCTTGCCAGCAGGAACCCCCCATTGTGAGCCAAAGGATGACTTTGCAGCAAGAGCTTTAAATTTGAAAAGGCCAACGATGTAGTTAGCATGGGACAGTCTCATTCCTGGCTGAGGAGGCTGTGCAGGAATTCGTGTTTTATAGCAAGGAGAGGGTGGACTCCTTAGCACGGCCCAACTCCAGGGTCCACAGGGCCTTGATCTGAGAGAGGTTGCTTTGCTTGTGTGATGCAGGGTCTCTGGAGGAGCAGAGCATCTCGATCTCACAAGGAGGAGGGTGTCAGTGGAGCAGCAGAGCCTGTGCCAGGAACCCTTCCTAGTCCCTGTCCCACTGGCGCTGTTCCTTGGCAGCTTTGTCACTGTGGGAGAACGACTCTTCGGTGTGATTCAAGGGACCTACTGGAAATTGCTGAGCTCTTGACTGGTCTCAGTTAAGCCAGGCTGGACATCATGCCTTTCTCTATGGCTGCATTAGTATCTTAGCTAGCTTGGAGACAGTTTTAGGACACCTTGCTGCAGGCAGCCCATGGCTAGAGGCCAGCAGCTGGGTGTTGTGTCTGGCAGCATGAGGCTTGGTGGACATCTCTGGTGGTGGGGCCAAGGCCCTCAAATCCTCTGGCTGATACAGCTGGGATGGCCAAGCAGGTCTTGTTTGTCAGTCTTCCTAAACAATGGTGGCTCATTGCTATTGTTCCCCTAGCTTGTTAAAAGTTATCCCCTGAGCCTGAATGGCCTTCAGACCATGACTGGCTTATCAGATTTCTCCTTGCATCTCTCGGGGTTTTGAAGTCATAGCGCTTGTCTGCATGGGAGAACCATGCTCACCTGAGGACCAAGCCAAGCCCCAGCCTGGCCTGGAGGGATGTTGGTGGAGAGTGTCCCATGGCCACAGACCCATATTACAGCTAAGGTGATCCACTGACTAAGAGCTGCAGAAAGGACCTGCACCTGCCCTGAGCCGGTCCATCTTGCTGCACTCTGTATTTTCTTCTAGTTCCCTGAGCTGAACTGCCTCAATGCTCTCAGGAAGGAGCTTTATGAGGAACAGCACTCTCAGATGACCCATCTGTCAGCCCTGCAGATGGGACAGTGCATGCTGAGCCTCTCTGAGGGTTGTGGTTTGGCAGGTGGGACCATGTTATGGTTGGACTAGATGATCTTCAAGGTCTTTTCCAACCTGGATGATTCTGTGATGCTGTGATTCTATGTTCCTGCCTGTACCCCTGCCCTGAGCCTGGCAGTGCAGCCTGTGGTGGACCAGACTGGGCCAATGTTGCCAGTGCAATCCACCTGCTAGAGCAGTGTAACTCTGCACACTGAGACCTTTCTGGGGGAAAACCCAGACCTTGTGGAGCAGTGCCTATGGAGAGTCCGGGACAGGGGCTTATGAGAAGGGTACTCTGAAGACTGTGGTTCAGGTCCTCTGCTCGATCCGTTCTCCACTGGACGATGTGCAGATCTTCCTCTCTCCTGCATGGACAGCAGTTCATGTGGGTATGGCTCTGTGATGTGGATTGCTTCTTGCACACTGTGAATTCATGCTGCTGAAGATGGTTTTAAGGCATGTGCTATGCGCTGTGGTCAGAAGGTGGAAGGTCTGAAATGGTCTTTAACTCCATGAAGGTCTGTTCCACCACATTCCACGGTGTCTCTGTCTCCTGCACATTTTGTGACCCCCTTCAGGCTTGAGCAAAGACAGAACTAAATCTTTTTTCTGGAGCTAATTCTGCCCATCTTCTGCTCAAAGCCTGTGATTTCCTTGCTGTGTCCAGGCAGCTGCTCTGTGGCCTGAATCTGTTGGACTCAGTAGTGAGGGGAAGGAGGCTTTGGGGTGTATGTGGGGGTTGGGGGTTACAGGGCTACTACACAGAACGGCCTCCCCCTGCAGGTACCAGCACCCAAGGCTCAGGCGTGAGAGGGTGTGGGATGTATGGTGCAACGGGGGGGAGGGGGATTTTGAGGAGCACCTGGGGGACAGAGCTGAGGGCTTGGCCCCATCAACGCAGGAGTGAGTCCCAGGAAACATCCCTGGGAAGAGATGTGCCAGCAGAGCCTGGTGTGCCCTCCATGCGAGCCTGGCATCCAGATACAGACCTCAGAGGAGCAGTTGCCTTGCAGGGGCCATGGTAGCCCCTGTGGCCACTGCTTTGGAAGGTGGAGGAGGGGAAAGGCAGCTCTCCCCCAGGCAGAGGTGCTCTGGCATAGGTCTAGAAAGGTTCCTTGCTAATGTGGTCCCGGGGATCCGGAAGGTGTTTTTCTGTCTGTTTTCTCTCATGTGCAAATGCAAACTCCAGCTGAGCAGATGACGGCTCTGTGCCAGAGGAGTTTAGAGTTCCACTGTTTTAAAATATTTATTAATGTGAAGATGTAGTTAGCACTTAAGCTGAGGCAATACAGTAGAAGTCTTTTTGTTGGAATGGAAGTTAGTGATGCTGAAAAGCCATTAAGCTGTAAATATAAACTATATTAAGTGCTCAGTAGCAACCTTAAATATCCCTTTGTTGGTTGCTTTCCTTCTGCAAGGCTGAGTGTCTGTTGAGGGGATTACTCACTGCTATCGCTCCACGGCATGCCCAGCTCTGCCCGATAGCTTTAAGAGGGACGTGAAGAGCTTTGCAGGCGAGATTTCCTGAGCAGCACAGCTCAGTGCTTGCCTTTCAGCGGCTGATTATTCCACAGCCGATCGGATGCTCGCAGGGACTGTGAGCGGGGCAAGATGGCAGAGCAGCTCTGCTCCACCTGGAGAGGCTGTGCTGGGATCCCGTGGTCACCTGCAAGGGCTGGGCTCACAAACCACAGCCTGGTGCCTCTTTTCTCTCTCCTTGGTCTCTGGTAAGTTGCAGAAGCTGATTCTTTGCCCTCAGGTCTGGCAGGTCCAGGTCTGGATTCCCACCTTGTCGTGGAGGCACCAGCGCCTGGACAAGATGAGTCCTGGCAGAAGGGTGGCTCTGAGTGACATGCTGTGCTGCCTGGATGAGAGCTGCCTGTGGACATGACTCACAGCCTTCCTCATCCAGCCCCCGCTGAGGAACTCCTTCCCATCCAGATGGGCTCTTTGCCTAGTACGGGATCAGCCCTAATCCTCTCGTCCTTGCAGATCAGTCAGAAGAGATGGGCTTTTCTCAGCAAGTGCTGCCAGCGCTGAAAGAGAGTGTCAGCGAGTCCCTTGTAATCGCATCGCCTCCTCTCCATCCTTCCATGCAGGCTGCTCACGGGGAGAGTGATAAGGGGAGGAATGGGGTGGTGCTGGCCATCCTCGATGGTCTGTGGGTCATGGCTGTGCTCCCCAAGTGCCTGCTCAGCACAGGGCTGAGCAGAGCAGTAGAAGCTCTTGTTATGAACCCTTCTGCTTGTCCAGTGCCCTACTGCAGTGTGTTGTGGTTTGAACTTGCCTGGCAGCCAGACACCACACAGCCGCTTGCTCACCCTCCCCACACCGCCCAGGGCGTGAGGAAGAGAATTGGAGGGGTAAAGGAAGACTCATAGGTTGAGATAAAAACAGTTCAATAATTGGAATAAAATAATAACAATAATAGAAAGTACAAATGAGTAATGCACAATGCAATTGCTCACCTCCTGCCGGCTGATACCCAGCCCATTCCTGGCTAGCGATCCCGAAAAACCAAGATCCCACAATCGCAATCCTGGAAGCAAGAGAGAACCCCCTCCCTCCTGGTCGCCCCTCTTTTACATACTGAGCATGACATGACATGATATGGAATATTGCATTGGCTATTTTGGGTCCGGTGCTCTGGCTGCACTCCCTCCCAGCTCCTTGTGCACCTGTACGTGGACAGGACATGAGCAGTTGGAGAGCCCTTGATCTCTTAGCAACAACCATAAACCTCAGTGTATTATCAGAATTCTTCTTATACCAAATCCCACACTGAATCCAAAACACAGCACTAGTCTAGCTACTAAGAAGACAAATTAACTCTATCCCAGTTGAAACCAGGACACAGTGCCAGCCTGGCTCTGCTGCTCGGAGGTTAACAAAGCTTGTAATCTCTGCCTGAACAAAGTCTCGGCTCTTCCTTAGACCTGTATGTCTTGACATGCTGAATCCCAGTAGCTAGTTTGGGGTGGATTATCCCAACCAAAAGAGCTGTCTGGGCAGCCTTCTCTGCACCCTTCACAGCCCCACTCCCCGGACCCTCTGGCACCCTGCAAAGCAAAGGGAGGCAGTCTGGCCATGCAGAACCTGCCTGCATCCACTGTTTGGCCATGTCCTTCTGTGCTACAGCCCAACAGTGGCACTTGATTTAGTAAACTCCCTTTACCCAGGAGAGCTCGTATTTTAATCTTTAAAACCAAGCTGCATAAAGATTGCAAAAATAAGAAACCTGTGTTCTGGCTGCTGAGAGCATGGAGCTGTGTGGATTTCTTAAGCAATTAGATTTACATAGTAGAGTAACTAGATTGTACAAATTTAAAGAGCACCTGGAATATGCAGGCATATTCTGAAATTTCTAATCTCATATTTTCAGCCCTAGACCATTAATCTGTCACATTTCTTGACTCTATTTCTTTTCTATCCATACTGCTTCAGAGTTGGGGTATCCCTGGTAAATGCAGCTCTTCTACGTTCACCTTTAGCTCCTGTTGTGTTGGGTGCTCCTCCCCCATGCCATGGCCATGAGTGTCTCTCCACTTCCGATTCTGTGCTCAGTACCACGGGGTTTTTTGAGGAGAATAGAGCATAGCTTCTCAGCATAGCTTGTCACTTTGTCTCCACCTTGCTGGGAAGCAGTTCTGCAGCAGCACTGGGACAGATGCTTGGGGATGGGAGCACCATCAGCAGAGACAGCACAGACCTTCCTGGGGAGAGGGGGTGCAGCCTCATGACACCATCACGCATGGAGCTGGTGTTCTGGGAGGGGGGGCATGGGCTGGGTGGGCAATAGGAGGGAAAAGCAGGTGAGGGTGGGTAGGTCACTGCAGAACCCACATCGCAGAAACCTCTGGCAAAATCCATTTGCTTACATCCTGCCATCTCTGCTGCCATGCTGCTCCATGGCTGAATGTCATCACTGTGCGTGCAGCCGTGTCTTCAAGTTGTGCACCCTCCCATGCCCTTCTGAGCTCTCTGAACACCCTGCTGACCTCAGGGTATCGTAAGTAATGGTGGGTGCTTCCCCTGACAATTGCAAATGCCCAGCTGGGCCGGGCTCTGTGCATGGTCTGCTTCCTCTCCTTTGCACTGGTCCCTGTGTAGCAGCTGCCCGCTGCCAGCAGCATCCGACTGGGATGATGCTGCAGAGCTCCGCCACCCCCAGCCTCCTGCCCAGCCAGCCCAGCCCTCACTTCTTTATTCTTCCTGTCCCCAGCTAGCTCTTGCCTGCCAGCCCCGGCTGCTGACTTGCCCCCAGGACATGCTGGAACATGTAATGCCCTTTCTGCTGGGCAACTGCTTCTGGTGTACTGGCCCCTTCCCTGCTACTCCTGTCTGTGCTTACCCTTAAGCTGCTTTCCCAGGTCAGGCGGACAGCAGTGATATTTCTGCTTGCTCTTCCTGAGCAGGAGGATGCTCTATGCCTATGCAGAGGTCTGTGAGCATGAGCTGACTTCAGGAACCAGAACTGTTGGTTATTCTTGACTATTTAAAGCCTGAGATGCAGCCAGTGGGATCTGGCCCCTGAGCCTTGGGAGAATTGGGGGGAACACCTGGATGTTTTCCGCTCTCCCCAGTGTGGTGGTAGTGGCTGTGGTTGTCTCACCTTCATGGGGGCCCTTTCCTGCCCTGAGTTAGAAATTCCTTGTTGTCAAGCAGTTGTAAATGGCCCAGCTGTATGAATGCTGCTGCTCTGAAGGCTCAACAGGCTGCATAGACTGCTCTGGCAGGCTGATACCCTTGGGACAGCTTGCATTTATTTGTGCTATTGCAGGTTTTCTCCCCACTGCTTGCCTATGGATTGGGGTGTTAAAGGGGAGATTTTTCTGTTTACCCATCACAAAAGCATCTCCCCCAGCTCTCCAGACAGATCCTTGTGATCTCGCTTGGGGTTGCAGATGCCTGGATCTGTTAGAAGCAATAGCTGGTGTAGTTTTGTGCATTGCTTGCAGGAAATCAGTTGGCTCTCTGTTCAGTAGTAGACTTTATTCTAGCAAAGTAAAGGGCTGAAGTCATTGTTGTAACATTGGAGACTGTTTGCCAGGAGATAATAAAACAAACATGAATCATATTTATTGCTAAGCCACGTGCCTTTTTTCTCCTGTGCCTTTGATAGCTGGACAAGTTGGCATTCTCATCCCTTTTCCACCAAGCTACAGCAGCTGCCCTGGGAGGTTTTGCCATCGTAGCAGTGCAGTCCAGCTCCTGCCAGCCACAGGGGCTGCCTCCATACCCCTTTCCCCAGATTAGTCCAGCTCTTTTCGATAGGGATTATGTCTGTAGGAGCACTGGGCATGATGGGGGTCTGACTTTGGTCTCGGACTCTGGCTGCTTGTAAAATGCTGATGGTATTAAACAAGGAGTCCTTGTCAATGAGGAAGGGAGTTGAAACCCTGCTCAGCTTCATCTAAAATAGGTCACAGGTTGAAATGATCATGCAGTGTCCCTGCCAGGCATTTCTGAGAAAAGCCTTATGCGGTAGCTCTCGATTAAGGGATCTTCAGAACGCTTTGTCTCTTTTTTGGTTCTCTGCTGGGGAAGGAGAAAGGTGCTAGCCTGGAGGTTTGGCTGCAGCCCTGTACTTCTGGAGGCTCTGGGGAAACAAGGACATATGAGGGGCAGCAGGTCCAGGAGGCCATGCCACACATCCCACCCTCCACGATGCATCCAGAGGCCCCTGTGGGCTCACGATCTTTCCAGCCCTCTGCGATGCAGCTTCTTTCAGCCTCAGCTGAAATGGCATCCACCTCTGAGAGCTCAATTGAAATCCAGATAGAGGGAAAGGGGGAAAAAAAAATGACTTGTTTGTGTTTGCCTGTGCACATAATCCAGGCTCCTTGGCTGCTTTAAACTCCTGGCCTAGGTTAGTAAAAGATAGATTATTTTCATGTGGAATTGTTTGGGAATAGACAGGTCTGGGATGTTAATTTGCTCATTGTTGTTGCTGAAAGAACCAAGGCATTTTGGAGCCTGGTTGCTCTGTGAGCAAGGCAGGTAGGTTTGTTGTTTTGTTTTCAAAATAAAGTTGGAGGAATCTACTTTACAGAGCAAAATGAGCAAGAATGGAAGAAAAGATGTGAATGCTATCTCTGGAGAGCTTCAAAAGTCTGAGCACCTCTGAGATGCTTTAGAAATTCAGAGATGACCCTGCTCACTTTGTTTAAAAAAATAAAAAATAAATAAAATACCCCTGCCTGCCCATCTGTGGCATTCTTTGTGAGGACTTCTGAAAGACTCTGAAATGCACTGGCTGCTGAATAAATTATAAACACGCTTCCTCTAGTAGAGCGCCTGTTTCAGGCTGCATATCCAAAAGCAAATTAAATACTCTTCGGTGTAATTTCAAATGGAGCTGTTTGCTTCATTTTGAAGATTGTGTATTCAAATTATTTGTCTTTTTCTCAGGCTACTCAGAAGGGGGCTATCTCTGGCTGAGAGCCTGGATGCGGAGCGGGCTGGAGGGAGATGCAGGTGTGAGCTGGGTGCATCGCCGAGCGCTGAGCGGGGAGCGCTTCGCTCCCGCCTCAGGCTGCCCGTCTTGGGAGAGGGCTCAGGAGGCAAATGTTTAAATCATGCTTCTTTTTAAAGCAAGGAGAGCCCAGATCCCATGCCTGGGCTGTGGGAGGGTTCCCTTGTGCTTCTCTTGCAAAGCAGGGATGGAGCACAGAGGTGCTCTGGGTCTCCTCTGAGCAGGGATTTTGCTGTAGGGAGCCAGATCTCTTAAACAAGCTCTTCTTGGCTGCTGTGCTTTGAGAGCAGCCTGGAAATGGCTCATCAAAGAATTAGGCAGGCCTTGCCAGAGTGGTTCACGAGGAACCTCACCGAAGGGATGTTTCGCAGGCCAGTGCTGTCTCAGTGACAAAAAATCCCTGGGATGTGACACTCAGAAACAGGGGTGATGCTGTTGCTGTGCCTGCTCAGGGCCCCGGGCCTCCCAGAGCTCTGTGGGGAGATGATGCTCCAGCTCTGTGAGTTTGCTGAGCATCGGGCAGTGGTGCCGTACACCAGCAGAGCTTCAGCACTGGCACATCTGAGCTGCATGTGAGGCCTTCTGGGAGCCCAGGAGTGTGAAATACATGGAGAAAAGTGGGTCCAGGGCTGCTCTAACTGCTCTAATTCTCCACAGGAGACAGCAGAAGCAATCGCTGAACACTTATACATTAAGTTATGTAAAGATATAATAGCACTTTATGTTGTAGAGCAATCCAAACTGCACTTCATCACCCCTTCTGCTGGCTCCCTGCCTGCAAACTGGACACATGATGTGTCAGTTCTGCCTGTGTCTGTCCCCAGTGTGAGTTATCAGCTTGATTTTAGAAAAGGCTTTAAGTATATTTGAAACATAAAGTGGAACAGAATCCCCCTGTATCTTCTCCATGAGCAGAGTCCAGTCAGAAATATTACAGATTGATCAGTATTTTATCTGGGAAGGAGGATGGCTCCTTAACATCATTAAGTGGTGACCTTTAAAACTCATATTCTCCTGCCAGCCAGATCAGGCAATGGATGGAGCAGAGACGGATGGCAGCGGTGGGGAATAAAATCAATTGTTTGCTGAGATCAGTGCGTGTGTGTTTTCAGTGGTGTGGAGGTCCCTGGGCCACTGTTCACCGTCTCTTTCTGCACATTTCTTTTTTACAGCAGAATAAATTCTGTTTGGTACCCAAGATGAATTTTCAGAGTCATATGTCATGTTTTACAAGGGGCTGACAGCACAAATTGGGGGAGAATAATGGTGCCCAGCCCTAACTCACCTCAATGACTTTATTAGATTTCTCATCCAGAAGCAGATGAGCAGGCTGGGTTTTTGGGAGTGTTTTTTGTTGCGAAGCTGATTTTCTTAGTTTCAACTTTAAATTTTGGTGTGAGTTAATGCTAGCCCAGATTAGGCTGTGAGACACGCTGGGTGGCAGCACTGGAGCCAGGGGTGAGGCTGCTCATCAGGGGGCATGCAGTGGCTTTACACCAGGCTGATCCTGTTCTAGGTCTTGGTCCTGTCCTCTTCACCTCTCTTGCCACCTGCCCATAGCTTCAAAAACAGAAGATGTCAATCCCATGTGGATCTGGGCAGGTTTGCCTTGAACCCTCTGAGTTTATGGCAGCCCATGGCAGCGTGGCGATGGGAATCTGATCTGTCATGCCCTGCATGTGGTCTTGTGTGTTTTAAGGTCATGCACATACATTGCTGGTGCTGTGGAAACAAGACCTTCTCAAGGCAGAAAGCTGGATCATGGCTGGCAAGTGTTGCCCCATGTGGCACAGGCCCATGGCAATGTCTTCACGCTCTTGGCTGTCATCTTCCAGCTCCTGCATACTCCATGGCTACAAGCTGATGGCGGGTCCAGCCGCCACGGATGGCAGTGCAGTGCTGTCAGACACAGGACAGCCATGTGCCACAGCCACCCCATAGTCCGGCAGGTATTTGTCACCCGTGCTTTTGCAGACAGTCTGGCACTCCAGCTGCCTGCAGATGTATGGGTTGTTGCTCTTGCCCGAGTTGGTTTTGCTGCATCCTGGGAGGCCTCATGCAGCTGAAACCTGCATCTCCACTGGGGCAGCAACTTCAGACACATTGCAGCGCAGCCCCCTGACCATGTGTCTGCACCCCTCTGCTCCCCCCGCACCTGGCAAGTCCAGCCTCCCAGGTGGGCAAATAACCTTACATGCCATGTGCTTGGAGGACTCAGTTTGCTGTGTTCCCACAGACTTGGGCTCATGTAATAATTACTCGAGCATGTCCAAAGAAGGGCAACAAAGCTGGTGCAGGGTCTGGAGCACAGGTCTGATGGGAAGCAGCTGAGGGAACTGGGGGGTCTAGTATGGAGAAGAGGAGGCTGAGGGGAGACCTCATGGCCCTCTACAACTCCCTGAAAGGAGGGTGCAGAGAGGGGGGATGAGCCTCTTTAACCAAGTAGTAAGTGATAGGACAAGAGGGAATGACCTCAAGTTGCGCCAGGGCAGGTTTAGACTGGATATTAGGAAGCGTTTCTTTCCAGAACGGGTAGTCAGGCGTTGGAATGGGCTGCCCAGGGAGGTGGTGGAGTCCCCATCCCTGGAGGGGTTCAAGAGGCGGGTTGACCCAGCGCTGAGGGATCTGGTGGAGTTGAGAACAGTCAGTGTGAGGCTCATGGTTGGACTGGATGATCTTCAAGGTCTTTTCCAACCAAGATGATTCTGTGATTCTGTGTAGGTTGAGGTGGGCTCTGTAAAGTGGGTCCAGCTTGCGCGCTGCTGCCCACAACTTGTGTCAGTGCCTGGCAGGAGGAGAGATGCCCCAGGAGAAGCAAAGAGCAAAAGGAAGGAGGTGAAAATCTTGTGTAGAAGGGATGTAACTCTGTGAGGCGTTTCTGCTGCCCCAGGGCAGTGGGTGACTGGTGGATCCTGTTCCCCTGGGGCTGCGGTCAGGTTACTCCTGCCAGCAGCCTGGAGCTGGAGCCGGGAAGGTAAATCTGTTTGGTCTCTCTGTTTCCATTTCAGTTGCCTGCAACCCCTGGGCTCCCAGCGCAGCTTGGAGCATGTGTGTGGGGAGCAGGGATGCCATTTGGGATGTGGGGGTGGAGAGGGGGATGAGACAGGGCAGAGTGAGCTCGAGCAGTCTTGGTGGAGTGAGGGTCAGCTCTGGGGCCGGATCCTGGGCACAGACACATGGCATAAGGCCACAGCGACCCACTTCCATCTGCTGGAGGAGGGCAGGAACAGGCTCTGTGCTAGCCCAGAGATGTCTCCGCTCCTGCCAAGACACAATGCAGAGTCATTACAGGGTAACGTGCTTTCAAAGATGAGCAGGGAAGTGCTGCATCTTTTTTACCGCCCTCTTCTTTGACCTCGGAGAGGCGATGCTGAGGACTTGGAGCTCATTCCCATGCATTCAGTGCAGCAGCAGTTTGTTGTTCGACAGCAAGACAGTTGCTCATCCAAACCAGAGGCACGGGGACAGCGGCAGAGGAGCTGCATCACAAGGAAGGGTGACGGGTCCTAGGGACAGTGGGAGTGACACAGAGACCAGCCTTGGTCTCCCGTCCCACTGACAGAAGTTGAGATTTTCTCCAAGCCCTGAGCAAATACAGCAGTTGGCATGGCTGCTTTGTGCCCCTGAGCTGGGGTGTGTTTGCTCCCTGTCCCAGAGCCTTGGTTCCCCAGGAAAGTGAGGACACAGTACCTGTGTCTTCAGTGAGGATCTGCCTGACTTTGGGATGTCTTTGCAGAGCTCAGACAGCCCTTAAAGCAGAAGGTTACCTTAATTTATAGTCCCTGGATTTATGGGAGGTATATATCAAGGGAGAGTGTAATAGCTTTCATGTGGCCCATCAGCAGAGGGGGGACCATCCTGAAGTCGCTGGGAGCAGGGACAGCTGCGGGATCATTCACTGGTGTAGCTGCTTTAACTCTTTCACTTCAGGAACAGGGAACAGACAGTCCTGCCACTGCTTCACAGTGGTGTTGCAGCTTGCTCCATGCACTGCTTGCAATCAGATGCTGAATCTGTGCGGGGAGGAAGCTGGGGGTGGTATCCAAAGCCCCTTGGCTTCTGGCAGTTGATGGGAAACTTAAGCAGCAGAGATTTCCCAAAGCTCATCCAACACAGCATGTGGGGCCAGAGATCTCACGTTTCCCACCAGACTCCCTGCCCTGCCTGGGGGGACCTTCCTGCAGATGCCCTGTCCCATGCACACCCTTTTTCCATGCTCATGCCCCCTACCATGGGCATGTTTGGCCTTCCTGTCCCTACATCCATACCCACAGCTGGTACTGCTGTTGCTGGGCTCTCTCTGCCCCTTGGCCCAGCACTGGGGACCTGCCCCAAGCTGTCCGTTCAGCCAGTATCATTTCTTGGTGCTCCTACCTCTGAAAATGGCTTCAGTGTCCCTTGGTGTGTCTGACAGGCAGAAAGCTGAAAGGGCAAGTCAGCTCCTGTTCGCTTCCCATAGCTCTTCTAAGCAGCCAGCGAACCTTTAGGAGGGTGGGGATGGAGCTGTGGGGTCTGATCTCTGCTGCACAAGCCCTTTCCTCCTCCCTGTTCCATGATGCAGTGCCTCATTCCCCCCATCCAGAGCTGCCCTGGGTGATGCCCTGGCTGTGGAGGTGCCCTGGCAGGAGAGAGCTGAGCTGGTGGTGGGTGGAATCACTCTGGCTCTGTTTGCTTTGCTTAGCAGGAACACAGTCCTGGGTGTCAGCCTCATCCAACATGCACCAGATATTCACAGCTGGAAGTTTTTCTGGGAGCTGGGGACCACAGCAGCTACTGGCTGCAGCAGCGACGTCCCAACAGGGGTGCTGGACGAGTCCTGAGCAGCACAGGGGCAAGAAAGGCTCCTCTGGGTTCAGTGTCTGGCAGTGCTGAGGCTGGGAGAGTTGTGTGGACTGAGCTGGTCTGGCACAGACTGTATTCCCTGCAGAGGAACCAGCAGAATAACTCCTTTTTTGACTCATTCCTGAGGCTGCAGGCAGGGCCCAAAGCAGCTGATGGGTGCTGAGGCACTGGAAGGAGCAGGGGAAGGGAAGGGTGAGAGTGTGTGTGGATGTAAGCGGGGTCGCAGACACTGGGTGCTGCATCCATCAGCATCACCCATGCAAGACAGAGCACATGAGCCTTCCTCACACATCCCAGAAAGCATAAATGGCTGAAGCATCTCAGCTCTCTGAGCCTTTGCTCTCACTGTGCAGACTCCTGAAATCAGGAGGAATCATTTGGGTTTTCTTCATTGTCCCAGCAGGGCAGGCTGAGCCCTTTGCAATTCAGCAACCCCACCAACTGGAGCTGCACTTCTAGAGCTGCTTTGCTGTGGGCGTAGGAGGATGATGGTTTCAAAGCTGCTATTCCTGGGGCCCAGGCTCTTGCGTCCTTCCTCCTCCTCTGCAGTCTCTGTGTGGAAGTGGCTGTTGCCCACTCTAGAAGCTGGCATTGCTGCTAGAAGATGTTCTGCTTCTTTATCAGTTCAAGATCTTCAGCAGTTACCAAAACTTCTCTTTAAAAATTCATGCTGTTCTGTATCATGTTAAATATTTATTCTTAAGGAACAATGCGTTCCCCCCTCCCCCATTCTGCTATGATATCTATTTTGCATATGAGCTGATTAATAATTAAGCGTCTACATTTTATTTTGACTAACAGATGTGCTCTAGCCAATTGGATGCCTGTTGTGTTCTGCTGAGCTGTGAATTCACCTTCCCTCTCCACACCGAGGGATCCTCTCTGGTCATGTCTTGGAGCTCTCCTGCACTGGGAATCCAAGCTGGCCACGGCCAGTCCTGGACCCCCTTCATATCTGTAATGGTGCGGAGCCCGCGCTCAGCTGGCTGCGGAGAAGACTGTAGGATCACCCCTTCCCTTTACACCCATCAGGAAGCCAGTGTGGTTTCTTCAGCCCCAGCTGTGTTTTCTCCCTGCCTTGTAACTTTGCTGTCTTCAGGTAAAGACAATGCACATTTTCTGATGGAGGGGTCTCCCCTAGGCTGGAACAGTAAAAAGTTGGTGTTGATCTGGCTGGGCAGTCAGGATGGCGCATGGCAGCGGTGAATCCCTGGGTGCCAACTTTCATCCCTGCTGAAGCAGGAAACAGGGGAAGAAATGGGGTGTCCCGGGGCAAAGTCAACTGTGTCCCAGCTGGTTCTGAGCACAGAGCTGCTGCTGAGCTGCTGAAGCTCCATGACAAACGTTGGGTGGTGGCATGAGGTCTCAGAGGACAGTTTCCTCCTATGCAGCTTTGAGCTCCTGTGGCCCCTTCTGGGAAAGCCACTGCTTAAGCTGAAACACAGACTGCCTAAATGATTCCTGGTGTGGAAGGAGAGACCTGTGTCCTTGAAACAGGGACCTGGCCTGGTGATACAAACACAGCTGCTTAGTCCCTCAGCCCCACTGGCTGCACTCTTCTTTGGATGGGATCAGTAAGTCCAGCTCCCTAATGGAGCTCTGTGCAAGAGCGAAGCACGGTGTCTACAGCTTAGTGGGACCGGGCACACAGCAACTGGACCTCAGCAAACCTGTGTGGGTGCTGAGTGTGCTCCTCCCGACAGGGATGGGGCCCTTCCCCTGTAAATCCAGCTCCAGTAGACAAGGGGTAACTGGAGAAAAAGACCTCTCAGCAACCTGGGACCCCGTACTGCTGTATGGGCAACTGATGGCAATGCTACTCTGACACGGCTAAGCTCAGGAACAAGGGCTGAGGAAAGAGCTGACACAAGGGCAAACTGTACCCTAGGATAATAAGGAATTAATCCTGCTAAGAAAACTGGATTACTATTCAGGAGAGATGCTGAAAAAACATCATTTGTATTCTGTTGGAGATTTCAATGTTAGTCCCCCCTTCTCCCTGCCCCAGATTTCCCAAGGAAGAACAAAAATAACTCTTAAGTTTTCCCATGGAAATTCAATCCTGGCTGCTTTTCAAGCATGGGAGCATCTTGTTTTCTGCAATTTCCAAGCAGAGTAATATATATTCTTTTCACCAATAAAAATGAAGCTACAGGATCCATTTTGGAATAGATGTTTGAGCGTTCAGGAAACAAGGAAATTAAAGCAAATTGTATTGAGGTGTTTGTTTGGGGAGCTCTGTCAAAATAGATGTGATTCCTCATTGTAGTCCTTTTCAGGAGTGCTGCATTTTCTAAATGCTCTGTCAAAAGCATCTCAGCTGGCTCTACCCTTTAGACTGGAATTACAAAATGAAGAAACTGTGCAAGACTGAGATTTACTAAAGCATTTGGTGCAGATTCATATGGAATCTTTGTCTCAGACTGAGTTTTAACAGCCTGGGTTGTAAGCACTGTCATAAAGAGCAAAGATTGCCTGGGGGGTTGTAAACAGAGGGCGACTATGGATAATGGCAGAGCACGGAGTGGGGTGCTGAGGCAGTGCGTGGGGTACAGGGGACACACACAGCAATTGGTGTTTCTTATTTAACAGCTTCATTAGTGAGCTGGAGGCAGGCACACGCAGCATGGTAATGAAAGGCGCAGATGGTGCTAAGCTGGGGGGTGTTGCAAACAACAGTTCAGTGTGCGATGCAGAGCACCCGGGAGAGGCTGGAAAATCAGGCACAATAGGGAGACGCTCAGCTCACCAGCAAATGGCCCAGGACAAAGATGGCCAAGGGCAAAGACGGCAATGAAACAGCAGTGAAGACCAAGGGAAGAGTGTGCTCAGGAGGTTAGGTGGCAGGATTCATTTACCATGTGGTGCATATGCTGCAAAACCCTCCTTCCCTCCTTGAGCAGCGGGGAGGCTGTGTGCATCTCTGTCACTTTGTCTCGCTGGCCACACATCGTTTCAGAATTTCAGCAAAATCCTGTAAACCTGGGAGCAGAGAGGGTGGCGAGAGTGAGCAGGCTCTGGGGAGAAGTAGCTGTGTGCTGTTTGCATTGCTGGGGCTTGCTGTCTGCCCCTGCGTGAGGATGCGTGTTATAATCTGCTTTTAGGAGGGGAAGGGACCAAGAACATGAAGCCCCACCTTGAAAGGGCCAGTTTTGGTGGTGTCAGGCACTGACAGTAATACATACAGGGCTGTAGGATCATCTTGAGGACCCAGAGCTGGGACCTCTAATGAAAGAGCTGCAAGTGTTAGGTACAGCCTGGGCCTGCTGTGCTGGAGGGACTGGCTGCCACATCCCTCGCATTTGTCAAACAAGGCGGTTTCCTGGGAGGCTTTGTTGAAAGAGAGATGGTGCATGGGGCCAGCAGTGGAGTGCCCTAGACATGCCGTGAGAGCACGGGAAATACTTGCAAAGGCAGGTCCAGAGCCTTGCCTGCCTCTGTGCCAAGGCTGTGTGCATCAGCAAATACTCTCTGAGGGGGCAAGATCTTGTGTTTCCCATTGGTAAGGCTCAGGAGCAGGGATGTGAAAGATGCACTGCAGGCCGGTACAGCCCTTTGGCCCTGGTACACCTGTGAGATTGGGTGTGGAAATGCAGCTTGTGTTTTGGACCTTCTGGCTTTGAAGGCATCAGTAGATGGAGGAGCTGCTGTTTCCCTCCACTGATCGTGGTTGTGGTTGATCACTGTGACTCATCTCATTTCTGATTTGAATTCTCTGGCTGTAACCTTAAGCCACTGGATCTTGCTTTGCCATCCTCAGCTAGATTAAAGAGCCTTTGAGTACCCTGTAGTTTTCTTCCCTGAAAGTGCTTAGGTGCTGTTATCAGGTCACCTCTTGTAGCTTCTCTTTAGAGGAGAGAGATATCATATGTCTTCAACCTCACACCATTTTTCCTGGCTGTTGGTATCATTTTAGTCTCTTCTTTACAACTGGGTCCCCTCTTCAGGCTTGTGCCTTTCTCTAAACTCACTTGGGATGGTTTTGCACTGGAGCAATACTGTAATCCTGTCTTCCTTTTGTTGCACTATGGGCCAGTTCCCTTCTGGACTCGCAGGCGGCCACTGATGTGTGATCACGCTTATTGCTGGCATTCAGTCCCAGCACTGTGACTTGAGCTATGACGCTGACTGGACGCTGCATTTTGCGGAGCAGTTACTGTTTTCGGACATGCCCTGGCAGACTCGCAGACCTGGGAAGCAGGAAGAATGGGATCTCGTGTGTTTGGACACGGGCAATGAAGTTTTGTTTTACTTTATTCCTCTCTGTGTGAAGCTGTTTGGCCTTGTGCCAGCAACTCAACTCTCCTCTCTTGTGCCTCGACAGCAGCAGTTTCTCTCCCCTCTCCCCTCTCCCTCCGTCCTCTGCATTTTTCAGCTGTTCAGTGCCAGTGCAGGGGATGCAGGGGGCTTTTGACTTTGTTTTCTCCCAGCCTGGAAGGAGGCAATGCCTGTTGCCTCCACTCTCTCACTGGAGAGCTCAAGCTGTAGCAAATGCCCGGGCCCAGACGTTAAATAGAGGTCAAAATGGTCAAAACAAAGGTGAACTGGCTTTACTCATGCAAGCCCTTTCCCTTCCAGCACAGTTGTACAACTGCCCCAAGGCTGCAGGAGTTCACAGTTTTGGCTCAAGGTTCATTCAAGGACACTAATGCCGGGGGGCAGAGGCAGGGCTTGGGCTCAATCCCAGTTCCCTGCACCAAGGACTGACTCCCAACCCCTCTGAGATGCAAAGGTCGTGAACTTGCTGTGTTCCCCAGAGACAAGCCGGTACCCAGCCTGTTTGTGAGGGCTGGAGGGAGCTGCATCCGGATGCATCCTGGGTGAAGAGAGGGAAATGTCATTCTCCTGGAGGAGTCAGAAATGCAGGCTCAGCTGGAGAAAGAAGACATGCCAGCACCCTAGACCACCCAAGAGGGCTGGAGACCATGGTGAAACCAGGGAACTACTTGCGCAGCCCAAGTGGGTAGGCAATGACCCTGCAAGCTGGCACTGTGCATCCCTAATAGTCCTGCTGGGCTGCATCTGCTCTCAGCAGCCCAGCATCCCAGCTCGTTTTCCTACTGACAAAGGCGACTGAGGCTAGGATAGTGAGATAACATGCCAATGGCAAGGGAGAGTATGGCACCAAGACTTGGACCAGTATTGACCTGAGACCTGTCTCCAACTTACAGGGACCAGGGGTTGCCCTGGTGCATGCTCAGCCACCTGCTGCTCCCTCTCAAGCCAGACATCACTCCTCAGTTTTGCTTTCAGAGCATGGCTGCCCATTTCTCTGCCATGTGGGTTGCAACCAGGATCAGATTGGTGGGTTAGCAGGTCCCCCTATTTTGTTCCATCATTGGGAGCTGTGGTAGGTCCAGGAAAAATTCCCAGGAGCCTGCTGGACATGGTTATCCTGGGATGCTGAGCTAGAACCATCAGAGTCCTCCAGCAGGCCTGCCTTCAGGGCAGTGACAGTTTTAATTGTGAGTTTTAAGTCTGAGGGGAAAATAGATGGTGCCTAAATTGCAGGGACAGAGTAGGAACTGCAGGTGTGTGTGCACAGTAGGCACGCATGGCGTGTAGCAAAGGCAGGTGTACATGTGCACAGAAATTTCTCCCTCTTCTTTCCCTGCCCTGCAAATCTGTCTAGTGGAAATCCCTTTGGTTCTGCTGAATTCCTCCTCCTTTGTTCACACTGAACTCTGTGAGTTTTGCAGAAATACTCCCTTTCACTGCAAAAACACAGGCAAAGTGAAAATCAGCATTTTCTTAGCACTCGTGGCAGGGAGAAAACATATGAGCGGGGCTGGGGGTGGACCAGGAACCTTGCTAACAGAGGTCAGCACCTCTTCTTTGGCTCAGGACCCTTTCCTGAGATTGCAGACACTGCCCGTGGCAGCCTTCAGTGGGTGGATGGCTGTTCCTTGGGCTCCCAGGACAGGCAGGACCCTTGCATGTGACCTGACCTGGGGTTCTGCCTGACCCTGCCTCTGCTGCTCTTGTCCTCACCAGTCCCTGGCACAGGCTGGGCTGTGGTTCCCTGCCTGCGAGGGGTGAGCAGAGGCATGGGGGTGCAGAGGCGATGGCTTTGCAGGTGTCTGAATGAAGACAAAACTTGGGCAGGTGGGCAGCAGACAGAATGGGCTCAGATCCTACAAAACGTCCATCCTGGGAGGGATGGCACCCACACACCCATGGTCCACCCACAGGAGCCTGGTCCTGCCATCCTCCTATGCTGAGCTTCTTGGTGTCTGTTTCCTTCCTAAGGTATATGGTGATTCTCAGCTTCACATGCCCTGTTGTCCGTGTCCCTGAGTGAATGGTCTCACGCTGAGCTCTCCCTGTTGTCCCCATCAGCAGGGAGAGCAGCAGTGGGTACAGGTACCAACCATGTCATCGCTGTTGCAGGAAGCAGGAATGAGCCTGAGCTCAGCTGGAGGGAGCTCAGGTCCATATTTCCCTTAGCCAGGAGGTTGTTCCTACTCCAGCTGACAGCAGGGACTTACACTTGGGTCTGCACAGTACCTCCAAGCAGGCACTGCTTGTTCTCCTCCTCTTCCATGCTTGGCCATGCTTTCTGCAAGAGTTCCCCTCTCCACAGGTCCTGCAACACCCGTTTCAGGCATTTCCATGGGTTTCAGGCGAAGCAGGGCAGGGCTACACTGGCAGCAAAGCTCTCCTAGACAATGTATAAGGCAGCTAATAACTCCTTCCTCTCCTATTCTCTGTGCCAAGCTTGTCTCCTGGGAAAGTCCCCTCTTTAAATAGCAGGCTGAGTGTTTTTACATTGCAGAGTGGTTTTGCAAAGAATTGCATCAAGGACTCTTAGTGCTTGACCTTTCCCATCTTGCTGCAATCTCTGAGTGTGAGGCTCAGGCTGTGAAGTGGCTGGAAATGCCACCGACCCCACGCAGCCTGTTCTCCTCGGCAGACACCAGAGCTGCAGCTGCCTCCAGAGCGACCTGCCTTGGCATCCGCAACTGGTGCTTGTGACGGGGCTGGCGGAGACCTGGGCCACCCTTTGCATAGATGGTGCTGGTGAAAAGTGGTGTGCCCTCTGAGAGGGCTGTCAGACCACAGCCTCCACACGTGGTTCCTGCTACGTGTGTCATGCCTGTGCTGCTTCTGCTCTGGGGCATGATAGGGCTAGCTGGGGCCTGCTCCTCTTCCAAGTTTTGCACCTGTAAGTTCCTCTGGCTGAACTCAGTTGAGCCAAGTGGCACCAGAAATGCAGACAGTGAGAGCTGGAGGAAGCGGAAGGCACCCTAGATCTGCACAAGAGCAGACCTGAGGGTCTCCAGACTGGAGGGGAAGGTCACAGCACCATGCAGAAGATAGATAAGCTGTGCGTGGGTCAGGCTTCCTTCCCAGGAGGCGAGAGGGGCAGTCAGCAGGGTCGTTTGCCTGCAGAGGGTCTAGTACAGAGCTGTGGGTCCCATGCCCACCGTGGCTCCCCCAACCCCAGCTCAGATACCTACGTTTGCCTGTTGGAGTGGCTCATGGCCGCCAAGGCCCATGCAGAAGGAGACACCTGAGTGGAAAGGGCTCTTCAGACTGGTCGGCGAAGTTTAAGTAAGGGTTGGTGTCAGGAAGCAGCTGGAGCTAAAGCACATGTTGTTTAACAGGAACAGGAACTAACTGCTGTGCCAAGGGGGGTGGCGAGTCTGGTGTCACTGGTTCAGCTGACAGATTTTGCATCTCCCTCTTGATCAGCTGTGAGCTTGAAGCAGAATTAAATCCAGGTAGTCCTATTGCCTCTGCAATGCAGGAGGTCAGAGAACATGGTTATCTATCTCCTAAGGCTTTCCAGCCAGTGACCATGGACCAGGCAGAGATGCTACCTTAGGGGCAGATTTATTCTCCCTTGTAGTGGTTCAAACCCAGAGGGCAACTGAGCACCACACAGCCACTCACTCACTCCTTCCCCCTCAGGGATGGGGAGGAGAAAATAAAGCAAAAGGCTCAGAGATTGAGACAAGGACAGGGAGGGATGACACACCCATTATGGTCACAGGCAAAAGGCAGACTGCTTTGGGGAATAAAAAGAACACCAATTTAATTTGAACACTACCACCACTTAATTTACCAGTCAAACAGATCAGGACAGTGAGACGTACAACCACATCTTAAAAACACCTTCCTCTCACCCCTCCTTTCTTCCTGGGCTCAGCTTTGCTCCCGGTTTCTCTCCCTTCTCCCCACCAGCAGTGCAGTGTGGCAGAGGATGGGGTTTGCTGGTGAGCTCATCGCATGTTGTCTCTGCTGCTCCTTCCTCCTCAGGGGGAGGGGTCCTCATGCTCTCCCCCTGCTCCATCATGGGCTCTCTCCCACGGGAGACAGTCCTCCATGAACTTCTCTGACGTGGGTCCTTCCCACTGGCTGCAGCTCTTCCTGAACTGCTCCAGTGTGGATCCCTGCTGTGGGGTGCAGAGACAGGCTGCTCCAGCACGGGCTGACCTCAGAGTCCCGGCCTTCCGCAGGCGCAGCCCCCCACTCCAGTGTGGGGTCCTCCACGGGCTGCAGGAGGGCATCTGCTCCAGCAGACCTCCCCCTCCTCCTTTCTTCAACTGACCTCAGTGTTTGCATAGGTATTTCCCTCACAACCCCTCCTCTCAACTCCAATGCCTCCTCTCAGGTTCCAGTTCTTAAATACGTTATCGCAGAGGTGCAGCCACCATCGCTAATTGTCTCGGCCTTGGCCAGAGACTTTCACTTGGGCCACAACAACCCCTAGCAGCACTACAGGCTTGGGGAGGAGTGGCTGGAGAGCTGCCAGTCAGAGAGGGACCTGGGGGTGTTGATTGACAGCCGGCTGAACAGGAGCCAGCAGTGTGCCCAGGTGGCCGAGAAGGCCAATGGCATCCTGGCTTGTATCAGCACTAGCGTGGCCAGCAGGGACAGGGAAGGGATCTTACCCCTGTACTCGGCACTGGTGAGGCCGCCCCTCGATGAGTGGGTTCAGTTTTGGGCCCCTCACTCCAAAAAGGCCATTGAATGACTCGAGCGTGTCCAGAGAAGGGCAACGGAGCTGGTGCAGGGTCTGGAGCACAGGTCTGATGGGGAGCGGCTGAGGGAACTGGGGGGGTTTAGTCTGGAGAAGAGGAGGCTGAGGGGAGACCTCATCGCCCTCTACAACTCCCTGAAAGGAGGGTGCAGAGAGGGGGGATGAGTCTCTTGAGCCAAGGAACAAGCGCCAGGACAAGAGGGAATGGCCTCAAGCTGCGCCAGGGCAGGGTCAGACTGGCTCTTAGGAAGGATTTCTTTGCAGAAGGGGTTGTTGGGCGTTGGAATGGGCTGCCCAGGGCAGGGGGGGAGTCGCCATCCCTGGAGGTGTTCAAGAGTCGGGTTGACCCAGCGCTGAGGGATCTGGTGGAGTTGAGAACGGTCAGTGTGAGGTTCATGGTTGGACTGGAGGAGCTTCAAGGTCTTTTCCAACCGAGATGATTCTGTGATTCTGTGATTCAGAGCCAGGTCCAACTTGGCGTCAGAAGAGCTTTGAGAAACTTCTTACAGGAGCCACCTCTGTAGCCCCCTCGCCCAAAAACCAAAAGCCCCACCATAGAGACACAAACCCAACACATCCCTTCAGGTCCCTGACCTGTCTCCTGTGTGGCCAGACGCCCCTGCTCATCCCATGGCACACACAGTTCTTGGAGATTAGTGACCAGGCTTGTGGGCTCTGTCCCTTGCCCTGCATAGGATCTCAGTGGACTGCATGGGTTGAGAGGAGGAAAATCGTCGATGAAGACAGGTACAATGCCCCCAACACTGTTCCTGACTGGCTAGAGAAGGGTCTGGTGGTGTGAACAAGCACAGATCTGCTTCAAACCCAGCTTGGCAGAGCCAATGTGTGTGAAATGTCAATGGCTGAGCTGTGGCCAGGGGCTGTTATGAGCAGAGAAACCAGGGTAAGCACAAAGCAATTGGGAAAAAAAAAAAAAGATGTTTTTAAAATTTAAATTAGTTTTATTTCTTTTCATATTGCGAGTTTGCATTTTCTTTTCGTCTTACAGGCTTGTGCTACTAAAGTGCTTGTTTTGTGCTTGTTTCTTTAATTAGTTTCTTAGCAGTTTCCCAGCTTTTCTATAGAGACCTTTTCTTCTGAAGAAGTTTATTTCTTAGGGTTAGTCCTTAAAATGCTCATCCATACTGAAAAGCAGTGCCAAAGCCTAAGGAAAAACATTACTGTAGGAGTGATACAGATGCATTTGCTGAGCAACAAACTCCACTTTCTGATGCACTGAGGAGTCTCCCAGTGGAAGAGCCAAGGGGCTTTGGTCTGACCATATCCCATCATCAGAGTTTGCAGGTTGAATTTGTTGGAACTTTGGCTCCTCAGGTAGTTAAATGCTTTAGAAAAGCCTTCCTAATTCCCTGCGGCTGGGACTATGAGGCTAATTTTATACTGCTTTGTTTGGAAATGTCAACCTGTGTGTATGAGAATTTTACAGCAACTTTGTTCGTGCATGGAAAACTGAGATCACTTTTTAATGTTAACAAGGAATCAATTTGGTTTGAATTTGTAAAGATTTTATGCCACTAAGAGAGAAGATTTTTAAATATGTATATAATAAGCCTATGGTATGTCCATGTTTTGAATAATCCATATCTTTCTTGTCGCCCTGCCTCAAAGAAGATGCTCTAGTAAAGGAAAAGCTTGTGAGAATGGCAGCCAAGATAATCAGAGGTATAAAATAGGTCTCGGATGGCGAAGGACCCACATAGAGGTTTTTACACTTTTGGAGACCTTTTACACGAAGTTCTCCAAAGCAGTGAGTGGGGCAGGGCAGATGAGCAGAGAGTAAATAGTCG
Source organism: Strix aluco (assembly GCF_031877795.1). NCBI lineage: Eukaryota > Metazoa > Chordata > Aves > Strigiformes > Strigidae > Strix > Strix aluco. Next base: position 16,108,159 of record NC_133948.1, on the reverse strand, counting down.
CTATTTTTAACACTGGTAGCACTCAGTAAAATGGTGAGGCCGGAGTCTCATGGCACATCTGTCACTTCTGGAAATCTTTGCCCCAGGATGCTGTGGGAGACGAAAGAGAGCGTGAGTTTAAAGAGAGGAAAGCAAACTGCCTTTCTGGGGTCCATTGGTGGCCATAAAGTGGATGGTTTGTGTGCAATGTCTATTTTGGAAGTCTCCAAACTGCTGACTATTACCATTGACAGTGTGTCAGGGGAAGGGCTATCATACTCCTGCCCTGCTTCACCTACTCTTACCTAAGTGGAGGCTGCTGACTGTGTCAGAGACAGGATGAAAGCCCTGATGATCTTTGTTCTGGTTCAATATGCCAGTTCTTGTATAAAAAAAGAATTTTAAAAAGGGTTCACAGGAGCAGCTAAGACCCAGATTCAGAGCTGCTTAAGTGTTGCAGAAGCAGGGATTTAACTTTTAGAAGTTTGAGATTTCTTTCTGTGTCTCATCTCTGTCTTTTTTGAAACAGTTTTCTAAAATTACAGTAAAGCATCCCACGGATGTTTTTTTTTCTCTGGTTGGTTTATTCTGTGTGTGTGTGCGCGTGAGTGTGTGTGCGTGAAAATCCACGGTACATTGGTGCTAACTGCTTCATTTTGAAAGACAGACCACGCAGCTGCTTGGTAAAACGTATCTAAATCACACAGCAAACATAAGTAGCGTAAAACATTGCAGATGTTCTGAAACGGTATGAATTATTTTTAAACAAAAGCTCCCAAATAATAGTCATATTGGCTTTCCTAGTTTGTTTTGCTCTGATCTATCAGATGGAAGCTTTGCTGTGAGTGTAATGGGAACATCTTGCCTTCTCCAAGCTAGCGCTGAGCTGGAGGGCCCTGGCTATCTCCTCCCAAGGATGGTTCTCTGTAGTCAGGACATCTGATGTTACTAGTCCACAAATGGAGGATGGTGACAAGTGTCTGCCCCAGCTTTCCAGACTCTCACTGTGTGTGCTGTGGTGGGAGTCGCTCTGGCTGGACCACCAGGCACCTTTAGCAAGATGCTGTCACCATGGGACCACCGTCCTGTGTGTTCCAGCTTGGCCTGAAGATCACACCTACCTCTTGGCAGGGTTGAAAGAATGAAAATAAGTTTGGCTAATTTCACCTAAGTCAAAGGGATCCTCCTAATGACAGCCTTTATACACCTGCTACAAAAAGTTGACAGAACATAACACGTCGATAAAGCCAACCAGCAAACCCAGCTCCACTCCCAGCTCTCAATCTGGATGACTGTCTCTGGCCTCTTCTCCACTACCGCCACCCCTCCTAGCATGTCCTCTTGGACAAAATGAGCATGGAGACACCAGATGCCTGTTTAGGCTGGCAGACTGCTCATATGTGCCCTTGGCAGGGGGAAGCACAGAGCTCAAATGCAGGATCCAAAGATGTCTTGGGGACTCTGGAATCATTTCCATCCACATCACAGACCCCATCTCAAGGATCTTTTTATTCTACTGCTGTTGGAGATTCCTTATATTGGGGTCTTGCTGCAAGCCTTTGAGCATCTGCAGGCCTGCTAACAAAATGCTCTTAAGCTGATTTGAAAACAAATCTCTTTGATGAACAAAAAGCGACCCTCAAGTGCTGATTTTCTACCCTTTACCTTTTCTTGCAAGAGGTAATTGAACTGCAGTCATAAGAACATATTGTAACAGTTTGCAGATTACACTCTGTAGGAGGTCCTTGGTGTCCTCTCACAGTTTGAGATCAGTTTTCCCTCTCCTTACCAGCACACCTTGCAACAGGAACCTTTTCACTACTTCACAAAGAACTTACAATAAGAGTATTTCAGAAATCATTGTTTCTTCAATATTTATGACAACCTTGGAATTCAAATTAAGTTGCAACAAACTAGCACACAGGTGGTTACTTTGTTATTACACAATTTCTAAATTACCTGCCTGGAACCCTTATTTTTCATGGTTTAGTAGTCCCCTTATTGCAGAGCTCTGATGTTGCCTTATAGCTCTGTACTTCACCACTCACCCTGAATTTACTTCAACCCATTTCATTAGTCCCTCCAGCAGGAATGGGAGTTGTCCTCCTGACCTTGCCTTGCCACAGTTTGAGCAGGAAGATGTCATGCTGATCTCTCCGAGGTTTCTGACCCAGGTCAGCAAATAGCTTGACATCTCCAACACCCTGGAGTGCCCCAGGATTAAGTAACTAGGCTACAACAGTCAGTGAAGTCTGTTATTTGGATCCAAAGGGTCATGGGCTTTAGGATATGTTTATAGATATCTGTATAAGTAATCTCAGGGAGTTCTTGGTCTAGACATCACCTTAATCCGCAGGCCCAGCAAAGCCTGGTATGGATGTTGTGCCTTGCTCTCACCTCCTTTGTTAGCAGGTACCACCTTGCTACAAGACCCGCAGGGTTCTCTTTCTTGTCCCCAGATGCTCCAGGTTGGGCGTGAGCAATTCCTTCAGGGCTTCCTGAGGTGTCACTTACAAACGGAGATGGCATCCTCTGATGCCAGTGTTTGCATTCCCCAAACCAGTCTCCCATCATGATGCTTATGACTCATACTAGGTTGAGAGGTGTGTTAAAAGATGGTTACCTACTCTGTCCGTGCAGTGACCTACATGTGCCAGTCCTTTGCAGAGGCCCAGCCTATCATTCTCCAAAGCAAAGAGTAAAACAGCAGCTGTTATGCTTAGCACAAAACTAAAGCAAGAAAAAACTGTTTGTAGCACCAAAACTTTGCTGCTTTCTAGGTTTCTCTTTGGCAGCTGGAATGGCCCACAAAACAGATCTTCAAGATTTAATTCAGCCTGTGGCTTGAGCATGATCTCTGTAGCTTGTCCTGCAGCCCTTCCCCTTCTCCAGGAGCCAGTGGCACATTTACTGCAAGTCATCTGCCACCCCTGTGTGCATCTCAGCATGGACCAAATTCCAGCTAGTGGATGTGGTGGAGTTGTTGTCCAGGCAGGAGCCACGTCTTGACTGTTCGTTATTTCTTGAGCATTTGTTGTATCAGGTAGTGTGGAGAAAGAGCAGCTGTAATGTTCCCCCATCCCCAGTCCCACCGTGTGCCCTGCCGACCCTGGGAGAGAGCCAGCTCTTCCCTGTGCTTCTGTGGATGTTGGGTGCACGGTCTCTCCTGGGTTTGCAACATGGGTGGACGTCTCCCGAACAAGAGCTCTGAACACCTCCTTCTGCTCTTGGTCAAGGTGGGATAACATTTTTTCACTCCCCCATGCTCACACAGGAGATTACTGACACATTTGTACGTGCTGTGTCACCTCCCAAACACTGCTTGCTTTCTGCAGTGCCAGAGCATTACAAAGCATGCACATCAGCATGCGGGCTGGGGTCGCCACCCCAGGCTGCTTTCAGGGGTGCTGTGGTGTCACAGGTTTACCCTTTCCCATTACCCTTGAGCAAAACCCCCTTGGGATGCCTGAAGGCTCATCTGCCAAGTAGCTTCATGTCCCACCTCAGAGTCCCTCCCTGTAACGTTAGCGTGGGGAATGCAAGGATGTGGACCCCAGGGATGGTGGGGCAGCCCCTCGCAGCAGGAAGAGGGAGCTCCCTGCAAGGCAGCAGAAGCCGAGGGGCTGCATTCTCCTCTCTGCTGGTGTACCTCGCTGTGGAGAAGGCACACTCCCCATGTGCATGCTGCCAAAGCCATCCTCCTGGCACTGAACCTCGTCCTTGGATGTGAATGGCTCAGCACAATGCGCAGGCATCGCAGCACCCAGCTTGCTGTGTTGCACAGGCTCCTGGGAGAACAGCATCAATACTAGGCGAATATTAATACTAACAGGAGGAGGCAGAACCATTGTTTACCCTGCTTTTGTTAATCAGTTTGTTTCCATTCGTGATCCCAAAATGAAATTAAAAGGCTCTGTTTACATTGCTGAATTATCATCTGCTCCAGCAGGTAAAGCACTTTGGCAGAGAATTAATGGAGCCACGGACAGATTTGTGTCAAAAATATGTGCATATTTTCCCACCAAAGGATTTGTTTGAAATGAGTTGGAATCTCATGCCTTTGTGTTTAAATAAAACATCATCCACCAGCCACCCACACATGCTGCTGGGATGCTGTGGCCCTGAAACAAGTTCACCTTTAAAATAGCTGAGTTGAAGGCTTTTCCCGTGCTAGATTCAAAGGTGAATTTCCAAGACCAAAGATGGCCTTGGAGGGTAGCTTAAGGATTCAGAATTTGCTTGAAGGAAAAATCCAGTCCTGATGCCAAAGAAAGACAAGAGAGTGTGCACAGGGCTTCAGTTTGTCCTCAAGAGCTTGTGCTAAATTGTGCTTGGGGTGGGGGGGGAGGGCGGGTATTTCTGTCTCAACAGCAAGAGCCAAATTATCTTCTCTGATGCCGCAGTGCAACCCAGCACAGAATGGGGCTCTTGCACCTGCCTCAGAAGGCTGAAAAATCCAATTCTGATCATTTTTGCTCCAGCAGCACTAAATTTATAACCCAGCACAAAGAAGACAAGTTCTAAAAACCAATTTAGCAAAAAATGGCCTTTGCAACTAAAAATTAATGCTTCAAACGGCCTAAATGAAGCTTGAAAATAGCTTTTTTTCTGCTCCAGCCGATGATTCACGTGCCTATTTGCAAACAATTCAAATGCAGTAAATTGAGAGGAAATATAAATCAGGTTCCTAAGTGAAGCTGCATAAATCCAATAAATGATTGATGAGAGAATCCTGTTTTAAGACGCTGCTGTCTGTCTCCAGTGCTGAGGCAGAAAATAATGGTGCCTTCACCTCTTTGGGCCGTGCTGAATGAAGCGAGTTTGCACCAACCTCTGATCTCCACTCAAGGTCAGATGCAGCTTTCTCTCTCTACCTGGCCAAGCTGCCCAAAAAGAGAACTGCAAAATAAGGCTGTGCTCACCCAAGGACCTGGCAGAGATCGTTATGGTCTCTCCCCCAGGGAGGAGGAGGGGAATGGACTCACCAGCTGTGCTGCAGAAGAGCCAGAGCTTGCAGTGTGACCCTTCAAAGGGTCACAAAGAAGCGTGGACCCGGTGCTGCAGTGCATCAAAGGCATGGCTTAAGCCAGCCAGGAGCCATGTGTCCCTACCTGGTTTCAGGGGAAAGGAGCTGTTGCATCTGACAAATGCTGTGGCTCTGTAGTAGGACCATGCTATACTCCTCTGCCCTTGTGGCAGGTCTGGGGCTGGATGTGCCCTGGTGAGAAGTTCTTGGCCCCTTTGTGCTCTCTGCTGCTCTCGGCACATGAGGATGTGTGTCCTGCTGGCACAGAGGAGGTCTCAGCTCTGCTCTTGAGCACAACTGCATGGCAAGGGCAGCTGTAAGGGTGGCTGGAGTTGACGCGTTCCCAAAGCTGATGACTGTCAGATGAATGGGAGCACAGAGACCTGAAGACATACCCAAAATTCTACCCAAGAATTACCCAAATCCAACCAAGGCTGCTGCATGCTGCAAGCTGTCACAGGGCTGCTGGCGCAGTGCAGTATCCAAACCTTTCACAGAATCACAGAATCATCTAGGTTGGAAAAGACCTTGAAGATCCTCCAGTCCAACCATCAGCCTGACATTGACAGTTCCCAACTCCACCAGATCCCTCAGCGCTGGGTCAACGCGACTCTTCAACCCCTCCAGGGATGGGGACTCCCCCCCTGCCCTGGGCAGCCCATTCCAACGCCTAAAACTTTGCTTGGAGGTGCACTGTATGTGGGAGCTGTTCGCCCAGAAGAGGATTGTGGCTAGAACATGTTTCTCAGATGTAGTTCTTGGTCTTCATTCCTTGTTCTCCACGCAACCAGCAGCTCCAGTGACTGTGCCTGGGGTGCTGGGAGGTGTGTGCTCTTCCCTGGCTCTGTTCCTTGCATGGAGCCCCCCGTGCAATGTGCAGGGCAGGCAACCAGCAGACCCCACACCTCTAAGACACCAGTTGATGACCTGGTGACTGATGTGAGCACTGAGCCTCCAGTGAGTGATGAGTCTTTAACACACCAGCAGCTCAGTTAGCAAACCCCTAAGGGAAGACTGTCTGATAAACAGAGACCTGGGTACCCGGTCCAGCTGCCAGCGTCCTGCCTCCAGCACAGAGCTGCTGCCAGAATATCCCAAGTCCCCTGAAGGGCTGGTTGCCTGTCCTGCTTGGATTGGACAGCTCTGCAGGCATTTGCAGACCAGGTTGTGTCACACGCTGCTGATGCAGCCCTGAGGGCTGACAGTCACGAGCAGCTTTTTTAATCCACAGAGTGATGGGTACGTTGGGAATGGGACAAACCTCATACAAGTTTCTCTGCAGCCCTAGGATACTTCTGGGGTGCCACCTTTCCCATCTCTTCTGGGGATGGAGAACCTGAGAAACAGTGGGCTCCTGGGGACCATGTGGTGCTGGGCTGTGCCTTGCTATTCCTGCTTTGAGCTGTGTCAGCTTGGGTTGTAGCAGAGCAGATCACCCCTGAATAGACCTTGCATTTCACCTCAGTCATTACCCTCATCCTGCCCCACCATCAGGCTGACAAAAATGTGAGGGGAGAGAATGGTTTGCTTAGGGAGGCAGCAGTGCAGCCAGCAACATGATGCTCTGGCTGTCAAGGTGGTGGGAAGAACCTGAGCAAAACCCAGAGCCTTGTTGTTCCCTGCTTTGCGTTGGGACTGGGAGGTTCAACCACTTTTTTCTGCACCTGACAGGTCAAGACAGCTGCCACCAGCTCCTGCTTCCAGGCAGCTTGGCATAAATCAGCATCAGTGGAACGAAGTGGCTTGTCTCCGCTCCAGGTTGTCCCTGTTTGGATTTGGCTCTGACACAGTTTTTATGAAAAATATATTTTGTGAGAAAATGGATTTTCAATCAGACCAGGCATTTCTGCATAAAATATTGTTTGCATTGACATTTTCCCTTTTTTTTTTTTTCAGTGATACAGTTCCCTTCCTTTCTTCTCCCACCCTCTTCCAAAGAGACAAGCACAAAAATAATTCAGAAGCAGTGTTAATTTTTCAGTGAAAATGTCTGGGTTTGGATAACAGAGGACTGCATATTTTTAGAGAAAATCAAATATTTTTCATCAAAACTGAGGAAAAGTCAGTTTTCAGAAATGAAACCAACAACTGTTAATGTAGTGGGGAAATTAGAACTATCTGGTGAATAGTTTGCAAAGAGAAATTGGGGTCTGTAACTGGCCAGCCTGCAGCACAGGAGGAGGATGCTGTGTCCCACCCAGCCCCTCGGCCCTACAGCCCTGGCCATGCAGAGCCACGGGGGAGGAGGTGACAAGTGTCAGTGGCCTTGGGTCCTTCTTGCTTATGGCCAAAAGCCCAAGACGCCCTTCTCCATGGCAGGATTCGCTGCAACCATCCTGCTGCTCTCAGCAGGCTGTGCCCGCTCCTCTCGATCCTAATGAGGCTGGATCAGGCACCAAATTAATCTACGCCAGTGACAAACAGCGTGTGGGGCAGAGGAATGAGGAGGCAGCGTCTGGGGTCTCAGAGGACGCCTGCTCTGTCCTGGAGCTGATTTCCACGCACCCCATGTGGGCTACCTGCTGCTGGGGAGATTGCCAGCCCTCGGCGCCCTAGATTTGGCTTCTTTCTGCCCTATTTCTGCCTGGCCCCCATTGACAGGCCAGGGAAGACTTGGCTTTCCAAAAGCTCCATGTGACAAAAGTCTCTTACAAAGGCAAAGGCTTTGCTTCATCAAGCCATGATGTACTTGCCCAGGCACAAGTGAGCATCCCTCAGCAGGCAACTGCGGGTCCTCCATCCTTTGGGGCTTGGCCCCACTGATGCAGGGCTCAGGGCTGGCGTGGGGGAGCCCAGCGCCTGGGCTGTGGCCACGAGACAGTGACAGAGGACCAAGCAGCAGTTTCTGAGACATGCAGAAGAAAGTGTCCCGCATTCCCACCCACGTGTTTTGGGGCGCAGAGACTGCATCTCCCCACACAACTCTTTGCCTCTATCACAGCTGAGCTAATCAGTGAGGAGAGTCTTCTGGAGATCCCCAGCTGTCCTTGCTGAGGTTGTCTGATGTTAACTCATTCTCTGTGATCCCACAGCAGCCCTAAACTGGCTATTCATTCCCGCTCCCTGAGCTGGCTCATCCTGGAAGCAAAGGTGCTGGTGCAAGAGAGGGGCTGGGGCCAAGGCTGCGTAGGTTCAGGTGAAGCTGTCAAGGCACTGCTCTCCATCCACTGCAGGGGGGATCCTGCTGGCTGCCCTCTAAAGGAGCAGAGCTGGCTCCAGAGGGACCTCAGGAGATTCACCCTGCCAGCTGTGGCTGACAGCTGGCTAGGCACGCGGCCTTGGGAAATTCTTGCTATTTTCCAGCTCTTGCTCTTTTGCAGGACTAGCAGAATTTCTCAGTGTAGAGACATTTGTCAATTTGCATAATTAAAGCACTGCAAACTCATCCAGATTCACAGATCCCTGCGCTGGCTCCCCTGAGACTCACCACTTCTCTCCCATGAATTATTTATTGGCAGCACTGTTTCAAACGGGCCCCTTTGTCTGCTGCGTTTGCTCCAGATTTCATCTCTCCAAGGCGGAGATGATGCCGTGGTCCTCTGAGGCAGAGCGTGGGGAAGGGAACAACTCCATTTGCCACAGCCTTTCCTTTTACTCTGCCCATCAGGTGAGAAGAAGGGAACTCCCTTGAAACTGTGGGGCTGCCTGTCGAGAGCCAGCTGAAGGAAATGACTGTGCAGGCAGCGGAGATTCCTGCGGAGCTGCCTGTAGCGGGGCAGCTGCAGTGTAGAGCCAGGGCTGTGGTCTCTGCACCGCTTCATGCCTCCGGGTGCATCGTCAGCAGGGGCTTGGGGTGCCTGGGGCCTCTGCTCCTGTGCTCTTGCCCACATATCCCTGCGTGGGACTTTGCATGGGACAGGCTGCAAATCCTCTCCAGCCCTACGTGCTGTGGGGAAGCAAAGGGGCAGTTTGTGAGCACTTACACTGCAGCCGGGCACCCCGAGCTCCCCTGTGTGCTCCTGGGCTGCTTTGCCTCTAGTGAGAGCACCCACTAACTGGCTCACTTGCCAGAAACCACATTTCCCTGGTTCAGGCACACAAAAAATAACAGATAACACAAGAGAGAAAGCCAGAGAGACAGAGGAGGGCAGGAGTAAGTGGTAAGCACATAGAGACCTCGCTCATATTTGCAGTCTCTCCCTGCTGGAGTTGAGTGTGTGCTTGTAAATCCCACATCAGAGGAATACAAATATTTGTGCTGCAGAAACGCTTCTGATGAAGTCCTGGAGCTTCCCTTCTCAACTCCTTTTAGTCTTTCAGAGGCCTGTTTGGTTCTGGGTCTGGGGGAGCCCTGCAGACGGCGTGGCTGTGGCGGGCAAACCCCTGAACACCTGAATGCTGCAGCTCCTTCCTCGTCCCATGGTGGCGATGGCTCCGTGCTGGCAGCACCCACAGCACCAGGAGCTCAGCACTGTGCTGGCAGCACCCACAGCACCAGGAGCTCAGCACTGGCCAGCAAAGATGGGCAAGGATGCAGCTGCTTTCCCTGCATCTCTCAGCAATGTCTGCAGAGCAGAGTGGGGCTGAAGCAAGAATGAAATCAAAATGTAGAGGTCCCAGTGCTGAGTAAATCCGAGTGAGTCCAGGTGTCAGCTGCCGCATACAGCTTTGCTAAACAGTGGTGCAAAATGATCTGAGGGTGGAACACACAAGCGTGGGATGATGTTGGGGCAAGGAGTGGTCCAGTGAGACCAGCGCTGTGCTTTCCAGTCTGATATGCCAGACTGACCTATTACCCTGGACCTGGACCTGGCGAGGGAGTTTGCAGTTGCAAATTCAGCCCTAAAAAAGTTGCACTCTGCCAAAATTACAGATGCCTGTGCAGTTCTCATCCTCTCCCCAGCCATGAATATGCATGTACAGAAACATGGCTTTTAATAACATAAGCACTTGCTATTCGATCTCCTGGAGCTGTGCCAGCCCCGAGGCTGCCATGGGAGGGAAAGGCAGTGGTGGGGGCTGAACTGGGAGCACTGGGGTTGGTGCCAGGTGGGAGGTTCGTGGTGCCTTGCTATCGTGGGCCCTTCTGCTGCCCACTGAGGAGGGCTGGGGTCTCCTGCTGATGCTGGTGGTGGGCTTCATTGGATGTACAGCTGAAGGCTTTGTACTGGGAGGCTGGAGCGTTTATTCCAGAGAGCTCTGGCTCTTGCTGTGCTCATCAAAAGGTGTGATCACGCCTGCAGCGGTGAGGCCCCCGTGTGTAATTTTCAGCTCCTATCCCCTTCGTTAAATCAGACGAGGCGAGAAATGGTACAATGCAGTTGGGGGCTATTGTGAAAAACCTCTGCAAAGGATTTTCACAGTGTGATTGAAGCTAGGATATTCATCTGGGCTTCTTAGTTTATATTTTTATTTATTTTTTTTTTCCTGGAGACGGCTGTTGCTGATGTATTATTTATACAGCAGGAAATTAGACTCTGAGGACTCAAGTAGTCTTCAAATAAGCTTCCTAATTCTGTCAATTAAGAATGCACAGGCTGCTGGGTCTCTGGCTTGGGGAGAGCCGCAGAGGAGTGAAAGCTGCCCCTGGTCATTGCTCTGATGTGCTGCATTGACAGCACACTACAGACATTGCAGCTGGAGGAAGAAGATCTGGTCCCAAAATCAAACACGTGAGATGCTGGGAGCATTATATAGAGCAGCTCGTGCTGATTTCAATGGGAAAAATAACTTTCCTGTGCTCTGGCAGGGGAATACTGAAGCCCTGAACGTGTGGTCTCTCATTGCTATGTTCTGTAATGAAATCTGGTGCTTTTCATTGCTATTAACAAATGGCTGCCAAAGCTGGGAGCCCACTGTTATGAGTTAGGAGTCATTTACTCTCTAATTAATGCAGTAATTCTTCATGTGCTCCTGGTGTAGTTCTAGAGCAAATGAGTTGACCTGTAATTAATACATAAAAGAGCATCTTCCCTCCTTTACCACCTTTCCTTAACCAACGGGCTTTTGTAAATGGGTTTGGAAGTCTCCCAGGCCGTGGAAGAGGGGCACAGGGCTGCAGGACGGGCTGTTCTCACTTCCCACAGGAGAGAGAATGTCACGGGGTAGAGGAAAGGAGGAAGCAGACTGTCCCCAAAATGCAGCTGGGCATGGGGTCGCACCACGCGCTGCCGGCACCAAGCTGGGAAACAGAGTGTTCCCTTCTACCTGAAAAACGCTCAGCCCCGCTCTGTGACTGAAGATGTTCATTTTGTAGCCAGGAAAAAGCAACGGGGGGGGGGGGGTTGAGGTGATGCTTGCCAGCACATTTACAAATGCCTTGGTGCATTTTCTGCACAAGGATGTCAGGCGCAGGAAGAGTTGAACGCTTGTCCTCCCCTTAGTGATGTTATGAGAAAGGTGAGACCTCTCAGAGGACAACCCTTTTGTCCCCTCCTGTCTTTTATGGGCTGGACAACGTCCCTTCTACTGCCCCACGAGCACTCTGTGCTCTCCAGCTGAGGGAAGGAGGTTTATGGCTGCAGCAAGGTTTTTCTTTTTTTCTTTTCTACGAATTTTAATGTCCACTGCAAATGCAGATCTCTCCATCTGGAGGAGGAATAAATGCCTGCACTGTCTGCTCTGCATAGACGTGATAACTCATTCTGGAGGACAGGGACACATCACTCTGTGCAGCACTTGTGCGAGTCCTGCTGAAGGGCTCTGGGGACAGGATTGCCACTACAGGCGAACACCCTGACTGCTCTGGCTCAGGGCTGCATGGATCCCTCTTCTCCTGGGGTGCCAAGGACCAGTTCAGAGAAGGGCTGATCCTATGGGCTCCTGGGAGCGTGGGTCTGGCCCCTGTGCAGGCAAAGATGCCCCCACCACCCTCCAGCTCTTCCCAGTCCCCAAAGCCTTGCAGATGACACCACAGTGACTGCCTTGCGCACCGCCTGTGTGAAGTGAGCTGTAGTTCTCTAGTCACAGAGAAGAGAAATAATTTCTCTTGCTTTCTGTAACCTTTATGGCCTTGGCAATGTATCTCTCCGACTCTCCTTTGTCAGCTAAAAAAGTTTTCCCTCCCAGTGTTCTGTAACACCACCCCTTTGTTGAAAACACTAGCTTCTGGGAGCATGGGTTTAATTTTTAAAGTGGTTTATAATCATGATGAGTGTGGAAAACAATAAAATAACTCACCCATTTGGCTTCACATAGCAGAACCACAAATCAGCGAATCCACAGCACTGATTATCTATAAGAAATGCCATATGCTGTTTTAGTGCCTGTGTATTGCATGGACTTGTGCATGGAGAGCTGGATGTGGAGAGTGTCCTTTCCACCATTCTCCACGCAGCCGTGCAGCCAGAGCCCAAAACATGGGCACGTCCCTGCGCGACCCCCTTCGCATGAGAAGCAGAGATGCTGGAGGGTGTATGTGGCCCGTGCGCTACTTTCAGGGTTGCTGTAGGATTGTAGAGCGCTGATGGCCCAGTCTCAGCTTCCATGGGAGCATGGAGCATGACTGCCATCAGGCAGGGTGGTGCAGAGAACTGAGAATAGCTCTAAGGAGGGTGCCCCACCCTTCTTAACCCATGGGCTCTCATCTTTTTTGGCCTTGGCAATGCCCAACCCCTGCCCAGGTGCTTTCCAGAATCTGGCTCTTGATCCCATGTATCCCTGTCCCTTGCTTTCTGTTTTCCTGCCTGCCAGTGGACGCAGCACTATTGGTCATGTCCATCTCATGTCCACTGGCTGTCCCTCTGTCTCGTCCTCCTGTGCCTGCGGTTCAGGTTACAGTGCATTCAATTTGGTTTTGCCCTTGTGCTGGTTTCTACCGCTGCTTCTCAGCAATGCACATGGGCCAAGAGCAGCATCTCCTCCCTCTGTGCACAGTGTGACCCACCGCTGACCCTCAGATACTGCAAGAAACCAACAAACCGATAAATAGGGAGCAAGACTCAGCTCTGACTCGCAGAGGCTTCAACTCATGTATTGAGTTAGAGAGAAAAGCTGCCAGCAGGCACTCACTAGCAGGCTATTTCTGCTTTGAAGATGCTCATGAAATATAAACCACACGTGGCATTAGACTTCTCCCTGTCCTTCATGTTTATGGGGGAATAAATGCTTTTCTTTTCAGCTCTAGTGAATGCAGGGCCGAGCCTCTCCATCTGAAAACACTGGGTTTGCTATGGAAACCAGTCCCTGTTATGACAGCTCTCCAGTCCTCGTCCAGGGAGGACTCAGAGACAAGGCTCCTGGGCTGGAAACAATGAACACAAGAGAGACACCGATCCTCTTCTGCACATTGTTGGGGCAGGAGTGGAGTGAGTAACTCCCTGCTTGGCTGGCCTTTCTCTCATTTTGGGAGGGCAGTAATGGAGAGGGGGACTCAATGCAGGGAAGGAAGCACAGCAGAAAACTCCCTATTCTGCTCATTTCTAAACTGATCCTTTTCTTCCTTGCTATTCCTATTCTCTTATTTTTCAGTCCTTGCAGATAGGAACATATAGAAATATAAGCCACAGTGTTTTAAAGAGGCAGCACACTTACTTACAAAACAAGGATATATATGGTTAAAAGTTTGCACTCTGATGGATTATTCCTGCTTTTCTACTTCTTGGCAGGAGACAGAGCTTTGCAGGGACCTGCCAGCCAGCTCCTGGGGATGACTGTGCTCTGCAGCAGGCTGTGATTGAGAATGAAGAACAGGACAGTCCTGGAGGGCACTTGCATCTCATTCTCAGACATCTCTGTCACAGGCATGATGCTCAGCAGAGATGCTGTGCAATGATCAGGAACAGACGAAGCCATGGGGGGGTTGCCTACACGCATTACTGGGCCCCTGCCTCTGCTTCCAAGACTGTCCATAGCCAAGCAGCTATCTGCAGAGCCAGGAGACATCAGAGACAAGGGTCTAGCAGCAAGGCATCTTTTGGAGCAAAGCCTACTACGCTCAGGGTCCACACAAGTTCTCACTGTAGGTCCTTGCAGGAGGTGTCACTTCAAAAAAAGACAGATCAGCCCAGTATGGATGTATATGTCTGATCTGGTCGTCCAGTGACATTTATTTGACCAAACGTGAATGTCTACATCTAAGCAAGTCATCTTTGCACTCTTTACAGTCAGTGGAGTTCAGAGCATGATGTTTCTCTTTCTAAACTCCTGTACTTTCTCAGATGAATTGTGTCCCAGAGTCTGTAGCACAGACCCCCCTCTCCCAAGTTAGAATAGTGAAGTGCAACTGCAGACATCTCTGGGATCTGTGGCACACAGCAAATCCATGCTTGCATCAGAGCTGGCCCTTAAAGAGGGGGAAACAGGGTTTTGTAAGATTTATGGCTGCCATAATCATCTCCAGGATCATCTCCAGGACCCTTTCTGGGGGGTTTCTGGCCTTCACATCCTCCACAGTAACCCTCCAGCCAGTCCCCAACATTGCTGCTGCAGTCAGGAGAGCCTCTGCTGCTTCTGCAGCTGTCACCAGGTCTGTAAATCACTGTACCCCCTCCTGCCTGCCTGCCCTCCCCAGGAGTACTTAAATCAACTCTAAATGAGCTCTTTAAGGAAATGTAGGCAATCAGTGGTGAATTATTGCAAGGCACAAGGGTTTTCTTAGAAGTGACGAACACTTATGGGTCATCTGGACTGTAGAAGGCACAGCCCTTTAAATCAAAACCCACAGGTCGGACTAAGCGACGCCTCTGCTGCGCTTCCTTGAGCAGAGTCTGCGCTGGCAGGTTGTCAGCATCTTCCTCCCCGCTGTCCTTTCAAACCATCCTCTTCAAGACAATCCCTGTGTGTTCTGCTCCCTCTTTTCAAACTTGCTTTTGCTAACTGTTTTTCATTCTGAAGACAGTGTGTACTCAGGCTTCCACTGGTTTTGAGACCTTCTCGAGCTCTTTCCATAAACCCTGCTTGGAGCCACAGGGAGGCCGGCTAAAATCAGAAGATCATCAAAAATGGTACCCTGTTGCTCAGGAAAGGGTTGTCACTCTCTTCGAGGGGGTACTGTGATTTGTGAGTCTGTCATCGATCCTTTCCTCATATACCATGTTTGCAAACAGCAGCTACAAACCTCAGCTTTGAATAGGGAAGGAAATTCTCAGAGAACACACAGTTTGGAACTTTTCATTTACCTCCTTCTTTCTGAGGTCTGGGGAGATAGATGAGTTAGCACTGTCATCTTCTTTGCCAGAAGAATAAAATTGGCATTAGAAAGAAAGCTGTGATTAACTCTTGAATCTTCAAAAAAATTGCTAAATATCTTAAGATCAGTGATGAAATCCTGAAAATTAGCAAGTCCTGCAGCACATGAGTGCCCACACATCTCCCTGCCTTTGATGGACAGGCTGAGGCTCAGGTGGGACTTCTGCCCCTTGCCCCTCCCCGCCCCCCTTGCCTCTTCTAAACTGTACAAGCGAGGGGGGCAATGGGATCAGAGCAGCCTACGTTTAACGTGAAGACAAGACATTCATCATCAACCTGATCTGCTAATTTCTGTGTTGTGCAGTGGTAGCGAGGGACAGCTCTATAATCTCACTCAGGGAAGTCATTGTGTGGGTCAAACTCTGTCAAGGAAGCTACGGGTAATGTTTTGACTTCCTTCTTTGAATCCTCCTAGTTTAAAAGAATTTCAGAGTTCTCTCTTGCTTTGTCTGTAATGTTAGTGGCAAGGAAGTTGTTATCCCTCCCCCAAAACATTTTACCTGCAGACGAGAGCTGTTTTGGTTTCTGAGTGAGGCTGGGGCATTATCGTGTGCAGAAAGTGGAGCAAGGACTGGAGTTTAGCACGGGGGAGAGGTTGCAGTAGCAGTCATAGTGCACAGTTGTCTGGCAGAGTTTTGGAAAACGATGTCTTAGGAGAAAAGGATGGCAAACTCTTGGTGACCTCCATCTCTTCGAAGCCTGACAAGTTTTCACTCAAGCATTCATTAATTATTTCTCAACACAAAGCCTGCCATGTTTGGTGCCTAACCTTGAAGATACTTCTCTGTCTCTGGACACTCTACCAACGCCAACTCCCCCGCCTGCAGTGTGCTGAGCCATACGACCCCACTGTATAATAGGGCAGAGCAGCTATACCCACTGCTTAGGGGATGTGGCATCCATGTGTTGCAGTCTAGGAGCTTCTTAGTCATTCAGTGAACATGAAAATTCCTGAAGTTAGTGAATCTCATAACTTTCTTCAGTCCTGGGTACGGGAGGATACGTTCCCATGGCACAGTGACATGCAGGGCTGCAGCACCCCAGCTGCTGTTGGGTATTTGAGGTGTTCTTGTGCAGGATGCTCCTCTGCCCGACAGCTCTGACTGCAAGTGCAGCCATAAATGAGCTTCGTCACCTCTGTCAATCCCACCGACACTCACCTGCAGCTGTGGGCTTGGGATACCTCTGAAAATCATGCCAGTGAGGAATGAACTCCAAATAATTCATGGTAGCTTGAGGGTGAAGCCTGCCTATGCTTCTGCCATCAGGAGTGAAAGACAGATTTAGGAGCCAAGACTGAGTCAGAAAGCCCGGTGGTCCGTGTTGCCTGACTTCCTGGCTTTCAGTGGCCATCCCCAAGTGATGTACTATTGTTGTGGGGGGCGGAGTGGTGCTCAGCAGTTTCTGCCTCTCAGCCCAGGTGCAGCCAGTAGGACAAGGATCCTGAAGGAGCAAGCAGAAGACAGCATGAGCTTATGGCCTGAGCACACAGCAGGCGGGGGGAGCCCTTTTTCCTCATCCCTCCTCAGTGGAGTGTTTCTGATTTTTTAATTCCCAGATGCGTGATGTCCAATACAAAAGCAGTCCTCTGAGAAGGGATTGAAATAGACCTTCTCCTTTCTGCTCTCTGTCCCAGTCTCGGGTTCATCTCCTGACTCGTTCTTTGTAAGCTTTTGTTGTATTTGTCATGGCAGGCCCATGCTCAACACATTTCATTTTTCAGTCCTTCCTGCTAAGGATCCAGCCCTTCAGTCTGCTTATCAGTTCCTCTTGAATCCACTTGGATGTGGTTATGATCTGGAGAGTCCATATGCCTGAAGTTTCCTCCCTTTCTCTGGAGTCTCCCACCAACCATTCAGATGTTGCTCAGTGATGCACAAGTGTACCTTTAAGCTCGCGAATTTGCCAGTGAGGTGCAGGTAGACACATGCAAGTTACACAGAGCACCAGGTCTATGAAGGAACCTCTCCTTGTGCTGTGATGCCTCTATGTCATCATCATCATTATGAATTGATGCCACTGGTGTCTTTTGCTAGAAACTGATGATTTTTAACCTGCACATGGGATCTACCAGCACTGCTCCCAGGATATGTGTGCCTTGGACCAGCCCTGAGTAGTTGCTGAGGAATGGCTCCTCTCTGGTCAGATGTGCAAGGCCACTACTTTGCTGTGGGAGCTCACAAGTTTTCAGAGCCTGCCCAGTCTAGACAGTCTGTGTGAAAAGCAACATCTTGTGACACTATAATGAGAGCTTCAGCTTCAGCTGATCGGCTTAAGAGTGATGTTCTTAGCTGTTATACACAGGTGCTTTGCTTTCCACCCTTTTAAATAGACTTTCCATTTTCCTAGGATCTCTCATGCTCTGTCCATTAACTCACTGTTGTTAAAGGTGTCTAAAAACACATAGTACTCTTTATATGCAAGAATATCTTAATTTACTCCTTCATTTTTGCTTAGGCAGGCAGCCTGTCAACATCTGCTTTTGCTTGGAAAGTGTTGTGTTTGGCCACCCTCTATAACTCAGTTATTCCAGAGTCCAGACTGGCATACCAGTGCTGTGAATGTGGACTTGGTTGTTTCCAGTCAGCCTGGATTTCTGGAGCTGATGTAAACTCTTCTTGTAGTCTAAAGTTGTTTTCTCTTTCTAATGTCAGAGTCACTGGAGAGGCCATGCTCTAAAATGTCAGACTATTTGTACTTTCTTTTGGGGATAACGGGTCAGTGACTTCATCTGAAGTTCAGCTCTGACCGTTTCTCTTAAAGGTTGGTCCTTCTTGATGTCGCGTTGGTGCATTCATTAGTTCAAATGTAATGCAAATATGATTTGAAATGTTCTTAACAATCTTAGACAAAGCTATGATACCTTTCCTCAACTTTGCGTGGTATTTCAGATAGTCCACAGAGACACGGTGATTGATGGTAAATGTACACTGATGTCCAGCTGAGCTGTTACAAGAAGGGTGGGTGAAGCAAATGCAGAAGAGCCAGAGGTGGTGATGTGCCCCTTTAGAGGATGTGTCACTGGTGTGGAAGGCCAGATGAGATCTTCTGCTCCATCAAAGCCAATTCAGTATGTTCTTCAGTACCACACATTGTCAGTATTTTCCACATCCACCAACACAGAACTAAACTGAAGCCTTTTGGTCTATCCCTATTATCCTGAGGGTTTCTTCTCTCAGATTAGGTAGTTTATAACTAGCTCATAAGTTAAAAATACTGATTTCATGCCTCTTGTATTTCATTTGTCTCCTCTGCTGAATTGCTTGTCTCTGGTTGTGATCTGATCAGTGGTTCCACAATCTGTATTCAAATGAGTGGTCTGCAGCTGACAACCATTTATTTATATATATGTTTATTCTTTTACATCAGTACCCTGTATCACCCATTTATTAATTTCTGCAAGGCCGTGCAAGTCTCAGATGCACCAAAGCTTACAAGCACCGTAGCAGAAACCTTATGTGCCCCTTGTTGCAAATGCTTTTCAATTCTCTCTTTCTCGTTTAGATTTTCTTCTCAGTCTCTTGTAAATGTCTTTCAGCCGTGGGCTTCCCTCCTATTGTTGGGGTTATCAGGAGTGGTTGAACTCCCCTCCAGGCGTGAGGGCTCCCGTTGTTCTGGAAGCTGTGGCACTGCTCCTCCCGACATGCAGAAATTATTTTGCCAGCATTAGACAAATTGCTTTGGTTTTGTGCATTAATGCTACTATCAAGCCTTAATTTTTTTTTTCAGAGATTGCTTTGTTGCCTTTTCTCTGTTCTTCATTAGCTGTTTTAAGTAGTCAGACTTCCACATTTGCCTTGAGTACCTTCTCCCTCTTTTTTGAAGTGACTCCCTTTAGAAATGGTTATAAGTACACTTAGTCTTCCTCTTTCTCAAAGAGTTTTGTCTCACATTTGCTTTCCCTCTGGAGAGAAATTTCACGTGTGGCACGGGACCTGACTTTCATCGCTGATATTTCAGAGCCCACTCGGACTGCAGCTGGTTTAAGCTGGCAGATTTCAGTGAAGTTCTGACTCATGTGTGGAACAGAGATAGGGGGAGGACTTTTATTACCATCTGTCATGGCCTGGGAGTATTTATACCTCCAAAAGGTGATATTTTGATGTCCTTTTTTTCTCCAAACATTTTTAACTGAAAAATTTATTTTTGTGGAGTACCAGCTGTCCTTCTCTTTCCTTGTGTAAGGTTGACAAAAAGGAGGCCCAATGACATTGACCTGTGGTGCTGTGCTGGTCTGAGTGATGGTTTTACATCCGGATGCTTCTAATGCAGAAATTGAGCTGGGACTATTTTGCCAAAACTTTGGTTGTATTTTTTTTTTCAGCTCTTTGCAAGCAACCTGCCTTAGGGTTGACCTGGCTTGTGTTTGGTTCACCGTCTCTCTGCGGCTCTGTCTTCATGTGGGTACCAACCCGACTACATGGGGCAGCCTGCCATTGCACAGCTCATTTCCAAGGTTCAAACTGAAAATAGAGAGGATGGACATGTTTTCCCCTGTGGTCTTTCCATATCTCCTTGTTGATGAACCTTGCTGTCAGGTCTGGTAGTGCAGTTGCTCCTCCTTCAGCTCAGTTAATTTGCTGTGCTACACGGCTTCCTCCTGTATTTTTATGGGATTCTGCAGCCCTTAGGACACACAATTAAGATATTTCAACCTGTGCACAGAGCTGGTCCTCTAAGTTCACCTGTGGATAATGCTCTTTCTCTTGCCATTTCCATAAGTTTCTTGGTGTTTTGGTTAAGCAAGAACATCAGAACCTAAGAGCTGTTGTAACAGCGATCAATAATAACAATTGTATTCTTTCTGATAGTCTCTAGGAGCCCCAGGCAAGAACTAACATTTGGCAATGCAAGCACAGAGCAAAAATTCACTCCCAGGTAAACCACCTTCCCTTCACTCATTATCAGCCATCATCTTGCAGCTCTCTGGCAGCTCCTCAGATATGGCTCTTTTATCTATAGTCTTTCCCCTTCACACTGAGCAGTTAGAAGCTCATCATTTTCCCCAGAAGTAGCTGCTTTTTTCTAGCCTATATCAATCTGCCATTTTTTTTCCACAACCCTCCCTGTCATTTATCTCTCCCCACTAATACTGAAAGCTTCTCCAGCTCAGTAGGGGCAAATTTAATTAACCTGCTATTTTCTCCCATTCTCATCTACATCATTAATGAGAATGCCTAATGAGTCTGGGTCTAATAGTGGTCCCAATGGCCTATCACAGCACAAGTCCTCCTCTCGATATATCAGCCAGTTAACATTACGCTTCAATTGGGATCTTTAAGCCAGCAGTAGTCATTCTTCCAATCCAGCGTGAATTGCTGTTTCATGTAAAGTGTCAGGTGTATGTTGGTGGATGCTGTAGTGTGTGTCGTCCATCTGCCTGCCTTGCCCAGACAACTGGAGATGAAGGTGCAGATGAACTCTACCTCAAGTCAGGCACTGGGGGGGATACAACAACCAGGTCTCTCACCACATTGGGCTTATGGGTGAAATGGTTATACACCAGTGGGCACCCCTGCAAGCCTCTCCATAGTCAGTTGGCCAGACAAACCCCTGCATGCTGAGGCCCATCAACACCTGGAGTTAGAAGTATGCACCCTCACACTGGTAGGTGACAAGAAAATTTCCGTGCCATTGGCTTTGTGGGCAGCTGAGATGAGTTTGGGAACTGCTCCTGGGGAGGATTGCCACTGCAAGAGCTACCCTTGTCCCAGCAACAGGTCACTGTTGCCTTTTGACTCATCTGCCTGCTCTCTGGACAGCCAGAGATGAGGGGATGCTGCGCTGTGAGAACTGGCCAGAGTCCCAGGGAAGATGAACAGGAGGGTTGAACTTGTTTAATTTCAATTCAGGCAGCGATTTTGAACAAACCCAGCCATCAGACACTGCCACCCCTTACCCCGTCACAGGAAACCCCAGAGGGACCTTCCAAATCTAGGATTAGCCAGTTCCCTGATAATAGCCTCTGGGCACCAGCAACTAACATGAGGGCTAAGGCATGCGTCACCTTCAGCAGGATTTAAACACGTAAGAGGAGAGGAGAAAGAAATAGCTGCTGGATTTTAACATTAGCAAATGTCAAACCATACATTTGGGAGTGGAAAAAACATAAGGTGACCTCTAGTCTGCTGGGAAAAGAGCTGGAATATTTTGATAATAAAGGGGATTTAGGGGTTCAGAAAGCATTACCTTAAGGATGAGGGACACATGGTGGCTTCAGCAAAGTATGCTATCACCTAGGAAGAATAAAGATCCAGAAGGTATTTTATCAATGCAAGACATATGTGAAGCCACCAGCTGAACCCAGCAGTGCCCATGGGTGGAGACACAGGGAGCATGGACGGCTCTGGGGCAAGACACAGACCTCCCCAGAGCCAGACCCTGCCGAAGTACAAAACAGTGAGTGAAGGGAAGCACAAGGCTTTGCTCAGGACAGAGGAAGGCTTAGGTTTGTGGCAGTGTGAAGAAGAAAACCTACTCTGTGGTGATGACTAAGAGAGGGTTGCAGGCAGGAGATGCTGTGTATACACATCAGCAGAGACCAGGATAAAAGTGGTGCAAAGTCAAGGAAGAGATTGCCCTCCTTTGGAAACAACACAGGCTTGGTCCTTGAAGCACTGGGAGGACACCCTTCCTTGTGGTGAGGGGACATTTTATCAGTCAGTGCAGAATTTGTCCACAATTTCCTTTGCTGTGAACCTGATTTACTCTGTGTGCTGGGTGCTTGGTAGTGCTTGGTGTGTCAAGCTGCTGCTGCTTGTTAAATGATGCTACTGCATGGTGCTGGTTTGGCCAAGCTGTCCAACAAAGGAAGCTGTTTAGTCTGTTTCCCCAGCAAAAGGTGGGGGTGAAGGGGGTGTCGCCCCAAATAACATCTTAGAAGGAAAATAGCAAGGCAGAGGTCAAGGGTGGTGGAGCAGAAATGGCAGCATCTAAA
This sequence comes from Strix aluco, assembly GCF_031877795.1. NCBI lineage: Eukaryota > Metazoa > Chordata > Aves > Strigiformes > Strigidae > Strix > Strix aluco. The sequence goes on along the minus strand of NC_133948.1, from coordinate 16,086,089 downwards.
TCCTGAGTGGAAGTAGGTTTTCATGAGAATGTAAGTAGCAATGCAGGAGCCTTTCTGACTCTGTAATCAAGGTGAGATTGTCCGAGTTTGCTTAACGCTACATCTCTGAAAAAGTCCCTAGGGGAGGGAAGGCAGAGGCAGAGGCACCAGAAGAAGAGGACAATCTTTATTTCCTAGCTTTGAAGTATTCATGGTTTCCCTGGCCTCATTCCCCACACAAGGCTGGGGGGGGTTTCCTGAGCTGAGATGGTTTGCCGGGCAGTTTTTGTGAAGTTTTGGTTTTGGGAGGTGAGAGTACTGCAGAGGTTTGTACACCAAGGCTGGCACAATGCACACTTTTTTGAAACGTGTTGTCTGGATAGTGCCTGCTAGAACCGGCAGGGTTTGTTTTCCTTGTCCTTGCTCCTGACAGAAGTTGCACAAGCTATTTCCCCAGAGAAAGGAGGAGAGTTTGCTTGCACTTTGGCAGCGAAAAGAGAGCAGGGGAAAATAAGGAGTCATTTTTTTCTGCCTTAAAATCCACAAGATTTACTCTTCTCTTTCCTTGGCTTGCAACAAGTGTGAGAAATCATGAAGAAAGTAACAGTGAATATGTTGGGATGAGCTTTTTCCAGGCTGTGGGAGATGGGATATTCTGCTGGTAAATGCATATATTTCCTATCAGGTGCTGTTATGGTGCCTGATATTATTACTCTTAACCTCAAGGGTATCCTGCAGGATTGAGTTTCCCAGGTGCATTTTGGTGATTCTGATGTATTTCTATTCATAATTTGACCAATTTCTTCCTTTTTTCACTTCAGTTAATTCCTTTGATGACATGATTCATATTTCCCCCAAATCAGCAGTTGGTCCTTGGTCTCCCTCCCAGTGCTGAAGGAGGTGAATTAAACAAATAAAGATGACAAATGAAATGGGAAAAAAGTTCACTTAGTATCATGAAATATTAAAAGCCACTTAGTATTAGGAGAAATTAGTCCTGCTGCACTAAAACTGCTCTGCATGGAATGACTGAACTGCAGAGTGTGAAGTCTGTGTCCCTGTGGAGATTTGCAGGTCCTGGCTATAGGATGAAGATTGCCTTCAGTAAGCTTCATGGTTTGGTCCTTTTAATTAAGTAATATGCTTCAGGGGCTGATGTGATGCTACAACATCCCTTTCTCAGACAAGGCCAGCAGTGGGACAGCCCGCTGTGGTAGAGTAAGGAAAGGTGCTTGGTCTGACAGGGCAGTGGTAGAGTGACATGAATACCCAGTCCTGGACAAAAACAAGTCTCAAAGAGTCAGTGCCAAGGAAATCTTTTGTTTTCTCTGAAATGATCCTGAGTGCTTAAGCAACTTGCCTGTGAAGTAGCATCTCTGGAGGGGGATACCCAGCTGAGGTGAGCCACCATCCATCAGGAGTGTTTATGGAGAGTGACAGTAATCTGGCTGCGGATGGATGTGCAAACCTCTTCCTAAGGATTGTGCATGGGAGCACTGTCAAAATTATCTGACAAGGTCCCAGTCCTAATTCCTTATAAATATGAGAAAACTAGGGGAGTCCCAGAGGCAGGGAAGGCCAGTGCCCACCACTGGATTAAAGCAGCAAGTGGGAAATCCCCGGAGGTAAGGAGAAGCTGGTCAGTTCGATCTCGGTGCTGTGGCGGAAAGTGGAAATGTTGACATAGCTAAAGATCAAAGGCGTAGAAATACCATTAATTTCAACTGGTAGATTTCCCAGAAAGTATTCTTAAACCCAGTCGAGTTCTCATTTTTTTCTGGTATTGTTTTTAAAGCTATTGCTGTCACTATTATTTATTAATCATATTGCCACAATGCCAGCAAGCCCCAGGCATGGACTAATGTCCTGGTGTATTAGATGCGGACAAAAGAAACGCCAGTCTCTGCTCATGTATCTGGATTTTAATAATATATTTAGACTTATGTCAGGCACTTGATTTACTTGGTCGAAAATATACTCTCTATTGAATCAATGGACAGTTATTAAATGGATTAAGAAACAAGCAGCTAAAAGCTCTCAAAATGCAATTGTTGTTGGAGGATCGTCGCCGAACATGCTGCTTGCACAGTAGCTTTGCAGGATTCAGCTTTCACCCTGGTGCATTTCACTATTTTCATGAATGATCTGGAAAATATATATAAATTAGTTGCCCGTAAAGTTTGCAGCTGACTCAAATTTTGCCATGATAAATAATGATGAAGGCAAGTCTCTAATGCAGAGAAATTGCAATTGCTTGGTAGACTGGCAACAGTGAAACAACATGAATTTTAATACAGCTAAATGCTCGGTCATCCATCTCCGAGCGCAGAATGTAGGCCACTCCGTCAGGCTGGGAGACTGCCTGCTTGAGGGCAGCGACTCTAAAATTGATTTAAGGGCCATATTGGATAACAGGTGATTATGAACATTTAATGCCCTATAGTGGTGAAATGGATGAACGTGATCTCTGGATAAAGAGGGGAATCCGAAGTCTGAATAGGGAGTTTTTATCCACCTTGATTAAAAAGCAGGGAGGTGCTATAATCTACTGTAGCTGTTATGAGAACTAAAAGCTGGAAGTTGAACTGAGGGCTTTCGGCATGGAAATCTGGTGCAAATTCCTGGTGATATACTATGGGGTCTCTGAACTCAGGGTGAAAATCTCTTGTAAGCGATGTGGGTAGCTCAGCCAGGCTTCAGTGAGGCTCAAGCCTTGCCTCAGCTGCAGGCTGGGATCCTTTCCCATTCCTCGCTTCCCGATTTCCACGCAAACAGGAAGGTGTATCATTAACATCCTATTGTATTCTTGTTTAACTTGGCTTCACAGAGTCCACACATCTCAGAGAAATATGTTTATAGAGTTGTGGGTGTTGTGTTTCTTATCTGGCGAAAGTGAATGAGAGAGCTGCAGAAGGGCAGGCAAGCGTGTCTAATGCTGAAACTGCAAAGGAGGCAAAGCCGGCACCCGATAAAGACAGCGGCAGTTGAATTTGCACACTTATTAAAAATCAGTCCCAGCTTTTATCTGGGAATGAAAGAATGAGCCATGTGAACGTAGCAGGGATGCATGCCAGGGAGCTGGGAGGGATGCCAAGAGAGACGGGGAAAAGGAAGCAGAGCGGGGAGCATGGCTGGTCTGGGCTTCTCTCCCACCGCATGGATGGAGGGGCCAGCTGAGAAATGCCCTTTCTGTAAGGCAGCTCCATGGTAGAGACCTTACATTTCATTGCATGGCTCTGCTACTCCACCGTGCAAGGTGACAACTTCTGGGGTGATGTGGAAAGCTCTGGTCATCCAGGCTCAGGAAGGAGAGCATCAAGTTGTGAGCAGGGTAGAGAAATATGATCTTCAGTCACCTGTGTCTGCTCTCGTGTTTTGATTTCTAGTTGTTCTTTGAAAAAGTGGTTGTGTCTAAAGTTGAATTTAAAATGCCCTGTCCTACTTGTGTTGCCCAGGGCATTAGCTCCCAAGCTGTTTCTTCATCTGCGTCCATGCAGACAATGAAACTGAGGTCATGGGAAATTTTTGGAGCAACTTTTCCTTCCAGGCTCTTTCTTAGACTTCATTCCTCCATTATCTGCAGATGCTGGGTCTGTAAGCAAAAAGCTGAGATAAGTGTAATTTTAGAGGAAAACCGAGAAAAATGCTGCATAGTGCAATGGGGCACTTCCAGTGCCGAAGGTGTGGGGGTGGGATTTGCAGCTGCCAGGTGGGGTGCAGTCCCAGATGGCTGGGGGAGAGCAGGTGTAAATGCCATCTGGAGCTTTACCTCTTCTCTCTGTGAGTCACTCGCACACAGTGCTTTCACCAGTGCCAGGTTTGGATACGCAGGAAACTCTGCTTCTTAGTAATATTGTTTTGAAGCATTCCTGAGATACTTTGGGCTCCACGGGAGATCTAAGTCATCTCAGGAACCAGAGTTTACTTCCTTTGGACACCTGTTTGTCCCTGATTTTTTACAAATATGGCACAAATAATACTGACTTCTGTATGAGCTAGTTGTGATTCACAATGCATATTTTCTCACTTCATTCTTCACAGTATGAGGATTGAATGGTGGCAATATAATAGATGATCCTGTTCATGCAATGTGCTGGATGCAGCCCATCTGGATAAGATGGAAATGAGGATTATGACCACTTATGATGCCCTCACCCACCGTCCTGGGGACCAGTCACAGCTTCGTTTGGTCTGCTTTCTTAGGCAACCTGGGATCTGCTAGGATTTACTGGGCTGGGTATGGATTTTAGTCATATGACACTTTGTAAAAGGCAGTCTGGCAGGGATAGCTAGGATAATACCATGGCCATTGGTGGCTGTGACTTGGAGAAAATGCAGATGTATGTTTCTCCCAGGTGATGAGGAAGGAGCCCACTTCCTCTTCGTCTGCCTGTCCTCAGTCGGGCCAAGCTCAGCTCTGCAGTAAGTGCCTCATTGCGGCTCTGGGTAGTTGATTAGGATCACAGTAGTTATTCAGAATGGTCATCCAAGGTGAATTCATGGCAGGTGGATTTGGAGAGTTCAACTGGTAGCTGCAGGTTTCATGGGTGTCTCTATACCCTTGTTCTGCTGGCTCTCCTGCGGCAAGCCTACAGCCTTCCTGCCCATCCTCTTCCTCTTCCCTCCTTCATGCTCATTTTTCCCAGGAATGCCACAGGTGTTCAAATGCTTGTTCCACACCACGTGCTTTCACCTTCCCTTTGCGCACTGGGCATTTTCTGCCCAGACTTCCTTGCCTTTCATCTGACTTCCACATCAGATTTGCCTTGGACTTCTGCCTTTGTCACAGACTGTCCCCTGCATTGGATATCTGCAGAGATTTTTGCCTCTCCTCCAGCTATTGCCGTTGTATTTGGTAACTGGCACAGTATCATGTCAAACTCACCTGCTCAGAGCCAGATCCCTACAAATCCCATGTGCTCTACTGAGTCTGATGCTGAGGTTGGCTTGAGGGAAGCTGTGGTGCAGGGACTTTCGTGGTGTCACACCGGTGGAGGGGACACTAAAGAGGGCCAGGAGCAAGGCAATGCTGAAACTTTGCATTATGTCTTTAGGAGAGCTGAACATGGCCATGGTTATTCCAGCATTAAGCACCTATACATGATCACATCCTGAAAGGGGACATAATTCTGCATACAGTGGGAAAATCAGCTCGCCTATGAGGAAGAAAAAGGGAATACTGGGAGAGTTTGGATGGGCCAGCAGCATTTGGGACCTACACTATCTGCATGGGAAGCACCAGGACTGAATGGTATAAACACACATAAGAGACCTTTTCTACTGGAATTCTCCATGTTTTTACTTTAAGGTCATAAGCTTTTCCCTTTAAAAGGTTATAAGCTTTTCCCTTCCAGATGTGCGATAGATAGATGGAAACAGGACAGATGGAAAACGCACAGATTTATTACATTTTACACAAGAACAGCTGAGAATTCTGCCTCTGCTGATAGAATTGGCAGGGAATTAGTCCATCAGGTGAGGTGGCAGAGCACAGAGCTGGCAAGAGCACTCATTGAAGAATGGCCTAGGATATCCATAGGATTTTCCTATGCCTATCCATAGGAAACAGTGATAACTAGGTCAGCTTTTTAAAGCCTAAGAGAATAACCTCATATCAAAGATGTGAGCAAAGTTTATTCCTCTTTTTATGTAAACCATTTTAAGGAGCATCTTTAACCTGTGTTGATAGGTAGGGATTACCAAGCCCTTATTTCTGTGAACTCCTGCTGCAGCTTGGCTGCTGGATCAGGAAGATGTCACTGCTTACAACCATTTTACATTTTAAGATTTGGGCACAACTGTGAACTATGATAATATTTCTGCTTGAAGGAAAGTGGATATTTGGGCACATGATTTGTTGCAGCGAGGGGTTTCACGGTAAAATTCATAACCACAGACTAGATGGCAGATGCAATTCAGCATTTATAAATACGAAGTAATGTACACTGGCAAACAGCCCAGACCCTTACCTAAACAAACACAATGATGGGCTCTAAATGAGCTATTGCCACTCAGCAAAGTGATCTTGGGGACTTTGTGGAGGGCTCTCTGAAAAGCTCAGCTTGATTTTGAATGATGGCAGGCAGAGTGCAGGAGCTGTAAGGGACAGAGCAGAACATCTAAACCTCTGCAAAAGTCCATGCTGCAGTTGCATCCCAAGTATCATCCTCTCAACCTTACAGTGAGGAGGACCTGGAAAAGCTGCAAAGTACAGCAAAAATGTCTGGATCAGCATTCATACAATGACCTAGGGCTTGGAGAAAACCTGAGAGAGTGGAAAGAAGGTTTCATAGTCAAGGAGATGGGGAAATTCTGCCTCAGGCAGGCCCTGGGCCACTATTTGCCTGGGGCTCGGAGAAGATGCTAGGGCAATGCTCACACCATTTAATATTGACTTTCCATCCACATCTGCTCCTGACCATGGTGTCAGACCAGCCCAGATGAGCCCTCGTCTGACACCGTGCAGCTCTTCTCACGTTCTTGTGTTATAAAAAGGGCTTTTCTCTTTCTCATTTCCTGGCCTCACCAGGCATTACTAGGCTATAATAATTGATATTAGTGTTATTGCTATACAGGGACCTAATGAATCCTGCATTTAACTCCCTTGATATTTTCCCCTATGAAGGTTTCTTGTGACCTTTTCTTTGAGACTCTTTCACACCTCCGTGGCTTGCAGCAAGCCTTTGAAATTCAGCAGGAGGAAAACCCTCTGGCTAGAGAAAAGAATTTTTTTTTTTTTTTTTTGCTCCTCATCAAATTCGTATTCAAATTGTCTGAAATACAAACTGCTAACTATCACCTTTTCCTTTCTCTCCCTGATGTTGCTGAGGGAAATGCTGGCAAACCACCAAAAGTATAACCTTGCCCAAACGTTGTTAGACTAAACTGACACTGCTGCCAAAATGCTGGGAGTGCTGGAGAGCCCCTGGCAGGGACGGGGAGCACCGCTGGCCCGGAGCTGCTTTGGCACATGCACGTGAATGGATGGAGCTGCCCTGGTTAAGGTTTGTGCTGCACTCAGCTCACGTAAAGAGTCGTGTAGCTCAGCCCTAAGCAGCGGTGAAGAATCAGCATTCAAACCCCTCTGGAGATTTGTGAGGATGGATTCTAAGAATTGCCCATGATATAAGTCGCTTTTACCTTCTTCCCTTAAAAATATCCCTGCAATATTAAGTCCAAAAATCGCATTAAGGGAGTATGATTTAGGTGGAAAAGATGAACACCTCGAAGTTAGGAAATGGCACATCTGTTGCCTCCATCCCCTGCCTGGATGCATTACGGAAATGACCTTTCATTTCTGACCACATATGATATTTTTTCTGCTGAAATCCTGTCTCAGTCAGGGTAGAGGCTGGATATACCAAAGATCAGGACTGAGGCTGTACTGCCAAAGGGAGTGAAAAACACCACAGTCCCAAAGGTTAATGGATCTGAATGCAGCCCCAGAGCATGTGGAATCAGAGACTGTACCTATAGAAGTTAGGGGTGGGCTTCAGGTGCCTAAACATTGCTGCCTGCTGCAACTTATATCACACTCATCTCCAGCTGCTGGAAGAGCACAGGTCTCCTAGAGGAGCTGTGTCAAACCTGCCAGCGCTCATCTTGACATCTCAGACCCTCAAGGGTGTCTAAAACGGAAATAGCTGCCTATTTTTAGGCAGCTGGGATTTGGCATCGGAACAAGGTGTAGGTGTTTTGGTGTGAACTGGGACTGAGCTCCAGCAGCGGCCCATGGAGATAGAGCTGACCCAGTCAGCCAGACCTGGAGAGCAATTCAGCCCCTCGGCGCAGACATGGAGCTGCGGTCAGCTCGCTCGCTCCAGTGACCCCACTGACTGTTCACCTCGAGAGGGGTGCATGATGCCCCAACATCCCCACGGAGCTGCAGATACACCACAGGACCTGCAGCAGCCCCAAAATTTTCTGCTGCAGCTGGCTGCCTGAGGATGCTTGCACGGCAGTGGGCACCTTTGTGCTGAGAGCCGCTCTGTTTGTACACATGCCGGGTCCTCAGTTCCCCAGAGCTGTAACACTGGTTGCTTCTCCCAGGTGGTTGTGTGGTGGCAAAGCGTTGCCCCTCTCCTTCTCACCCTAAAGCCACTCCAGCTGCACCATCATGCACCGTCCTTCCTCTCCACAGTGGAGCGAGGGAGGAGACAGCAGAAGCAAAGGAAACTCCAGCCTGAGGTGGGACTAGTCCAAACCAATTCTCCTTCCTCATTCACATCTCAATTCACCTTCAACTTGAAATTCATAAAAGTGCTGCCCTCTTCCTTTTGGCACACACACTCTCACACACACAGACCCACCTTTGGCCACAGGACAAAGCACGAGACACTGAAGCTGCTTTGCAGAGTGTCTTTCAAAGACATGTGCTGAATTTCAAACAATATCCATTCAGAACAGGGAATTAAGCAGCTATAGTGTCTCCATACTATAAACAAAGGCAAAATGCTGTGTGCATCAGCAAAAGGCTTTGTATTGTAAAGTACTCCCTTTATGTCCAACCAGGAGAGAATTCAAATGATTATTGACCCTCCACTGTAGGAAAGCCGCATTATAATATCTCCAAATCAATAGAGACGAGTGCAGAGCAGCAGAGAAAGGCCGTGGCTCTGCAAACTGCAGAAAATTGCATTTTGCTTTGGCCTCTTAAAAAGTTTGCAAAGCATCTATTAGAGGCCCCCAGAGCCTTTTCTTTCTAATTGCCATGTTTGACAATGCGATCGCACAGGGGACTAGCGGAAAGACAGATAATGGACCCACTTTAATTGCTTCCCAGTTCCATGAGTCATAACACTTCTGAGATGGCAAAGGGGAAGTGCGGCAGTTTGACTGAAGGAGGTTTCTGGCTTTTAAGAAAGCTCTGGAGGAACACATGCTAAACTCAGAGCCAAAGTCTTGGAGGGATTGAAGGTTCCAGGTACTGGATTTTCTTTCATCTTTTGCTTTTGACTGGAACTATCTAGTTAAGTTTTAATCATGTTCTGGAAAGGGTAGGAATGGCTTCTTGCCTAAGAGATGAGGGAATGGATGTCACGCCAAGACCCTTTTTCTCAGGGATGGTCACTGAGATTGAGTCCTGCAGGTGGAAGAGTCCAGCAGGTTGTGGAGGGTCCAGGGTCAGCGGTGGTGCTGGGAGCACACTCCGGATGGTCAGGTTGAGGGAAGCATGCTGTAGTTCCCCAATGGGAGCTGGGCTTGGCACATATTTCTGGAAATGGGCACATAGTGACCTTCTCACGTCCCTCCTCCCTGTGACATTGGTGAATATCTCCTGTACTTCTGGCCTAAGGTCAGGGTGCGTTTTTCCTGGAAAAGGAAGGAGCCCACAGCCAGAGCTGAACCCAGCACTCCAGGAAAACAAACGATGGCACTTGCCTGTGCCAGTCAGGCTGTGGAGTAGCTGGGCTCTTTCTGCCCATGTCCTCTGGATTCCTGTCATCTGTCCTCAACCAGATGACATTTCTGCTCAGGGCAGCACCCACTGGGACCCCTCAGCATCATGGATACTTAGTGCCTCACAAGAGGAGCAGAAGCCCATGACACTCACACTATTCCTGGCAAGTTTTAAGCTGTGTCTGTATGATTTTTGCCTAGCCACCCTCTGAAGGTCTTCATCCTTCCCCTCTGCTTTGTGCCAAGGGAAGTGAGCTGCAGCGTGGTGTACAGGCTCTGGGCACTGCCAGGATATGTCCCAGCTTCTCTGGGGATGGACTGGTTTGTCTGGGTGCTGCCTTCACCTCAGCTGGACAAGCACGAGGCTCAGTGAGGTGATGCTCCACACCATGCCATGGTGCCTGGCTCAGCATAGAGGGACTTAGGCTTGTGCTTTGTGTTGTGACATTGGCCCCAAAACAGATGCCTGTTTCCAAATGATGGGCTCCAGCCCCAGAGGCACAGGGCAGTGATACCATTGGCCTGTCTCGATCTTACAGGACTTGGTGTAGAGTAAGGTATTACCTGAAAATATGGGGAAGGCAGGAACAAGCTCTGCTGTGCTTCAAACCATCCTAAAACTGTGTTAACGTGGCTTGATGCCAGGTCTTAGCAACCTTCCTGTCCCAGGAACCTGCCTTGTGCTCATCCCTGTCCTGAAGTGGTGACTTGACACACGGTCAGAAAAAGCAAGGTAATATTTGCCTGGAATTGGACAGATAAAACTACCCTGTTGCAAGGTCTGGATGGCTCATGGCACTTGGTGGCCACCATGGTCTGGGACACACTGAGCACAAGGCACAGTTACTGGTTATACACCAGTGACAGAGAAGCTCCTTGGAGAAGTAGGGGAGGCCAAGGCATGGTCCCTCCGGTCTCTGCCACAGCACCAGTCTGGCTCAGGAAGAAAGGGTCACCTTGACTTCCCAAGGCTGGGTGTGGACTGCACCCACTCCTGCACTTGCTTCAGGCCCTGCGCTGGCCGGGGACCCTCTGGCGCCTGCTGGGTGCTGAGCTTTGCCATGGATCAGTCAGACATGGTTGAGCTGCACGGCGGGAAGCTAACTGGAAAAAAGCTTTGGGGGATGATTGACAGTAACTGTCTCCTGTGGAAGGAGCTAATCCGAGCAGCTCATGAACACCAGGTCCCTAATTAAAGCACACAGGCTAGCCCTGCCTGTAATTAATTTCCCTGTGCTGCTCCAGTGGCAGCCAGCTCTCAGTGCCACTGACTCACAGCTCCCGGCAGCCGCAGAGGCATAGGCAGCGGGAGAAGAAAAGTGGTGGTTCAGAGTGCAGCAGGATTTGCCCCTTCCCTCCTGCTCCTCTGTGCTGGGGAGAAGACATGGCGTTCCTCCAGCTCTGCACACACCCAGGAACTGGGACAGGACCTTGCTGCCCGGCCCCGGCAGTTCTCTCCTTAGGAAAGGGCTGGTGGTTCGTGCTCAGGGCACAAGCGGATCAAGTGATCCAGAGGGTGGAGGAGCATGGCTGTTGGGAGGGGGTGGCACAAGGCAGGGTGGTATTCATATGCATGGTTTGTTCTCTCCCGGCTGCTTCATGTTCTCTCTTCCTCTCCTCATGTATACATATATTTATTATGCACTTGCTTCCCCTGTCTGGAGCTGGAACAGGAGTGTTGTCATTGTGATTCCTCTCCCATAGGAATGGTTCTTTGCTTTCACTCTGCTGTGAGCGTGTCACATATTTATAAAGCATGTGGGATGCACCTGGGTTGTGGTTGGATTTTCCCTGAGTAGTTTGTAGCCCCTGCGGTATTACCAAGGCAGGGAGGAGCAGCTGGGAAGAGCCGTGGAGCCTGCAGTGGTGTCTGCAGTCCAAGTGCTGTTTTGCTGGAGCGGGTGGTGTTGCATAGAGAGGTGAATCCCATTGCTCCAGTGCCATCCCGGCTCCCATTATCTGGATCAGGAAACTGAAGAAAGATGCTCCAGAAAGTCCTGTTTCTCTGGCTACAGGTTTTCATTATCAGCTGGAGAGGAATTGCACTGGTCAGAGAGTTGCCAGCATTGTTTTAATTTCCCAGGAGGCTCCTCTTGGTGTGACATGTCTGCAGCAGGGGATTTCAGTTGTCTCGTGTTACTTTGCTCCATACAATGGGACGTGATATGTCAAAACATGACAAGCCAACCAGAATGTGTCATAATACTGTACTCAACACGCTGCCTTCCAGGGATGCTCAGCAGCTAATAATATCAGGCTCAAATTATCTCTGCATGCTGAGCTGTTATTTTTTCTCCCATGTGGACTATGATATATAGGAGTCTCCTGCCTATATTGGACTGTTGGATCATCACAGATTTATTAGCTGCACATGGTGAATTATTTTGACTAGACTGAAACTCAGGCCTGGGATCCCAGCCTCTTATTGCTGAAAAGTGACTTTCCCACCTTAGCTTCTCCAATACCTTTGTTATTGCTCCAGTAAACAGTCTGGTGAGATTTCCATGTGATTTAATTCTTTATCATTGGGGTTTGAAGTTGCTACTTCGATGCAGAGATGATGTGATTTCATTAGCAACGCGATTGCCTTTCAGGCTTTTCTGTGAGATGCAGCCGCTGTCTCCAAGATTTGGCCCCACGGGAGCCAGTGTGCTGCACCGTGCACACGTGGCTGGATGCAACCAGGCTCTCTCCAGTCTCCCCAGTTTATCCCATTCTTCATTGTCCTTCTCTGCCTGACTTTTTGAACTCTGCTATTTTATCTTAAGGTGTACTGAGACATCAACATGCCTGAACAATATTTTCAGTTTTTCAAGGAAGAAAAAAACCTCCCACAACAGGGAAGAGGGAAAGCTGCTGTTGTCCCTGGGCTGGAGATCCGCAGCAATGGGGAGGACCATGTCTTTTTGCCAGAGGTGCTGTGATGAGCTGGGAAGGAGACACACGTGTCTCTGTTCGCACGTGGTATTTCACAAACAGAGTCTCCCGCTGCTACAGTTGCTGCCCATTCATTTTAGCTCCCCTATGGGGTTTAGAGGAAGCAATCTAATTACTTGCTGCTAATTGCTGGTGAAGCACTCTGAAACTGCCTCTCTTCCCTGCCTTCCCCACCATGAGTAGGAAACAGCAGGTCTCTCTGCAGGTCTCTCAGCTGGAGATTCACACTGACCCTCCCTTCCAGGTCCCCTTTCAGAAGATGATGCTGGCTGCAGAGCCTCTGCCCATCCCTGCCCATCCCGGCCCTTTCCCAGCAGCCCAGCTGGGGCTGGTGAATTTGGTGAATCAAAATGCTTCTTTGTGTTTCCTGTGCAGCCCAGCTCATGGGGAAGTGGGTGGTCATCACCATGAAAAAAAATGTTCCTCTCAGGGGCTCTTCAACCCCAGTGGGCTGCCTGCACACTTGGGACAGATGAAACCTACTTCTGCTTTGCAAACTGAGGAATCCCTGAATCAGGCATTGCACGTGATTTCCTCCAACAACAGCACTGCCCTCTGTGGAAACACATGCTGTGTCCTCCTCTTCTTCGGTGGCTGCACAGATTCAAAGGGGAAAAGGGGAGAGAGGAAGGAAAGCAAGAATATGTGGTGTAAAGGTTTGATCAAGAGAAGGAAACGATGCTCTTGGCCCTGAGATCTCTACAGGCAGGTCTGACCTGTAAGTTATTCTGGCAATCCCTCACAGTTATTTCTTACAGGAATACCAGATCAGTCAGAAGTTGTTCATGGAACGTCACAAAAGCCACAACTCCATCTTACATTTTGAGTGCAGTCTGGGGACACTTGCTTGTTTTGGAGAGTTGTTCAATGATCCCAAAGAGCAAGGAGCTGGTGGCACTGCTGGAATGGGGTGGAGAGTTGCCTAGTACAACCCTGTGGCTGCAGGCATCAGCCTTAGCAGGGCAGATGCTTTCTCATAGCCTGAATTGTGCTAAATGAGCCTGTGGCAGAGACAAATGGTCCCCCAGAAGACATCCCCTTTGCTCAGAGGTAAGCTCTTTGGAACAGGGCTTATGTTAGATGTGCATTCAGGACCCACGATGCAAATAAATAATAATGATCACTCTCTTTCACCACCAAAGTCTCCCATGTATGAAAGGCTGAGGAGGTGCTCAAACTTTGTCACTGCAAGTATATATTGATTTTAGCTATTGTCTTGAGTGGTAGAGCATTTTTAATTCTGCATTTTAATTGTTTGGCTCCCCTGGCATATGTTGTTTGTGGTTAGTGGCAACACACTTAGAAGGGTGATTTTCAGGCTCATCTATTAGTTGCAAAGAAAAGTGCTCTCCCATGACTCTGGCTAATCTGCATACTATTTTTGTTATCCTTTAGGAAGGAAACTGCTGATTTTGGTGCTTTGCTTGAACATCCAGTCAGAAGTGGAGTCTTGCCCCGGGGCGTGTGTATGCTACAGTGAACCGAAGATTACAATAAGTTGTCAGCAGCAAGGACTGACAGCAATCCCCAGTGAGATACCCATCCAGAGCCAGCGCATCTTCTTGCACAACAACAAGATAACCCTTGTGAGGTCCACCAGCTTCACCTCCTGCCGCAACATGACAATTCTTTGGATCCACTCCAACAACATCAGCCTCATTGAGCCTGGAGCCTTCTATGGGCTCAACAAACTGGAGGAGTTAGATCTCAGTGACAACACGAACCTGAAATCTATCAACCCTGTCACCTTCCGGGGTCTTGTACACCTCCACACCTTACACCTGGATCGCTGTGGGCTCCTGGAGCTCTCCACAGGGCTTTTTCGAGGGTTGTTCTCCTTGCAATATCTCTACCTTCAGGATAATAAGCTACAGAACCTGCTGGATGACACCTTCATAGATCTCGCAAACCTCACCTACCTGTTTTTGCATGGTAACAAAATCAAGAGCCTGTCAGAGAACGTCTTTCGGGGGCTAATCAACCTTGACCGGCTGCTTCTGCACCAGAACAGAGTCAGCCTGGTTCACCGCCGGTCTTTTCACGACCTTGGGAAAGTGATGACCTTGTATCTGTTTAACAACAACCTGACCGTGCTCACGGGGGAAACCATGGCTCCCCTGGTGTCCCTTCAGTACCTGCGCTTGAATGGCAACCAGTGGATCTGTGACTGCCAGGCTCGGTCTCTCTGGAATTGGTTTAAGCAGTTTAAAGGATCATCTTCAGAGCTAGAGTGCCACCTTCCCCCGCGCTTGGCAGGGAGAGACCTCAAAAGGCTGCAGAGCTCTGACTTGGAAGGATGCGTCGACTCCTTCAACCAGATACGAACAAGCGTTTTTAGCACTAAGACCAGATCTGGTAAACTGCCAACTGGGGTCCCCCCTCTTGGTTCCCATGATGGCTCCTCAAAATGCTGCCAGCCAGAAACGGATAAGTCTTTTATTTATGAAGCTAAAGGCAAGGCAGGCCCTTCTTCCCACAGCAGCCGGCCATCCTCCAACAACCCTCTCAAGGATAAGGAGAACATGTCCAAAACCAAGTATGTTGAGACAGACCCTTCCAAAAATGGCAGCAACAAGCAGATAAATGATTCCCCCTTTGGGACCTTCCCCAGCATTGTAAACCCTCCATTGACCAAGTTGAAACCAGAATTTCTAGAGCCTATTGAACCTTCCACAGTCCCAACCAAAAAGAGACAGGGCTGCTCAAAAAAGAACAAATCAAAGGCCCAGTGCCGCCTCACCCAGCAAGGAAACAGCTCCACGTTACAGCTCAGCCTAAGCCTTTTGATCCCCCCCTTGGTGTGGAGCTTACTGTTATTCTGCTAAAATTAACTCTTTTCCTGGGTTGATGACACTTTAATACTAGACTTTTGCTGACCTCCATAAATGTTGCAAACAAAAGCAAAACTACCATCCACCCTGAGAAAGCTTTGTTACACAAAAGTTAACTGGATGCCTTTATAAAAAAAAAACAAAAAACCCCAACAAAAAAGACAAACACCAAGATGTACATAATTTATTTGTCCTGAAACCTGTGAATTATACCTTTGGTCTTCGGAACTGCACTTGCCCACAAAGCAGCTTTTGCTACAGCAGATGGTAAAGAAATACGGTTTATTTACAGGAAAAAAAAAAAAAAAAGTGTAAGAAATGCTCCGAAAAGAATGTCTAAAATCTGTTTGTAACTTGACATCACACTGAACAATATTGCAGGTTCCCATTCGCAGAGGTAATGAATTTGATGCTGTTTTAATCCTATGTTTATGAATATTGCAGTTTTTCCGTATTCATTCCATCACACCATGTTTACGGGCAGCATTTGTTAAAGAATGCTACCTTTTCCTTCACAAGATTGCAGTATATATAGATATGCATTTTATTTTACTTGTGTACAAGTATACAAAAAGAATATAAAATAAAGATTTCTTTTTCCTAAATGGTTGTCATCTGCAAGGGGTCAAGTACACTAAACAGCTAAAAAGCTGAAAAATTTGAAGGATGTTGAGTAATCCATGATCTGAAGGCAGGGCGAGCATTTAACACGACAGTAATAAATAAGACATACCCGGCATGCTTATGCAATCTTTAACTGGTGCCATCAAAGAGTTTTCTTGCATGAAACATGTTCTGTTAATGCTCCTGTTTCCCTTCGAAATGTCCCACGCATTTGCCCAAAATCACTCGTATTTCAGGACGCTCAGAATAGCAGGAAATATTAACCCAGCCCCTTGGAGCTGAGGACACCAGGTTGCAGGTAGAGGAACCTTAGTAAGCAATCCCAAGAAGTGGAGCGGGACCATTTTTCTTCTTACGTGCACAAATAACTAGACTCAGCTCTGTGATTAATGAATCAGAAGGTAGTTCCAGAGTGGAGCAGCACTCAGGCTTGGGTTGATGCAATAGGGTGTATCTCCCCAAACAGGCAGCTCCTGGCCTTGCAGCTCAGGCTGGCTGTGCTGGAGAGCTGGTGGCCATTCCTGGCTGTGCCACCAGTGCTTCATGGAATCACTGTGCAAGTGACTTCATCTTCCGCATGACCCCTGTCTTTGAAATCAGGGTGTTATGAGAATAAAACCATTGATGCCTGAGTGCCCTCACACAGTGGGCCATAAAGCACTGGCCTGGATCTAGCTGTGTACTCCTTGTACTGCAGAGAGCTGCCCTGTGCACTCTGCATGTACTCCAGGTCATGGCAGGTTGTGCAGAGAGTTTGCCAGGAGGTTTTCTTTATCAAACTATAGATTTTCTTCTCTGCTCCTGTCTTTAGTTGAGGTATTGAGGTCCATGCATGCAAGACCAGCCTGTCACATGCAGGTGGCCTCTAGTGTGGGCCAGAGAAGAGCAAGAGCACTCTATGTGTGCAAGCCAAGCTTAGGGTCTCCAGGCTCTACCAGGCACCATTGGGGTTCACAGCACTGGGACTGGTGCTCAGCTTCACAGAAGAACCACATGTGGAGGAGGGTCGGACCATTGCAAGCCAGGAGTGAAGGACACGAGCAGGGCCATGACTTAGTGTCAGCTTTGTTCTAGGCTTGATGGTTCATGAGGAGGGAACAGCAACCATGGGAAGAAGCAGGAGAGGATGCTTGGATGGCTTACGTCCCAGAGAAACTGTGATGCTGGGCAGCCAGCATGGCAGTATCTGAGGCCCACCTGCAACAACTTCATGGGGTGTTGCTGGGTACTTTCTAGCTCTGCCACATCCAGTTTCCACCTGTGTGAATGACGGAGAGGGCAATGCCCAAACTGTTGCATTTGTGATCTGTGTCCTCCAAATCTACCACTGGGGCTGCCAAAAAGCTGTGGCATAGACCCTTACTAGCGAACAGCTCACTCTTGGCACTGAGATGGGGACTGATCTGTCAGTACCAGCTGTGTCACTGGGCAGGAGATGCTGTGCAGCATGGCCCTGGGATCCCAGCAGATCTGACTGCTGCCATCCCAGCTCCATGACCAGCATCAGCCTCTGCAGAGGAGCCAGGCATGTTTCAGTGCAAATACATTGTCATACCCAAAGGATGAAGCAAGAAGTCCGTGCCCTGTGCTGGGATTCCTAAGTGCCTTGGTAAGCTAGACAGCCTTGACAGTCCTGATGCCTTGATGCATGTCCAGTTTGTGTGCATACTCATCCACACACACAGGTGAGTGATCAGTACCATCTGCTTTCTGCCATACTTGCTAGGATTTGTCCCATCCGTGCCAGTGCTGAAGGGTTTTCTGAGGTCCTGGATGCCCAAAGCAGGCCCTGTCATCTCCAACTCAGCATCATTCAAACTCTTGAGGGATTCAAACCTGCACCTGAAGCTGAAGCACAGCAGCAGAGAGCAGCTCAGCCTGGCTTGGCCACAGGGTCAGCACCAGTCCAAAGCCCATCCAAAAGCCAGAAGGAGAATTGCTGGATGCTGTGACAGGCTGCTGTGGAAACTCCTGCTTTGATCATAGTCCCAGGGTACACTGCGTGTCTCCTTTGCACAGTAGTTGGTGAGTCTTGTGGTCAAAATTCTTGGCCCAGTGCCCAGAGCTCTATGGGCATGAGGAAACCAGATGAGGTGGTAAAAAACAGGATGGACCTGGGGGAAAAAAAAAAAAAAAAAAAAAAGAACAGCTGCATGTTGTGGCATTTCCCAGTAGCAACTAAATGGGCCCTGAACAGATCTGAGATCTGGGCTTGTCCATGCCTAAATCAGTATCACAGGGAGTTTGGCTTTGATGCTTCCTGTGGTTAACACAAAGCAGACTAGTGCATTACTGTCACTTATCCTGAAGGGACTAGGACTTGCTTTATGCCAGTTCAGTGACACTCTTCCTGCTTTCTAGAGCTTGACTCTGCTGTGCTTTCAGTGGCTCCTAGGACTACATGTTGGCCAAAAGCCCAGAAGAGTCCCTTGTGCTAATTTCCTAGATTTCCTGCTGTCCAGATGCCAATTTCTGTGTTTACAGGCATTAGAGGCCATTTGAATGACAAATTATTGAAGAAGGGGATGCAGTGGACAGCAGGAACACCTGCAGGAGTTTGAAAGAGGCAGAGGGTGAACTCTGGTATTGGTGAGGGTAGGAAGGGTTTTAGGACCTCAAAGGAAGGCAGTTTTGCTTCTGCTTTGTGCTTTGCTGGAGTTGGCACAAGTCTTCCAGATATTTCTAGACCTATTTTACACTCAGATGTCACGGAGTTAAATAGGATTTACCCAGCAGGGCTCAGGACCTTGTTGACTGTTCCCCATCTGATGATACTTTCTCTCTCTTCCTTTTTCGCTGTGCAAGTCACAGTCATTTTTCCGCTCACGTCCTTGATGCTAGAAGTGAAATCAAGTAAACAAAGTCAACTGTGAGGACCCAGAACAGCTCTGGATGGATGAGATTCCAGACTGTCCTGGGAAGAATGGACTCCCCATCACAGAGCACAGAGCTGCACAACTCAGCACGTAGTGTGCCCTATGCATAGCCACCATGCAGACCCTTGATAATGCAGTGTCCACTACTGAAGATGCAATAAAAACACAGGCCTTCAAGCAGTGGTGGAAAAACATTGCGTTCATGCTTGCTTCTCTGACAGCATTCGCCTCCACAGATTCACACTTATCCTTTGCTGCCAGCTCCACACTTGTCCTTGCAACAAGCAAGAACAGTACCAAAAAAGAAACACTTTTTCCAGGTTTTCAGGTGCACCTGTAAGCACCGCCAGGCTCCAAGGTAGACAAGGAGACTATTATGCCCTCTCCTTGTCATGGTAACGTGTGAAGTGTATTTATCCTCTTCCCTCTCCCTCTATCTTCCCATCCTCCTGCAGAGAGCAGGGAGATGGGGTTGTACCTCTGCCTATGGATGGGGAAGTGGAGTCCAAAAACATGTGCCCCCAGGTGATGATTTGTCCCATCCTAAATGAGGTGCCTGACACAGGCATGGTGAGCCTCACTCCAGGGGTCCCCATCTCTGTCTACCATGCTGCCAAGTTGCAATATCTGACATGGACACGTTTTATGTAAAAGTAATTTCATCAATCTGGTTTTGAAAGCTTTCTTTTTCTTTCTTAATGAGTAACTGTGATTCACTGAGATCAAAACTTTATACAGGGATGCTGTGGCTTTGACACCATTTCCATCAGCAAGACCTTTTTGGTCAAAGCCAGGAAGGAAGAGAGGGGAAATGCAGTGTGAAAGAAGCCCCACTAATGGCCTGGTTCATAAGAATCCCTAGATGTTGTCTGGAAAGGACTAGATGCGTGTAGCTCAAGCAGTTCTAGTGTAAGCTGTGGTCTCCTGAGGATTCCTCACTTCCCCTGATCAGAGCCCCTCAAGCTTTCAAAAGATGAACAATCTGGGTCTGTGCATTGAAAGTCCCTCACAGGTCTAAACCTCATTGCTAAAGCTGCTGAATCAGCCTTGCTGGAAACACGTCATCAGATGACCAGGAGAGGCTGGGAGCAGGACGTGACCAGCCAAAGCTGACCATGGACAGGCACTGGACCTTGGTAGTTTTGTTCCCTGCACGCTGTGCACAGCAGATTGCATTCACAACAGTGCTTCAGGAACAGTCATTTTGCTGCATGCAGGGGATCCAGAGTGCAATGCCCTGGAGGAGACATGCTCAGGCAGGGCACTTGGCTTCAGACCGTAGGAGTCTACAGTTGCCTCGAATGTGTTTGTGGCAGCTGTTTTCATCCCTTCTTGTGCCTCTTTCACTGGATGTGAGAGGACATGTAAGTTGTCTTGGCTTCTCCTGCCCTTCCCCTGAGATAGGGGGTCCTGCTGGTCCTCCAGACAGCAGCACTGTGACTCTCCAACTGCTGAAAAATGTTACTCAGGTCCCCAAACTGAAATCATCTTAAATATCTGGGGCTTCTTAATGAAGGTCATCTGAGTTCTACTTAGCTGCATGCTGGGTTTGGAGACCATGTTTCCAAGCTTTTCTCATCTGTGGCTGAAGTCTCCCCACCACTCTGGGTTGGGGAACCGTCAGAGAAACACCAAATCTCACAAGACTCAGGACAGAGCTGAGAGCTGGCAATGCTGTGTCAGGGACCAGAACCTGCTCCTGGCAGTAGTGCCTGCAGATACCTCTCTGTGAGAACAAGTAGCTGCTTGTAACCCTGGCCCTGGGCTGCAGGCAGATGGCATCTCTGCCCCAGCCTTCCCCAGTAGCTCATAGAAAATCATGGGGCAAATGCCCGGCTGCCTGTCACTCCACAGGGCTGAGGTCTCTGCTTCTAAACAGGATCTCCTACAGCTTGTGAGCAAGCGGTGTTTCCACATCTCTCTGCTCTGACACGGCAGAGCTGCTGAGTTTTGCTACAAACAAACATGACACATAGAAATAACAAAGGCTGGAAGGTTTTCAAATTCAAAGATGTTTCTGGATTAGTTCCCTATCATGAGACAGTGAGGGAGAAGAGCTATTGCCGTTCTGCCTCCTTCTCAAAATCAGAAAAAGATTAAAAAACCCAGAGTCATTGAGAGATGTGGTGGGCAGGAGAACAGAGAACAAGCAAGAGAGGCAACGTTTTCTTAGGGCTAATATTGGACTACAGTATCATGATTGCTGATGGGAAGCTCTGCAGATAGCATGAACTCTGGGTACAACCATGGTGAGGACAAGGAATCTGTGAAATTATGCAGAGATCTTTCCTATAAAGCCAAGCCCAAACATGTGAATCTGTGAATCTGGCTAGGGACAGAAACACTAATTAGAGACCCTTTGATTTGTGCCATAACTAGGGCATCGCATGGGGAAATGCTGAGGCAGGTGAGACTTAATGGAATTGCTTCCCAGGGCACCTATAAATAGGGATAATGGAGACTTGGCAAAGAAAGGCATGATGAAAATAAAGGCATACGCTGCCCACTCACTAAACGATGAGGCACTTCAAATCTTGAAATGACCCACCTTCAGTACAGTTTGGGAGGCTTGTTCTAGGTCAGCAGGTACTAAAAAGGCCCAGCTGTCATCAAGCATAAAAACAGTAATGTCTTTTGGGATGAAATCATAGCTTTTGATAGGCTGTCGCACTCCACATGGCACCAACACAGGCGCGCTAGCTGGGATGAGTCACGGGCTGGGCTTCTTCACAGCGTTTCAATTGTGGGTGGCTCCATCTGCAGTGGTTTGCTTGTGTCAGTGTCCATCTGCAGTGGTTTATTTGTGGGTCGGGTCTGTTGGCAGTAGTTTGCTCATGGCTCAGATCCTTTGTGGTAGCGTGGTTGTGACTGGATCCTACTTGCTTTTGTTGTTCTGTGGCTGATTTTGAGTATTAATGCTTGTATTTAAAGCAGAAGGGGAATGACAGCAAAATCTGGTATGAGGAGGGAGTGCTGGACTTTTCCATGTGAGTGGGTAGCTAACATTTTAAAACAGCGACGCTGCACCTATTGGCTGGTTGTGGTCAGTGGGGTTTAACCTGGCACACCTGCAACTCACTGCATGTGTGTCTGCTGCTGCCTGGGCTGTAAGATCCTGCTTTGCTTTCTGCACAAGCCTCTCCAGTGCAGTTTGATCCAGCACCTCTAGAGAAGGACCAGCAGCTTCACGGCACGGACAGCTGACGTGGCCCAAGAGCACAGCAGCATCTCTCACCAGGCCTGCTGTGTGAGCCCTCCCATCACCCCAACAGGCCAAGGATCCTGCCTGTTGCCCATGAGCAGAAGGGCATGTTGTGCACTGACGTGTCCACGCCTGGGAGGAGTGGCACAGCATCGTTCTTTTACAGCACCCACTATGGACAGTCCCCAAATGCACATGGAGTTGCCCCCCCCCCCCCCCCCCCCCCCAGACCCTCAGACATCATTGCCCTACCCTGTTTGAGGAACTCTGTGATGAGCCTCTGCGCCTTGGGATAAAGCAACAGAGACAGCTCTGGCTGAGCGGCAGTTTCCAGCAGTGTAAGACCTTGGGTGAGTCATTTAACCTCCTTCCCAGCGCCCGTCTGGGTGCGAAGGGGCTGGTGGTAGGACACTGTGCTGGGTCTTCACACACATCCAAGATTCTCCTTCAGCAGGAGAAAGGCAGTATTCTTGATTGTTTTTTGGTTTTGCTGAAGCAAAACCCTGGAGTGGGCTGACTGAAGACTCTTATTTAGCTGCACGATTGCTAAATAAGGGCAGAGCTGCTCTTTTCTCCCCTGGTATTTCCATTCAAACCGCAACAACAGCAGCAGCAGGAGCAGCCGCTCCCATGGAATATTTATAAGTTGTTTGCAGAAATGTCAAGAAGAGCCAGTGGTTGTATTAACACACTCTCAGAGCAGCAGTCTTGGAAAGTTTTCTTATGTGATTCTTAGTCAAAGTGCTTTATGTAATAGTTATAAGCGCTTACAAATCCCAGTGACATTTTCGTGTTTCTTGACAAACAGCCGTTCAGTGTCCTGACACTGAGACAGGAATCAATCACTTTTGCTCATTCATTAGCTGTCTCCATCCTCCCCTCCGCCCTGCAGTGAAATTAACACCAGGTTACCTGGAAGGCTTAGTCCCTTTCTGCATGACAATTAGAGACTGAGCTCAAACAAGATGCAGCAAGGCTGGAGAGCGGGCACGCTCCTCACCCAGCGATGTCAGACATGCGCGCTAATTTCAAGTTGACTTCAAGACGCTAGGACTAAATGTTCCCATTTGCTTTGGGCAGTAAAAGTTGAAATTTTAACAAGGTTTCTAAGCAAGATTATTAAATTCTGTATTTTGCTAAGTGCTTTTTTTTTTTTTTTTTCTCCTCGCTGGCCCTCCCTTGCTGCCAGACTTGCTGGGACTGTGGGGATGAGGCTGGTGGGGATGAAGGGTGTTGAAGGAAAGCAACTTGAAGTCTCCCAAACAAGGATTCATTTCTATGAGTTAGGTGTGGGTGTGGAAAATGCACTGGGACGTTTACTGTGTATGTTTTGAGGTTCTGTGTCATTTTTAGGAGTGTTTCCTGCAACGGCAGCTCACCAGAGGGGTTCAATACCAAGGCTCTCTGGACTCCATGTGGGTAAGTTCTTGCAGCGTTGTTGGCTTGGTTGTACCTGAGAGGTGCTTTTTCTTTGACCAGATTGTTCTTGGCCAACTTTTGTAACCTGGAGAAGTCAGGAATATTTAGGTGCAATCAGAGGAGCATTCAGCTTCTGATTTGTTTCCACCCTTGGAATATATTATTTATTTCTACCAGAGCTGTGGTCTTACAAGAAACTAAGAGATTATTTCCAGCCACTGGGTGAAACAGGGGCCATCCCAGAAGGCATGGGTGTTCGTGGGGAAAAAATCTGTTTCCTCCTGCCAGAGTGGCTTAATAGTTCTGGGAAGGAGAAAACCGTGACACACGAACATCCCATTTTCCCTTGTGTGTTTCTGTATCACTGGTGCAGCTCATACATCTTGCCAGGGCCCTGAGTTAACTAATACGTCCTGACCAGCCTTGTTTGGGGTCATCACCCAAACCGTGGGCCCAGGAGCTCTCTTTATGTTCAGCCTGGTGCCTGCAGTCCCTCTTGGAGCCATGCTGGTCTACAGTTCGGCCACAGTCCCTGCAGGGCCACAGAGCCCTGCTGCTCTGAACCCCAGCTGTAGGCTGATTTCATGGCTTGAACTTGGACCTGTAACCTCACTAGGGACCTGCTTGGTGACCACTGGACCTGGTCCTGACCTGTGAATTGACTTCCTGGCTTCACCTTGGACCTGTCTCATTGCTGTGGTATTGCGTTATGATGGCTGGACCTGGCCACCATCTCTTGGTCTTGTTTCCTCACTCAGGTCCTGTGGGACGGGCTGTGGCTGGTGGGCCCCCTTCCAGTCACAGGATCCTGTTCAGCTCCTGGCTTGCTTTGCCTGAGGGAGCAGCCCGGCTCTTGCTACTCCCTGACACATCTCATGAAATCATAAACCTTACAGACACCAGCTGTATGATGAGAAAGGGCCAGCAGAACAAAAGGCAACCCAGGTGGCCTGAAGCTTGTCTAAGGTATGACCCCAGCCTTCTGCAGAGCCACTAAATTTTTCTGCTTGAAAAACCTTTTGTGGGGCTGGAACAATGCATATATGTAATAAGGGATGTCTAGTCAGTCTTTATACTTTTCAGGTTCTTTCTGGTTTGCTTAAAAAAAATGAGGAGGAGGGTGGGCTCCAAACCATGTACTAAAGACTGGAAAGGAAGCATCCGGTGTGCCCAGGGGTTGTCATAGTGAAGATTAGTGACACATAATAATGATGAATTCAGAAACTTTCACCTTGATTTCCCTGCCTATTTGAGCTTTGAAGTGAGCCTCTAATATTATGTTAGCAGTTTATTGTGTGTGCTTCATTAAAAATACATCACAGACTTTTTTGAGCTAGAAGGGACGCAAATTAGGTCATCTAGTCCAGCCTCCCGCTGTTCTGCCAGGACTCTGATCTTGCTAATGACTCCAGCCCAGCCCTGGCAGGTGCTCGTCTGGCTGCCAATCGAAGCTGTCGTCTGACAGGGGGAACCAGGCTCCATCCGAGAGGATTTCACTTTTTTAAAACTTTCAGGCTTCTTGTTAAATGGGTTTTTATTTCATGTTCCAGTACACCCGCTTCACCAGTGCTTGTGCTGCAAGGAGAACAGCTTTGTCTCTTCTGATGTGTTGCAGCTCCCCTCCGTGCTTTGAGCTGGGCAGATTCAACCGCCGCCACCACCGCGGAGCAATGCCGGCATAGGCAGGCATGACACAGGAGCTGCTCACCGGTGGGAGGTCTTCTCGAACGCATCTCCACATGTGAAAGCACTTTGGTGCTCCAGGACCCTGGCTGCAGTGGTCTTTCCTTATGGTTTATCCCCAGCCCTTTTCCAGCTTTGCTTTCTCCCATACCTGTCCCCTGCTGTTCCCTTGGCCGCTTCTTTGGGATAGTGGTGCAGGCAAAGCTGTAAGCGTCAGCACTACTGAGGGAAGGTGAATTGTGTTGAGTTCTGCGATGCTAGAAATGTAGGGTTTGCCTCAAACTCTGTCAGTCTGAGCTGGAGGACACAAGGGTCTGAGAAACACTGGGGCAGACCTAAATGAAGATACTTGCATGTTGCCATCTTACTTTCCTTTTGGGATGACTATGGAGTGGTGCAGCTCTTGAGGTTTGTGGGACCTCAGCGTCACACAACTTGCTTCTAGGTTGCGCTACTGGTTACTCTGATCGAGTCCCTTGCAGCCTTGTGTCTTCCTGCCAAGGGAAAATTCAACAAAGCTGAGCTAAATGCTCCGTAGTGCTGGCTGATGTTCACCAGCATGGCTGGTCCCCATGTGAACTCAAGAACCAGCTCAGCTAACTCTATAGCCACGTGCATGGAAGAGCAATGAGAGCCGTCAACTCTATCAACTCTCCTGCGGGCAGCCCAGGAGCTCTGTGCACCAACTGCTGCACAACTGAGACAGACTGGAGCTGCCAGGTCCTCCCTGGTGTGGGTTTGTGCTGGCTCTCAGCAACTCGGGAAACACATCTGAGATGTGTCCTAGTAAGGAAGAGTCTGACCCAGCATTTGCTGCTCCTGGAACAAGTTGTTTGGCCAGGGTCAGCATGGTGTGGGCAGATCTCGGGGAGGAACAGCAACAAAAAGGCAGGGGAGGGACCAGTGAGTTTTGCCCTCAAAGACCATCATGCCACAGCATTGTTGTGCTCTGAACTGAGGTCTATGAACAGGGTTTTATCTTGTGGGGAGATCTGAGTACGTGCCTCCCCTGGAGCATAGGGACCCCTCACTCACTACCTGTGCAGCAGGACCCGGAAAGTCCAAGCAGCCTGAGCTGGCCTTCCCTGGACTTTGAGGCGAAAGAGACCGATTCCAGCTTGAAGATATTCCTGGGTTTTTCTCAGGCTCCGTGCATCCTCCAGGGTAAGGAAAGCACAGACCTTAATTAGCTGTAATGACTGTCTGTCTTGGGCTGGGGCCACAGGCCCTGGGCTGTGCAGTGCTTGGCAGAGTGCTGTGCTGAGCAGTCTAGCATGACCTAGAAAAACCTCTTAATGTGTTGTTCATTTTGAAAGGGGCAATGGTCTTATCTAATCACAAACCACATCCTTCAGCACCAGAGCCACTGCAGCCAAGTTAACTCAATTAGTAAATCACCATGCCGAGCTATTTAGAGACAGTTTTTAATGGCTCTAGCAACAGGAGGATAATAATATAGAAACAAAGTGCACTAATATGCTGTGATGGGATAACTGGCATCCCTTCCCACCCCTGCAGGGCCTTTGCAAAGTGGTGCTGTTATATGGGCCTTGCTCATTTCCATGGAGGCCCCCTCCCTAGACCCATTCCCTGGAGCTTCTTCTTTGTCATCTCTGCAGCCTCAGAGAAACTCACACATTTTCAAAGCATGCGAGTTTGAGAGGGTGTGTGGTGGGGTTTTTTTTCTTTTTTTGCTTTCCCTAAAAATCTTATTTTAAGTCTGTCCTCCCCCTCTTCCCTCCTCCAGGTCTGTTTTGCCTTGTGTTAGCCCACTTGAGATCTGGGCACCTGCACTCAGAGGTGCTGTCTCCTGTTTTGGGGGGGGCCTGCAGGCCACCTGGGATGACAAATGCAGGTGCTATGCTGGCTGTAGGAGGTTCACCAGGGAATGGGCATCAGTCCCTGGGAGGATGTTTGTACCCCGAGACCCAGGACCATGCTGCTGGGTGGGCAGGCTGTTATGTTAGGATTCCTGGGACTTCTTCCATCCTTTGCCACAACCTGCAACAGCAAAACCTAGCCAAAGCAGAGAGGTTAACAGTCATTAGCCCCCTGTGTCATAAGAGTTCTGAAGAGAGGCAGAGCTCCTCTGCAGTACTTCTCTTCCAGACCTCAGTCTCTCTAGGAAGAGCTCAGCCCTATATTGTCATTACTCATGTGAGAAATGGAGGCTTTGAGTGGGTAAAATGCCCCAGGTGGCCTTAAAGGGTGATAGCAGAGTTTGGACACAAACTACTGCATTTTCATCCAGGGCTCAAAAAATAATATGGCAGAGAATTTAAATCCTTAACTGAGCAATGATCAGCATCTTTCCCGAATAAGGCTGAAAACTGATATTCACTTATACACTGTTTCTTCTTTGCATTTAGTCTCATGTTTCACTAACAGTGGAATTTAGCGGGTCTGAGTCAATTTTGGAGACTCTCATTCCCCCCCACACAAGGTGGACAACTGTAGCTGTAAAGCCTGGCTTGAAGAGCGACCTTGGAGTAGGGTGGTGCTCAATCAAATGCTATAGAAATAGGAAGACCAGGGCTGCCTTCCCATGCAGTCTTGCTGCAGACTCCTTGCAAGCATGCCTTTGGATGATGCTAAATGATCTCATAGTTTTCCCACACAGACTCACCTCGTTCAACCTGGAGACCACCTGGCGTGGAACAACTGCTCTGTTCTCCTTTCCACAGGCACCACTGAATGGGTGACCTGTTCCTAATATAGCACTATAAATGGCCTGGTGCTTATTGCTATGGTATCTGAGTGCTTTCCAGCCAGTCCTGGACGTTTTCAAGACCATTGTAGAATAGGGAGCTTATTTTAACACCATTTGTAGGCAGCACTTTCCAGGTGCTTGGAGGGCAGGGCATTTGGAGAGCAGAATTTGGTGCTGCTGGCCTCTAATCCACTCAAAACACACATGGGATTTGGCTTGTCAGAGCAGCAAAACTGCAGAAAGTCGCTCCCAACCTCCACCCTGTTAGCAAACAAAACTTCTATGACTTGACTTCTCTGAGGATGCAACACAGGTTAAAAAAAACCCAACCAAAACTCCAGAAAAAACAAAAAAACCCCCAAAATTCTATTATTTTCCTTCCCAAACATTTAGCTAACCAGCAGCATTTTCCAGCCTTCTCTAATGAGAGTGGTATAAATGATGCCAACATGCAAATAATCTTTGAGGCATTAAGTGGCCAAAAGAGTTTGGACCTAACAGAAATGTCAGTGTTTTTCCACTTTTTTTTTTTTTTTCCTCAAGAGGGCTGAAAAGAGGAAAACTGTGTGTTCAACAAAAAAAAAATCTGTTAAACTGATTCTATTTCAGGTTTCTCTAGTGGAAGCAAAAGCTTGGAAATAGCAGCCTGTACTTAGGCACAGGTCCTTGAGCGAGTCAGACAGAGGCCATCTCCTCTCCCTCCCCAGTCCAGCCCCGGGAGCTCTGCTGAGCATGAGGAATGCAGGTCCGGTCCCTCCTCTGGTTCTGTCTCTCAAGAGAGCAATCTAGTCAGTGGCCAGCCAGGGGAGAAGGATGCTGGAGGCAAAGAAAGGTCCCAGGGCATCCCCTCTGCTCCTTCTCACACCGCATGTTGGGCTTGTTGTGAAACCCCTGTAATCCTCCCTACACGGGGGGGTCACTGTCCCTAGGCTACAGCATCATGCAAGATTTTTCCCCCATGGAAAATGCTGGCAGGCTTTGTTCCAGAGGGTGATCTCTGTGAGTCGGGACTAAACAAGCCCACCTGTACTTGGGGAATGCTGCAGCACTTTGTCCTAACCTTGCTTTTATGCAGAGCCAAGTGGTTGTGGCTTTCCCACAAGGTGCAAACATGGGTCTCACACCCGTATCCCACAATGATGCCACGTCTCACACTTGAGTCTCTGGTTCTGGGGTGCCAGTTCATTCCCCCGCACTCAGACCCCACACCCCTGCTTTCAGCATTTCCACGGCCACTGACTCATGGTGCACATCTCTGTCTTGAAGCTTTGAAAGCATTTTTGTGCCCAGTGTCACTCCCCAGGGCAGGTTGGAAAGCTCCTACCTCATAGAACCACAGAATGGTTTGGGTTGGGAGGGACCTTAAAGATCATCTAGTTCCAACCCCCATGGCAGGGACACCTTCCACTAGCCCAGGTTGCCCAAAGCCCCGTCCAACCTGGCCTTGAACCCTTCCAGGGAGGGGGCAGCCACAGCTTCTCTGGGCAACCTGTGCCAGGGCCTCACCACCCTCACAGGGAAGAATTTCTTCCTTGCACCTAATTTAAATCTACTCTCTTTCAGTTTAAGCCATTACCTATCACTTCATGCCCTTGTAAAAAGTTGCTCTCCAGCTTTCTTGTAGGCTGCCTTTAAGCACTGGAAGGCTGCTATAAGGTCTCCCCAGAGCCTTCTCTTCTCCAGGCTGAACAACCCCAACTCTCTCAGCCTGTCCTCACAGGGGAGGTGCTCCAGCCCCCCGAGCATCTTCGTGGCCTCCTCTGGACCTGCTCAAACAGGTCCATGTCCTTCTTGTTTTGGGGTTCCCAGAGCTGGACACCGCTCTGCAGGGGGGGTCTCATGAGAGCAGAATAGAGGGGGAGAATCACCCCCCTCGACCTGCTGCTCATGCTGCTTTTGATGCAGCACAGGAGACAGTCAGCTTTCTGGGCTGAAAACGCACATTGCTGGGTCATGTTGAGCTTCTCATTGATCAACACTCCAAGTCCTTCTCCACAGGGCTGCTCTCAATCCACTCCTCACCCAGCCTGTATTTGTGCTTGGGATTGCCCTGACCCATGTGGAGGACCTTGCACTTGACTTTGTTGAACTTCATGAGGTTTGCATGGTCCCACCTCTCCAGCCTGTCAAAGTCAATCTCAGGGAACTGAGTCACAAGACTAAAAGCACAGTCTCCAAAACATCTCAATTACTTTTATGAGCTTCTCTTTTTCAGCTTCAGGGAATGTTTTTCAAGGCTGGAGATGCATGTTGAAAACAGACTGGGTGCCTCACGCCTGAAATCAATGGGCTTTTGATCAAGATGGAGCTGAGTGAAACTGTTCCCCCCCAAAAATATGGGCTTCTTCCCAAAATGCCTGCGTACATCTGTATCTGTGCAGCTATCAGTTTGGTTTCTTTTTCCTCAAGTTTTTGCTGAAAACATTGAAACAGGGACATGTTCCACAGCACTTCAGCTTTCACAGAAAAAAACCCCAACAGTTTTTGAAAACTGAAAATTTTAGTGGAAAACTGAAATTCCTGGGCGGTTTCCTTTTCCAAATCTAAGGGGAAATTTTGCAAAAAGTCAGTTTTTCCTGCAAAGAAGTGTGAACTGTGCTGTTTTTCAAGCAGCTGTAGCATGAGCTCATATAGGCAAAAAAGAAATGCAGCCTGTGCACTGGGGGCGAGAGGCGTCTGGTGAACAGGAGCAGATTGTTACACCAGTGAAAGGCATTAAGATTCAACAAGTGAAAACTGACAATCTTGAGAAAGGAGCATGGAGGGAGAGGATCAGGTTAATTAGCCTCCCAGAAGAATTGGAGGCCACAAGCTCAGCAGAACTTTGTGGGGGAATTAATTAAAGATTTGTTTGTAGCTGAGCTTGATGATTAAAAAAAAAAAAATCCCCACTGCAAGTGCCTATTGCATCCTGACACATTGAGATCCTCCTGGACTGCTGCCAAGCACTCATACAGTGTTTACACCTTTAAAGAGTCAGTGGACAGGAGGGAGAATTAATTGCAATGAGCCCAGACAAGGCTGCCAGAGGGAGACCATCAGAGCTGTCTTCATCCCTCCACCCTGGTGGGTGAGCAGGACAGCAAGAGCAGAGCAGAAGGAGGAGAGCAGGCAGGGCACTACAGGGCAGAGGGATGCAGGGATGCATCAGGCATCACTCGATGCTGCAATGCTCTTGGCATCAGAGCGAGGATGACTTTGGGGAGCAGGGCAACAGCAGAGCTGCTGAGCATTGTCCCTGCTGAGGTCCTTTCCCCTCTCCCTGTGGGTAACACTGTGCTGAGAGCATCATAGGGGTGTGCTGAATAAAGCAGCAGGAGCAGGTCAAAATCTTGCAGAAAGGTTGTGCTACTGCTGGAGTACCACGAGACTTCCTTCAAGAGGAGCAATG
Organism: Strix aluco; assembly: GCF_031877795.1. Lineage (NCBI taxonomy): Eukaryota > Metazoa > Chordata > Aves > Strigiformes > Strigidae > Strix > Strix aluco. The sequence goes on along the minus strand of NC_133948.1, from coordinate 16,055,038 downwards.
ACTGAGAATACAGGAGCTCTGCTTCAGCAGGGCCAGTCCTCAGGGCAGAGCGAATTCCTGTTTGGGCCGAGGTTCCTGGGTCTTGAAGTCTGAATTTTGCTTCTGTGCTGTTTGTTTATGAAATTCAAAGACCACTGTGTATGGGATGAATAAAGCAGGACATGGCGCTGAAGTCTCCCTCAGCATGGAGCTGACAGATATAACCCATAAAAAGCTTTTGCAAGGGATCCGACATCATATTCTGGTTTTAAACATTAGTATTGGGCATTACCTAATCCATGTTAAATGGGTTGGGAAGTGACAACAGAGTACAAAACAGTAGTAATCAACACAAAACTGTCACTGAATGGGGACATTTCTGTCGGGATCTCAAGGAAACAGTGAAGCCTTTGTACTTTTCAACATTTCTATCAATTATCTAAAAATAAATCTAAAATTTGCAGATAACATCAAGACTGTCAGAATGGCACATACAGATAAAAGCAAGCAGCTTTACAGACTTAGCTAAATTCCTGGGTGAGCGGGGCTGCTCAATTAAAATGTGTTTTTGCACTGGCAGATGAGTGTTAGCTGTTTTGGTGCAGGGCAGACACAAGCTGTTGAAGGCACCAACTCCGACAGGTATCTGCAGAAGGTGAGCGTGCCGACCATCATTCCCAGGGCAGCAAATTGGGGTAGGATTTAAGAGGATCAAGGACAAGGTATAGAAGGTAATTTTAACTTTTATGTAAGACACTGATGAGACTGGTAGAGAGATGCTCTTCCTTCAATACTCTCTTAGTGAGTCCCAAGGAATACCAATGCTGTGGGATCCCTGCTATCTTCCTGAGCATTGTAACTGGTGTTACTAGTGGGCAGGCAATGGCCATATGTGATAAGCACATAGACCTGAACACTCGTTGAGCTGGGTCACTGCAGCCTCATTGCCACTCCTCTGCTTTCCCTCCTCCACTTTGTTCTCCTTGCTGTTTGGGTTATGGAGCCCTCCTTAGGCAGGCATCATAGAGTGGCTTCAACCCTCAGATTCTTGCCAAATGACCATGCAGGGGGTGTTTGGTGATGGGCTGTATGACAGTACGTGCTCCAGGACAAGGCAGAGGGCAGTGCCCAGTGTACCCCACACAGACATGCCTTGCATGGGACCACTGCGGGGGTGCTTCCATTGGTCTTGGACACACCAGGACAAGCTTTCCAGGACACCGCACTCAACCTCAGGCTGCCATGGGCACTGGTCCTGTCTTGGTGTTTGAACCCACAGTCCCTGCTGTAGGTAGGACCCAAATCTGGTATGCCAGGACCTCATGGGTTGAAGAGATAAGGATCAAACGTACACAAGCTTTCCAGCTGCATATGAGTTTTCTTCCCAAGGGAGCGTGTATTAGGGTAGGACCGAAGTAGACATCAGTAGGGGGTCAATGAGGACAAGCAGGAGTTGGGAATGCTCCAGCATGACAGTGTAGATGCAAATGACTCTAGAAATGTCATGTGTATCATGAAGCTTCATGGTGAACTGAAATGTCAGTTCCTGCCCCTGAAGTGCTTTCCTACCTTACCTGCCTAGCACAATGCTAAATAGGTTGGTGAATGTAAAAATCAGGCCACATGGTGTGGTCTTACACATACATAAGGGAACAACCATGTCACGGGTAGCTTCCCTGAGACAATAAGGTATGACTCTGTATGAAAATCCCTAAGACAACCTTTTTTTTTTTTTTCCTGGGGTGGGAAATGACAAGACAGTGACCCAGCCCCATTGATCAGCAGCCAACACAACCCAGCTCTTGGTTGCTTCATTTGGAGTGGTGTCAAGGACCACAACACCCACTGGAGTCAGAGCTTTGGTCTCAGCTTGGCTGCACTCATTGTGGCAGTAAGACAAGTATCCTTGGAAGCTTTTGAACAGCCTATTTTGTCTCAGCTCTCTTGCATTTAGATCATTTCCATTTTACACCTGAGCAAGAACACAACTTGCTTAGGTTTGAGATTAGAGCTGGATCTCCACTCTGCCTGATCAGTGCATGGATGGAAAGAAACTGACATTTACTGTCATGGATGAAGGTCTTCAGCACAGGCAGGTGCCAGGTGGCTACCTGGAAAGGTAACAGTGCAAGTGCCTCTGAAAGTGAAACTTTAGAAGAAACATCATGTTTTATAGGAACTGTCCGTGCAGACCTTAGAGGCAATGTAACCTCTGTTATGTACAGAGGTGCAGGAGGAACCGGGTCTGGCTACAGCCACTGCCACACAGGTTGCTTAATAAAACAAGTGTGTGAGATCTTTTTCAAGCTATCAAGATAAATAAAGGGAGCTGCAGCCAGAGGACAAGAAGGTGGAAATGCTGTCACTGGGGCACCAGTGCTGGGCTGGCTTCAGAGGCAAAGCTCTGCAAGAAGGCTTTTCTCCGTGATCCATTCAGAACTAATCATACAGCTAAAAAGGGAGCTGAAATGTTATCTGAATCCTGAGATCAGAAGGAAGATAAGCAGATGTAAACATCTCAAATTCCTACAATAGGAGGATTTTTTCCGAAGGTGATGAAGAGAAAGGAACAATCTTACCAGCAGCACTGAAGCTGATTGGGGAGGAGACAGCAGCTTCGAGCCTACTGAGATAGGGGGATTTATTTAGAAGACAACCACAGGCAAATATGGGGGTTTTTCCTTGCTTTTTGATGAGGAATATTGCTGGAATCAGCTCAAGGGAGGGATGCTTTGATCATGCTTTCGTGGAGCAAGAAAAGCTGCTTTGAGTTCTGGCACAAATCAAATCCCAGGAGGGACTGTGTGCATGATGTTCACACTGGTGTAGATGGTGGGACTGAACAGAGACAGCGACTGTCCCCTCCTCACATCCCGCACTTAAAATAGATATGCATGGGCAATGGAGCACTGATATCCTCACAGTGCTGCTGCTGAGCTGAGAAATTAAAGGTAGCTACCCAAATCTGAGCTGCTCCTTGCAGAGGAACCCAGAGCACCAGGGACTTCCAGAGGACGACCTATATGAACCATCTTAGTACCAATTTTAAGATAAAAATAGCCAGATGCCAAAGTTAGCATGGAGGAACCCAAGGTCAAACTGCAAATATCATCTGGTGTTGCAAGGACCAAGGCTTCCTCCAGCTGTGCTTCTGGGGTTGCATGGCAAAGCCACTGTCCAGATCAGCTCCTCAGTGTGGTGTGGGAAGGAAATACAAAGGTGGGGCAGATTCATGGCAGAAGCTGTTAAACCTGTTTCTACTAAGCATGCCAAGAAATGTAGTAGTATCAGCAAATGTCTAAGAAGAATATATCTTCTGTGTTGAGGTGGGTCATAAATATGCTTCACCCAGGAAAATTGCCATTGGGATTTTTAAGTAGTGACATTAGATCTGTTAGAGGACAGAAAAGATCCGTATCCAATGCCATAGGGCTGTGATAAAAACAGTATGTGTGGATTTGGCTAGATTTATCCTATACTCAGAAACGAGTATTTATCTAGATGGTGTTAACTGGAGTAACATGAAAAAATTCCAAAAATTAGTATCTTTTTTTATTAAGGAAATGGAGGAAATTGCTTTTGAAGGAGTGACACTAATTTTCAATTACTTTTTTCATTCCTTGATTCTATTTTTAAGCAAAATGTTTGAGAAACAAAACTTCTTTGCAAGACTTTGAAAGTGCATTTAGTTGAGTGTGTGGATTTTTCTTCTCTTCAGCCACTGAAAAACCTGTGAGAACGGAGAAAACTCAACTTCTCCCATGTGGATATTGGCTTCCCAGCTCACGCCACCTGATAAAATCAAACCTTTTCCGAGGGTAGTTTTCTCTATGAAATCATGATTATTTAAAACCAAATCTTTACCTTTTAAAAATTAGAAGGTGTCCTCCACTTGCCCCCGTGTTTTTGAACTGGACAAAGATCAAACGACAAGGAAAAATCACAAACTCTGTGTGTGAAAATGAAATCTTCATATGAAAGTAATTGTAAAGAGATTTATTTTCCTCCTGAATATACAGTAATTGAAAAAAACAATGAGAGACATCCTTAGTTTTCTTAGCTGTTTTAATGTTATTATTTCCCTGAGCCATTTTGGAAGATTTTTCTCAGACTAGTGATGGAGACAAACCAAGTTAAATTTATTCCCAACACCTGTACAAGGTGGCAAAGAGCTGTAGGTTCCCTGATAGGCATCCGAGATAATTGCTGTGGCATCCTTTCTTTTCAGTAAAAGCCTGCCCTGGCAACACAGCTTTCATCATTAAAACATATATCTCCCCCAGTGTGATTAAACCTCTGGAAGGGTGGCCTGAGCGTAGGCAGGGCACCTGCCTGCACCGCTGGCTGGGCAGCACAGTCAGTTCTGCCAGAACTGAGCCCTCAGCTCCGTGCATGTCCCGCACCATTCCTCCCGACATTTGAGCCATCTGGGCCAGTCTACAGACTTCTCCTTCCTCACTTTCCTGTGACACCCCTCTGTGTAGCTGATCCCAGACTTGACTTGCAGCTCGGAGGTGTGAGAAGAGAAGGAAACACGGATGCGGCAGGGAGTCCAAGGAGCCCAGACCCGCAGATGCTTTGGGCTCATCCCCCAGTTGACTCTACCCTCTGTCTCCAAATTCAGCTCTTCCACACGTAACCCACTGCATTTCCAAATTTTGCTCAGACTGGCCCCTCTGCCAGGGACCTGCTGTGCCACCCGGCTGCCCATCCTCACAGCTTTACCCTTCAAAGTACACAGGCTTTGCACTTGGCTGCTGCCTTTGTTCTCTTTTCATCTTCCCTTTATCACCCACAGCTCCCGTTTGTAGCCAGCCAGCACTTCCAGCCTGACAATTAACAGTTGCAATTAAGAGTTGCAGAGGTAGGTGTTTCCCCTCCGAAGGGACCTGATGTTTTCCATGCTGAGCATGAGAGAGATTCCCACTGAGGGAGCTGATTTGTGCTGCTTAGTAAATGCAGCTGAATATTGTCCTTGCGGTAATCTGGCTAGCTAAGTCTAAAAGTTGCAAAGTATTAAATCAGGGGTTTTTATCTTTTTACTAACAATCCCAAATTCCTGTCAAAACCTAAAGTACATGACTTTTAGGTGATTGTTGCACAGTCTGTGCTCCTCAGAGCTGCTAAGCAGTTTAGAAAACCAGGTAAACAATGAGGAAACACAGTAGTTACTCAGTAAAGGATTTTTGTCCCCAATCCATTTTAAGGAAAGGGTTGCTATGTGAAAGGTAGCTTATTAGGGTTGTCCATAGAATACAGCCATAGAAGTAACACTGCTGAGTAGATGGTGCATCAAAATGTTTCTGCCGAGCTCCCAAATCCTTTAGTGAATGATAAAATGGTAGAAGCTGGTTAATAATGGGAAAAGATGATCTGGACCTGAATGGGAAAAAATATCAGAAACAATCAAAACAAACAGCCAGTGACATGGAATATTTTCACCGACTTTTAGCTCCTGAATTCAGACATGCTACTGGTGTCCAGTAATGGCATTTTATGTCTTGTGCAGAGAATGCCAGTATGAAATTAACAGTGAAAATATGTATTTTATAAATAAGACTGTGTCTCAGTATCTGGAGGGGAAAATATGTTTGGATCCCACTCTGCTTGTTGCTAAAAGTGATCTAATGCTGCAAGTGAAACAAGAAAAGCCTCCAACAATGTCTGTCTGGTGATGAGAAATGATTAATATAATACCTGCTGGAATAGCTTCGTAGGCATCCCCAGGACAGCTGGATGGATTGTACACTATACAGAGATGCAGCACTGTGCAAATAAAACAATGAAGAAATAAGGAAGTGTTATTGATGGAGATTATTTCTCCCCTTACTTGATCATAACAGTTTTATATCTGTGTAAAAATGAATTCTAGTTTCTAATGTGGTCTCTGGGAGTTGTATTTATTCTGTTTATTGGTATCAGGAACTTATTACTTTGCATAAATTATTCATGTGAATTAGACATGCTTATGATACTCACATTATTTGTGTTTGGAGGGATGGGTAGCAGAAAGCCACCATAATACTTCTTTTTGGTGGGGGAAAGAGCGCTTGGAAATCATGGGACGTGAGAAAATCCCAGTGTGAATGGTGTTGCACTGCATACCCTGCACACCACAAAATACTCCTGGCTGCATAAACCATGAGGGTGTTGGGGCATCTTTACCACACACAGTAGGTAGAGCACAGTGCAAAGTCTCCCTGCGCCAGCGTGGATGGAGCTCCACGGTGCTCCGTGGGGGCACGGCAAAGTAGCAAAGGGTAGTGCAGGAGTAGCTGTCCCCTAGCAAAGTACAAAGTTTATCCCACAGCCTTTAAACATGAAGGATTCTGTGCAGATTTAGCATTTAGGTGAAGATTTAACATCTTGCTGGAGCATCTGTTCTTGTTTAGCCATAAAAAAGGGGCAGGATGGCTATTGCTCTGTGATCAGCAGGAGATCAGAAAAGATCAGCGTAACAGTCCCCTCTGGTCATCAATTTGTAACAGGGAAGTACAACCACTTCATTCACTGGTCTCCACTGGCAAATGTCAGGCAGGAGGAGCCCATAAGATGAGTAACAAACTGCTGGGATTGTGCCTATAGCTGCTGCTTGACCCACAGTTCACCCATCAGGGGCACATGTTCAGTTCCTGGCCTTGGCTGTGCGGTCTTTTGCAAGCCAATTAGCTTCTATTTCCCTCCACAGTCGGTATTTGTCTTAAAAGCGTATTTCTTTCCTAATATGATTGAATTTTGATTAAAATACTAATCAAGTTTAGTTCTGATCTCGAGAGATGGCTTTAGCAGTGATGCTGCTGTGATGGATCCCGTGCAGCTGGAAGGAACAGTGTTGCCCTGCTGCTGCACCCTTCACCCTGGCTGCTTTTTCTTTCCCAGGGCTGTTGTTCCTGCACAAGCCTTCCCCCAAGTAGCTGCTCTATTGTTGCCTTTTTGCGAGTGGTAATTCAAAAGACCTGGCTGATGTGCACTTTTTTGGGGAGTTCTTGGAACTGCTGGGGTGTTTTTGTGTCCAGTTGAGCCACATGTCTCTTCCATTGCAGCTGGGCCTTCATTAATCATACCCCAGTGGTGATGCACTCAGCAAGCTGCAAAATGTTTTTGCCACACAGCCTGTCTTACTATCCCATTCAGAGCAAAGGTAGAAATTCCTCTGGTGCATCTTTCTCCAGCTGCTGGAAGCATTTTCTGTACAGCATCCAAATCTCACACCTGCACAGTGGTGTGGTAAACACAACAGCCCTGTCCACCCTGGTTTGGGTGAAGAGCAGAGGGAGCCCACTCTGAGGCTCTGATAGCTTTATTCTAGGAAGAGAATAGCTCTCCCTGAGCACCTCAGGCACGAGACTGCAGCACCAGGGGCTGAATGTAAATTTTTATCTGTCAAGTGGCTCAATGCTCCTCCAGAAGCCTGGGAAGCAGTGATGATCCTAAAGATCCTTTCCAACCTAAATAATTCTATGATTCTATGGGTAAACTGGCTGGGTGCTCTGTGACTGGCTCTTCTCCACTGACAAGGGAAGAATCGAGTACCCTGGCCAAAGCCATGCTTCACTGTTGATGGAAAACACAAGGGCAGCAGAGGAAAAAAACTGTATTATGGAGTAAATAGCAGCTTCTTTCTCAAAGCACACAGGAATCACTTAAAATCTTCCTCTCATCTTGATGAGGAAGCTGGTAGGAAGTCACTTGCTTCCCCTGTGGAGTGGTGTCATCCCACATGGCAAATCTTTGACCATGCCAGGTAGCAAACCACCACCCAGGCTGCACAGCCCCAGCAGAGTGAGCTGCCCACCACCCTCTCCTTCTAGCTGCTCTAGTGGGGACTGTCTTCAGTCCCAAACCATTCAACATCTTCACAGCTGAGATGGAGTGAGGTACAGTACTCTGAAAAAACTGGAGAGATGGCAGGTCAGTAATAAAGGGCCAGTCCTGTAAGGCAGGCTCAAATGAAGGATATGCATCTTAACCCATCAGACACAAGGACTTTAATCAAGGCACAGACAGCACAGCTCATACTTGTGATATAAGAAACGGTAAAGCCGTGACCCCACAAATGACTTGCAGACCATTTGAGTTAAGCACCTAATGGAAGCTCACTCTAAGATAAGGAAACTGGGGTGGTGAACATGAGCCAAAAATTCATTCATAGGGAAATGCTAACTGGATCGAAAGAGGTGGTGTGATTTCTGCATAAAATATTAGGGAGAGCAAGATAAACTACTGGATCTATATATGATATCCACATTGTTAAAATATGTTGTCAAACTGGAAAAGGTAGACAAAAACTTACAAGGATGAGTCAAGGTTTGGAAAACCTTGACAAACAGAAGGAGCTCCATCTTTCAGTTTATTGAAGTGAAGTTTATGAATAATAATCACAACATAAAAATCCAACCATAGGGTGCAGATTACTGATAGCAAAACAGTGTTTAATTTTGCAGATAAGGACAGATCAAGATCCAGCGGTAGGAAATTGCAGGCGTGGAATACTGTGGCTGAAAATGATGCACAGACTGCAATTTATGATAATGTCAGCTATTGAAGAAGTGCGGGACTTTTTGTAGAACCTCTAAAAAATTAGGCACGCTGAAGCTGTGCACTGTGGGGTCCAGGTTGGAAGGGCTGGATCTTGCATAGAAATCCAGAGCCCTGTGGCTGCAAAGTAGTAGATTTTTTAAGCAGCAGCCTGAGATAGCATTTTAGGACTGAAATTTAGGATATGTGCTACTGTATTACACCCAGAGGCATGTCCAACACCCACGTTTTCTTGGGTGTTGCCTTGTTGGACCCTAATCCTTCAGTTTGCTCAAAGGAGGAAATGCTAAGCCATAAGTTCACATTTCAGGCAGAAATAGCAAGGTCAAGGTATGTGGGATGTTAGGCTGGCCCATATGGCTATGCTTCTCTTACTCTGAGTCCCAGATATTCTCTGGTCTCTGGGTGCAGCCTGCTGTACATCATTTCACAAACTGTGAGAAATTAGTTCCTGATCCTAGATATAAAAGTCAAGGGCAAATGAACATCAAGATTGCTGGTGTCAGTCCCATCCTTCCAAGAGGTAATTTGCTTCCAGAGACTGTCCCTTTCCATGGAGAAGGAAATTTCACCAAAGATGACGAAGGACATAGTGGAAACCACAATGAAAACCAACCCAGGAATGACCAGTGAACAAGAAAACACACTTCCCAAGCATCCTGCCTGGCATCTACGTCCCTGATCATCACTTTGCAAGTGATAGGTGTCTTGAACAGACACAGTGCATCCTCTCAGCAATTGTGAATCCCCTTGCATTGAGGATGGCTGTAAGGTTTGCTAGAAAAAAGATGTGAACCTGCAGCTAACAGCCTTGGAAAGCATTTTTCCTTACTACGCTGAACTTGCAATGCATTTGCTTACCGTTTTCTGAATTTCTCTGACTTATGTGCACTCATTTACTGAAAGAAATGGCAGCAACAAGAGTAGAGCTGTCCTCCAGTGCATATACTAAAAAAATCACCAGGACGTCTCTAAGAAACTGCAAATATTTAATCATCAACAGCTTTGGGCCAGAATCAGTCATTATTAGATCACCCCTGTAATAAGTCTAATTGGGAACAGCCCTTGATAGAGATGCTGGACTCTCATTCAGCTCATGCCTACTCTGAGGGTTACACTCACTTTCCTAGAAATATCAATGACGGTTGTGACATGTGGGTTTGCTTGCATTTCATTTTTTATCACTAACCTCTGCACCAAAGCACACTTTTCCGTGAATCTCCAAGCCATGTGCGTTCTCTGAATCACAGCCCTATCCCTCCCTCACTGCTCCAGGGAAAGGAGCTCAAGAAATAATTAACTTTACTGCTTCCTGTAAAATCACTTGTTTTTCTGGGCCCTGGAAGGCAGGAGCTGGCAACATTGTGTGTATGTTAGTGACGGCTCAGATCTTTCACCTCCTTCTGCTGTTTTTGCAAATGGAGGGCAAGACTGCCTTGTCTGATTGTCACGAGCAGAGATATGCAAGTAATTGTTTTCTTGATTTGGCCAGTGATCCAGAAAAAAATAATTGCTTGAGACTGACCCAAACCCACAACTTTACAGAGTTTTTGGTAAAGTGAAACAGTTCATATTGGGTTAAAATGCCAAATGAAACACTTCCTCTGACAAGAAGTGAATTGTTTTATCTTGGGGGATGTTTTACTCCATCGCAGCTCACCTGGCTTGTGTTGGAGCTGGGATAGGAACCCAGCACTCCTGTGACTCGAGACAGTGGATTGACACTGGGCTATGGGGCAAGAAGGACAGGACCTTGTCGTCCTGAACTTGTCCAATATGCTGAGCCATTAATCCTGTGAGGCAGAGCACTCCCTCCTGGAGTACAGGCGTGTGTCAGAGTGATTTGGACTCTGGCAGGAGTCATCTGCCCAAACACTGAGGCAGAGTAGAGATGTCTCCGTCTGAGTAATCATCTAGAGTTCCATTATGGTCAACAGTGAGAAATCATCCCTGCCAGAAAGACATCAATCTTGCTATGAGGGAGATATCTAAGTAGGCAAAAGTAGTGACTTACATGCTGAAACCTGTATTTTTCCTCTAGCTTGGCTGCATGCACCTGGACTGCAGAAGTATAACTCTGGGCTGATAAATTTCTCCTTTCCTTGTTCTTCCCTAGTTTCCAGCTTTACTCTGAAACACCAGGTGCAGGACTGGAAGAGTACTGGCGGTGAGGTGTGAGGGGTATGGTTCACCCACACACACACCTGGGTACTGCACTACCAAGCACAGACAGCACGTCTTCCACCTTCAGTATCAATGTACACTCATGCCAGTTTTATACCAGCATCTCCTCAGGACTCCAGTATCCTCATTTGGAAAAAGCTGCAGATTTTTTCTCAGCTAGTACAATTCATGAGTTTCAATCATGCTTTATGATGCTTCCCCAGCACTGAGACATGGCAATCGCCATCAGTCACACCACTGGGATTGTGCCCTTCTCACCAAATGCTCTGACATTTTGAGAACTACTGGACTGAGTTTGGAAAAGGAGACAAGAAAGAAGAAGTGAGCATAGCTGGAGACCACTAGAGAGGAAAATTTTTTTAGGAAGGCGAATGCCTATAGTGGTTGTTCGTACAGGTCAGAAATTCACCTTCTCACAGGCTGTGCTTTGGTCTCTGCTGTGCAAAGTGAAGTTGAGGCTGACAGCAGTGGGGCACTCAGAACAAAGGCACTGGACAGCTGTAGGCCCAAAACACATCCCACTTCTAGGCATGGTTTGGAAGCTCCTCCTCTTCCTCTGCCACTTGGCTGATTCACTGAACCCAACTGTGACTGTTAGGTTTTCTGCCTGGAAGCCCTGGTTTGTTAGGAGGATTGGGAGCATGAGGCTGTCTGCTCCTGGGAAACAGAAATATTTGTTTTAGCCTCTTCCCACAATAAATGTAGGGCTAACCAGAAGCTTTGCTTACCCAATTGGGCATTACTCTTTTCCTTTCTTTTTTTTTTTTTTTTTCATGATCATCTGCCAGGAAATGGAAACACTCTTCTGCCTTCCTGTGTGATGGAAATCTTATAAGAAGAGATGGGATTTGTATTGTACTGTGAAGGCCTGGGGACTGTCTTCCACAATCTGGAATCTCTCCTTCCTACAGAAGATGATCAGCTGCCCATGAGAGGGAGGTGAGAGATGCAGTGAGCAGTGCCAGTGGTGATGTCCATTGGCCTTCTCCCATGGACTACACACTGGCTGTAGTGGTCTCCACCAGTGTATTGCACACAGCATAGTCCTTCCATGTATTTTTGGCTCACAGTGTGTCCATCCCGTTCCTTGTCTTTCAGTACTAAAAGTATTTGTCTTCATCCTTAAAGACCTCTGATTTCTCCCATTTTCCTCTGGGACTTCCCTTCACACCCGCAAATCTCAGAAGAAGGGCCTTATCAAGGACATCCCAGTGAGCACTGGTCCATCGCAACCATTCCAAACACATGGAGATGATGAGTACATTTGGGGAGGGAGGACAGCAACGTGACCATGAAGAAAGCATTAACATACTGGGAACTTAATGAGAGTGCTGTAGAGGTACAACCAACACTTGGTCCATCAGTAGCGTAAACATGACAATTTCCCAGTTTGGCAAAGGCTTTTAACAGGACTAAGTAGCTGAGTATGGAGAATGCCTCTACATGTGTCCTTTAGTTCCCAGCACTGACTACTGAAGATTTTATCATGAAAGGACTTTGCACTTGAAAGGAAGAAGAAAGGAAGAAGAAGAGATTCTGACTGATTTGCTGACTAAATATTTACTAAAATAGATTTTACCAACAAAAGTCAAAAGCTTCCCAAAGTTAAGATACAAACTGAAGAGCTAGAAAATACAAAAGGAGAGGTTCTGGTGAAAACTTTAACTCTGTCCTAGCTTATGCATAGACCCAGATTTTTTCATAAAATCAGAGAATATAATTCCAAGCTAAAGCAAAACTGAAACTGAAATTTTTGGAAAACCAGAAACTCAGAGAATTTTTTTGGGTAAAGTGAAAATTTGTTTGACACACCACAAACATTTCAGTTTAAAATTGGAACATCCTTTTTTTTTTTTTTTTTTCTTTTTTTAATTAACCTCAAACTATAAAAAGCACAATGATGGGAAACCAAAGAATATGACATTGCCCAAGTGTCTTTAATAAATGCACAAGCTGCAAAACAAATATGGATTTGCAAAACATTTTGTTGTTAACACATTTGCATTTTCAGTGACTAAAAGTATTCCTACAAAATTTCAGCCAATTCCCTCTCTAATATTCTGCCTTCTTAATGCAATCATTTAATACTGATTTAAAGTCTGTGAAATGAAGGATGAAGAGCTGATATTTCTCTGTAACCTTTTGATTTTCTATATTCTGACTTCGGTCCATTTGATCCATAACATCCAGATTTCAGTAGCATAAGGGATTTTTTACATTTATTTTCATAATTTAATGTTTGTTTTAGAAAAAGGAGGGGAGGAAAACCTGCCAGGGCTTAATCATGCAGCAATCTTGAATCTTACCACGACTGGGGGAGGAAAGGAAAGGTTTGGCATCTTTGCTGCAGTGCTAATTTGCATTGAGGAGGATCTTTACCCTTCGCAGCTAAAAAAGATGAAGTGCTAACTTCCAAAGTGACATTTTGGAATTTGTGTGGAGGTTCTCATGCTGCTGGGACTGCATTTAACGCTCTGTCTGTTTCTTTTATTAAGCCAGGGATAGCAAATTTGTCCAGAGGAATAAATGCTGTGGGGGGAGGTGGTGGTGGTGTATAACTCGGGAAAGGAATTTTATCCCCCCAAATAAATTTATATGGTCACAAAATCCATGACTCTGGAAACCCAGGAGGTGGAAGGCACTGACCACCAAGGCACATGTTCCTCAGCACCATTCTGCAGAGGTCTCCTTGTCCCCCACCAAAGGGCCCTTCTGAGCTAAAATCAAGAAAGACAAAAAACTGCATTTACCCACAGGGTGGCAAATACTCTAAAGTCTGCAGCTGAGGCTGTTTCACAGCTCAGTTCCCCAGTGTTAGGACATTTTGCTTCAGCTCTGTTACAGGGCATCTGTGACCTGTGTGGACAGCTAGAGCTGCTTTTGGCCAAAGCATCATTCAGTAGCCATTCGGAGTGAGCACTGCAAGATATGTCCTTGCTTTGAAGCTCTGCCTGGGAAAGGGTTAGACACAGCTTTTATGGCCGGACCCTCAGACTGTGGTTGCCACTGACAGCATCTCGGTACCTGCACATCATCATGATGCTGGCTTTCTGCATAGTGCTGCCTTCATGTCACAAGGACTTCCACAAGCTTCTATCTTTGCCGATCAAGCATATCCAGAAGGATGTGTGCACGAGTGTGAGTATGAATGTGTGTGCATGTGTGTGATCACAAGGTGGGAAGATTCTCCCCTTGTCTATCTCTGCTGCAGCAACCCACTCACCTGACAGTCTCCTTGGAAATGGAGCAGGCTGAAGGCTCAGGACAGTATCTTTAATAATCCAGGTGGTTTCTTGCCAGTTACAATTCAGTAAGCATTTCTCTTCATTAAACATTAATGAGAAGCCTGAGTAATGGCTATCCATGTGATGCCAGTACGGTGCAGCTCTTGCAGCCCCCTGCTCATGCCAGTCCAAACCTTTTATTCCGCTAGTCTGTGTAGCATGCTCAGCACCTGGGTCAGAGGGGCTCAAGTGGAATAGAGGATGAAATCACTGTCATGACAAGTAGTGAGCAGTGGTCATTTCTCCTTAGTGCTCATAAACAGGTGCAGAAAACTCCTTTAATAATATTTATTTGTGGGTTACAGACTTCTGTGCACCAGAAAGGCATGGTCCTGGGTAGCAAAGGAGCTCAGAGTTGTGTTTTAAATGCAGTCTGCTAGAGGGGGGAGGTTTTCCCAGCCTTTGAAGGACTTTGGCCATTTTTAGAAATATCATGGTGGAGAGGAGGGCCAAGCATGCTGTGGCATCATGGAGACTGGGTTGCATATATAGTGCTTAAAAGCTGTACTCCTATTTCACTCTCCTCCTCAGTGTCCCCCAGCCAAGCTGGAACTGGATGAGATATACACACTATTTTGAGGCTGGGAAAATGTCTGGTTCGGATTTATAGGTAACTCCAGGATCTGCTGGAAGGAACTGGTCAGAGGAGAGATGTCAAGGGGAACAGGTAGCATTAGGGGAAGAATTACATTTTACCCCCAAGTCTTTTTTGAATTTATGGGGGAAAAAATTCAAAGCTAAAAGACTACATAGGACTCCTTATACTCCTTAAAAAGCTCTTGTCTGCCATATGCTTCATTTCCAAGCCTAGTCACCAGAGACTGGTAGAACATGTAGGCAGATGATATAGCCTGCTTCTTCCATGTGTGACTGATTGAGGCTGCCCCAGCTGGCTGCAAAGGCCAGCTTGAAGGATCTATTTTCATACGGTTCCTCACTAGGACATCCTATTACTTGACTGGGCATTTGGGCTCACATGGAAAAAAAGCAGGAAAAGGCAAAGCCTTCTCTAATCCTCAGTTCTGCTCAGTCCTTCAGCAGCTAATAGTCTTGATAAGGAGAGGCCATCAGGAAACCAGATGAAGATCTGGAGGAGCCAACAGGTGACCAAAGTGTGGAGAAGTGCTCGTTACGGTGAAGTGACAGCAGAAGTTCCCTGTTAGTTCTTTGCACTGAAATATGGAGACAGTCCTCCACTGGGGCCTTTGGGTGGTGGGAGAGAAAAGTCAGAGAAACAACCTCAGACTGAAGTGTCAGTAAGGAGGATTTTAGACTGAATCGATAAAGTGAATAATGACAAATCGTCGGGATGAGCTGGTATTCACACAAGCATTGTAAAAGAGCTCAGATATGAAATTGCTGAGCTGCTCAGTGTGGCTTGTAACCTATTGCTTAAATTGGCCTCTGTGCCAGAGGAATAGGAGGTGGCAAATGAGATACCAGTTTTTAAAACAAACTCCCATGGAACCTGGGGAAGCACAGAGCAGTAAGTCTGACTTCTGCACTGGGAAAATTGGAAAAAGCTGTAGTGCAGAATAAATTAGTAGTCATGGATGTACAGTGGGAAGAAATGCTTCAGACATTCATCTGAGCTCTTTGAAGGAACTGACAGGCATGTAGAGAAGGGTCATCCAGCTTGAAATACTGCACATGGATTTCCCAAATGCATCCTGCATGTTCTCTCATTAGGAGCTCCTCAAGAACTGGCTGCCTTGGCATAAGTGGGAACATACCATAGGTTAAAGGAGAGGAATAAAGAGCAGGAATAAATTAAACGGGTTGCCAGTAGAGTTCCCCAAAGGTCTGTGCTGAGATTTGGGTTGTATAATGTTCCTAAACTACCTGAAAAGGGAGCAAATTGAAAGGAGACAACATTTGCATATGATGCACTGTTACTGAGAACAGTCGAATCTGAAACTGGCTTTGAAGGAATGGAGTAGTATTCAACAATATAGAAGGGCTGGGAGTTACAAAGCACGTACTAGTGTTGATAAAGGCAAAAGAAAGCACATGGGGAAATCAATCCTTTCCACATTAGGACAATGGCGAGTTCTAAACTAGCTCTTGCTGGTCAAGGAGAAGAGCTTGACATAGCTGTGAAGGCATTAGTGCCCTTGGATCAAAAGGAAGAAAAGACCACTTGGTGAGTGTAAGAATAAGGACCAGAGCCACATGAAGTGAAACACCCAGGGAGCATTTGCACCCTGAAGGCCATGTGCCTTTTGGTTGCCTCCTTTCAAGAAGACTATAGTAGAATTAAAAAAAAAAAAAGGTTTAGGAAAGGGCAGCGAGGATGAACAGAGATACAAATCCACTCTCCTACGGGCAGGGAATATTCCAGCTTCACAAAGAAGTGATTTGATGCCTGTGTGTAGAGTGGGGATGAAGTTGAATGCAGAGAGATCTGGCCAGGCTGGAGCGATGGGCTGAGGCCAACTGGATGAGCTTCACTAAGGCCAAATGCCGGGTGCTGCACTTGGGTCACAACAACCCCCAGCAGCGCTACAGGCTTGGGGAGGAGTGGCTGGAGAGCTGCCAGTCAGAGAGGGACCTGGGGGTGTTGATTGACAGCCGGCTGAACAGGAGCCAGCAGTGTGCCCAGGTGGCCAAGAAGGCCAATGGCATCCTGGCTTGTATCAGCACTAGCGTGGCCAGCAGGGACAGGGAAGGGATCTTGCCCCATGACTCGGCACTGGTGAGGCCGCCCCTCGATGAGTGGGTTCAGTTTTGGGCCCCTCACTCCAAAAAGGCCATTGAATGACTCGAGCGTGTCCAGAGAAGGGCAACGGAGCTGGTGCAGGGTCTGGAGCACAGGTCTGATGGGGAGCGGCTGAGGGAACTGGGGGGGTTTAGTGTGGAGAAGAGGAGGCTGAGGGGAGACCTCATTGCCCTCTACAACTCCCTGAAAGGAGGGTGCAGAGAGCTGGGGATGAGCCTCTTTAACCAAGTATTGAGTGATAAGACAAGAGGTAATGGCCTCAAGTTGTGCCAGGGAAGGTTTAGACTGGATATTAGGAAGCGTTTCTTTCCAGAACAGGTAGTCAGGCGTTGGAATGGGCTGCCCAGGGAGGTGGTGGAGTCCCCATCCCTGGAGGTGTTTAAGAGTCAGGTTGACATGGCGCTGAGGGATCCGGTGTAGTTGGTAACTGCCAATGCTACGTTAATGGTTGGACTAGATGATCTTCAAGGTCCTTTCCAACCTAGATGATTCTGTGATTCTGTGAACGTTCATTGCCACCAGGGGTTCTTGGGCAGGATTAGTCCAAACTGTATATGGTAATCTCAATGTTTTCTTTCTCTATTTTTTTTTTTATTTTTTTTTTTTTTAGCAGAGGTGCCTGGAGCTGTCATGCTTGAAAGTGTGGCAAATCCAAAATTCCATGGAGACAGAAGCACTGAAGATGGGATCCAGCTCCCTACCTGAAGATGGCTCCAGCAAAGATACATGTATCTGAGTCATCCAGGAACACTCTTCATAGCAAAGGAAAACACATAGGCTTGAGACATGAGTCACTAGTTCTTCCTTCAAGCAGGATAAGCTAAATAGGATGCAGCCATGTGGCAGCTCTGGAGTCATGCAGTCTGGGAAGACCCTTTCTGTGATTCAGCTGCATGGGTATGGCATGGGAAGGCAAAGCAAGCAAATTCTGATTTTTTCTGGTACTAGGCGTGTTCTTGCTTTGGCTCCATCACCAACAGGTTTTACAGGCATACTCATCTTATGGTCCCAGTGTATCAGGTGGGAGGTGATGGTCACGCAGAAGTGGTAGTTTCACAAAGGTCACTGCCAATCCCTCAGCTCAACTTTACAAATATAAGAGATATTTTTCTTTCCAAGCCCCAGGGCATCTATGACAGTCAGTGCAATCAAAGCCAGAGGACATGGGCAAACCCCAGCACTAAGGTGCTGAGATGTTCAAACTGTGATGTTTCCACTGCCATTATCTTTGTATGCTGTGTAGCACCATGATCCTGGTGCATAGCTGGGGCACATGGCACCACACAGTACTACGACTACTATTTCTACTCATGATAGCAGTCAGGGTCTTCTAGGGACTGACACTCATTCAAATTGAACTTGTGCTGAATGGGATTCCTGCTAAACACCCTGATACAGAATCTCATTAGCAAACACAGCACATTACCCCGTCAGCAGCAGTAGCAAACACAGCAGTCGCTTCGTGGGGATGTCAGATTAGCTGCTTAGCTTTGTAACAAATATACCATGGTTCATTATCTTTTATATGAATCCACCTCTCCAGTGCTTTTAAGACCTTGCGAAATAGGCATTTGCTATTTGCCTTTTGCTCATGCGGCACCTAATTCTCCAATTATAAATTTGTATTGGAGCCCCTGTACATGAAGCCTGAGGCCAAAACCCTCTGTGCAGGGCAAGGGGTTCTCAGCTGACCAGATCTTTGCCTTTGGCAGGGCTTCTTTGTAAAGCTTTTGGTGGCAGCATGGAAGTGTCAACATTTTCCTCAGCATCAGCTACCTCCCTTATGATCACAAAGTGGGGATGATTTTGCTCTTGGAAAAAATCAAATTAAGAAATGAGCAAACAGTCCCTTTGATGTGAAGGAAACCTGAAATATTGCATGTGGAGAATCCACATGGATTCTTCCTTTGGACTGCTAAGGGCATCTTTGTCCATTGCCTTGGTGTCCCGGGAACACAGCCTGGGTATTATGAGAATAGGGACAGACTCAGATGCAGGATCAGGGAAACCTCTGAAAAGCCTAAAACGTGTTTATGCTTCTCTCTTGATGGTATCCATAGTGCAAAGTGATCTGGTGTTTAACAGGCATTCACTCGGAATAACTAGCACAGCTCATGCGTTGTAATGCACCATCGCAAAGTCATGCTAATTAAACATTTATAACATGCCATCAATTATTCTGTACACAGAACAGTGCCCACAGATTTATAGCGAAAACAGTTCCTTCAGGCCTGTTCCATTAATATGCAACTAATTTGATAATGATCAATATTTGAGGGAGACTATTGCACTCGTTATAGCTCAAGTCCCAGTAAATATGGGAAGTCCATGTGCCTAACTGCAGTCCATGCAGGTAAGACTTTTATCATGCTCAGAAAAGAAAAAAAAAGAAAAGAAAAAAAAAAAACCCAGCTAGGAGGGGATAAAGACCAAGAACTGCTTAATGACCTCTTCAGGGACTACAAGTATTTCAGAACAAATTCAACAGCAATTTCTGTGATGTGCAGGAGAAGGATTTGGGGGGAGGGGAAAAGGGTGTCACTTGAAATGTGGAGAGAAAGGCAAGCATTTTATGCCCAAACTCTTTCTGGATGGAAAGTTGGATTCTTGACTAAACCAAATTGATTTCAGAAAGTACCTGATTCCTCTGGGGATACAAAATCACATTTTCAATTGAAATTTTTAGGCAGAAAAAACTTCAGAGTTTTGATGAAAAGTCAGCTCCAAGAAATAAGATTCTATCTGCA
Source organism: Strix aluco (assembly GCF_031877795.1). NCBI lineage: Eukaryota > Metazoa > Chordata > Aves > Strigiformes > Strigidae > Strix > Strix aluco. Next base: position 16,035,587 of record NC_133948.1, on the reverse strand, counting down.
GCTATTTCCCTCCTGATCCAATATTGTTACAGCTGGTTAATATTTCCCCAGTTAAGCTATATTTTGATGGAGAATTGAATATTTTTTACTAAACTACTTTTTTTTTAAAAAAAAAGTTTCTCCTTGTGCAGACTGTTGAACTTTTAACAAAAACGTTTCAGATAAACCCCCCTTTTTAATTTTTTAATGAAGAATAGAAAATGCTTAGGGAAACATTAAAATTACTTTCCATCGACATTTTCATTCAGAGGAAACCCATCACTCAACGAGCCCTGAAAGCAAGATTTCCCTAGCTGCTTCTGCCTCTTTAGGCTGTGTTTTTCTCTAAAGTTGGTACTGCCTAAAAACCCAAAAGTCCTGAGGACCCTTTGTGCCAGGCAAGTCCTGATGGACTCACACACAGTGGTGGGTCTCCCCTAGCTTTTCGTCATGCGTGCAGGAGGCAGTGGTTGCACATGGCAAGGCTGAAGCCACAGGGCAGAAGATGCACCATGCTCCAGCATTGGGAAAGGGCTGTGTGAGTGTACGACTTGCAGATTCTCAGCAGCCTGTGGACAACTGCAGGGTCTCATTCAATGTTTCAGCAGCTCTGGAGCTCCATTCCCGAGGAACTTGTTTAATGTATAAGTCAACAGGCAAGGGGAGGAAGCGAATGAGGCGTGTGAAGATGAAACAGCTGCAGAGTAAGCTTCATCATGGCTTTATGATTTACCAGACAACTTGTTTTACTGCCTTTTCAGGATTACTTGCTCTTTGACCTGCCAATATGGTCTGACTCTGTTCTGGTGGGCGGTGTAGCAAAGACAATTTGAAGAACCTGTCTCATATGCTGGGAGCAGGGTGGAAAGTCGACAAGTGAGAAAGCCAAGACTCTCCAGACAAAATGGGAGATGCAAGGCAGAGATGCCACCTCAGGTGAGCAACAGGAAAGGACAGAGAAGGTACAGCAGTGAAGGCACAAGTGAGACATAAAAGAGAAGAGAGGAACCAGCTGGTGAAAGGAGCAGGGAGGAGGAGAGCAGGGGAAGTTCTGGGGTCTTGGGACAGAGTTTGCTCAGAAATGACAGCAAAATACAGTAGGCACGCACATCATGAATAGGAGGGGGGAAAGGCAGCAAGGAAGCACAAGGGAGCCTTGCAGCAAAATCAATTAATACTTGAGCAAGTCAGCTGCTATTGAATGAGATTTGAATTTCACACCATTGCTGGAAACCTCAAAATAAACCTTTCCCCTTCCCAGTGCGTCAGAAATTCTGCCTTATAAGGCAATATTGCCTGCTGGATGTTGTGGGGGCAGAAAAGGGAGAGAAAATAGACTCCAGAGTCCCTCTCTTCTTGCACCTCTCTATTTTGCTCTAATCCCTGGGTCGTGGTGGAGTTGGGAAGGGCTGTTTTCACCCAGCCAGTGTCAGGAGGGAGGAGAATTCCCATGGGATAAAGAGCAATTTCTGATTCACTGCTTGCAGTCAATTTAGCGTCCTGCTGCTTGTTGGGCGGGGGAAAGGCATCTGGCTAGGTGGGCTCTCCAGGGAGGCTTCTGCTCTGCCTTTCCCGGTAAAACGGTACTGCAGAAAATACAGCTCATGACTTGGAGACAGGGAAGGGTGGTGGTGGGGGTTCAGTTCCACTGATGGTTTGGGCAGACTGAATTTCAGTCGGAGTCAGCTGCTAAGCAGAGCAGGGGGATGTTTATAATGGGATTTAATGAAGCAGAGAATCAGTGTTGTCCTCTGCATCAAAGGGGCTTCCAGTTACAGGGGAATGCAAAGCTTTTCATTACCAAATAAGCGCAGAAATACCTGCCTGATAATCCTCAGCATTTACTGAGCACTTCCTAACTTCAAAAAGCTTTGCCAGCCCCAGAGAAAAGCCTGGCAGTGCTGCCCAGAACCATGAGCACTTGCCATTACATTTGCACATCAGTGGTGGCACTGAGGCCAGGGATTGCAGCTATAGGGCACCCTGGCTCACCCACTGATGCTAGCCCATCTCAGGAGACCTTCAGCCCTGCTCACTGCTCCACATTTAGTTCCATTTATCTGACCACTGTTGAGGCACAGGCAGTGGTCACAGCATTGCACAGCTTCCAGTTTTAGCACTGGTTGTCTGCAAACCTCTCCAACCATTGCTTGTCTGCTGAGCTCCTGAATTTCTGCTATCATGAGATGCTTTTACCAGGGGTTCTTCTGAGGGTAGGTAACCCATGAAGAGGGGCAGTCCATCCGAACCTCTCCTTCCCTTGAAAGAAACATTAGTTCCAAAGGCCCTCCCTATCACCTGGATTCTGTGTCTCTTCCCATACCTGCTGAGAATATTTCACCCCTGTGGGCATATCTTCCTGAAGCCATATCTGCCTTCTGCTGTCCAAAGTCTCTTTGCACCATTTCTCATTTGTCATTCCTGCACAGAGGACAGGGACAAAGGCCTTCCCACCGTGTACGACTGCCTCAGTACACATTGGGGCATTTAGCTTCACAGAGGACCTGCAGCTGGGCCACAGGTTTTTCTGTCTGTCTGTCTTCAGCTTCTGAGACACCCACTCTTTCTGTTCTCCTACCCTCCAAACCATCTTCTTTTCTTTCTCCTGAGCCATTTTCCCAGATCCAGCTTACCCAAGCCTAGAGTCCTTTGGGCAGTTTCAGCAAAACCAAAACCAATCCCTTACTTGTGACCTGTGATCAGCTTTCATTTTGTTTATAGCTCACTTACCATGCACAGACCAAGCTGGTGATTCTATCCCATGTATGTAAATACCACAGTTTTTACCCGTTTCTAAAAAAATTGGAATCCCTCTGAGCTTGTGGAAGATCTTAATGGATCTATAGAACTGAGAGAGTTAATTATTTCTGTAGTAGATTATTCCTAGAATGTTTACTTCAAATGCAGAGGGGCTATACAGATAAATTTATTCTCCCTGATAAAAACAAGCATGAGTCGTCCCACTTACCATGTGCTTCACCACACCCCACTCTGTAGGCAGGCAGCCTCAAGGTTTGGATCCCCCAGCCCTTTCCACAGGAAAGGACCACAGGGTTCCTCCTCTGTTCTCTCCATCATGCAGGAAAAATCTAGTGTCTTCTAGCGGGTTTTTTTCCACTGTATTTGGAATCGGCTGCACCAAGTCTGGCCACATTTCTCCTGCTCCTGCCTTGATTCGTGTTAGTGTGGACTCGTGAGGCTCTCTGTACTCTCTCTCAATCTCCTCGTAGCTATTACCACTTATAGCTGCATCCTCCCCTCTGGGTCTCATTTACCCTGCTAGGCTGTGGGCATGGGCAACATCTGTCTGTCTGTCTGCAGTTGCGGATCGATGGAAGGAAGGATAGATGGATGGAAGGATGGATGGATGGATGGATGGATGGATGGATGGATGGATGGATGGATGCTGCAGGGCTGGGAGCAATCATCATCTGTGCTCATGACGCCAGGCTGCAGTTTGACCACCACCATCTTTTTGTTTCTCGAGGAGATTGACTTGGTGCCCAGCACATCAGCTCATTTAGCAGTTCCAGCTGAATCATTTCCCGAGCATCTCATGCTGAAGTCACACAGTTTGCTGAAATGGAAGTGAACCAGCAACTTCCCATGACCTGTCTTCAAACTGGCAGCCTGGAAAGCACAGAGGCAACCTGCCTGCCCATGGTGGAGTGGTGCCCTTCTGCATTGTGAGCACCCTGTCCTCCGCCGAGCAGGAGCTGTCCTGGGGGGTCTCAGCGACCGGCAGGCTGAACGAGTTAACCACAAACCTTGCTTCTCACACGTCAGCTGTTCGCTTTTGGCCAATCCATCCTTCCCTTAATGGTGATTTATTTCACAACATCTCAGCAGAGGTAATTTCCATATGGCACAGACTGCCGGAGTGGGCATTTTTCATGATATTTAGAAGCCAAGTCACTTCAATTTGCATAATATTCAAATGATTTCTAAATGTTGAAAACAGTTCACAGGAGAAAAACAAAAAGGTTACTCATAAATTCCATGTCTTTTCTCCTTTCTCTGGGTGCAGGGAAGCTGGTCAAGACACATATGATGCACCCTGGATTACTGCTGGGAGATCAGTGAGTGTATTTGAACCGTAACCTGGTGGGAATGGTAAAGGGAACCTGGTGGAGATGGAAACATGCAAGATCGCCTACATGTACAAAGCAAGGGGATGTGTATCAGCTTGCTATTACAGTTAGAAAAGTTGATTTGATCTGGGAATTTAGCACTGTTCCCTCTACTCCTATGGTGATGACTTGGTGGCCCAAGGGTTTCATCTCCCAGTGCCTTGCTGTCTACCTAGGCAGCCTCATCCTTTTTTTATTATTTTGTTTGTCTGTCCAGCCCTTCTGAACTGGCCAGCTGTGAACAGGGAGACAGAAGACCTGGCTTTCCATCTTACAGCTTTTGCCCAGGTGGGCGACACCCCCATGTGTAAAGGGATAGGACTCCCCTGGTCATCACAGGAGCTACCAGAGAAATACAGCTTATTCCACATGGGATCCCCATCAGGGATGAGTGTTGCGGTTGAGATCCCAGCCTGCTCTGCAGCAGGCTCTAATCCATGCTTCAGCCTATTTTCCGTCTTAAGTTCATTCCAGGATGGCTCCTCACTGTGCATGATTTCATCTTAAGTAACCCTTTTCTCTTTGTTTACCTTTGACAAATATTTGCAGATTTAGTAGCTCACATCCTTGGGAGGGATTATGCAAAAATCACTGTAGCTCTCTCTGCCTCACATACAGTGCTCATATCTGAGATCTACTAACAAGCTCAGGCCTTGCTCCTGTAAAGCCTTTAGCTGTGCTTTACCTTAAGTACCTCACACACTCCTGGGTGCCTGTGATTACCCGTGAAGGCTGTGTGGCGCTGGGAGATACTGGTCAGAATTTATCCCTTGATTTAGCTGAAATAGTATAAATAGGAAGGCAAGAAAAAAGACTGCAAATTCTTTTCATCCCATTGACTTTGAAATAGATCCAGGGATTGTTTGCTTCTTAATTTTTCACATTAAAAATATATATGATTCAAGGTTGATTTTTTTTTTTTTTTTCTCCCTGTCCCTCTCTTCCCATTCCTGGTTTTTAGGCATTATTTCATGGCTGGTGGAAGACGGCAGTGGGGCACAATAGCTTCACTGGCCACCAGAAAAGGTTCTCAGCTATGGGCTGGCAACTGGGGCAAAAAAGTGGAAGGCAGGGGAGAGACTGTGATTCATTATTGCTAGAATGGGAAGCACCTCTGAATATTATCTCAGCATCGTTTCTGTTCTTCTGTAGCATAAATAACTGGTTCATCCCTAATGACTCCGTTCTTGTTAAGAGGAAGCTTCATTTGGGAGCTGTATGCAGCCACTTAACATGCAATCTGCATCTTGCTGGCTGTGAGTCAGTGTCTCTTTGATCCTACAATGCCGTAGAGGATAGTGCTGAGCATGAGAACCTGTATGCAGTTCCCTCCCATAGGGTCTCAAACCTGCTCTGTCCTCTGGAAGGCTCGTTGGTGGGGGGCAAGGAGGGATGTTCTGGGTAGCACCCCTGGGCTCTGGTCAGCACTTAGGTGCCAAGGTCCTAAAAGCTGGTGCAACGTTTCCTTCACCACCTGCTTTCTGCAGGAAAAAGAGGGTGCTAGCATGGGGGGAAAGCCCTGTCTCTCCCAGTTGAGCCCATGTCCTCTAGAGGAATATCACTTTGAGGATCCACTTAGGCTTTCTGTATTCCAGGCATATGGGGATGATGCAAAAGGCACCTTTGGCATCACACTGGCATGCAGTACCACAGCGGTGCCCCAAAATATGTTCAGATCACAGCCCTGTCCAGGCCAAGACAATCTCACTGTACCCAGTAGCTCACTGGCTGCATTCATCTCGTCTCTTTTTTCCATACTTGAAGTTCTTTGGAGAAGGAGCTGTCTCGTTTTGTCTGTTTGTTCAGACCCCAGCATAGTGGGATCTTGGACCATGATTGGGACGACACATGCATATTCCATGAATACAAATGTAATTAATTAATGAAAATAACCAGTGGGAAGCCAGAGCTCATTGCTAGAGGGACTGATTCAGTGCAACAATATTTCTTTTATTCATTCCAAGCTCTTCTGTTCAGGAAGCAGCTCTGTAGCTGGCATGAATGTCCAAAAGTGCTTCCACCTATTCTCAGCATTAACCTTTTCAGTACTGGCTTAGCAAATCAAGTGAGAGCCCAATTCTCTGACTGGTTGGAAGGTCTCTTGAGCAGCTCTGGAAGGAAGATGAAGAAGGTTGAAGGGTCCCTTTGGCATCTCTGAGCTGGACAGGAAAGAGCTACAAGGCTCTTCATCAATCATCAGTCATGCAGGGAAAATCTAGTGTCTTCTAGCAGGCTTTTTCCACTGTATTAGGAAGCAGCTGCCTTTTAATTAGAGGATAGCTAAGTGCTACCTTGTGATCCGTGAGGTTATGCATATTTAATAATGCCAGCTCCCATCTGCTGTTGACTAGTGCTATGTTTTAGGAAGTGCAGACTGGAAAGTCCCCTTTGATGTTTCTTCACGCTGGCTGTTCTTAGAAACAGGGAGAGCACAGCAACTCGGCAGCCGGGGATGCTTTAGCCATTCCAAAACCTGGGGGAAACCATGTTGTGCAGGGAGGTACCTCACTTGATTGTGCAAGGAATTGATCTGTCTCCTTTGTTGATGGAAAAGCAGACTCAGCTGGAGCAGGTGACATTTTGGAGATGTGCATGCTCTGGATGAGGAGCAGGACTGACCTGGAGAGGAAAGAGAAAGCAGGCCACTGACACTGCCTCTCCTTATCCAAATATAGTTAGCCTAAACTCTGCTAATAGATTCCTTTTTTTGGTGCTAGTGGGGAGACAGATTAGCATGAGCCTGTTTCAGGAAAGGCTGGTCTAGTTCCTCGAAACAGTGACCCTCCAAATGTTTCCATCACCTGTACTGTCAGTGTGGGTGACCCAGCAGTAGTAGGTGGCAGAAGGAAGTGCAGAAGCTCTTCCACCACATGCTGAGTGCAGCAGGCAGCACAGAAGTTATGCCCATCACTGATAATCACAAATCCAAGCATGTCCGGTCCTGTGCCCATGTTCCAGTCCTTGATAACAGTGTTTGAGGCATTCTTTTCTCTGTATTTACTACTTGCTCTTCTGTTCTATGTTCTCCATGTAGCTCTCTAGATATTTCCATGTCTACCCTCTCCTCCATTTCTTGAACCTCCCTGAGGCCTTTTGCAATTTTAAATTACAGTGCTTTGGCACTTCACCCTTTCCAACACAGTGCATTTAGGTGTTTCCAAATTGCTCTTGGTATTTGTTTTTCCTCCTTGGATGCTGGGAAAGGCCTCCACAATGTTCAGACAAAATTCCAGTGTAGGGAGCCACTCATAAAGGAGAAAATCTTTCCAGCTGCATATGAGACTACAATTTGGAGCTTGAAGGGACTAAAAGAGGAAGCAGCTCCCAGTAAGAACAAACCTGACTGCATTGATTTTCATTGTCTGACATAAGGAAAATGTAAAAAGTTAATAAAGAGCCTGAAAGAAAGATGCTTTCATAGCACTTCTGCAGTGTGGTGTTAGTAACACAGGCAAAGCAAGAAGCACCACATCCCCATAGTGCCATCCCAGTGTCCTGTTCCAGCAGAGACATGTGGACCTGGAGCTGCTCTAAGTGGGACACTGGGATTATTCCAGGTGACACAAAGACAGCTGGCACAAGCACTTTCTCCATGACTCCCCCTCCCTGGCACAGGAGGGAGCAGGTACTGGTTTGAGCTGACATGACCTGAAGCAGCCCTGCAGATGTGTTTATGACAATAAGGACCAGCCTGGTACCTGTAGCTCCTAGTCCCTGGCTCCCTAAGGCCTCATCCCACTGTAGCAGTGCTGCTGGTGTCATCTGGGCCTCCTTCCTCTCTTGCCAGAGTCCTTCAAACCAGGAGCACAGTGCCTGGAAGTCAGCAAGTATTCAGAGAGGTGAGCAAGGACAGTCTGTTTGCTGCTCCCCAGGATGTCCCTCAGCCAAGTGGTTGCTCCTGAAGGGACCTTCTCCATCACCTCCAGGTTGTTCCCTCTTGGCCAAGTGGACTCTGCAGTCCAGGACTAAGCTCAAATCATTCTTGTGCAGACAGGCTTAGCAGGGCATCCTTACCCCCAGGAGCCCAGGGGTACCAGCAGCTCAGAAGAACCAGATGCCTAATTGCTATAGCTCTACCCACTTGGAAGTACAGGCACAAGCAGCTCTGTAGCTAGCCAAAGGAGGATGCCTGCAGGCTTTATTTGCAGGAACAGAAGTAGATTTTGGATGGGATGGAGTCAGCCAACAGGCTGAACAGGGAATTTGCTAAATTAAATATTTTTTTGCCAGCCTTGTTTGTTTATTTTTGTCAAAAGTGAAATGTCTTGCTGGAAAGTCTCCATTAAACCTGAACTGGGAAGACTGCCAAGGTCTGGGCTGGGATCTCAGGTCAAAAACAATGTGCTGGGGAGCCAACCTAAAAAGCAAGTATCTTGTGCAGGGGATTTGTCATGTAGTAGGAGCTCTGTGCTCTAGTCCCTTCTGGGGGATTAGAATTTAGGTCTCTTGAGTCCTGTGTCAATGTCCCAAGCACCAGGCAACATGTTATTGTGGTTCTGTCACTTGCGTATTGAAAGTTTGCTCCTGGACCAGAGAAACTGTTTTCCCATTAATATTTCATGGAAACCAATGTGTTCCTGTGGAAAAAAAAAAAAAAAAAAAGGTCCCTTCTACAAAACAAACACACACTGCATCAAAAAACAATTCAGTATGCATCTCCTGCCCATCCCCACTTCTGTCATGCCTCCATTGACCTCCTGAGTCCTGCTAGGCTCTTGGAGCTAAGCCCAAGCAACAGGAGCTTGAAACCAAGCTGACCATTGCTTAGATTCATGCCCTTGACCCTGTCTTCCTTTCCATTGCAGAAGGAAGGGCCATTTCACCTCTAATTCTGCCAACATTTCACCTGGAAAAAAATGTTACATGAGAAGAAGAGACCTGTTTTTATGCATGGCAGACCCAGCTGGCCACAGCCATGGGTGCTGGCATCAGGGGGTGGGGGGGAGGAGATGTCCCAGGGATGCTGCTGGCACTGAAGTGCATGTTATGATGGGAGACCCAGTGCTTTGCAACCCTCCCAGCTGCCTGGTGGCTCAGAGCTCCCACTCAGCCCACTCTGGGTGAGAATGCAGTTAATATTTCAATAACAAATCTCCTAAACTCGGGCTCCCCATGGGTCTGGCATTGATCACTGATCCTCAGAGCTTCACCCTTTCTTCCTTCAAACCTTCCCTAGGCTGGAAAGGCAGCTACTTATTGATATTCAGAGGCAAACATTGCAGTCTTTCAAATGCTGCCAGGCTTTATGAAGAGCTGTTAATAAAATGGATTCACTGAGCAGCAGAAGCAAGCCGAAGTGCAAAAAAGTCTGGGAGGAAGCAGAAGGGGTATTTCCAGGCAATCAAGGGCTTTTCCCTGCACTGCCTCCAAGGTCTTGGCTCAGGATTGATCAGCAGCAAGAATTTCAAGGCCAGATTGTTGGGGGTTTTGCACAGGGGCAAAGAGCTTATGTTGCAGATGTGTAAGAGTGCTGAGAAGGGCTTGACCCGAAGTATTTGGATTCAGCCATCCTCAGATCTTCATGATCTAGTCCCCACAGCACCTTTTACTCAGCAGATGATCTCTGCGGAGCAAGTTTGCAGCCATCCATGGAAGTTTTCCATCATGTGGGTAGATGTCTTCTAAAGAAAACTAGAGCACGGCTGAAGAAACAAAGCTACCAGATACTACAGCTGGGGCAGAGGGTCAGGCACCTTAATGACACATTCACCAGCACAGAGCAATGTAGCTGGGGACTCAGTAGTAGTACAGTATGTGATATTGTCTGCACATCTCTGCCTTTGCAGGAAGAATGTCACATCTACCAGTGCACTGTGGAACCCTTGTGCCATGGAGTAACCCTCATGGCAGCTTGGTCAACAATGTACACTAGTTTCTAGGAGACCCGAGTTTTGTCTTCAATACTGGGCAACACAAGAAAACCCAATCATTTAAGAGCAATCAACTTGGAAGAGCAAGTCAAAGATAAAAAAAGCGTTCTAGTAATGCCTGAAATCAAGGCATTTCCTAGGTGTTGACAGCAAGGAGGAGGAAGGAGGTATACTTGGCTCCCAGCAGCTGGAAAAGATATCTGAATATGGTCTCTTTCCGCCTCTGCAAGGAGAAGTGCTGCAGGTTCCCCTTCACTGAATCTTCTCATCACAGCTTTGCTTAGGGGCTGCATGAAGAGTGCAGGGGGTCAACCACGAGCATCAGGGCAGCAGCCAGACTGTTTCTCAGGGTGATGGGATGAGGTGCAGTTTTCAGAAGGGCCATGCAATGCTCACACCTCGCTGGGATGTAGCTGACTGATGACACAGTGTTGGCTCCTCTTAAAACCACTCCTACTACAGATGGGGCATGGGTCCCATCTGTTCCTCTTAGCTCACTGGGCTGGAGAGGTTATGTGGGTCACTCATACTTGTGTTGGGAGGGAAAACATAAGAGCGATTGCCCTTCTGGTCCGTGCCACACACTGGCCTCTGCAGATGCCACACATTTTTAAAGGAGGCTGAAAAACCTTGTCCTAGCAAACAGGGATATATGGTGGAACTGCGTGTGCCAATAAAGACCCATGTTGCGCATTGGGTCATTGTTACATTCAGGTCCTTTCACCATCACAGTCTGTGTAGTTCTTGTTCTCCTTGACATTAGCATCATGGTGCAGTCATTACAGGGCTCTTGCCTGACAGTTGCTGCACTTTGGGAGCGAGTTACTTGATTTCTCAATTTGGGAAGTCTTTTGGGATTTGGTGGCTGAATGGCTATTGTTTACTTCAGCTCTGAAAAGAACATCAGAAATATGCCCACAGTGCTGGCCTGGAAGATTTACTTGGACATATGGCACTACAACACGAAAAGTTTGGGAATCCACAAAACACAGAGTGACTCATCCTGCTTCATAAATGATTTTCAGCATCCTCAAAGGTCCCTATTGCTTGTCTTCATTTCTGGAAGGGCTGAGGTTGTTTACATCAGGTTAAAATCCTCAACAAGAGTCATGAGGAAGATATTTGAGTTCTTCCACAAGGTGAAACCCTGTGTCCAACCTCCTTCTCCTGTCTCCCGAGCCTCACAGTAATATGGAGGTGGCCTTGACATTCCAGCCATTTTGTTTTGGAAGGGCTGAGAGTCATTAGTTATCATTGGAAAGAAAAACAAAAAGACTTTGCGAGTTGTCTGCTGAGGCTTCTAGCCCTTTTACCAACCCCATGCACTGTATCACGTCTCTGCAGGGCAACCTGGTCTGGGATCTGCACCAGCCCTTGCTTGTATCACCGTGTTAATGCCCAGCAACTCAACATAGCTCCAACAGCTGTTGGTTGGGGGCTGAGGGAGGGGGAGGCAAGAGGAGTAGAGATTACTTGTTCTTCCAGCCCAGGACCAGCTCATTAGCAAAAGACATTTTGTTTTTTAATGTCTTAAAGCTCAGGCCATGAGAAAGGTCACAGATGCCTGGCAGAAACTCCCTCTTGAGCCTACCCTTCAGCCAAAGCACATGAATAGCTTGAGGACATGAGAGGTCACATACATAATAATCAAATGAGCATTGCATATAGAAGCCCTGGGGGAGGAAGGCCGGGGTATACTGGGGACTCTGCTGCTATGAGAGGACAGGGTGTGCAGAGGACAGAGGCAGAGGGAGCGGGGAAGCAGATGGGGAGGAGGAGGGCAATGACTTGACAGGAATTATGCAATGCATCTCATGCTCTGGAGCAGTGCCTTTGACCCAGCTCCTCTCAGAAACTTGGTTCAATTTGCACCTTCACTTTGGAAGGGCATTTTCATTAAAGCTGTTCTGTGGCTGAGATCCTGGGATCTGGCAGCTGAACACATTGTAGAGTCCCACTCCAGACTTCTGCAGCAGACAGCAATGTAGCACCACCCAACAAGATGTCAAGAAACAGCTAGATTGCTGCTTCATTATTTATATCTCTTGCTTTATTATTAAAACTTGGTCTTCCACCCTCTTTCTTAAGGTCTCAGAGCATGTTTGTAATATGACAGCTTTACTCAGCTTTTTTTTAATGTCTGCATTCCATTTGAAGGCAGTAGCTGGGTGACCAGCAAGAAGTGGGTGCTATGGGCTAGGTGCTGCAAGCACAGGATAGATGGGGCCCCTGGAGAGTGGCAACTGCCCAGTCCCTGGTAGAAATGGGGCAGAGACACTTCCAGTGTGTGCATGGTGGGAAGAAAGTGGGAGAAGAAACCAGAATGTGAGCATCCATCAGACCATGCATTTGTGGCACAGCAGATCACCCTGTGGACTGTGTTTAGGCATGGGGCAACACATTGGGTTGGTGGAGCACCAAAAAAAGGATTGCTCTGCAGGTTGTTTGTCCTTCTTCTCTTCCAAGATATCATGCAAAGGAAGTACTACTAAGAAGAATTCCCTGTGCCATTACCAACCTTTTTCACCCAGGCAGACAAGCTGCTAGGCCAGTGGAGGGATAACTGTTGACATCAGAAATTAATGTTGGAGTTGGGAGGAGAGGTGAAATGGGCATCACACTTCTGATGATGTTTTGTCTCCTCTGGACCACCTTTCCTGACAAGAAACCTCTCACCCTTAGGAATGACTCTGGGATCACTTTGTCCTGGAAGTCTGTGCTGGAAGGGACCCTGGGAGGTCACAGCATGTGTGTCACCAGCACTAGATCTGGTCACTGCTTCTGCATTTAGTTTAGCCTAGGACAATTCAGCTGTCAAAGGACAGTTTCCCTGCCTCTCTGGTGACCTGTGCCAGGACTTCACCACCATACTAGGGAACAATTTCTTCCTAATGTCCAACCTGAACCTCCTAAGTTGCAATATGTGGCCATTATCCCTTGGTCTGTTGTCAAAGAAATTGGCTGCAGCATCTTTAGAACTCCTTTTCAAGCAAAGGTTGTTGTCAGACCTCCCCACTAGTCTCCTGCTTTTTGCCAGACCAAGCCATCTCAGCCACCTCAGTCTCTCCTCACAGGTCTTATGTCCTTCTCCCTATCTATGGGGACAGCACTTCTGTGGGTAAACTGAAAAGTTTAGCTAGACCCCTCCAAGGCCACTATAACCACCTATGCAACAGTAATGGAGCTCTTTGTAGCAAGCCCCAGAGTACTTCAGTGTCTGTCTACCTCAGCATTGCTTCAGGCAGACGCATGGGAACACATTAGTGCTGTTGCAAGAGAGTTTTTCCCTCCTCTGGACTCTCGTTTCCTTTGACCCACAATTGGGTGCTTTCATCCTGGAGCACACAGCATCCCAACAGCATGAGTAATCCTCTCCTGCCTTTGTTTCCTCTGTGGGTAGGTCTGGCTGAGTTTTTCCTCCATATAATCATGTACCTGCTGGCTAAGACGAGGTGAAAGCCTGTTTGCTCATGTCAGCAATCCTCAGCAACCATCCTTCCCTCTGAAGGTTCAAGGTTATTTTAGGCATCTATGGAGGACACAATCACATGGTTCTAGACGCACCCAGCAGCACTGGGAGCCCTTCAGAGGTTTGCTAGACATGGTCTATAATCTGGCTTTCCTGTATTATAGTGATAAACCCCCTATCCACATTAAGCATGCCCAGGATATGTCTCTTTCCTGTGTTTCTCAGACCCCAGCGGCTGCAGCATCCCTTGCTGTGACTTCCCTGGTGCTACAGCCACCCTCCTCCGCCTGCTCCTCTCAGCCTCCTCCTGCTGCTTACACCTGCCCTCAGGCCGCCGCAGCAGTTCTAGCAGCAGCCACCAGGCTGCTGTATTTCCCTGGAAATACAAGAAAAGGTCTGCATATGTAACAGCCTGCTTAGTTTCTAGGAGGCAGGGCACTGGTTAATATTTGTGAAGGCAAATATTCCCCTCTGCCCGGTGCACTGAGCAGCGCTTCGCTGCTTGAGCCTGCTCCGACTCTAGGCAGAGCCTAATCAGAAATTGTCTTCCAGCAGACAAACTCCTTCTGCTGTTACCTATCCCTTCCCAGCTACTCAAGGGCTTATTTCTTGGTTGATCTGTTCTTTGGGCTCCAGAAGAGGACTTAACGCCTACTCTGCTACAGAAAAGTTTTATTTAGCCCCACATCCCAGTCATTATTACTAAGAAGGAAATATCTTCCAGTATGTTGCTGGAAGATGCACACAGTTCCTCTGGCTCATGTCGTGTTGTCCCATCAATGGCTTTTCACCTAATATTTGACCTTGGGAAGCCCTGGTGAGTGGGACCCTAGCAGTGCTGTTTCTTAGCACACTTGATCTAAATTCAACGCGTATCAAGCAGCGCTGTATATATGAAAAACCTCTAGAGAATTTTGTTGAGCAATAATAATGCTTTTCATAAGAAACAAACATTAAGCAACTTTGTGATTAAACTTTTATATGTTAAGCATTTAAAAAAACAACAGCTCTAGTAAGCAGCATGTGTGAATGTTGCTCAGAGATAAGCCAAGAATCTGCTATGAATATGTATCAAAGAGTCTTCATGGTAGAGCTCCGTCATAAAACTGTGTTCGTGAGGTTGTTTGACAAACTAGCCATGGGAAGGGAAAAAAATGCCAGAAATATTATTATGAGCATGCACTCTAGCTTCCTCGGCTGAGTATATCCATTTGAGAGGGACTGTGTGACATCCTTCTCAGAGAAGGACATTGTCTGGGAAGTTTGCTGGTAAACAGGCACAGTATGAGAAACATTTGGGGGCATGGAGGTCGATATAGCTGCTGTTTGTAGCAATTTCACCTTTCCTTGAGAATGCTGTGATTCAAGTAATCTTGCTATGGAAACTACAAGCTCTGGCCCAGACCCTGCAAAGTGTTCTGCATATGGGTAATAGAACTTCCTTTCTAAGGGCATCTTCATCAAGAATTGGGCTCTCTGAAGGGTTTTCAGGAGACTGGTGTGTTAATTTCTGAGATCATAATGACAGTTGCATTGGCCCGGGTAGCCGGGAAGTATTGAGTGTCCTCTGCACTTCACTGAGGATCCCGCTGGTAGTAACTCCTTTCAGAGTAAACACACAGAAATTTGGTAAAGTTGATCCATTTCCAAGAACATGGCAAATTCTTCCCAAATCTGTGTCCCAGCTCTTGCCCAGGCCAGCTGTCTCTGCCTCCTTGGGGTACATGGTCTTGCAGGGACAAGGGGAATGGGCTCAATGGGGCACCCAGCACTGGGGCGAGCTGGGGACAGTGGCTGTCCCCAAGCATCACAGCCCAGATCTGAAGGGCTGAAGCACTCTTTGCCCCCAGTGTCCACCCATAAATTGGCCCTTGTTTTATTCCCAGCTCTGCCTCTGTCCTGCTTACCACTGCCTATGCATATGTAAAACCCTGTTTGGTTTCTAGCAGGTTTAAATTTTTTTCCCGATGTTTGCACCTAAACTAGGACAGTTGTTTTATCCCTGAGTTGGCTGGTTGATTCCTATGTAGGTTAATAAGGTTTTCCTTCGTTATTTAGATAAGGTTTTGTTTGTTTGTTTGCACTTCTCCAAGAAATTTAACATCATAAAATGCTACCAGGAGCAAAGAAAAGAATAATTTTTTAAATTTTAATTTTCTTAGGAAAAAATCCCAAACAAACAAATAAAATAAAATAAAAAAACAAAAAAACCCAAAGTAACCACAGGAAAATGATGTTCCCAAGTAAAACATCAGCTAAGGCAGAATTAAGTCCTCAGGGAGCCCTCAGTCACTCAGAACAGCAGAAGTAAGGTTTGACATTATTTCAAAATATTCTCTGACATTTGAAAGTCAGAAAATTTGAACACTTCAGCCACTACCTTTTGTTTAAATGTGCAGTGAGTCACAGGATACACCCCTGCATACTAGCCTGAACACTGCAAAACGCTTTTACTAAGGCTGGGGGATAAAAAGCATTGTGTAACACTAATAATCATAAATGATATTACTATTGTTATTAATACTTCACTACCAAAAAAGAAGAAGGGAGCTGAGGTTAACAATGATGAATAAATATTAAGAGGTTGGCTATAGCTAAGGAAGGCTAAAGATGGTTATCAGATAGCAGTAGCTACCAGGCTAACAAAAAATCCAGGAAAGATTAAAAAATGTATCAGGACTGAAAGTAGGTCTGGCAATCAACCAAATCCTTCAGCAGACAGCAGTGATGAAATCAGCAATGATGGAGTAAAACAAGCAAAAGTATTAAATGAGTGCTCTGTTTAGAGAGATGATGGAAGAGGTTGCCACGTTGCATAGAGTCTGAGCTGCTCTGTCCCATGGCAGCCAAGGATGATGTTAAACAGCAGCAGATAAAGGTAAAGCATTTAATCCTGGATGCCCAGGACACCTGCATCACGAGCTTATAAGACCTGACCGAGACGGCCTTTGCACTGAAGCTGATGTTAACTTTAACGAGCTGATGTTAATTTTAATGAACTCTTGGCATACTGGGAATGCTCCAGAAGTATGGTTGAAAGCTGGATGGGATGTCTTGGGAAGGATGGGGGATGACATGGCCCTGGTTGCAAGCAAAACAATGGGACTCTTTGTTACATGCTCACCAATACAAAGTAATAAAACAAGACTCCCCTAGTTCATCTTACAGCAATGTTAATTCATGCTATTTTAGGTAGCACAGCTTGAAGGAGCTGCATAGGCACCCAGGACCAAACTGTGCCCCTCTTTGCTGGCAGTGGGGTAGAGGATGGGGAAATCCAGGGTGGCTGCACTGGCCTCGTTCTCCCTGCCTGCACTGGGATACAGACTTTGGGCCCCCGCAGGCAGCGTCTTAATCTCCTGCCCTCAAATTATTAATATTCATGATCAAAATCATAGCTTTCCTTCTCAGAAAATGGAAAGCTCAGATAAAATTTATTAATGTATCCATTTTCCTGCAAATATTTCAGAACCTGATTTCCCAGAAGTTTAGCCAAGGCACATTCTCTGCCACACAGCTTTCAGCGCTGAAGAAACTGCCAGCTCATGAAAAGCAGCTTCTGCCTGGAAGGGTGAGACCTCCACTGGTGTCATTTCACCTTCTCAGACCTTCACTATTGCCACCTGGCAGACTGTTATGGAGAGGATGCAGAATGGGGAAAATCTCCTGGAAAGCCATGAATGGACAGTCAGGTCAGCAGAAGTGGGAGCTGCACTGGGTAACGGCTTCCTCATGTGTGATGGACAAAGTGCTTCAAATAGATCCACAGCCAGGGGAGAAACCATTAGAAGTGATGGCTCGTTTCTCCAGACAAAACATTCTGATCCAGACAGGTTGTTAGTCCCAAACCAAATGAGTCATTAGAACACAAGTATGGAATCCTTCCTCCAGGAAGGGCATCTGCTGAGGAGTTACTTTCCTTAACGGCTTACTTGATCCCAGTGTCCAGACTGTGGAAATTGGCCATACTGAACTGAATCAGTAGAGGTGACTCTCATCCCAGGGAGAGGATCGGCACAACGGCAGAGGCTTTAAATTACCCCAAAGTGGCCAGTGGGATTTTTGCCAGCCCCTCACACAGGAATGAGTTTCCACATCAAGCAAGCTGGAAAGGGTTTTATTCCCACCACAAATCATTGCACTGACAGGGAATGCAATGTGACACGGAGCAAGGATCCATTCAGACTGTCTTGCCTAGGGATATTTCCTAAGGAAATCTTCCCATGGTCTAATAGGATCTTCAGAGCTAAAATGTTCAAGTCACCTAACCGGCTGCACAGCTTCAAGGAATTTACCCCGTATCAGCTGAACCAGAGAAACCACTGGCACATGCACTTTGACTCCACAACATATGTGTGACGACTCAGCTTAATTTAGCCCTGAGTTTAAGAACTTTACCTAAGCTTTATCACTTTGCACTCATCACCAGCTACAAGCACAAACACTGATAACTCTTGGCTCAGAAAATACATTATAATCTATTAAGTGTGTAAATGGATTCGGATTGCAAGCATGAAATGCTGTTTTCAGAAGTGCTTCTTCAGAAATGGGTGAGTTGAACCACTCTAGGAATAATGTTTCTCTCAGATCTGCTTCAAACAAATGGGCTTGGATGTTCGCATGTGGAGCTGTGTGTATTTGTGGGGGTTAGGAGCAGAACCGTTATTACCTGCATATACTGCTGCTAAACTTCCCAACTGGACATAATTTTATGAGAAAGGAGTCTTTGACCCTGGTCATCTGATCATACTCACTTGGGAGGAGACATGGTATGAGCTATTTTAAGACAGTGAGGAAATTTCAACAGGAGAACGCAAATCACAAGGCAAGATGTTTGGGGGAAAGCTCCCAGGAGGTGAAGCAGTTTCCAGGGTACTTCTCTAGCTCCTTGAATGCCTCCCATCTTATCATAAAGCTATGTGTAAATAATAGCTGCAGTCAAATACAAGACAAAGTTATTTCCACAAATTCCAGTGAAAATACTGTGCTCTAAGCTGTCTGTTATATAGAAATCATAACTCCTGAAGCCTCTGACATTGAAAAGGTTATTTAATGTACACCATTAAAAATTACAGGTCCTCTAGGGCTCAGCAAAGTTTCTTGGGCTATTTTCAGATTGCCCTGCACAACACTGGTAAACTGAGATTTGCTACTCCTTTGATTACCAGCATTGCAATTTAGGATCTAACTTTTCCATACAAACGCTTTTTGGTCAAAAGGGGTCTAATAGACATAAGAGGAAGCATCAGAGAAAGTAATAACATGTTTGGTGGAGAGTAAGGATTTGGTGCCTTGCTGGGAAAACAGCAGGGATATCAGCTCCAACAGGGATATCAATGAGAGTGAACGGGAATGAGCAGGGACAGAAGATGGGCAGTGTGAGCCCCTTTGGTGAGCAAGAGCAAGACATGAGTGAGAAGAAATGAGTCACTTTAACACTGAACAATTATTTAGCTTTATCACTGTGGAATGAAAGGAAACCTCTTTTGTTAAGTGACTGTCATGTCAAGCAGCAATTTGTTCTGGGTGAAAGTCACCCAGAGCAAGAGCGATACCAAGTGATCTTGGAATCCACTACATGCCATGGTAAAGAGAGAGCAAATAGCCAAACCAAACCTCTCATGGATGCCGCTTTTTCCCAGACTCCATCTGCCCTGTCTATGATATAGTGTCTCACTCTCCCCATGGTTCCAGTGACTCCAAGCATGGCATAGCCAACATGCAATTACAGTGCTCTCATCTCCACTCTGCCAGCCTTCAATATCCTCTGGTTTCGTCCCTAGACGAGTACAGACACGTTTTCTCAGGTGGTGAAGATTGCTGTAAAAACTCCAGACCTCCTTCCTGTCTGCTTAAGAGTTATTCACAAACAGGGGGAAGGTTGAATGAAGCCAACATGTTATTCCTGACAAATAATTTGGCCAACTCCAATTACTAACTATAAAAAAGCTGTAGAGAAGTGGTGCACTTATTTGCACAGGAGCTTGAATATTCTTTGCCTTGTTAAGATTCAGTGTAACCACTTTTATATCTGAAATAAGAAATTATGAGAGTAATCATCATCTGCTTCTTAATGTTTACCACTAAACTTTTATAAGTATTTTGGTGAGAAATGATAATGGTGTTCATAAGTAATTTTCCATAATATACAGGGATGGCTTCAGTGTGACCATGATGCCAACTGGTACACCCATGCTAAAAGTTGCAAAGACTGAAAGATAATTGCAACTTCTATAACTTTTATTTTCTTGAAAGGGTATTTTCTTACACATTCTTGACTGCAACTGTGCATATTTGTCATGGCTGACTATGCTGACATGTTCCTCGTGAGGACTTGTGTGACAATAACTACTATTTTGTGCATTTCTTCCTGTTGCAAGTGAGATTGTATGCAGAACTTTTGCCCCTGAAGAGTCTTTACTTATAGGTACAGCCTTTTCTCTGGAGAAGGTGTTTTCACGAGCATGAGATAAAAAAATCATAGAATCGGAGAATGGTTTGTGCTGGCAGGGACCTTAAAGATCATCTAGTTCCAACCCCCATGGCAGGGACACCCTCCACTAGCTCAGGTTGCCCAAAGCCCCGTCCAACCTGGCCTTGAACCCTTCCAGGGAGGGGGCAGCCACAGCTTCTCTGGGCAACCTGTGCCAGGGACTCACCACCCTCACAGGGAAGAATTTCTTCCTTGCACCTAATTTAAATCTACTCCCTTTCAGTTTAAGCCGTTACCTATCACTTCATGCCCTTGTAAAAAGTTGCTCTCCAGCTTTCCTGCAGGCCCGCTTTAAGTACTGGAATGCCTTTATAAGGTCTCCCCAGCACATTCTCTTCTTCAGCTGAACACCCCCAACTCTCTCAGCCTGTCCTCACAGGGGAGGTGCTCCAGCCCCCTGAGCATCTTCATGGCCTCCTCTGGATCACTCAAGCAGGTCTGTGTCCTTCTTATGTTGGGGGCCCCAGAGATGGACACAGCACTGCAGGCGGGGGTCTCATGAGAGCAGAGTAGAGGGGTAGAAACCCCTCCCTTGACCTGCCAGTCATGTTGCTTTTGATGCAGCACAGGAGACAGTCAGCTTTCTGGGCTACGAGCGCACATTGCCAGGTCATGTTGAGCTTCTCATCAACCCCAAGTCCTTCACAGGGCTGCTCTCAATCCACTCCTCACCCAGCCTGTATTTGTGCTTGGGATTGCCTCAGCTCATGAGCAGGACCTTGCATTTGGCCTTGTTGAGCTTCGTGAGTTTTGCACAGGCCCACCTCTCAAGCCTGTCCGGGTCCCTCTGGATGACATCCCTTCCCTCCAGCATGTCAACCACACCACATCAGCAAACTTACTGAGAGTACACTCATTTCCACTCTCCATGTTGGTGACAAAGATGTTAAACAGCACTGGCACCAACACCGACCCCTGAGTAACACCCCTTGTCACTACTATCCACTTGGACATTGAGCCATTGACCACAAGTCTTTGAGTACAACCACCCAGCCAATTCCTGATCCACCAAGTACTCCATGCATCAAACCCACATCTCTCCCATTTAGAGACAAGGATGTCATGCAGGACAGTGTCAAATGCTTTGTACAAGTTCGGGTATATGACGTCTGCTGCTCTTCCCTTATCTAACAATGCTGTAACCCTGTTGTAGAAGGTCACCAGATTTGTCAGGCAGGATTTGCCCTTAGCAAAGCCATGTGGGCTGTCACCAATCACCTCCTTATTTTCCATGTGCCCTAGCATAGTTTCCAGGAGCACCTGCTCCATGGTCTTGCCAGGCACAGAGGTGAGATTGACTGGCCTGTAGTTCCCTGGGTTTTCCTTTTTTTCCCCTTTTTAAAAATGGGGGTTATATTACACCTTTTCCAGTCAGTGGGAACTTCACTGGACTGCGACGACTTCTCAAATATGATGGATAGTGGCTTAGCCACTTCATCTGCCAGTTCCCTCAGGACCCGCAGATGCATCTCATCAGGTTCCATGGACTTGTGCAACTTCAGGCCCCTTAGATAGTCTCAGACCTGATCTTCTCCTACAGTGGGTGGTTCTTCATTCTCTCAGTCCCTGCCTTTGCCTTGTGCATCTTGGGCAGTGTGGCTGGAGCACTTGTCAGTGAAGATTGAGGCAAAAAATTCATTGAGTACCCCAGTCTTCTGCATGTCCTGGGTAACCAGGTCTCCTGTTTCTTTCTGGAGAGGGCCCACACTTTCTCTAGTCTTCCTTTTATCACCCATGTACCTATAGAAGCTTTTCTTGTTGCCCTTGACATCCCTGGATAGATTTAATTCTATCAGGGCTTTAGTTTTCCTAAGCTGATCCCTTGCTGCTTGGACAATTTCTCTGTATTCCTCCCAGGCTACCTGTCCTTGCTTCCACCCTATGTAGGCTTCCTTTTTGTGTTTGGGCTTGTCCAGGAGCTCCCTGCTCATCCATGCAGGCCTCCCAGAATTTTTACTTGACTTGCTCTTTGTCGGGATGCATCACTCCTGACCTTGGAGGAGGTGATCCTTGAATATAAACCAGATTTCTTGGGCCCCTCTTCCCTCCAGGGCTTCATCCAATGGTCCTCTGGCAAGCAGATCCCTGAAGAGCCCAAAGTCTGCTCTCCTGAAGTCCAGGGTAACGAGCTTGCTGTATGCCCTCCTCATTGCCCTAAGGATCTTGAACTCCACCATTTCATGGTCACTGAAGTCAAGGCTGCCCTTGAGCTTCACATTCCCCACCAACCCCTCCTTGTTGGTCATCAGGCCAGGATCTATGCTTACAGGGAGCATCACAAAATTGAAGATGGAAACCAGTGAATGGCTCTTCTCTCATACAAAAGATTGACTGAGGATGTGGGAAGTGACAAGGTGATTGCCTGACTTCCCTCATGCTGTTGGCAGTCTGAGGCAAAAAGAGAGTATGAGCAATTTTTTCCTGAAGTTCCAGGTCCCTCATGGAGGCAAGTGATAGAGGAAGAGAGAGAAAAGTGGGGTTTTTTTCAGTGTTATAAGCACATGGATTTTTACCAGTCATTTGAGTAAATACCTCTGTTTCAACTTTAACTCCCACTAGAGGTGAGGTCCTGCTTGGATTACCTCTCATCTAGGAAAGACAGCTTTTTCAGCACCTGTGCTTTCCTGTGATCTCTTTTGGGAGCTGCTCCCTGTGCCTTGCCAGGGTGCTGAAGGCAGACACTGCAGCCCCCTGCCATGCTGGGGGACAGCTGGAGGAGATGGTGTGTCTCCCTTGCACTTTAAGCTTCCTCCTGAGCGGAAAACAGGAAGACTTGGACAATTTCTTGTTGTCTGTCATCTTTCCTGTGCATCAGACCTCTCCAAGAGGCACCTTTCAAGGATATTTTCCTATGTAATCTTTTGGCACAGCAAGGTCACACAAAATGTCACAGGGACTGAGCTAAGCTAGCAGATTCCCAGCAATGGATAGGAGGCCAAACCCTCCCTTTGGGTGCAATTCCAGTTCTTGCTGTACCACTGCTCTCCAGATGCTGTTGTGCCTGGAGCTGCATGGGCTGGATGGGCTGGATGAAGAGCCCTTCCCACAGGAGGCAGAGACATCAGCTGCCAAACTCGGCTGGAAGCCAGTGGTTGAGCCCTACCTCCAGCCTCAGCAGAAGCACAGGGACTTTCAGGCAGGTATGTGCAGGTGGCTATGATATTAGAGGACAAGCTGGAGTGGCACAGCGAGTGGCTGTCCCCGATTGCTGGCTGCTCAGCCCTGCAAAGCCTCCCCAGTCAGTCAAGCCACATTAGACTGCAACTGGACTCTGTACAGAAGCAAGGTGCTGACTCACTGAAAGAGAAGACCAAGAAGAAATCAGATTATGAGCACTGGAATGCGTCTTTGGCCCACAGACCTCCCTGTGCTTTCTGATGAGCGGAGAGACTGTGCCATAATTCCCTGAGCTCATGCAAGCTGGCATGTGCAGCACATAACCACAGGCAGCACTTCCATCACTTTCAACTCTTAAAAGCAATTGAATGGAAAGCACATTAGAAACATTTCCCTTTCATTCAGCCTTGTCACAGCCAGGAAGCAGCAAGCAGTGGGGACAGCTCTGGTATACCAGGAAGAATGGGAGACCAGGTATTCTGGTTGAAGTATAAAAGACATTCACAGTTGAGTCGGTTTCATGCGTAAGCACAGGGACAGCTTAGGACTTGCATGTCACTCAAAACTTGAGGAAAAAGTGAGGGCTGGGCAGAAGAGCTGGAAAAGATACAAAACCAGTAGCTAAAACATGGTAAATCTGAGAATATGGGCACGAGGGCAATTTAGTTCAGCTGAGGTAGGTTATGAACTCACAAAGCTTTAGCGGTACTGTGGTTTCAACCCCAATGTGCAAAGCTGCCCTGCAACAACCCATGGTTAATGTGATGCTCTTTCAATGAAAGCATTACATTTTTGACAAGCTAAGTTTGTGTAGGTGGTTAGGATACAGTAGTTGGAGTCTTCCTGCCAACTCTTCCCTTTGGGTGATAAACTACCATTTTTAGCACTCACCTACCATTCTTCTACTTTGGGTGGCAATCTACTGAATTTTGGACATATAATACGCCTTTAGCTTACACTTCTAGCCGGAAGAGTTGGTAGGTGCTGACATGCTGTGAACTTATACTTCAGCTCGTGGCATCTGGTGGTGACATACTCACATATAATGTGGGCAGTGGGGGAAATAAGCACCAGAAGTCTTGGTCAGATGGAGATGCTCAAGCCAGCTCCAACTGAGCCTTCCAAGTGAGCTGATCTGTGAGATATCAGCACAAGTTAGAATTAGTTGAGTGGGATGCTCCAGTTTTGGCTCAGCAGGGCACTGACATGGCTGTACAGCTTCCAGTTCTGGATTGTGCCCCAAATGTTCTGAGATTTGGCCCTCCTTCTTGAGACATTTGGTTGTTTATCTGGTCTGTAGAGGTATTGCAGGTCTGCAGATCTTGGCTGAGAACCTACCGAGGAAAATGTTTCAGAGGGCATATGCAGCACTACCCAAAGCACTGCCTAACTGGAGTTCAGTGATTCTTTGTCACAGGCTACTGTGACAGTGTCTTAGTGCTTCATGATCCAAAACCAGGTCTGTTCAGTTATTGGATCAAACCAGCATAGGAGTGGTCAAGTGGTGCCATAAGTGGCTGAGACAACCTGCTGATGAGCCAAAGGGAAAATGCTGGTTCTTGCAGCTTGGCTGGGAGCAGAAAAAAGTGTACCCATGTATTCACCCTTAAAAGGGACAGATTGGGCTATTACTTCAGTAAAACCAAGAAACCCAGAGACAAACAAGAAAAGACCAGAGAAAGTGACATCTGGAAGGTCAGCATAGAGCCAGGGGAGATGGAACGGTGAGGGGCAAGGACTTACACTAGAGGAGAAAAGCGATAAGAATTGAAAGGCTGTTAGAAGGCTTTACAGCTGTATTTTCTGCCAGTGATTAACACCATCTCCCCCTGGCTGCCTGCAGCTGCTCCTCAGT
This sequence comes from Strix aluco, assembly GCF_031877795.1. Classification (NCBI taxonomy): domain Eukaryota; kingdom Metazoa; phylum Chordata; class Aves; order Strigiformes; family Strigidae; genus Strix; species Strix aluco. The sequence continues at coordinate 16,010,674 of NC_133948.1, read as the reverse complement.
ATACATACATAGCCCACAGCAAAGGCATTGCAATTTGCCTCTTGCACAGAGCCATTAGCTCACCAGCTCAAAGGCTGGAGAGTCTGATATCCCTGGTGTCACTCCTCCACAACCACTTACTATAAATGGTCTTAACGAACCACTTTCCCTGCAGACGTCTGGGAATGAGGATTGTTCCTCCTGCTTCCTGATGCTGAGAAGACGACATTGGGCAAGTGCCCACAGAGAGGAGGGCCAGGGGAGGGAAACTGTTTCTGATAATGTAAAACAGGAGAATTCAGGGGCTACTTGCAAAGGAAAAATACCAAAATATTGTTCTGGGCTCACCCAAAAGAGAACATTCAAACAAAAAGAGAATATTTTGTCTTTTCTAGTCAGGGTCTTTAAAATAAAAGGGTTCACTAACGGAAAATTTTCATCAATTTTAAACAACAAAGAACCTGTCATTTAGAAAGAAAGAAGTCTGAACGCTATCACATGGGGAATATCAAAATGAAGCATTTTCTCATTTCCAAACCAAAACATTTCCTTCTGGAAAATGTGAAAATGAGGTGTTTTGACATGTTCAAAAAATTCTCTTTTACTACCTTCTTGGCTTAAAGCATTTGGCAAACTTAGTCAGCATCAATGTATAAAAGTTTCAGTCCCTGAAACTTCCAGCTTGTAGATAATTGTGTTCATCACAGAGCATGGCTCAGCTCCGGCAGCTTTGAAGATCACAGTGCCTTGAGTGTCAGAGGAATGTCCATCTACTGAACCATTTAGCTCTGCCTCCTACTTGGTAAACCCCATTCTGCTCCCCATACTGAAGTGCTTGTGAGTCTTTGGGTCCTAACCAGGGAGAAGTCAGACAGAGGTGGAAGTGCCTCCACTGACTGCAGAGATACCTTACACCAAGTCCCTAAGCAGCAGCAACTCTCTGCCCAGTGAGGAGGACAGATGATCCTGCCCTCTGCTTAGAACCAAGCCCACGCCTTGCAGCTGACATTGGTCCACTTATTAGTAATACATTAAATCCCAATTGTTTCTTAATTCTTTTGAAATGGGATAACAGGGCAGTTAATTAGCACATAGCAAAACATGCAATTCTGCACTGGTTAACATACTAAATGTCAAGATGCATTTTTAGTACTGAATGGAATTAATTTGCCAGTGTTCCCTTGTTAAATGTCAGGTCCTTATGACTTGTATACATTAAACAATTCAGGAATTAGAAAGCACTTGTGTAATCAAGTTAAGCATGAGGCGGGCAGATTTCTTTCACCTAAACAAACCTGAAACTTTCCTTTTCCAATTAATATTTCATTTTATAACAGCCACCACATTAATTCTTAATTAAATGCTTATTTGAGACACTCTACTGATTAGTGTGAACTAATGAGGAACAATATGAATTGTTTATCCAGATTCTAGTTATTTTCCTTCAGAAAAGGAATGGTGTTTGGATGACTTCTTTCGTGTCTTGCTGTGCCCTAAAATGACTTCCCTGCAGAAAAACTTTCATAGAAACAGAACCAGCTTCAACCAGAAGAGTATTCTGTAAGACTCCAACACATGGGGTGCAGACAGGACTGCCTGCAGGACATGTCTTTGGGGGTGAAAATGAAGGTAAGTCCCAACAGATGGTCCTGTTTTCATGATGGTGAGCCTTGCTTCCAGAAAGCCTAAAAGGATCAAAACCACTATTGTCAACTCATGTAAAAGGAAAAAGAATCAACATCACTGACATTTCCAGTGATATAAATTTAGTGACAGTGACTATGGCCAGAGCTTCACAAGTCATGAGTACATGTGATCATAACTGTGTAGGCAGGTGACCAGGAGAGGCTGCTACGATCATCTTGTCTGATCTGCTTTGGTCCAGGCAACCGCACGCTAGAGACTTCTTTGACTAAAGTTACATATACATCTTCCCAGCAAAAAATCTCCAGCAGGAACTTATATGCCTTTTCAACCCAAAAACAGAGAGGATGATGCAAACTAGCCCCAGCTCGGTGCGTGTGCTCTCCCACGCAGAGGCTGTGTCACACCTCTCACCACTAAGCCTCTCTTATTCGCAGATTCTTTGAGGCAGGGGGAACACAACCATACAACACATCAGCTTTGGATGTGCCATGGAGTTAGACAGTGGCATTATGCAGTTCTCCATTGTGTTGGCTGTCCCTTTCCTAATAAATCTGTGAGCATGTCTGCTGGCTTTGTCACTGCTGAGCACTGAGCAGGCGTTTTCATGGCACTTTCCCCACTATGCAGATCTATTTCATTCACACACTGTGACTATGTGTGTATAGTCAGGGCTTATTTCGTCTACATTTATAACTCATTCTTTATTGACCATGAACTTATTCTGGCATTTTATCACCTAATCATTCAGAATTGTGAGATCTTCCCTCAGCTTTTCACAAGCAGCTTTAGAGTTGACTATTCGAGAGGATTAGTTGTTGTTGTTCATCCACAGCAAATTTTGTGAGTTTGATAACCAGTCTTTATGAAAACATAAAAAATTCCCTTGTGAAAATGTAAAGAGGCACAGGGTTGAGGCCAGATTCTTGCAAAACTCTACTGGCATTTTCCCTTCCTCATGAAAGCTCATCACCTCTCTCAACCTCTTGGTAATTCACAAGAGACATCTCACCTCACCTTAGTTTCCTTGCGGGTTATTAGTGAAGGGACCTTACTAAAGATTTTTAGAAAGACAAATACATCAGCTGGATTTATCACTTATGCACCTATTAACTCCTTCAAAGATCTCTCATATTTTTGAAGCAAGACTACACTTTATTTCTATTCAAATATTCTTGACCAGTTTTAGCAGTCTGTGATCAAGTCTGTATTTCTACAGATGCTTCTGAGTTTCCTTTAAAAGCTGGTTCCTCATTTGTTGTCTTTCATGCTATAATATCGGGATTGATTTAAGCGATACTTTGTGCAACACGAGTAGTTCAGCAATTTCATATCTGAATTCCTTTAAACCTCTTGGGTGAATGCCATCTGTTCCTGCTCATTTCCTACCGTTCATTTTATCATTCCTTTAAAAGCCTCCTCCTTAAGTACTGACGGTTGGTCAGACTCACCCCCTGTAAAAAAAGACTTCTCTAATCTCTCCATAGCAAGCACCAAAGCAAAGAAATAACCTTTCCTCTCTTCTGGGACCCTTATCTTCCTGGAGATCTCCTTTTAAGCCTTCATCATTTAGCAATTTTCTGGTAGGCCTCCTTATAATATATTTGAGAAAAATCTTTTATTTCAAGCTTTAGTTCTTCAGCAGGTAGGTTTCTCAGAAGCTTGTTCAACTTACAGTCATGGTTTAAGTCACAAGAACTCTTCTCTATTTTCATCTTTTCTGAAATGACTTACTCTTTTAAAATAATTCCTCTTTAACTCTAATAGTTCCCTTTACCCTGTTGTTTAACTGGTGCTCCCTATTTTAGGACTGTTTATGTCTTTTTCAGTGGATGATATACCCTTACTACATACTTCTGATACTGCATCTCTAAATAGGTTTATATCACCCCAAAACACCATTTCTGCTGCTCTTTTTACTTTCTCTTAGCAAGATTTCTCATTTTTATGTCATTACTTCTTCGTGCCCTTTTAAAGTGAGACTTTATTAAAGGGGATTTTCACCTGTGGCTTTCTCACACAAAACCGTACAAATACAAGTATATAATGCTCATCATTACAGAGCCACTCTTTGATGACTGCATCTGGAAAAAATATTGTTTCAATACTCAGGATTAAATGAAGAATTTCTTCTTTTCTGATGGGATCTCTGAGCATTTGCTCCAGGAAGTTCTCACTTGGAGTGTCTAAAAATTAGTTTCTATACCTCGCCTCATTGCAATGTCTAACATCTCTACATGGACATAATGAAAGTCTCCCATCACATTGTGTTTATTCCTCCCACGTCTTTACTCTCCCTACATTTTAGTGAACTTCAGTCTATGCAGAAACTGAAGAGCTTGCATTTAGTTGTATTAGGTTGTGACTAGCCTTCCTGGCAATTCGATGGGATGTGCAGCATTTCTACATCCTCTCTGCTACTTACTGCTCCTTGGAGCTTCAGTGTCTTATGCAAGATTGCAGTGACTCACTATTTTCTTCCCCGACATCAGCAAAGACATTAAACATTGTCAGGTCAAAATTCACTACCTGCAGATGTACATTCCCCCCTGTGGAATTGTGCTTGAATACTGTAACAAAACCATAAACAGCAATACCAAATAAAAGTGATCAAGACCAGAAGAGATCACCCCAAATCAGTGGTTGTGAATTATTTTCACTTGTCTTCCCCAGCTGTGAAACCAGAGACTCTTTCCTCAAAAAGCTCCATCAGCAAAATCTACCATATTTCTCCTGATGAGACCTGACCTCTGCAGAGAAGACATGCCTAGTGAATATGACATATGTTAATTCAGCAGCACTGCATGGTATACTGCTGAGACATTTTTTAGACTCTGGTTAAAATCCTGATCCCACCAAATTTCATGTTGAAGTCCCTTTGTACTGCAATGAGGCTACAATTTTTCCCCCATCTCTCTCTTGTTATGTGTGGCCTAGCCTGGGTCTGGCCCTGCTTCCACAATGTGCCTACGGGGGGGACAGGCAGATGCCATGTTTGGAGCCCATCAGGCTAGTTGGATTATTATTTTTCCATTTTCCCTCAGATTTCTCAATTCTCCTGACTGTGGATGGTGTCTTTTGCCACCCACTGCATTTCTATAATCAGGGGAGAAGCAGTAGTTAGTGAAAAAAGCTCAAATTGGGTAAATCTCCTCTGAGAGCTTAAGAAAGCAGCTGTAGCTCTGTCCCAATTACCATTTTTACATAGTTAGCTCTGGTCTGGGGGTCTAAGCTGCAGGCAAGATTGCACAAAGGTATGAAAAAATCCCCCCTGCAGCCTTCCCAGTGTAGGCAGAGGGTGCAGGCAGCAGGTCCTGGAGGTAGCATCAACTGGGAGCGTCCTAAATGAGCTGAACGGTGAAATCAATGAGCTGTACAAGCTGGCGCTTATGCTCGACAATGTATCTTGGATATAACAGCAGAGAACAACAAATATGAGAGTGTGTGAGAAAACTATGAAAAATTGGGGTTTCATGCCAACTGCTTTTGCCAGTCCTCCCCACCAGCACAAGAGCTCTCCAGGTCCTTCTGCAAGGCCAGTTGACTTTATGGAGGACACAACCCTTGCAGGTAGGGCTCAGAACTCAGCAGCAGCAGGAGCAACCGGCTCTTTCTCAAATGGAAATCTTTGTGGTCTCTGACCTGATGGAAACTCCTGCAGATCCTCCCTTGGAGAACAAACTTAGCAGCTGAGACGGAATTTTTCCTTTAAGGCAGATGATGTTCAACTAAGATTTTCACAGAAAGAGAAATTTCTCCCCCCGAAGCCTGCGATTTCAGTGACCTTTTTCTCAGGATTTCTTTTTAAATCCCAAGATGTTCAGTTTGGGGATTTTAGGGATGTAATTTTTTTTTTTAGGAGAGTTACAGAGGCTTTGTTAAAAATATTTAGTAAATCTAAAAGCTTTTGTTGTTTCTATCAGAAGTTTTCATGGAAAGAAGAAGCAGTTCCCAAGCATCTCTTTCCAGACACAGTAGTAATCCTGTACAGGTACATGTCAAAAAAAGAGCACATCGTCCTTTGCAGCTGATTCTGATTGCCTCTGAAGGTCTAGGAGTCCCTCTCCAACTCAGTAATGGATTCAGGCTCAGAACATTATTTACAATAATGCCAACAGTGAAAGCAGACATAGCTTTATTCCACTTCCACAGGAACTAGTTTCTGAAAATCTCAGAAACAGCTTGCTTATTCCTTTCTCCTAGATGTAAGAAGTGAGCAGGCACAATTATGTGCTGGCTCAACTTGTCTCATGTAGCATTTCCTACCACCCAGGATCACAGTTAATATGTTTTGGGGATCTGTGCATCAGCAGTTCTGCAGAAGGTCCCTGTCTCTCATCAGCAACCCAGGGCCAACAGTGGGCAGCTTCAGAAGTGAAGTGTGACATGGCCTTGTTCCTGCTACAATTGCAACTGACCCTTTCTTGAAGGACAGGAAAAGCCATTTGCCCTCCACTTGTGTAAATCAACACTAATGTCAGCAAAGAAGTGCCTTGGCTAAATGGAAAGGGAAACATAGATACTATGTCAGTTCTTAGCTGCTGTTTCACTCTCCTAAAGATATTTTTTATGGGTATGAGTTAGCCATTCCTATATTTCCTTTAGGTTCTGCTCAACCTAATCAAATATTAAATAAGAAGTGGGATTTAGGTGAGATGGCTCAATTCTTGCTGTTCTTGCAGAGATGCAGGGATTTTGAAAAGCAGATTCCATCGCCATCCCTCCCTGCATAGGCAGGATTGTGCAGATGGGGGCACTCTGGCTAAATTCATTCTAGTACTCTTGCAAGACATAAGGTGAAGGATACTTCTACAATATGCGTATTTTAACTGACCGTAGTGCCTGCCTGCATCAGAAAGAGAGACACACAGGCCAGTCAGATTGTTATATCAGTGGAGCAGTGGAAAAATAACAACCCAGCTAGCCCAATGAATATTGATTTGTTCCTAATCAAGCCCAGGATGTGTCACATGGTAATTTCTGTGCAAGGCATGTGATCCCATACACTGCAGCTGGTAACTGGCCACTAAAGCATGTGATCCATGCCCTGAGTGCATCAGGGTAGCTTGGAAGGGAGACTACTGATAGGAGGGGGGTTTGCATTGAATGCCTGACCCTCAGGAAAGGCTTGGCTATTGCCAAGCTGAAGCAGGGGTTTGTATAAAAATACTAGGGCAGAGGATTTTATCCAGGCTAGTTTGTATGTATCAGTTACCCTGTCCTTCCCTATCCTCATCCTCACCTTCAGGAGCGCTGTCCAAGGGGCATCTTAACACAGATATCTCCAAAATCTTATGTGGGCTACTGAGTTCAGGAGGAAGAGGTGCCCCATACACTGCACAGCATGGCTGGTCCTGATGCTTCCATCCATTTCTGCCACAGTAAGGCACAAGCTCAGGCTCCAAGCAATATGAGCTGTCTGTCGCAGAAGAACAGCTCTGTTCTGTTCACAGAGGTAACCTTTCAACTGAATTTGGACCTGAAGAAACCCATTTTATCCTTCTCCTCCTCCTCTGGGTCATACATCTTTCATCCCCACTCTTTCCCAGTGGCTGCCCAAAAGCTAGTGCTGCCCTGTTCCCCCCTGAAACGCTACTGGTACTTTTTGCCAATTCTGCTTGCATGAAGGGTAGATCAGGGCTCCCCTGTGCAAATCCTCAGCATCCATTGCTGGCCACATTAGGCCTTTGGCAAGCTGGACTTTGTCCCCTTCACCAGGAGACGCTTAACTCAGCTCTTCACATCTATCTCTGAGAGAAATTCATCCCAGTGCAGGGCCAAACCTCCCAGTTCAGGAACTAGCCCTGGAAAAATCAGGTTCATGACAGGTGCTAATTTTCTGTTATTAATTTAGGTACTAAATTTATCATAACTATGGGTTCTAGTGTTATTACAGCTATAATCCTACTAACAAGATGAGCTGCCCAGCTGGTACTTAATGTGTCTGAAACTGTGAATTATGCTGCTGGAAAAACAAGCCATGTGGAACAGGAGCAGGGGCTGGCTAACAAAGTTTAAATCTCATGGCTGGATCTTTGAGATGAAACTGGGACACTGCTGGACCAACAGTGAGAGGGGGAGTTTAGGTTCAGGGGGTCATATGTGTCTAAGTGTAAAGAAGGGAAGGTTTTATTCCATGATATAAAGACAAGAGGGATTGTAAAGCTACTTAACTTCTTCCAGATTAATGAGGATAAAAGGTCACTCGTGAAAGGTCACCATATAAAACTGGCAAGAGCATCACCCTTCCTCTGCTATGTTTTCTTGGTCTACCAATCCATGTTTAGTCACAGGACTATCCCCAGCTATTGTGTGTCCTTGCATGTTCCCTGCACAGGACTAATTCACTTTTTTCTTCTTTAAGATGGTCAAGTAAAACACCCTCCTGAATATTGTGTTCTCCTTTGGGAGCCTTCCTGACCACAGATCTCCTTTCTTTCTCTAGCCTTCAGTGCCCCAAATTTCTCAGACTTTCTGAGACAGAGATCTGAGCCCAAACCCACATTCAGGTCACACCCAGTGGCACAGCCCCAGAATTAATGTTCCCTGAATCAGTGGGAAGTTCAGAGTATCTCTCTTCCTCTTCCTTCCTTGTCCCATGCTGCACGTGATTATTATTCCAACCAAAAAAAACCCCACCAAAAAAGTAGATGATTTCTCCAAGGTCAAAGGGCAGAACAACACCAGGATGAAGGGAAAGAAGTCATGACTGACCCCATCAACCACTGCACCATTTGTAGCCTTTGGCACGGAATTTTTTTCTACAAGTTGTGCCAATCTTTGGGGACTGTTCAGGGAACCCTGCTGTTGCCTACAACATGTGGTGTCAGTCACTGTTTGGCTGACTGACACCTTGCATTTACCAAGAGAATACAGACCGATGCAGCAGGATGGATGAGTTCTGCACAGTGTTAAATGATTCAGCTGAGAGGGAGAAATGCAAAGATGAGATAGTGCAGCTGGCTTAGCTGAGGGCTGGAGACAATGAGGGTCACATTTGTTTGGTCTGTTCTGATAGGTATTATTTCTGAGTAATAGCAACATGTCTTTCCAGAACTTGCAGGCTCAGCCTTCACCTGAACCTTTAAAACTGCCTCAAAGTACAGGGAATGAATAAAGATGACGAAAATGAAAATTTCAATTCAGTTGTGCAGCAGTTACAGAGGCTTTGTTTCCTAGTGCCCCCATTTTGCACAGCTTGCATGGCTGCTGGTACTTCGGGAGAGCAGAGTAAGAAACTACCAAATCACTCTTTCCCATTAGCTTTGCCAGGGGCCAAATGATGGACTGGGGAGGATCTGCTCCTGTTTGCTGCTCTGAGCTCTTCAGCATATGGGGACGCACACAGGTGTGCACAGAGGTTTGCAAAATCAGTCTGCACACACCAACCAGAGTTGCCTGGATGGACACATCTCCATGCACCCACGGCAGAAACCACCTCAGGTGCCCAGCAGAGCTCCGGAGAGCAGTAGAGCTCGCCTGGTGCCTAGCACAGGGTGACAGACTGCAGGCAGGACCCCTTCCATCGCTGATAAGGCATCAGGTGGCCTGTTTCCAGCACAAGTGCTCCTCCTCATTCCATGTTGGATTGTTCAGGAGGAAATCTATCAGTCTGGAGTTATTTATCTTCATCTAACCAATCCCAACACATTATATTGTTTAGTAGGGATTAAGACTTCATAGGTGGCTATAATTCAAACTAAGGCTAGGTCTACAAGCTCTTCGAGGCGGAGAGCTGTCCCACCAGTCTGCAGCAGACCAGAACTGGTTGTATAGCAGCAGGAAACATTTCTGGACTTCTGCCACCAATCTCAGTACCAGGTTTGCAAGGAAGAAAATGCAGGGAAAAGAGGTGATTAATATTAAATCCAGGCCAGGGCTGTTCCCTGGGGATAAACTAGAGCAGTCCAGTGCAGACACACCTGGACTACCTCACCTGGATGATCCAGCTTCCAAAACACTGCTCTGGGGATGCTCAGGTTAAACTGCTTGATTAGTCACCAGAGTCTATGCAAAGACTGAGTCATCTGGGAATGTGCAGGAAAGGAAGACGTTCTGAGGTTTCAAGGCAGAGAAGAGTTCCCCCTAACCAGTGACTCCCAGGGAAATCTATGAACAACCTGCAGATGTCCTGGATGCAGAAGCCTCAAGGGACCACCGTGATCATGGAGGGTGAATTTGGTTCACCAAATCCACCCCATGGTTCCAGAATTTCAACCAATGTGTGGTTAGGGTAGAGTGCACAATTTTCACAAAGACTCTGAATCTTCCTTCAAAGGCTCCAGGCAATCAAGAAATGATTTCTTACTTCATAACCTGATGTTCCTCAGAGTTCCCAAGTAGCACCTTATTTCTGGTCTGATTTTGTCTGCTTCCAACATTTAGTGACTGAATCCTACACTGTCTTTGTTAGCTAGACTGAAAGCCCCCAGCTATCAGAAATCTTTTCACTCTGTAGGGACTTACAGCCCATGATCAATTTTCCTTTCAGTTTTTCTAAATAGATAAAGTCCTTCTTCAAGTTTCTTGAGCTCACATTTCTAGAATAGTTTTTTCCTGCTGGGGGAACCAGGATGGGGAATGCTCTATGTTTATCGCAGGTGATCAGCAGGCAGATTTCGTTGTTTTCAGGAAGAGCTCATCTGTGGAGGACCACAGAACTCCAACAGCAAACACAATATCACACAGGTTATGAGCATTTGTGAGATCTAGGCGAGGCTGTTTAAAATAAATCAGCAAATAAGCCCCCCAAAAGTTCCTATTTTTCTTCTGACAATACTCCATAATGCAAGTTGATGAACTGGTTCTGAATATTAATGGAGAAGCACAGATTAACTATTCCTTCTCCTCTCAAGTTAACCTTTTGCTTTTCCTTACTTTCATCAGTCCTTCACTTGTCGTGCTTCAACTTGGAGTGATATTCCCTTATTACAAAGATGTGGATAGCTAACTGACGTGCTTTCATGCTGAAAGCTTGGTTCAGACGTCTGAGGGATGGACGCAGGGCCAAGAGGTGGAGGTACTGAAGATCAACTGTTTACCTGGTTCACTGCAAGCTGCCAGATTATGGTTTCGTTCACACCAAGGTAAATGTGTCACGCACAAGTGACTGCAGACTTACAGTAGAGGCACAGGGTTCAGCACAGGGATGTCATATGGGTATTTAGCCTTTCCACTGTGTTCCCCAGCCCAGGCTGTCTGGATCTAGTGGTTTTCATATAAACTTAGTCCCTTCCAGGACAGAGAAGGGAGCTGCTTCCCTGTTGGAATCTGTGGCCTCTAAAAACTGTGAAAAATAAAGCTGCTCACCCCCAACACAGTGACTGCAAAGCCTAGAAAAGTGCTCCACTGATTATTCTGCCTCTCTTCTTCCCTTGCAACTGTGAGGAGCTGCCCACTTCCCTGCCTGTTTTTCAGGCGCCCACGTTATTTTAGTACAGGACTATGTCCTGGTACATGGTTACATCAGGCTCTGTACAGATCAACCAGAATAATCCCTGTCTAGACTCTGTCCATCCCGACCCAGGCAAGCAACTTGCAGCTGCCTCCTTCCCACCATCCATCTTTCAGAAGTCTTGCTGGGAGCCTGACCAGTGCACTGACCCACCAGCAGACATTTAAAAGGTTTCTAACACTGCACAGCACCTGCTGTGCAACCATTAACTTGGCTTTTGAGGTCCTGCATTTACTCCTAACCCACACTTCTCGGGTCCTGCTTTTTGACCTGGCCCTGTTGATGGTGCTCCCTGACACTATTGTCTTTGGTGAACCCTGGACTTGCCTGTTGGATCAACATTGGATGTTTGGGTTTTGGACTCAAAGATGGGCCTTGGGCTGTTTTTCTGCCTACTTTCTGAAGCCTGCTGAGGGCTGTCTTGTTCATTTAAATCCCTTATCCCAGGAGGCCCAGTTCTGGCTTCCTGTCACTGCTTCTAGCTGGTCTCAGCTGCTGGGCACCATTAACCACATGGTAGCTACAAATTTGTGTAAGTACATGTTCACATCTCAGAGTGTCTGTGCCTGTCTGGATTCATTTAAAGGCGGAGGCTTCCACCACAGCTCCTGCAAACGTTGAAAATAACCAGTGGTTTTGCCATCTCTGAGCCTTCCTCCTGGGGTGGGATGTCACGTCCTCCAGTTTCTCTTGTTGCATATGTAGAGGTAGCAGTTAGACATATTTTCTCCAGCTATTAACATATTTGTACAATGAATGTTTCCAGAGGTACCTGTTAAAGAAAGATGAAATATTTATAAGCTGAGAGGTGCTTAAAGTCTCCTTGAAAGCCTGTTCTTCATGGAAAGTGACACTTGCACTGTAGTGAAGGGCTTCTTAGCTCACAAAGAAGGTGCTAACCTATCTGAGTCTGTCCAGCAGGAGACTATATTTCTAGAGCATCTTCGTAACTCAAGGCTTCTTTGCTAAGGCTGCTAGATCATCTTGATTAACTACTGAGATGGAAATTTGTGAGAAATCCCAATGGATATATATGTATACTCTGTGGGATACCTGAGAGTAGAGCTACAACATGCTGAACTTTGTCCCATGTAAAGATGCCTAATGAGGGACACAATGTCCAGGGAAAATGGTTTGTCTGAAGAGTCAGGCCCCAACATCTCTCAAGTTGTAAAAATTAACTCTGCTTCTGGATGAAACAGAAAATACATGAATTAAAATAAAATATCCATGTCAGGTAGAGGTGTATTATTGTGCTTATTTATTTATACCTCTCTCCAAATCTGGAAATCTGCTTCATGGCTGCATGTTGTATTGGAATCATCTTTCTATTTCCTTAATAGTCTCTGATATGAAGAGTTGTTTCAAATTTTTTGACAGATAGTAATCACCCCATCTCCCAGGCAATGACAAACCTGCTTCAGGAGCTCTGAGTAATTTAGAGGCATCCAAGAGCCCAGGACACCCATGAAAACCGCCACCAGTACCTGGATGTGGGCAGGCAACACTGGGTGCTCAACTGATGCAGAAATCAGCTCTTAGGAAGTGTTTGCAGGTGCCAAAAAAGCATAACAATGTTGACTGGATGTTGCCAGCGCATTCTTCTGTTCAAAAAGCAAAAGGAGAGCAAGTACCATGACTGGCAACCCTGGCATTAAACCCTTTTTTATTTTTTTTTTTTGTTCTGTTATGAAGGGGAAAAATATCCTACATGTCTAGTTAGAGTTTGTATTGCAAATCAAAATGTTCCTTGAGAATGACTGCTTTTTCTGAAGCATGGGAAGGCTTTTTCTTCAAAGGAAAGACATTCAAAGAAGAGGTGGGAGAGGCGAGAAGAGAACTGAGGTACAGTGGGAAGGATGCATCTGGAGCAAAGAGGATTACAGTGCAGATAAATCCTGTCCAAACTCCAAAAGGCCTCTAAACATTCAAGTTTAGAAGCTTGCTGCCTTTAGTCAAGGTCACGTGCTATCAAGAAGGTCATTCTGTGGATGTTGGTGCCCCTGGTTGTGTGTCCCCCGTGTCTGTGGATATCACGTCGTGGTGCTCTGCACCAGAGAGAGGGTGCACGTGGGCCCTTGCGCTGCTGCAGGAAAGCCTTGCAAGGAGCTGAGCACACAGTGCTTAGGCAGCAACGCTGTGCAAACAGCAGGGATGCAGCCTGGGAGGTTCCTATTACTCTGATGAACTAATACTTTAAGAAAATGTCCATACAGTCAAGAATCAGCAATAAAATATTGAATGGTTTGCTCGTATGCATAACTGTGTGAAGAGCTCTCAAACTCTCCAGAAGACAGGAGCCTGTCTATCACCAGCAAACATTTCTTAGCAAGCATAAGAAATGGCGCTTGAAGATGGAAAGAACCAAGTCTTTTGAACAGCACTGATTAGTTTTAAGCTGAATGGATAGTCCTAGGAACATCAGAGGCAAGATTCAATATGCTTAAAGTGGGTGGCAGCTTATATGCCTTACAGAGCCAGTTTTTTTTAAAAGGAAGTGTAAAAAAAAATTAGCAGTATTTAATGTGCAGGGGCTGACTAGTATTTTCAACTTGGTCTCCACCTCCTAGAAGCAGTCATGCCTGGCTAGGTTCTAGAAACTTTCCTCTACTGAGCAGTGCAGGACCAAAACCCAGGTCCTTTAGGACATTCAAGTGCCCAGCTTTAACTGAAGTGTCAATTTGAGTGATGTAACTTAGCAGGAGATGCTGCTCATGGGCTAGTGCCAAGGCTGAGATAGTGAGTCTGTGAGTCAGAGCTTGAGATATACTTGGTCCCTAAGCATGCCTCCAGACCTTCTCTGCAGGGCTTGTTGTTCAAGCCCAGCCTTTTGCTGAGGTGACCCCAGTCGGTCAAGCTTTGGACCAAGCAAAGGTCCCTGTGCTATCAGCAGTGGAGTCAGTGCTCCAGGAGGGCACTGGAGGCCTGGAGTACCTGCAGAGCAGCAGAAAAATTAACCTCCAAGTGCTGGGGACCAGCCCAGGGACCCAACGATGGTGTCTCATCCAGAGTCCCATCAGATGGGAGAATTAGTGATTCAGTACCTGAAGGCTAACTTTTAATGCATTCAGTTGGAGGACACAGGAATCTACACCCAACATAGGAACCCTAATCACTGTGGGATTACTACAGGAAGGAATTTAAACCTTCTCTCCACACATTATGTGTACTGCAGATCCTACACCTCTAGAGCCATGTATGTATGAAAGATTCATGAAGCCAAGAGGAGAGCAGGTAAGGAGAGATGGGCTCTGTAGCTTGCTGTGCAGGAGCTCAACCAGGAGAGGCATGCCTGTGGTTTAGTCTCTGTTCTTGCATTTATTTCTGGGTTTTGTTGTTCTTACCTGAAGACCACTTAATACAAAATGTGTGTGATAAGAGTGTGTTGTAAACATACAGGCCACACCTGTTCACATCAGCTCCTGGAAGCATTCACACTGCCTCAGCCTGGAACTCCCTAGGACCTTATCCAAGTACTGTTATTAGTATGACATAATTAATTAAAGTATGTGCTAAACTATGAATCTCCATCACCCCCAGTGCTGACTTCAAGCTCTTGTAGTTCCTTCCTGCCATTAAGTAATGGCTGGGGCTGTTTCAGAGAAATATCTACCAGTAGCAAGGAGGGTGTCTTAACATCCCAGTTTATCAGTACAAATGACAGTAATTACCCGGCTGACTGTCAGTGTCTCTGAAAGGGGAATGATAATTTGTCCACATTAGTCTAAAATCAAAAACTGAGGAAGAATTCAATGCAATGAAATGAAGTCTGGGCTGCAAAAGAGTGTGGGAGCTGATGGGTCACATCAAAGGAAGAGATAGCATGCAAAGTGTTGAGGAGGCCAGGGGTCCTGCCTGTCTGGACTGGGGAAGAGCAGTATGACAGATGATCTCTTCTTTCTTAGGACTCCAGACTGCACCGCCCATGCCCATGGCAAAGGGAGAAAGTTTGCCATGGCCTTGCAGAGGGTCTTTGTCCAAATCAAGTGGGATGGGGGAAGAAGCCATTAATTTTCAATTCAAGTCCTGATGAGCAGTTTATTAGACAGTGCTCAAAATTGCAACTCACAACTCCATAAAATGCCAAAAAGGAGCATTTATAGAAACATGAGATTTGGGGTGGGTTCTCAAGGCATGGGGAATCTCAGAACTGACAGCATTAGGATTTGCACAGAGATAAGAACTTAAAAATTAACATTTGGACTAATTTAAACTGTCATTTCCTCAGATTGAAACATTTTCTCTGGATCAATACTTTCTTCCACAATTTTTTTTTTTAAATCTCGATAAAGCCACATTTCTCATAATAAAATAATTTAGCTTTCTGTTGGAAGATTTTCAGCCAGCTCCACATACTGCTGCTCATAGTGATGATCCTGTCATCTTCAAAGCTTCATGATTCACGGCTGCTTCCCTTCCTCCCAATGGAGAATACGATGCTACTTTGCAGCAGAGATGGGTGCCTTCTCCCCCAAACCAGGTCTCTGCTAGTGATCAGTAAAAAGTGAAGGACCAGTCTTGTCTTTTGCTTTGTGGACAGGAACAGAGGACTGCACTGACTGCTGGAGCTGTTTATGGAGGAGAACAGTGGGGGTGTTGCTATCACCACTTCCCAAATCACCTCCCCCTTTGTTGTGGTCAACATCTTCACCAGAGCAGCAGCAGACACAACCGATCATTGCACTTTCCACCCATGAGAACACAGAGGAGCAAAGAACAGCATAGACCACGGCTGCTCCTCTCACCACTTCAGTGCAGCAGATGCCAACCACTGCCCTAGGACATGCTCTAACTGTCCAATGGCTCCATACCCCAGGCTGCTTGCCACCTACAGTCCAAACCAGAAGCTTCCCTGTTAAAGCAGTTGCAGATGTTGGCAGGACTGCTTCAGTGTCTTTCCCATCAGGGGAGGGTCCTCAGGTCCAGCATACCCTAGGATGATCTCTTGCCATGTTTCCAGGGACTTCAGCCATATTTCGGAGGGAATATTTCTGGCTGAGGTTGCATTGGGTCTCTGCATGTGTCCTGTGACTCCTGCAGTCAGAGAGGCAGGGATTTATCTTTCTTTACATACCCATTTCACTTTTCATCTACAGGCTATGAAGTACTGGTAATCCCATACAGAGCACGCTGACACTCGCCTTTCTCCATTTTCTCCTCTGTCTCCACAGAACTTGCCATAACTGATATTATTACACCTTGTAGAGGAGTCTCTTCCGAGCTCTGATCCAACAGAGCATTTCAAGACCAGGAAATTGTTTTCCAAGGACCTGATTCATGCAATAGTCTTGAGGAGGGTCTCCTTGTGAGGCTTATCCTACACAGAGCCAGTGTCTGCAGGCATCACCTGTGATCATTCAAGTTCCCCAGAGGTCATTCTTGACAGCATCACATGTATTAGACACATCTTGTACTGCCCTCACTGAAACTGGTTGTCCTTCATCGTGCTCACCTAACACAGAAGATGACTTACCTCTTGCCCTTTGCTCCAGAAGATGGGGACAACCTTAACTTTCTGTCTCAGGTAGATGCATGGAAAAGCAGTCTTTTCTCCACTGAATATTAATTCATGCTCCACCAACACCTCCACTGTCTCAGTCTATTTGTCCTGCCACACACAGAGAGTGAGAAACCCTTTGAGACAGCCTTTGCTCCACAGCCATGAACAGGACATAAAAACATAGTGACCATATACTCCATTGTATGAAATGAAACTTAACAATCCTTCCCTATGCATCTTTTTAAAGCAATTCAGGCTCTTATATACCTCATCATAATTACTATTCTTCCTTCTCCAACCCAAAGGTCCAGCTCTATTTAATCTCCTGTCATAAAGATGCCTCTCCCTACCATTTTGGACTGTTGTCCAGTGTACCTCTTCTGTTGCTTGTAGAGATCCTCCTGTTTAGGAATTAGCCCAAGTATAAGGCTGTGATGGCTGTAATTATGAACAACTGGCCATATTCAGGCATGAGATGAATTCACGGGCAGCCAGCTGCACAGGTATTTCCTTTCACTTCACAGTCTTGCTCAAAAGGCCAAAGGGCTGGCTCTAGGTCCTGGTAAAACAAGAAGAGGCCACAGAGTCATTGATCTGCTCCTTGAGATCATGGAAAAAGGGATTCCCCTGCCCTCTTGGGTAGCCTGTTCCTGTGCAAAATTATCCTGGTAGTTGGGTACTTCTCTAATTTTTAACTTAAATCTCCTCTGCTCAAAAGCAGGCCAATTACCCTAAGAGGAGATGGAGACCAATTATTCACTCCTTCCTTCAGAGCAACCTAGTACATATTTTACACCATTCTCACATCCTTATTTGGGCATCTTTACTCTTCTCCAGGGAAAACAGACTGGCTGAATTTCTTCAATCTTTTCTCATATAACCTATTTCTAGCCTCTGTTTATTCTCCTCTTTTAATTCCAGCTCTGTTTTATCTCTATCATTCTTACAGTGCAGTGTCCCAAGTGGGGATCATCTCCTTGACAAACTCTGAGGATCCACAGCTCCTGCTGCTAAGTGGAGGTCAGGGGCAAAGCCTGCCCGTCCCCTTTGTAGGACCCACTCTAATGCCCCGATCAGTCTCTGCAACGGTGCTGCCATTGGTTTAACCATACTTCAGTTTATGCCTTTGATTTCTCATTGTGTTGACTTCTCGCTTGTCTTTATTGCATTTCATCTTGTCGATTTTGCAAACCTTTCTAATTGCATCACATGTTGGCATCATCACCCCTCACCCCCAAGTTTATCCACAAAGCTGATAGGAGATTTATTCAGTTGCCTCAACGTGGTGGTGTGGTGTTCCTTCAGTTGTGCTGGGTACTCAAGAGAACCTGGTGCATCTGGCAATCATGATGTGGAGCTCACAGAAGAGCAGCACTCTGCCAAACTGGCAACCGGAGGCCAGATGGGATACCCTGGGATATTTAAAATTGAATAGATGTCCATATTTAGGCATTTGGCTGTGTTTGATTAGTTCCATCACCTAAGCTGTTAATAAAAAGACTGAAACAAATAGCTGTCTTTTCAATCCCTATGAAAATATGGCACTATAAAATGTGGTAAAATGTACAGCAGAATAATTCTCTGTGAGGTCAGATGATAGCCAGAACAGGAGTAAAAGATTGAGTAGCATCAGGAAATTTGTTCTTCACCTACAATGACAACAGACATTTACCAGACAATAAACTGTGTTCCCATTCTTACAATATCAATGAGTAATTTTGTTATTCATTAACACTAAAATGGTACCATGTTTATATATATTTAAGTATATATTTGAATGAGACAGAGGACACATGATTCTTTCTTGATATGGGTTTTTGAGTATTTTCTGTTTGTAAAACAATATTAACATCAATTCCAGAAAATACTTGTACATTCTCTGTGTGAGTATTGGTCTGACGTTGTTGGTCTGCTTGAATTACAAGTTCAAAAATTTTTCAATGAAGTGGGCCCAGGACAGATGCCTGAGAGACTTAAATCACTTTCCCTGCCTCAGAACAGATTCCTGATATTAAATTCAAAGTCTAATGTTTTTTAAATTGTCCCTATGCTGCATGATTTGCTTTCAATCATATTTCCCTACTTGTAGGAGACTCTCATGTCAGATTGTGTCAAAAGCCTTATGAAAGTCAAGGTATATCATATCTATCACTTTCTTCTGTCCATAGGCCAATGACCCCATTAAAGAAAGAGATTAGATTAGTCTGACATGATTTGTTCTTGACAAGTCCACGTTGGATGTTTCTTACTGCCTTTTACCCTCTAAGTGCTTATAAAGTGATTGTTTAATAATTTGCTCCAGTATTTTTTAGAATATCAAAGTCAAGCTGACTGGTCTGTGATTCCACAGCTCTTCCTATTGCCACATCTCTCCGATGAGACCTGTAGGTTATGGGAAACTCCCCTGTTCTTTGGGAAAAATACTATCCATTTCTGTTTCATGATGTATGAAAGCCAGAAGTGTTGTAACGTACTTTTGTAGCCTGAGCCCATTTTGTGCATGACCCCTCATTTGGGAATAGGGAGAATTGGGGGTCAGGAACTTTTCCACCACTACTGGAGAGATGGCTCAGGACCCCACAGGAGTGCTGTGCTAGACTGGAAGCCCCTGGGAGGCTGAGGAAAAGCTAAAGTAGCTGTAAAGCCTCCCAGTCTACTGGCCTTTCCCATTCATGTTGCAGGTTGAAACTGCGTCGGCAATGCTGAAATCTCCGGCATTTTGGAAACGGGAGGGCGGTGTGAAGCAAACAGCATCTGCTATCAGGATCGATAGCTCAGCTGACTTTGTGCCAAATGAACTGTTGCTTCCCAGCTTTAACTCAGTCCCCCCACCCCCCCAGCCATTTCATAACCGAAATGCCACCTTAGCTGAACCTCCCTGCTCGGGCGCTGGACCGCAGGGACCACCTGGCAGCATCTCAGTTGCGGCGTGGCGAAGGAGGTCTGATAAGCTGGTGCTTGCCTCGCTGACTTTGTCAAGCCAGTTGCTCTGGCAGCAAGACAATATGCTGCACTGCTAAAGGTGAGGTGTCCCTGAAAAATATTCCACTCCTGCAGCCAGGCAGAGATGCTGTCAGTCAGAGGCAGGGGCAAGCCCTGTAATAGAGTTCACCAGCCACTGGAGGGGAGCTTATCTGTATTCAGTGAGTCCCTCATTGAAGGGAATTATGCAGGGAAGGAAAGTTTTCTCTCTTCCTCTGTGTTGTTTTCAAGTTACAGGAAGAAATGTGGAGCTGGCACAACCTTCAAGAAGGACTCAGGCTTGGGTGAATCACTGGATCTCACACAACCAGTACCCAACCCCGCACTGGTTCCCAGTGCCAGCCAGAGCCCTGCCAGCACTGAGAGTTATAAGAAGACACATGGACTTCCAGCAATCATGGGACAGTCCAAATCTGGACTTGACTGTGTCTATAGGGGTCTTGGTGCCCTCTGTAGCTGTGTGCATAAGTTAAAGAGGGGCACAGCAACCTCAGCACTCACTGCTGTTATCCAGGCTGCATCCTGGTCTGGAGGACTGACTGGGGCTCTGCATGGCTGCCAGTTTGACATGGGGCCACCAGGACTGGGATTCCTCTCCGTGGGAATCCAGGGGGACCACAGGAATGATGAGACATTGCAAGAGCCCCTGCGTCCTTCACCTGAGGGGACAGTGAGTGGCATTTCAGGAAGGTGTTCAATGTATCACCCACTCCGGGTGTTCCCCCCTACACACACACATACATACATGCACAGAGTCAGGAATGTTTTATGGCCAGATTTTCTCTCAGCTCTTCTTAACAGAGAAAAATAGCAGGTAGAGAGCTTCTGCAGTTGCTGGCAGGGATGGCAACTGATGAACAGATAATGAAGGCTTTATTCTCCATTTGTTTAGCTGTTTAGGAGGGGAAAAAAATGAGCAAAGGCTTGTAGAGAATCAGTGACGTGCTTTTGGATGTATGATAAAATAGATGCTATCAAATTCCGCCTCAGAAGTTAATTTGCTGCGGCAGCCAATTGAAAAAACAAAGCTCAGAGCACCCTTTTGTAAGTTATTTAGTCTCCAGGAAACACCTTGTGAGACACATACAAACCTAACCCTTTTAATTGGAGCGCACAGTAAGCCTATGAGCTACAAAGACATTTGACTGGTTCATGCTGTAATCAAGTTTAGTCATCATTATGCAAAACTAATTAGCAAGTCAGAATCCCTTTTTTGTCATCACTAAACCATTGCTGAATTTAGAAATTAGATCCCCAAGATCTTCCCTTTTCCTGCCCTTTCCTGCTGCTATTCTGGAATTAAAGCTTCTCTTTCCATCACGACAAAGGATGTGGTGAATATAAAAAAGTCTTCTTCAGCTCTTTCCTTAAATGTCAAAAACTGAAGAATACTTGGGTTTCTTTCCCAATTATTCTGTTCTTGGAATTCATTATTGCAGCAAAAATTTGAGATGTTTTGAGCAGTTTATATGACTTCTGAAAAAACATACTTACCCCTACAATCTTCGGTAAGTAGGATTTCCAATTTGCCAGAAATGTTTGCTTAATATATCTATTTCCAAAGTGGACTTAAGCAACATTGTTTGTTTGTTTGTTTTTAAATTCCCATGACTCAGAAGCATTGTGAAAACATCTTACATAGATTATAAGAAAAGTCCCTTCCAAAATAAGATATACCCTCAGTTCCTGCTCGGTGTGTGTATCTTTCTTGCTGAGCACAGCAATGGTAACCCCAGCAGGTCACTGTCTCAGCACTGGGAATCCCAGGAGCTCACCCCAATCTGAAAGATTCTGATAGCTGCCTCAGTAGCAGGGATCCTCACAGCACAATTTCCAGCTCTGCAACAAAAAGCTGTATGCTGGTGAGAGCTCATAGCCTGAGCTTTTCAGGTTACCTGCTCCATGAGATTGCTGTGCTCCAGGATCCTGAGTTGTGTATCATGAAATTCCACCAGAGTCTGTTTTGTTGACTAGGTGCAAAAGTTTCCTGGGTCCCTAATTCTGGGATAATCTGCTGTGCAAGTGCCTTGCAAAACCTGTGAGTATGGAAACCTCAGCACCTTTGCATCTAAGCAGTGAGCCTGCCCAGTGTCTGCAGAGCCTACAATATGGTATCTCTACCACAGGACTATCCCACTGCTGTTCTGCATGGATCTGAGGACTTCCCATGGCTAGTTCTGGAGAGTATTTTGGTCTAATGTGCCTTCCCACTGGAGTAAGGTCTGTTGGTCCTACCCAATCTCCTCATCTCTGACTTTCCAAACTACTCCAGGATTTACAAGTTTTCTTCCTGGTAGCAGTGTTCTTGTTTCCATGTGATTCCAAGTACTGGAAATGATTGCAACAACCAAGGCAGGGTGATCCAGGACACTCTGGGATTTCTCTACTAATCAGCCTCTGTCTCGTGGCCTCAGTCTGGGTACAAGTGTGTGTAGCATGAGCATCTTTCTAACCAAGGGGCATTTTAATTTTTTTCAGGAAGTGAGTAGAATAAAAGGAAGATAAAGGCTTGCAGGATAATTTAGGTTAGAAGGGAATCACTGGAAGTCACCTACTCCAGCCACCTGCTCAAAGATCAGCTCTGACATCAGACCAAGTTTCTCAGGACTTTATTCTTCCTGGTCTTGAAAGCCTCCAAGGATGGAGACTGCACAGCCTCTCTGGGCAACCTGCTCCCATGCTTGACCATCCTTATTGTGAGAAAGTTTCTCCTTGGCTGTCTTTCAGTGGACTGGCATACTGCCAGCTACTACCAACATACCTTATGGTGTACAAGCTCTGCTCTTGCCTCATGTAAGGAAGGACCAACAGCGTTTTCGAGGACAGGGCTGGCATTCTGGAGGATCTCGAGAAATCAGAGGGATGATCTGGAAAATACAGCATGCAATTCAAGAAAGGCAAATGAGGAGTCTGCACTTAGATGTGCAACTGCACCAAGACAGAATAGGGAATGAGTGGCTACAGTACACGGTACCGTGGAAAAGGACACGGGTGTCGCGAGCTGAGCATGCTAATGCAAAAAGGGGCAAATACTGTTCTGGGTATGTTGACAGGAAAGTCTTAGGGGGCATATGGGATCTTGTATGGGGTGTTGCAGGTCAGGAAGGATGAATGAAAAAACTGAGCGGCAAGAATGAGAATTATTAGAGATAACCTGCAAAGAAAGGCTGAAATAATTGGAGGTATTTAGTCAAGAAAAGACTTAGGGGAAACATAATAGTCTGCAGTTACATAAAAGGTTTCTGTGAAAAGGAAGAGAATAATTTGTTCTGCGTGTTCATTCATCTTAGGAGATGGGGTAATTAAATCACAGTTAGTGAAATTCAGATTAGTTATTAGAAGTTTTTCTAATGTAAGGATAGTTAAACACTGCTATGTATTTTTCCAGGGTTTGTTGTGGAATTTCCATTGCTGGAGGCATCTAGGAACAGGATCATCTCTACAAGCACCTTTCCTGAAGGCCACAGAGCTTTCCTCTGCTCAGGGAGGTGAGCTCAGCTCAGCTCAGATCTGTTCCAGCCCTGTTTTCTATGCGTCTGTCATGCAGGTAGGTCTGTCTTTTTCAAAAGTTTTTATGAAAAAACTGCAACACTAGAGATCTTAGGACCTTTAAGAATCAGATATTAAGTCCCTTCTGAAAACAAGATAGATGGTCCTAAAGTACCTAGGTACTTTAGAGCTCTGCCTTGTTTTCACCAGCCTCCTCTCTGAACAGCTAAACCTATGATGCTGTTTTAGGTAAGATTAAGGCAGTAATTTAAGTAAAAAGGGACACACAGACTAAGAAATCCTGCAGCCCTCTAGGGCCTGCACTGTCCTTACACATTTGCTGCTCTAGACACTTCAGTCTCGTCATGCCATCCCCTTGGGTGAAGTCTCTGGTACGATCATGATTTGGATGAGTCCAGCCTGTTGACCAGCTCCCTGACGTGGAGTCAAGCCCTGCTGTGGTGAAAGGTGTTGACTTTCATCAGAGCCATGACAAGCATAAGCCAACTGTCTGACAAAGCTGCTTATTCTCCACAAAAGAAAACTGTTGGGAAATGTTTGATCCACTGTAAAATATATTTAATCTTCTTTTATTTGCTGAATCCCTTCATACTCATTGCTGCATTTATCTTGGCACTGGCTGGGTAGCTGACCACCATTTTCCTACCGTGAAACAATTATTCTAGCATCACTCCAAGAGTCAAAGACAGATATGAATACATCTATAACTGTGGAAGAGAAGAAAAGTAACCAAGGCAACTCATACAGCTCTGCAAAGTAATGAGGACTTTCAGTTCCCATTGCCTGTGCGTGGCAGTGGTAATAACCACTCTTTCCGGATTTGTTTTGGTGTTACACAAGATTCGATTCAACTAATTCCCCATTTTCAGAGAGTCCCTCTCAAAAAACAGATGTAGGCTGGACCAAACCCTCCACTGTCAGGCTGGATCCAGACCCAAAGCTTTTACATCTTTAATCAGCTGGAAATAGGCCTGACAAATGGAGCAGTAAATGTATTTCATGTATCTTCCTTTGACTGTAAAATAAATGACCTTAGCCAGGGCTCATCACTCTTGTCTGCAATTCTGCCCAAGCAACAGCACTTCATTACCCTGATAGCTCATGACACAGCACATGGGGAGGCCGGGCCAGGTTTCCACTGGAGATGGTGGGAATTTGGTCTATTTGGAAAGAGATTGGTGTGTTTCTTGTAGTTTGAGTCCCACATATGAAAAAAAGACAAAGGCTGGCCAAGGGTGTCAGCAAAGGTCCTTTTCAGTAAAGCTTGTCTGACTTGATGCTAGAAGATAAGGTTCTACCATCAGCTCTGTGACCAAGCTTGAGGGAGGTGCACAGTCATAGTGTCTGCTTTCTCAGTTATAAAAAGGAATCTCATGATTCAGTGCGAAAAGGCTCTGAATACAGATTTATCTCTAAATCTGCCCTTATTGCAGCAGTATCCACCAACCCACAAACACCATAAGAACTGCAGCTTGGTCACTTATTTTAAACACTGAGTTTCACAGGTTGCCTATTTCCCAGCATGCACTGATGTCAAACTTTTGATGTGAGATATCTAACAGGGAGAAGAATGGCATGTGTGAGATTTGCTTATGGTGCATTTTTTAGACTGCCATTAAACTGATCTATTGCTGGAACAAACAATAAAAAACTGATTAAAACTCAGCCCTTCATAAATTAAACATTGTTGTCTCTAGCTGGCAAGCCTGCCACTTGGCAGAAAGCTAGAACAATTGAACTTGGTGCAATGTGTATCTACAGAGTGACAGGCTGGGGGGATTTATTCCTCTTCCACACCACATTACCAAATAAAAGGTACATTGCCAAAATCAGAAAACTCCTGAACCCTGCTGGGCTAATGGCATTTGCAAAATACCTGTCCCAGGTGAGCTACTTTTCAAGCAAATAAGCTATCAAACTGCCTACTTGAAGGTTTGGGGCTTTTTATGAATACAGATATTTTAGTTAGGGTGATTTGTATTAACTACAAATGTTCTGCTGGGTGAGTACAATGATAAACAGTTGTGCCTGGTGTATGGTGTCCTCAGAGTCATCTACAGCAGGAGTCTCTGGGCTAGCCAGTGCAAGCACAGGACTAAATCAGAGCTTCTTTTCAACATCATTTCATTGTAAGGAAAGGAAGAGCAGGGGTAGGACAGAGCTGTGAGAAGGTATAGCAATTTTGTTCCTGACCTGATGGGAATAGTGTGCTGCATCCCCACTGGGAACATCACAGCTTCTGCTCTGCATTTGCATGTAGATTGAGCCCCAGGTCGCATGCAGAGACTGATTTAAGCATAGTCCTTTCTCTCCTTTTGCTGTTCTCTTACTCCCACTCCAGCTCCTACTCTGGGAAGCACCAAGAGGAGAATGAAGCACTTTTCAAAGCTCCCTTCTGTGCTTTTTCAGACACCCAAAGGCAGCCCAGCCCAGTGGTGCTGCAATCCATACACCACTGCAGTCAGCTTTGATGTTTCTTCCAAGGGCAGTGCATGAGGTATTCCTCTGCGGCGAAGGATCCCCTGAGATTCAGCATTACCTTGTGATTGCCCAGGGCTTAATGCCCAGCTCAGCCCGTGCGCCTGAGTTTTTTTACAACACCCCTTCTTACTCACTCAGACTTCTTTCTGTAGGTCCTGCCATCAAGACTGTCTGTTAACCCACATCTACCACAAGCTGTTGCTTGCTACATGCTGTGGACTCTTGTGTGTTCATCCAGAATTGTTATCGCCTCTTTTTCCAGATGCTTTTTGGATTTGTAAAGCACATAAGAAGATTAAGGTATT
The DNA here is from genome assembly GCF_031877795.1 of Strix aluco. Classification (NCBI taxonomy): domain Eukaryota; kingdom Metazoa; phylum Chordata; class Aves; order Strigiformes; family Strigidae; genus Strix; species Strix aluco. The sequence continues at coordinate 15,984,819 of NC_133948.1, read as the reverse complement.
GGAGCTGCTGGCAGGTGTTGCTTATGTGGTCAGCTGTGAGGAAATTAATCACTTCACTTGGGTCTGTCCCTTGGACTCAAATATTCACAAGAGTGGAATATGATTTCAGATGCTCTTTCCCTGAACTAGCCAGAGCATGGATTGTCCATACCTACCTTTCATGCATTTGAGTTAACCTGGTGCGCATCGGCTCAGTCTCTCTATTCATCCCTCTCTTTCTTTACTTTGTTTCTTTGTCTGATGGACTGTACTGATGCCCTACGTCATAGCTCCTGGACATCCTCCACATTTAATAAATGAACATGGGTTCAGCATGGGGCTTCTCTCCATTTTCAGGATACAGAAAACTCTGCTTGTTCTGTGAGTGTGGTGAGAAGAACAGAGATCTTTAGTGGTTCTGAGGACTGCAGATGTGGTGGTGGCATGCAAGAAAAGTGCTCTGCTTTTGAGTTCATGTGATCCTTTCTGACCACAGACTGCTTTGCCTGGAGACTTGTGAAGAATGGAACCTGGAAAAGAAAATAAAGACCAGCCACATGACAGAAAAAGATGTACCTTAAAGGTATCTGGAATCAAATTCCTCTGTGACATTGAAGAACAGAAGTGTAACTCTCACTAGGAATAACCCTGGCATCAGTGGGGAATGGATATGGGATTGCTGTGCTTGCTGTCTCAGTGGTAAACAGGCTTTAAACCCAGAAAAGTTCATTATCATCATCTCCACCTGTTTATCCAAGTTAAAGGACCTTAAGCAGCAACTGCTGCACACTTCTTAGCCTATAGTACAGCATCTTTAGGATTAGACTCCATTTAGAAAAGAATCTGCTGCCCAGTACCACTTTGTCCCTGGGTCATTTCTCCAAAAGAACCAATAGCTGGAAACCGGAGCCAGTTATAAGCTGGATGCACATAGTGGAAACGATGGTAGATACCATAGCCACCTTTTCAAACCAAATAGCACGTCCCAAGTAGGATAAATATAAATATTGCCGTATCGCTTTTAAAATCTGAACCTTATTTGTGTTTTAAATTTCTTTTCTGTTATTTTACAGTCACAGGATCTTATGTGTCTTTTTCCTGCTAAAGAGAGCTCTTTAGCGTGAAGCTAAAGACTCTTCTCTCACCTACCTACAGTCAACTTATGGATAAATGACCAACTTCTAATGTCCCAGGCAGTAAGAACAAAGTCTTTGATGTCTAATCCACCTCTCTATGTGCACATTAAGGTGGCACAGTGAACAACCCACTGTGAAACTCACTTTGCTCAAGCACCACCCTATACAGCACTAACCTTGGAACCAGCATTGGGTGCATCTGCTAGACCTTTCCTCTCCTAAGCTGCGACTTCTTGTCTGCTGCTTCTCCAGATGCAATAGCTGTAGAGTAGAAAGCGTGTTAGACTTAAAAGAGGTATGTTTTCTATTGCATCCAGAAAGCATGGGAAAGCACACGATGCCAGACCCAGCTCAGTGGAGCCACTGTAATGGGAACAGTGGGAGAAGCCAGAAAATAAGGTACTATAAGGAGCAGAATCTGTTCTCCAGCCAATATTCAAGGAGAAAAATTATGGCTAGTTTAAAACATTTACTCCTGTCATGACTGCCAGTACAGTGAACATTAAGGGCTAAAGGAAATCCTGGCAGCTCTTTATCTGTCCCTGGACTCCTCTGCTACACTGAAACTGGATTGCAAATCTGTCCATCAGCTTCAAATTAAAGCAAAGCATTTCCAGGCTGGGCTTGATAAAGGACTTAGTGAGATGATCCTTGCATGATGGGACTAATGGCAGAGCTGAGGTGCCTAAGCATAAAGTGTGACATGTGCTGTGGATCAGGATAGTTAGCCAAGACACAGTTCTTGTGATCCATGGACTTAACTGATTCTGACCATGCGGAGATGCTGAATCTGTCTCCTCTCAGTGCTGGTACCGACAGGTTGTTGTGTAAATCTGCCAGGCTGAGAGTGCCTTGCAACCTGTGCAGAGCTTCTCTGGACACATGGACAAAGTCTGTCTCTCCAGGAAAGGGAAGCCCTGCCTTTTGGCTTCCATTTGCTCCTCTTAGCACAGGAGCAAGGTGCACGTGCAGGGTCAGGCTCCACATCTGGGGATGCTAGCTGTTCCCATTCCTCCTCTTGGCAGCAGTTGCTCCATCTGGGGCAGAAATACACCACTTGCTCTCCCCACGACATTGCTTATGAAATGCACTGGCAGAGATCCAGCTGTGGGTCATCTGATTGACCACTGTCCAGCCGTGGTATAAAGTTACATCTGTGCTAAGAAAGAGACCTTAAAATTCATGTCCTTGTGTCTTCTCCTTGCTTCTGTGCAATTTCTTTTTCAACCTTGATGCTATCTGGCTGCAGTTAAATAGCTCCAGTCTAAAGGACACCTCCTTGATATTGATTCTGACTGCTTAAACTTTGTTATTTCATTCAATCTTTTGCTCAATACTGTACCACACATGGACACCCTGGGCTGCATATTTAGTCTTCAGCTATTATTGGTTTGGTATTAAATGGCCTGTTTCAACATAAAACACACACAATATTCATCTTAATTTTTAGAAGCTAAAGAAGTATATGAGTAGATGACATTTTGATCAATTAATCTTCTTTCTTCCCCAAATTAGCTTTCTACAAAGGGCTTCTGCAGCAAAGCGATGATGTCTTTAGGATGAGAGGGGAGTAACTCAGAATAGAAACCATGTCACTGAACTGCAGGCAGCCCCTGACTGGTCTGGGACGTCAGTAAGCAACTGGTACCCGGAGCAGGATGGACCTCAGCTCGGTTCTGGACACACAGGCACTCTGCCACACAGGAATATCTGGTCTCTGAAGCCCCAGGTAGGCACAGTTTGGCCATGATTTTGATACAGAGAATTAGGAAGGCTTTACAGAGTCAGTTTGCTGAGTCACTAGTGCTTTTTTAGGAGCAGTTGGTGAAAAAGCAATACTGAAAGGGGTGATGCAGAGGTGCAACTGCTGCCACTTTGGTCCTTGCTCTGGGTTTAGCAGCAGTGAAGCTCTGGTGAAAAGGGCAGATCTCCTAATACCCAGATCTCAGGGTCCCTGGAAAGGCTGGGCTATGGTGTTGGGCTCTTCTTCTGGTTGTTACCCAATTTGGGTTGGAGTGGCACCACCTCACACTCTCCAGCACCTGCTGTGCTTACCTCCAGGGGCAGTGAGAGTGGGCCCTGCCTCCGAGAGCCAGTCCAGTGGGCTGGGCAGCATCACAGCCATGCGTGCATAGCAGCTGAACAGGCTGGGAGATGGATTCTGGAGCCAAGTAGATATTTGCATAGAAACAACTCATTTTGATTGGAAGCATCAGGGCTTTGCCCAGTGAAAAACATGGAAGCAGGGAGAACAACAAAACCTGTAAATCTTCTTTCCATTAGAAAACCAAAGTTATTACTAAAGGTGTGTTTTGAAATGGCTAGTTTTATCAAGTTTCACTTTTTCATTGCCTCTGCTCCAGTCACTAGGACAGAACAGAGCTTGCACAAACCTCAACTGGTCCATCCAACATGTGGCTGTCCTTGCTCTCTTGTGGCTGCTGTCTTGCAGCGCTGCTCTTCATTAACTGCCCTTCCCTGTTCTGAGACAGGTCGACATGTTAATCATCCAGTTCATTAGCCAGTGCCTTCTCATGGGGTCGGGGTAAAGTGCAAGCCTGTATATCTTAGCCTCACCGTGCTGACAGCTCTCTCCTTCACAGCTAGAAGGCAATCAGCTGATGCAACTTTTAAATGTCAATAAATCTGCTCTGAATCACAACCTTGTCCCCCTCCCCCCCAAACCCTGGTCAATCAGGAAGAAAAGGAAATGCTTGGCATAAACCATTCACCCTGAAAAGTCTTTCAGCAATTCTACACGCCCTGGATGCATGTCTCTGCTCCTCCTCTCGCAGCTCCTGCAGGTGCTGGCAAATGCCTCAACCTTGGCCATGCTCAAACCCTGTGCATGAAGGGTGCAAGATGTATCTACACCATGGACCGAGGCTTTGGGACCCTTCTGCTTCTAGAGAAGCCCCTACAAGTCACACACTCAGTGCTTAGAAATAGGCACCACCCGGAGGGTCTTCACCCCACCCCCAGGCTGATGTGATCTCTCCCCACCAAGTGAAGAGGTGATGATGAGTGCAGACAGTGTGTCTGAGGCTGGTGAGATTACTGCTCCCTCACATACATCAACACGCTGCAGTGGCCCTAGTTTTAGATTATTTCTACAAAAGGAGTTACAAACTCTTAACACACCGCTGCAAAATGGTGCAAAGTTTGCCTGCACCATGGGGACGTGTCTGCACCCTGTCTGTGTTCTGAGTCAGTGAGAGGAGGGTGACAGCATGGGGTTTGGGCACACCCCATGATTATTGCGTGTTTGCTTGCTGATCATTGCAGAGGAGCATATGAAAATACTTTGTTCATTAAGAAAGAAACACAATCCAGGACCTTACTAGTCTTAATAAGAAAACTATTATCTAATCAATTGAGATTTTTTGCCTTGAGTGTTTGATTAAACAGATTTTAGACTCAGAATGACTTGCACATGCGTCAGTTTGAAAGTATGTTCCTTGTCACTTGGGTAATATAATTGTTTGAGAACAGGAATGTGGTTTATGCACCCATAGCAAATAACAGATTTTAGAGGTGAGAACAGTGAACACTGTGTAACAAGCTATTATGATGAACTTCTAAGCTAGTAAAGAATTGTACTAAACTGTGAAATTTTGGATGTCCCAAATATCTTCTCAATAATTATCCTGGAAATCTCTTGTTGATTCAAGTGCGTTGAAATAATTTTTGAGAAATCCTGCAGGGCCTGAGTCCTGAAGGTGGCTTGAATGCAGCTCCACCGCTTGACCATTACAAGGAAGGAGAGCTGAATATCTTAACATTTGAAAACCTTGCTGTCAGCTGGAGAAAGTCAGGGAACTGGGGTGGAGGGGAGATGCTTCAGCCTCATCCCAAGCACTAAACTTCACCAGGGGTGTGAAGGCAGGTTGGGAGCAGCGTGGCTGGAAATGTTGGTTATGACAGGGAGGACCACATGAGGTCAGATTTCTGCTGGTATGTATCACAGCTTTTCTGCATCCAGAAGTCAGCATGTGAAAGAGGAATAGAAGCTTTGAATTTAATAGTAAAGGAAACAGCTAGACACGAGTCTTGGAAAAGCCGTCATGTACTGCCATTGGCATTCAAGCACTGCTGTAGCAAGAATCCTGAAGCTCAAACCTGGTATCAGTTTTATATGCAAAGAAAAGAGAGAGCATTCTGAACTGGTATTTCAGGCCAAGCTGTCATTTGCCATGGATAGTGACAAGCCAAATTTAAAGTTAAATCTCAAATATACAGAGCTGGCAATTTTAAAGCTAAAATTTTAATCACGTCTTAATTCTGCAATTTGTGCGTAGGGTCTTTTGTAACATAAGCTCAAAATGTCAAGCATCAGGACAGACCATGTGCAAACCTAAATTGCATGTATCTAAGCTTTAATCAAAGCTAACGGAAGCAATATGTTGTCTGCACGTGTCCTGTGTCTCAGGATGAAGACACACAGCAGCAGCGATGAAGCCTCCACTGGTCTGGAAAGAGATCCAACAAACTCTTGGAAGAAAAGCCAGTTAAGACTATAAACAGGTAGGAATTCCCTGTGCCGTGAGAGATTTTTCCCTGGGGAATTATCATTATATGCCTGCCCTGCTCCTGTAATCTGCTGTTGGCTATGATTGGTGATAGGAGGCTCAGGCAAACAAGCCTGTGCCTGACCGAGTACAACCCCTGTTACGAACCGAGCTTATCAGACACGCTTACGTGACAGCCCACAGAGAAGCTGCGTTGCTCAGTGCGCTGTAAGTAAGGAGCAATTTCAGTGCGATGTCTGGAACTGTGCCTGTCTCTGAAATGCACAGATATAAATTAGAGTTAACTCCCCTGGCTATGGGAGCTACCTTGGATTTATTCTAAAATAAGGTGTTAAGGTGAGAGACTGTTCTTGCCTGCTTAAGCCAGGTTCACATATTTCAAGTGGATATGAACAGAAAGACTAAAGTATGTATAGTAGCTACTAGACATACTGACTACTCACCCTGCATATTTGTTTTGCCTGCATGAATTCATTACACCAAAATTAAACATCTTTTCTAAATTATTAATAATCCTAAATGTTTATGAAAATACAGAACAAATAAACATGACAAACACTGTGATTCAGATGAAAGAAAAGATAATGATAATCCTCACATATTTGCATATGTAAAATGAAGAATTTTGAGTTAATGAGATTTATCCTTCTCTCTGACCATTTTAGTGGAATATTTTTTAAAAAATCTATTAAACACAAGATTTCCACATAAAACAATACAAAATACTACAAGAAAAAGACATTAGAGTCAATCTATTCTTCATGCTAGTCACAAAATCAATTGCATTTATTGTTCAGAAAAATTAAAAACCTTTCTACATTTTATTAAAGTGCACATCTCAACCATATAGGGAGATAAATAATTGATACATTCCAAATACATCACCTACAAAATATTTATTGGAAAAAAATAACTGTTTTATCACCCATTTCCTTCAACAGCAGTGCTATGCTGTTTTGATGTTTACAACTTTAATGGCTTTTTTTTTTTACAAGAAAACATGCCAGCTGCCTATTATTTCATTGTGCTTAACATTATTTTATAACAAACCATCAAATTTGCTGAAGATAAAACCCATTATCTGTGGAAAACAGTTGTACACTAACAGGTATAGCAATTTGGTTCTCTTAGCGTGATAGTACTTCAGCATCTCCACACCGACTAATGTATTTTTGCTGTGTTGAAGAGTCTATTGGTCCTTAAATCACGCCTGGATGTCTGTCCAGAGGATTAGTTTAAATTCTCCCGAAGGGGAACCATGGGTCTTGGTGAGTTGTCTGCTATGAAATGCAAAGGTCGCAGAGATGTTCCCTTTGGGCAGCTGGTACAAGATGCCCTGGGTGTGAGCATGGCTCAGTGCAGGCAGCTGAGAGCAGCAGAGCTCCCCTGCCACCACCATGGCCCATCTGCAAAAGGGGCAGAAGGATGCTCTGCCTCCCCAGACGTTCTCAGGTCTCCTGTGTCTGACTCCTCTCACAGGAGATGTGGCTTCCTGCCCTCTCCAAACACACACATTAGGCCTTGAACGGGGTGGAGAGATGAAGTGACAGCCCTACATTGTACCTGGACAAGGAAATCATGGTAAGTACTGCCAGGAGCCCAAGTGACAGATCTCAGGGACATCCTGAGGTGCTATCTCAGAGCTCCCTACCTGCAGTCCGACATCACTCAAGTCCTCCCAACAGCCAGCCTAATCTTTATTTTCCTTTATCTTGCTCCACTAACTAGTCTGTAACTCCTCTGGCAGGCAGGCATGCCAGCTCTCCTGGAATCAATAGCAAAACCACCTTAGACTCTCCCTGTGCAGAGTGCCCATGGAGTTTGTTACATGGTCTTCACACAGGCTCCTTCCTCCTCCTGCTGCTTTATCTGTGGTTGTGAGGGAAATCTGATGTGACAGACTTAACAGCTTTTGGATTTCACGTATTTTTGTTAGCGCGTCTATACCACCACACTGCACTATCTTATAGACATTAATCCTTCCACCATCTCTTGACCTAAGGTGTTGCTGTTGCCCTCAGCTGAACATGGGAAAGCAAACCACAAAGAAATCATGACATCCAGAAGAACATGGACCAGAATGGTTTGGCCAGGTCACACCTTGATCTAAGGTCTTCCAGGTTCTCTGTGATAGTATTTAGTTTCTCAAGAGATCAAAGGGATTGGAAGGGATTCCCATTCCCTGAGCTCAGTCACTGGCTTTGGGAAAGCTGCCATTACTCTTCTGGTTAGGAAATCTTTTTTGCTAAACTACTCATATTCATGACTGATTTGTTCACAATTTCTTTTATGTTTTTTTCTGTTTAAAATTTCCAGCATTAAAGGATAGTTTGAGAAAGAAAAGCTGAAGTTATAATTTGCTATGTCTCTGAAGGGCTTAATAACAGCGTAGTTTAGACTCCTGGATGTGCTTATTAAAGAACTAAATCTTAGATCGTGAGAAGCTATGTCATGTTTATTGAATGCAATATCCAATTAATAAGTAATTAATAGTTCAGCAAAGTTTAGTATATTGAAGTGAGTTCTGAGGAACAGGGAATAATTTCTTGGCATCAGGATGAAAATCACCAAGTGTCACTCAGGGTTGGACTTTACAAAGGGTACTAAGGGCAAAGAGGTAAAGTTTCTCCTGCCGTTCAAATAAAATGGGAACAAGGAAAGATCTGTAGCTGTGATAATGGAGAGGTAGAGATGAGATTAAGGACAGGTTCAGGCAGCATGCAAAATGAAACAAGTACTTGGTGTTCAAATGATATAGTAATTACTCACCATGGGTTGGCCAGAGGGAACAAAGTCATGGGTGTGAGAAGAGGTCATAATTAAAGTGAGAGCAAATTTCAGAATAACTGAGATAATAAACTCCAGAGAAGGGGACTCAGTAACCTCCATGCAGAATTTGGAATGACTTAGCATGCCAAGCCACATTTCTTGTAGTAAATGCATTCAGTAGATTTATCAGGTTTAGGGTGGCTGGGTATGGCTGCAGAGTAACAAGGGCAGTGCCTATATCTGAATCAGAAAAAAAGTGCCTCTGGCTTGTTATTGTGACCTGAGTGTTAATAAAAGCTGTACGATAAAGATTGAATGACAAATATCAAAAACAGTTAAGGGAACGGCAAATGAAATCGTGTATATCGTGGTCTGCCACAGGTAAATTGTGCCAGAATAATTCGATGTAGTTCTGTGATAAGAAAACTGCTTCCCTAGGTGAAAGAATTAAGAATGCCTCCCCAGAGATATTACTGGGAGTGGAAGTGAACTGTCTTCTGCAGCAGCAAGATGTGGCACATCCACCTTTCTAATTCAAAGCAGAGAGCTGCTATTTCACATGTTCACAGCTCCAAATAAAGGCAGACTGAGGCCCTGTTTGGAGCTTTGTAGATTAAATGCCTTCAGGTTCAGAAGAGTCACATTGGTTCACTGCCTTCATTACAGCAAGAATGTTTGTTTGGCACTCCCAGAAAAATAAGCAAATAATTAAAACAGTTCCTTCTATTCAGATAATTGCTTGATACACAAAAGGCTCTTGACTTTCTAAATCGTACAAATCCTTACCAGCAGTGGGCATCTCCCCTTGGGCTCTGCTGTGATGTTGAGAACATTTACCAAGAACATACTGAAAAAAAGACTATTTATGCTGGCTTTAGCCATATTGATTTATTATTTGTAGCCCTTATTAGTTGGCTTGTGTAAAATAAGCTGCTGTACACACCCAGCTCTCCATTTCCCAGGGCAATGGGGAATCAGGACACCTTGGATAACGAATTGCAAGGATGACACCAGCACACTGAGGACTTGGTGCAGAGCTGCTCAGACACATGGGACCCACACTGCAGAGTCAAATCAGTGTATTTGCATGTTCCCCACAACCCGTGGCTCCCAGGGCATTGATTGCCTTGACCACGGTATCTATATGTTTGCTGTGCACTGCATCTGCACCAGTAACCCCTCCCAGAGACATGGGGACATTCTTCAGAAATACCAGTCACTGCTTCTTCCTTTTGGTCTGGGGAAACTCCTATCTCCTTCCTGGGCTCCCCTGGCTCGCTCTGAGCTGTGATGTTGGGCTAGACACAGCAGCACTGTGCAGAGAAACACAAACTGTCCTGAATGAAGGTGGGTAATGTCCATGGTGCAGGAAAACGGAACGATTTGTAGGAGAGCTGTGCCTGGAAGCACTGTGGCCAACCTACTGCTAACAGCGTAAGTGTTATATAACATGGATAATCTGCCTGTGGATAAGAGAGTTGATATATATAAAGTAAGTTTTAAAGACGTAGCCAATACAAAATGTTTAGGTAGTGCCAAAATGAAATGTTTAGGGGATTTTTCTAACCTGCTTTGTAATTCAACTTAGGGTAAAATATAATTTTGGAATCTTGAAATTTCCTGAAGGATAGCAATTTCAGTTTTATACCAGGTTTTACTACGGTTTCCACCCTGTGTTTTGTATCTCAACTTGGGGTTGATTTAAAGCAGACCTTTCAAAAGGAGACACGCAATTTAAGTTTAAAGACTCCCATTGATCCACCACATGCTTCATCGAGTTACTGTTGAAAATGTATACCTTATCTCTAATCATTCCATCCCATTCTGTATTAAATGGCAATCCATGTTCAGACAGACAGAGAAGGTCTCTGTCTGTCGAAGGAAATGATTTTGCTATTAAATAATATGATTTGGGAAACAACTTTTGCTCCCAATGATTTTTGGTACATTTTTAACTTCAAAAATTCCTTTTGATTGAATCATCGTTGACAGTGCCATTAATCCTGATTATTGTTAGTTATTGAATGTTATTTCTAATGAAAATTTTCATTGCCTTTGAAGCTGCAGTTTGCTCCTTCCTAGCACCAAAATAGTCACACAAGGGCTTAGAGTTCAGAGCAATGGTATTGGATATCATTAACAAGTTATTTGATAATTACTTCCTACTACATTTTGAATCCTTTGTTAAAATCATTCATTTAAAGTTCATAAAACTGTCGTACAAACCATGTTCTTTAATGTCTTTAAGTTCCATTTTCATGAATAAAACATAAACATATTTAAGAGTTCTCAAGTCTATACTTTAAAACAATTAGAAATTCAACAAGTTCATTAAAAGTATGATCTGTGTAACTGTTCAATTAAAGTGAGTTTGCTGCTACTGGTTCTCCTGGATTTCTTCTTGATGTTTTCATGCATTGCAACTCTCAAATCCCATGAGCAGGAAGCTCAAGATGGCCCACAACTCTGAATGATGATAGAATAACAGCAACTTCATTTTCACAGGGTCATTGTGAAGGGTAGGGAAAGTTAAATACCAGACACAGATTTTTTTTTTAAAAAAAAGATTCTTTCCCACCCCCTTTATTTCTACTGGCCCTTTAAAGTAATCTTATTAAGAGAAATAATGTTATCTCAAGGGAGACATTACAAATCTGTCAAAAAATTTATTATAACCCAAACTAAAGGTGGTGTACTGGCCAATGCTTCTTCCAGTGACCCTTTTTGCTCTCACCCCATGCCCTGGTTTCCATGCTGCAAAAGCAGTAGGCTTGGGGAAGCCTGCAGACCCAAGTAGAGGGGAACCAGAAACAGATGGATATGGGCATAAAAGTATAAGGCCACAACTACATTTCATCTACCACTGCCTGGCTTCATACCCACGGACTAGAACAGATGAGACTTTCTTTCCTCAAAACCACTCACCTTCTTGAGTGAACTTGGACATCAACACTGTTCTGTACTTGGTCACATCATGTGGTGCCCCTGTGGCCTGAAGATACCAGGGTTTCCTTGGAGGGCTGAAGAGCAGCTGAATGGAATGTTGTTTTTAATAGCATGACAGCAGGGTTGACTGGTGTGTGCCCTGTGGTGTAGTATGAGGCACTGTGGAGGATGCTTGAAGATGCAAAAAGTGGTGAGATAGTGACAGAGTTGGAAGGATGACATACAACAGGGAAGCCAAAACTGCTGTAGCCAGTATGGGTATACTCCCTGTAGGAAAGCCAAGGGAGCTACATCCCTTTTGAACAGAGATGTTGTATCTAAGGAAATGCAGGCAACATACGCACAGATGCCTACATTCGCTGAGTGAGATGCACCCATATGACTGAATCATGGCGAAGAGTGTTTCCCAGAAGCTCACAGGGCTAAGCCACTGCTATATACTGAAGGAAACCTTCTTTCTGAAACAGTGAAAAAGGGATTGCTCCAAAGAGTATTCAGGAGTTCAAACACTGTTCTATACCATGATCTACAGGGAAAAAGTGCCAGGAGTGTACAGGTTTCTAAGGGTTGACATGGCTTCCACATCAGTTTCTCCACTGATCTCCCACCTGATGACCATCAGAGTAGGTGGGCTCAGACCCAAAGCCCCTGCTGAGATACCAGTGGCTGAAAGGTAGAGCTATACATATTCAAACAAACTGTACACAGTTTACTGGTCATGGTTAACCATAAGAACAACTTAATCACTGAGATAGTCTTCTGAAACATAGAGAAGGGACCTCAGAGTTTGTGCACAGAGTGCCATGGGGACAACATATGTCAGGCTTCCATGCAAATGACAAGATTATTTCCACAACTAAGGAGGTAGGGCATCCTTTCCAGAGCTGCTGGCTCCTAAGCCTCAGACCTAACTTGGGAGAGTTTATATACCCATGACAGAAAAGGAGTAGGTGCCTTATACTTTCCTGTACACTATGCCCCAGTACATGTGGGCATTGTCTCCAACACCTTTCCTGCTCTTCTCAGCAGACCCAGAGGACATCTCTTTGCATCATGGAAAGGAGGCTTTCAGGGCTTTTCACCCTAGCTTTGGAGACTGAGGCTGTAAGATGGCTTAGTCAGTGTGGCAGTGTGTATGGCATAGCAGGATGGTTGGTTGTAAGGTTCATGGTGAGTCTGTTCATTTGTTCCCCACTCTAAATGGTCTGGGTGCTAAACTAGTTGCTCCTCAGTCTCAAAAACATGGAATTTGGACTGCATATGAAAAAGAAACAGTGCCCTGGTAAAAAGGTTTCACTGATCATTGTCATGATCCATCTAAAAGTTGGGAGCTGGCTATAAGCATGGGAGAAAAACACATCTTCCTCAGAGTCCTTTATAGCCTTAGGATCAGCATCATTTCTTCTTTGACCTTTCCTGGGAAGTAGATCTCACCTGTTTATGTGACTGTATTGTGGATTAGTCTCCTCTCAACCAAGACACAAGGAGAATAAACAAAGCTACTCAGTATCTGCCTTGTGCAGATGCTGCAGATATCAGCCCCACAGTTTGCAGAGCCCTACGTTGAAAAACTCCATACACAGGGCTGCTGTGCAATGCCACAAGCAACTGTATGGGAGGCTGAGGCATTTGGAGAGCCTGAAGCCATATCAGATAAAACCTTTGTGCCCGGAAGGTGTGTTTGTCTGTGAGCTCCTCTGGATGGAGACTGGTGATGTTTCACTTGGCTGCCAGCTTGAACAGCTCTCCATGTTCAATGCATCCCACGCTCTGTTTTATTACACTTCAAACCCACTTTGTTTGCAAAGGAGGAAAAGCTGTCAGAGGCCATTAATCCAAACAGAATTTAATCTCTCAAACAGCATTTACTCAGGCACAGCTGCTAAATCTATATATTAAAAAACTGTTGACAATTAATTAAAATGCTTCTCTGCTAAAGTGTGAATGGGGCTGCTCTGCAGGGCATTGTCACGTGTATCAACATCCTCTCCCTGGGACACACACCTCTGCTTGGATTAGAGGCAAAGCAACTGCCTTCTCTCTAAGCATTTCTGTGTTGGCAGCTCTGCTGCATCCTGGCAACAGGATGACTGAAAGGACAGTCATGGGAAGACAAAACTGTGGATGATACCGATGATGAAGAGCATCACAACCCTTATATTGCTAGATTGAAGTTTTGAAAAGGTGAGACAGGAGCCCAGAAATTTATCAGTCAGGCCTGAACAAGGCTTAGAGGTGTTGGAGGTGTTGCCCAGTGGGAGGTGGGAACACATAGTCCTAGTGAAGTACTTAATAATGGAAAGCAATGGATTGGAAGATGGGGTTGAGGAAGTCACTGAGAAACGGAGAAGCAGTCTGCGTGGCACATGTAAGGCAGCCCTATGAGTGTGTGTGAGAACATGAAGTAGAGGGAAGATGACATTTCCAACCGGCAAAAGTGTATCTCCATGACTGTTTAGTTGTCATCACTAGGATCAATTTTCCCACATTGTCCTGAGGTATGTGACATTTCCTTTAAGTCCAGTTCAGAACTATTTCAGTTTTATATAAGACAGAAGCAGCTATGGAATGATTATTGCCTACATTGCCACTGATGACAAAATGCCATTGTCTAAAAGACCGAAGTCACAGAGATCAGAAAACTCAAAGAATGGGGTCTGCAATGGCCAAAGCAGTACATGTGGCAGAGGAGGGCAAGATTTCAGGCAGAGAGGACACAAAATCATAGAATCATAGAATAGTTTGGGTTGGAAGGGACCTCTAAAGGTCATATAGTCCAACCGCCTTGCAGTGACCAGGGACATCCTCAACTAGATCAGGTTGCTCAGAGCCCCATCCAACCTGGCCTTGAATGTTTCCCCTCTTTGCTCTTGTAACACCTTGTGAACAGGAAGCATGGTCCTTTCATGACCACAGCATGTTGTGGTGGTTGTCAGGTACCAGTGAGGAAGGCGATAGAAGATATAATCATGCTATCTGGCATATAAACATAGAAACTGATGGCTACCAAGTTACAGTAACCTGCAGCCCTGTCTCTCCTAGTTGCGTGGCTGGGCACAGATTACTGCCAGCACAAGTCCTGCCTTTTCATGGTGTAATCTCGTCTGAGGAGACCAAAGCCTCAGGGTCAAGACCTGTTCCTGTTGCTTATTTTTGTTTTCTTGTGCAAGTTACTCAAATGGTCCAAATCACACTCTGGAAAACATCTTTGGAAAACTGGCTGCAAATCTCTATTCCCAGTGTCAGGAAGGCAAACAGCTAAGCAGGAGGTCTCTCCCTGGACTAAGAATCTTGTCCAAGCTTATTCTGGGCCACTGAGGTCTCTGCTTCAGCCATGTGCCATTTTCTTCTTTGAATTGTGTTGGTTCTAGTGGTTTTCTTCCAAGCTAATCCTCAGTTAAAGCTGTCCTTCCTCATGGAAATGTGTTGAGTGTTTAGTCCTGTTTCACTACCTAGTTCTCCATTTTCCTGCTGCTGGTACAAATGTTATATGATCTTCAGAGGCAGGAAATCTAAAGCTCACAAGGCTCCTCCCTTGCTACCAACCCAGAGGATATTGCAGCATTAAGGTCTGAATCAGGCATTTCATACCTACATAAGTTCTGGTTAAGGGACAAAAGTCCTTAACCAAAACCCAAAAATAGCCAGGGTGCTGGCATTGATAGTTTTGTTGGACATGCATTGCACGCTGACCTATGTCAAAACCCACCAGAGCATATATACATCACCTCCAGGCATCTAAACCACCACGTTCAAGCCACCCATTGTGGTCCACCCAGCTCAAAAAAACATCAAATCTCATCTCAGAAGACATGTTCTACTCATTATAACTGAGAAATTGAAACTCTTTAACTTACTGCAAAGCTTTTAAAGATCCATCTTACACCTGCTTCACTGCACTCAGTCTTTGAGTGAGGAATCCCTGACGGAGAAAAGCTGGCTAGAGACAGCAACAAGCAACACAGCTGAGAAACAGAAAATGTTGAGGGGTGGTGAATGAAACATTTTCCCCAGAGGCTGGCTACCTCCTGGGTGGCTGCTGTGGATGCAACCTACCAGGACTAATACATGGCAGGGAGAGCCAACTGCGCTCTCCAAGCACTGTGTTCAGGCTAGGGAATAAATAGCTACTCCTGTCCCAGCTGGTAGCACCACCAGCAATGCTTCAAATACTCTCCTTGAATCCATATCCTTGATAGCAAGAGAGACCTAGAACATCTGGGGCAGGATTATACCATCACTACCCAGAGTTGCTACTATGGGTGGACAGGCAGTGCCTGACTCCCCCACTATCAGCTTTCTCCATACACTTCCCTTCCAGGTGCCTCTGTGGACAAATAATGCTGGGACAATATACAACCCTGTGCATCACACTGTTCTCATGTCTAATCCTGTGGCTTTCAGTGATAGTACAGTGACATTGCCTGTGCTGCGATGTTGGAGAAATCTAGGCCAGAGCTCTTCAAAGATATCAAAGAGGACTTTATGCCCCTTTGAGCCCAGCAGTATTTTGTTCCCATATCTACTAAATAGCATCCTAGGTCTCAGAGTAAATACTTCTATGTCTGTTGTAAGTCCTTTTGTCTTCCTTCATCCTCACTAGCTCTTTTCTGTGGAGCATCTCCTGCTTTAAAGACTCTGAGGAGGGAGGTGGCCACAGAGGATGACCCAGAACAGTTAATGTCCCAGTTACCCCCATCTGGCCTTGCTTTCTCAGCTGACATCAACAGCTGCATCATCTTGCTGGCAGTAATTGCTTTATAACGTTGAAGCTCTGCTCTTTGGAGTCATCAGTAATGGTCACAGGTGAGGATCTCAGCTGATCCCTGTGAGGAAGAGATCTCCCACTCTGACTAAGAGCAGGCTGCTGATTAGGGTAGATTCATGAGTTCATTTCCCATTAGGAATTGTAGTAAGAAATGCTTTAGATAAATGGGAGATCACAAAGTCATTGTGTTTGGGCCTGTCCAATTTCTCCTTGCAAAGCAATGTCCTTTACATCTTTTATGGAAAACCATTTAGATTACCAGAGCCTCCCCAATACTTTCTGCCTTAAGAAAGCTGCAGCAGTTAATGAGATTACATTTCTTCCCTTCTCTGTTATTTGCAGAACCCTTGTAGGAGCTGAGAATGAGTGCTTCTTCCCTTCTGGAAGTTTGCCCTTCAGCTGGCAAATAGGGACTGATTTTGTTCCTGAGGGTTGTAGGAAGTTGAAATGAAAACAGCTAATTTTAATATTAGCAACAATTTAAATTCATTAACACCTTTTCCTGCCAAAACATCTGTGCTGATGTATGCCAGACCACCACCATGGTTTTCAAGAGCAGCTGGAGGAAATAGCATTTGGAGTTTTACTGCAACAACATGACTAGCAGTGTGGATGAGAAAGCTTTCTTGTTGCGTCTATACAAATACCAGTGGCACTGAATTTTGATTTTGGGAACAGAATAATTGGTCCTAAAATCTCCCCAAACTTGATCTTTACAGTCTATAATATTTTTCTCATCACGTTAAGCTTCCTCCAACTGTGTCTGTTTATAAATTTCACAAAGCATAAGACAAATGACTTAAACATCATACTAATATAAAAAAGCTTTTTCAGGTTGGAAATCTGTTCCATTTCTGTGCATGTACCTAGAGCTGTATCCAACGTGTCAGGCAGGACTGTTTCGTTTGGAGAGATTTGATTTTAAATGGGTGAGCACTTTGATTATTATTGAATAACATAACACAGAAAGTGATCTGTGGCTGGGCGCTTTTCTATCCTGCTCTCATTCAGTCTAAACTCTGCACAGGAAAAAAAAAAAAAAAGAAAGGAGAAATCAGTGATATGTTTTTACAAAACCTCATTATAAAACCTAGCTCAAGCTTTTTATGAGGCTGGACAACTCTCAGGAGTCTTCCTCCAGAAGTGCTGAATCCACACCTACATTCCCTTCCCTTCCTCACCTCTGAGTGGGATAATCACTCTGTTGTTTCAGTGAGACAAGTAAGCTCATTAACATTTTTTTCTTAAAAAGATGAAGAAACGCCCTCTGCTTTGACTGATTCAAGCAGACGCTGGCAGTCTATTACCCAACAGACTTCATAAAACCGTATTGTTGGCTGTGCTGTGCAGGTAACGGGAGCATGTGGTGACAAGGAAGCTTACCTGCTCAGCATCATTGGGAGGAATTTTGGCAGGCACCAGGCTGCAGGAGAGCCTGGTGGCTCTGGCTGAGGCTGGGGCAGGTAGGGGCTATGTCCTTGCCTGCCAGGGCTATGTGAGAACCTACATCACCAAGTTAAGGAGATGCAAGAAGAGGTGAGCAGACTGCACAGTGTTGGGAAAGTAGATTTATGGGCTCTTTGCAGAGGTGCTGCAGAGATGAGAGGCTGTGTTTTTTCAGGAAGCACTCAGAGCCAAGTCCTTGAAAGTTTAACCGGCCAGCTCTGTGCAACATGAGCCTTGCACGATGTAGCTGTCATTTCCAGTTTGTTCCTTGGACAGGTCTCTCCTACCAGATGTACCATTAACAGCTAACAGCTGACATTAGCACAGCCCAGTACTGCCAAACACAAATTTTGATCAGCACCTTGCCCCCTATCGCACAGGCTTGTGAGATCCCCCTTCCCGTCTGGTTGTGACTTCTTCTGATGGTTAACCGTGTAATTATTTTTGGTCAGTGTCTGCCTGAGATCTTCAAACAACACAGATAACTCTGTGTCCTTATTGCCATGTCTTGTGTGTGTCGATAACCTCATGTGCATGAGCACAAGAGGGACTTCTGGGGCCCTCTGGAATATCACCGGTAGTTGCATTGCTCTGCTCTATACATACCACAGTGGCACTTTGTTCAGTGGTTACTCCCAGGACTGTAGATTATTTTGTATTTTCCAATCTGCCTTGTCAATCCCTCCACACATCTGCAAGTCCCTAGTGGGGATGATTCTAACTCCTGTAGCCACTGTGATCGCAGTTTTCTATCAAATTAAATGAGGGGGTGTTAATGTCAGATCTAAGCTAGTTGTGTACTGTTACTGGTTTAGATGGGCATTTCTAGGGGTAAATTATTTCATCTCTGTGTCTCAATTGCAAAGGGAGCTTGGGTGACTATCTCAGACTAGATACCTGACTATTGCAGAGCAAAGTAGATGAGATAAACTTCATTATATCTGGAAGCTTCTGGTCTCTGAAGCCCCTCTGTAGTTTAACTTTACTGATTACAGATCAAGGAGACTCTCCAACATTTTTCAGAAAGTACATAACTTTCAAAAGTTATGCATTAAAAGAAGCATGACCAGCAGGTTGAGGGAGGTGAGTCTCCCCCTCTACTCTGCTCTTGTGAGACCCCACCTGCAGTGCTGTGTCTGGCTCTGGGACCTCCAACATAAGGACACAGACCTGCTAGAGCGAGTCCAGAGGAGGCCACGAAGATGATCAGAGGGATGTAACACCTCCCCTGTGAGGACAGGCTGAGAGAGTTGGGGTTGTTCAGCCTGGAGAAGAGAAGGCTCTGGGGAGACGTTATAGTGGCCTTCCAGTACCTAAAGGGGGCTACAGGAAAGATGGGGAGGGACTTTTTACAAGAGCATGTAGTGATAGGACAAGGAGTAATGGCTTTAAACTGAAAGAGGGTAGATTTAGATTAGATGTAAGGAAGAACTTCTTCACTGTGAGGGTGGTGAGGCCCTGGAACAGGTTGCCCAGAGAGGTTGTAGCTGCCCCCTCCCTGGAAGGGTTCAAGGCCAGGTTGGACGGGGCTTTGGGCAACCTGGGCTAGTGGAAGGTGTCCCTGCCCATGGCAGGGGGGTTGGAACTAGATGATCTTTAAGGTCCCTTCCAACCCAAACCATTCTATGATTATATGATTTTTCCACTCTCTTCAGCCAGCCCTTGGACAGGGGGTCATGCAGATTAAAAGGGGAATTTTAAATCCAAGGTACATTACAAAGAACCAAAAACTATGCCCTACCTTGGAGATTGGAGTGGCATTACAGAGGAAGAGCAGAGGTCTCTCTCCTCATTATCCCCTATGAGATATCAGTATGGCAAGAAGGTCCAGTCCTGCTGCTCCCTGTGACTTGGAAGGCTGGGTGTATTGGTCTCTATAACAAGGTAGGCTCTCTTGTCATGGAGCTCCCTCTTGCACAGTCCCAGCCATGGAAAGCAGAAGGAGAAAGCTACTGCCTTGGTTGTCATCACCTCAGCACCATCCAGCTCATCCTGCCCATGCTCTGGTACCGCTCTGCTTCCATAGCCAGGTCCACATGCCCAACCTCCAGGCCCTGCAGAGTCAGTGCAGGAAGATTCGTTGGACAATGTTGACTTGCACTGTCCTCCACCGCCTCCAAGGTCTCTGATATAGCCCTCAGCTCTTCACCATTGACTCCAAAGCTTGGCTGAACTGCTGTTTTTCTACCATGACCTGGACCTGGGAGCAGTGTGACACACTGAAAAAAGTGTGTGCATGGGGCAGTTATTTCTCATTAACTCCTTGCTGCACAGCCCTCATTGTGTGTACAGCTGCCAGCTTCCCTCAGTGTGGCTGTTAGGATGGTTTTGGCAGACATCACCTAGACCACAGACTTTCTGGAGTACACAGGCAAGATCCCAGCAACTTTCCACATCTCCAGTCATCTGTTTCACTAGGTGAGGGCCACCTCTCCTATCATAGGTCAGTCTTGTCATGGGAGAGCTCCAGCCCACCCCTCATCCTTGGCCCAGGGCAGACCCTTCTCAAGTGCCTGTCCAAGCATTGCTAGCCAGCCCACACACACATTAATATACTCATGATATCCAGTCATTCCATCTCCAAATTGTGCCTCAGAAATATGGATATTCATGTCCCACTTACTTTATCTACACACTTAATCTCTTCTAGACTGTTTGCTCCTAACTTGCAATAGATTCTGCAGCTTCATGATGTCTTCTACAGTCTGGGCTTCAGTATCTTGGTCTTCTGGCTCTGGCAGTATGCTTTCTTCTGCCTTGTTCCTCTAATCTTCCTATATAGTGACATTTATTTATTTTCATCTCAAAAGGCTCATAGTCTTGATCACTGGCTCATTTTTGTCACTGTCAAGCAAGCTGGTGGTGTTCAGAAGACATCATCTTACTTCAGATGGTGCTTCTGCTCAAAGGCTACTTTAAAACCTCTTCTGCAGTGATGTCAAAAGCAAACATCAGGGGCAGAAAGCTATAAAGGGGCCTAGCTGTGCTGACTCTTTGCAGTGCACTGCTCCGTTCCCACTCCTAGAAGAGGAGGGGGAAACCACTGAAACTGTGTGACAAAGTTCTTCAGGGGATTCCAGTAATAACTTGAATGTATTTCCTATTTAAAACAAGCCCTGAAAGGAAATATCGGAAACGCCAAGGTAAGAAGTGATGTCTGTTATCTTTATCTTTCTGTAGAGGGAATTGTACTGAAACACCTTCATGGAGAGAAAATTCCTGCATGCTTAAGGATTTCTCACTATTATGTATCTTGGTACTTGGCTTAGTATGAACAGCAGTTCCTGATACAGATTTGTAGGCACTGATAGCAGGAAGTGTAGTGAATGATTAATCTGTAGAATAAGGCTAACAGGGAGGAGTGGGGCTGTGTTAGGTTTTTTTTCTTCTGCTTTGTAAAGAAGTTACAAACTCAGAGCAAAGATAGAGTATTTCAGCTGCCCAGAGCTTCCTCAGGGACCTCTTGGCTGCTCCAACAAATGTTTCTATATTCCTCAGAGTACTGGACTGGATTTTCCACTGTTGTTGGCTGAGGACAGGATTCCCAATGCTCTCACCCTTCGTTACACCTGAGACCCCCACTATTCAACACATGACTTCTTAGACGTTGAATCTCCAAGGAACACTCTATCCTGAGGTGTTTTTCCTAAGAAGAGGAAGACATCAAAAGACCAGCTTATGAGTCCTTGCAGTGATCTTGGCAGTAAAACCTGGGTTTGACACTGTCAGGCTTTGTGGGACATGGTTTGAATCCCATGTGCATTGGATTTTCCAAAAAGTGGGTATGTGAACCATAGCTCTTCAACAGAGTAATAAGAAGACAGTTTCTGTCTGACAACTGAGCATTGTTTGCTGAGGACTGTGGACTCATGTTATTAGGGGTTATGCAGATGTGTGCAGCTGCCTGCCTGGGGTAGAATGCAAGGTCAGTATTCTCATGATGCTTTCAGACAACCATGCAGGTGACCACAGCTCCTGATGGTGTTGTTCCAATGAAGCTGGGGATACACAGATGATGAAGTTCACTTGAATGATTGATACAGAATTAGTGAATCCCATTTTGGTGGATTTTTTACTTGATGGTGTCACTCACAGGAAGGAGCAATGAGCAAGGGTCTGTAAGCACACAGTCTTGAGCACTTGGTGGAGTTTGATTCTATAAGAAGATTCCAGTTTTCCCAGCCTCTTGAGCAGTTTTGGGAATTGTAGGTCTAGGTGTAGTTTACTGCAATCAACCTCTGCACTAAGCCTCACACTGAGGTCTCTTCCCAGGTCTGTGGGAGTAATCTGAGGTCTTGGCCATAGACCAGTGTCTTTTTGTGTCCATGCCATCTTATCCAGCATCTGTTTGCAAAACACTCCAAGAGTTCAACAAGACTTCTTGGACATGAGCAACCTCTTGTCAGCAAACCTGATGTGAGCAGGCACATTTTCTCATTGTAGCTTTAACATCAACTTGTATTGAAAGGTAGAGGATCAATACCTTAGAAAGGTATCTCCAAATCTGTCTGCCACCCAGAAACTCAGCTACTCTGAGCACCCGATTCCTCTTCCTGACATACATGTTCAGAGTAGCTTTTCTGATGTCCCCTGGCAGACATGACTTTCTCAGTGAGGCATCCAGCCTGCAGCTGACAAGGGAGCTTGAGGACATAATAGAGATATGGTGTAGATGGGAACTGGCAGTGCTAGGTTAATGGTTGGACTAGATGATCTTCAAGGTCCTTTCCAACCTAGTTGATTCTGTGATTCTGTGATAATGTCAGAAGGCTGGGAAATGTGGGTCCAAGAAAGGAGATGATGAGTTATCTGTGGCAGTCTGAGGAAGGAGGAGCAGGGACTGGGAGTGGGAGATATGAGGAGGTGATAGTGCAGGTCTAAAAGGAAAGGGCAGAAAAGGACAAGGAGGCAGCAGCAGAGGTGAGAATTCAAGGTGTTGGCAATCTGAGAAAAGGGTCAAAAGAAAATGAAAGTGGTAGCCCAAAGCACATTTTTTAGAGCCACTGTCCTGGAAGCAATTTAAAGGTGCAGTTCCTCTCACTGTAAAATCAGTGCCAGGCCTCTGGATAAAGTTGAAGGGGCTACAGCAGTGCACAGGACCAAGCTACTGGGAGGCACACGGTCATGAAGGGCAGCAGAAAGCTGTTGGCAGGGAGCTCTGATGTGGGACAGCATGTCTGCAGTCTGTGGAGCACTCATATAACAAATTAAAATGAGTCTTCTGGGAAGCAAAACCCTGTATTGTACATGATACATTGAAAGGACATTGGATAAGATGCAAAAAGAGAGTCAGGAGCACAACTCAGGAGCACCCCTCTTTCTAGAGGCTTCCCATCATCCAAACCTGTTTCTTTATTCTTTCTCCAGCACAATGACTTTTATTATATTTTCCTGGACCAAGGCCTGATGTCAGTCTGATGGGACTGAAGCGTAGCCCATCACCATCTTCTTTGGATCCCATCAGGTCAAAGAGAGATTAAACCCACGTGTCCACTTGTGTAGCCTTAGGTTCTTTTGCAGAACATGGCTGGCCCCTTCCTTCACTCATCAGCCAGTAAATGTAGCCCTCAAAGTAGTTTCAGGACGTATCTGCCAAGGGGAGTCACCACAACTGTTGCCAGGTTGCCTAATTTACAAGTCCTAAATAGCTGGAAAGTGGAGACGTGCTGAGCGCTCATTGCAGCTGCAATGAAAGCCTTTTGCTTTTTCCACCAACAGACTTCAGGCACCTGTATAATTTAACTTTCAACAGCACTGGCAAAGCCTGTTGAATGATTTTCCTTGGATTGACCTCACTTGTATTAGTTGAACACAGAATTATTCTTTCTGGCTTTAAGGCAGCTGCTGCAAAATCCTTCTCAGGGACTTTTCAAGGCTTCAGCATCAGCAGAGGTGTCTTTTCAAGGACCACTAACTCCTGGAAGCACTGGCACAAGGCAACCTCATTTTCCAGCCTTGCAACGGTTGTGCAAAAGCAATGAACCTCCTAAACTTTAACAGCTGATCTGGCGTGTCTGGAAAGGTGTCATTAATTAGGAACTGTGCTGATTATACCTTGTTCTTTCAAGGCCACAAGCAGAGCTGAGTAAAGAATTTAAAACTAGTCATTCAGTTAATTAATTAATTTCAGCAGTGTCTGCGCTGTCTAAACAGTGAAAAGATCAGATTGATCCCTTATTCGAAATTATGCAGTTATGGTTTTAAGTGGTCTTATGTTACTGTAACTTTATTATGGCAGGCAGAAACCAAGACATTACACTTTATTGGGACTGGTTACATATCTGTGACCCTAGTGAAAGTGGTGTTGAGATTGCAGATGTAGTTTTTAGTCTTAGAACACCAATGAGAAACACTGACAAAATTTAATTATGTCTCTGTCATGTGTTTAGGATTTTCTCAAAGAAAAGTGATTAAAGGTAAACATCCTGTCAGTGAACTCTATCATTCAGAAGTTTACAGCATGGGAAGTCTAACAGGTGTGGACAGAACAGTGAAAATTCCTAAAATTTGCTTTTTCCAGAAATCTTCCCAAACCTACTATTGTAAACATCTCTGTCTGTGCCTGTGTATACATGTTGCACTGTAATAGAGTCTTGCACTTTACATCTACTGCAAAATATATTTCTCAGAAATAGAGCTTTATCTAAATCTGTGTTTTGGCTTTTTATCTTCTGGGATTTATTTATTTCTTCTCGCTTCAGTTTCCAATTTATTTTCATTTATTTCTTAGCTTTTCAAGATGCAAACTGGAACACAAATATACTTAGAAAATGAATTAAGATCTTTTTTTATTATTATTTCCACCATTCCAGTTTAGAGCAATTTATCATCTGATTACCTTCGGATTTGTGACCCACATCCCCCATCTCTTCCACCTGAAATGCTCCTGGATTCCTGTTTCCTCCTGTATTTTCAGCCCTCCATTTTCCTCTTCTGTCCATTTGCCCGAAACAACACAGACTGTGGCTTGGCGTTTTTAGCAGGCTACTCTTTGTGGACACATGTAAGGGATGAATTTTAACTGTGTTTATGGAAAAAACTGATCTGGGTTTTCCTTGAGCTGCTTGTCATTGAAAACTCTACTTTCATTTGCTCAATTGCCCCATGCATTCTCCAATAACTGGGAAAAGGAGCTAAGAGACAAGGAAGTGAACAGACATCCCACTCACATAAAACTCATTTCCTCAGAAAACAAGGCTAAAAGGTGAGGCTTTTCTCACTAAAAAAAAAAAAAAAAAAAAAAGTAAGAAAAGAAAAAAGTCCTTATCTACCAAAGCAAACGTTCACTGGCTTCACTACTAAATGCATTTGCTGATGGTGTGATATATTGGCGGGTGTGTGCTGTTCACCAGCTTTAAATAACTAAGTGCAATCTTCCCATGGGTAAAGTTTTTTTTCCAGTTTCTGAATGCCCTTTCTATTTTATCTATAACCCTTCAAAAACAAAGTGTGGAAACATCTACTGTCAACCTCCAGCATGGCATGGAAAGCTGCTCTGCCCACAGTAAAGCTCAGCTTCTTGTACTGTGCTATGAAAGTAGCACTCATTCTTGTTAAATAACATTGGAGATCTGAATTTACATTCTCAGGTTTATTAATTTTTCTTCTAAATGGGTTTTTCACACTATGATCAGCACAACCGTGTGTGGGTACTATCCAGTAATGCATTACACAATATGATTAATAGTCAGGTGTTGTTAATTCTCTCACCTATGCAGAGGGAGATGTGTGTACTTTGGAGTAATTGTTTTTCAGAGTCCTGCTTTAGTCAATAATATGCATGCTTGGTGGGACTTTTAGTCTTCCAAAGCCTTCAAATGGAAATTCCCTATATTCTCCTTAAAGCCAGAAGACCAAAAGTACCAAAAAGGTTTCCAGTCTCTAATGCCATTTTTTATTCAAACACAAACTACAAGGTAACTTTTGAAATAGAGAACATTCAGCTCCACTGTGTGAGGCAGAATTTTAATAAAGAGGCTTGAAAACAAATCTGTTCTTGTGTCATGCTGATAACCTGGGAAATCGGATCCCACCCCTGACTGGGAGGGAGAGACCCCATCAAGCTCCGTATTGACAGGCTTGTGACAGGGAAGATGCTACTCAAACTTTGGAGTTACCTCTGGGAACTGGTGTTCTCCAGCTTCTTTTCCATGACTGCAGATACTAGGGAAGAAGGAGGAGAGTATCACAGGGAGATATAAAAAAAAGGAAATCATAAAACTGAAAAGAATTTAAAATATGCTGGAGCAGTGGGACAGCCAAGCACTTGGCAGGGGCCTGTGGACAGGAAAGCTAATGTCACTATGTGACTGCAATGGTGCCCAGGGGATAAGAAACATATTCCTGTGATCAGCTTTCCAAATAATATTAAATTCCGTAATATATTTCCCCACAAGGAGTGGAACAGAGGCACGGGAGCCACAGAGCTCTCCAAGGGGAGTCCAGAGCTATTACATTCTTATACGATTAGCGCGTACGCTTCTGCTGGGACCAGCACCACTGCATTTAGGAAAAGCAGGAAGAACAATGAGCTGATTTAAGGCAAACCTCAGGGTCCAACTGGCAGCTGAACACTGAACGCTTTATTTTTTTTAGCCTGAATCTTTTCAGGCATGACTACTTGAAAGCAGGGCAGAGTGCCTTGTTCTTGCTGAGGATGTCTTCTGATAGGTCCCAGAGTTAACCCCTTCTTCCCATGACAAGGACCTCACCTGTGGGTCACAGCCAGCCCAGCACACTTTGCTTTGAGAGCTCATCTTGCCCAAAGGGCTCTCCAGTGTGTTTCCTAGTCCTTCCTCTCTGATATTAGCGCATTGAAAGTTTAGGGCAATTTAGAAGTGTCTGTATCAAAATACCCACACTACTGATGTCAAGGGTCTCTGACAGAGTCCTCATGGACCAAGACTTCCCACATACTCAAGCTGATCACTCCTCCATCACTGTCCCTCCACAAGACCAACCTGGTGTTGCTAAAACAACCTTTTCCCCTCGGTCCTCCCTCGGTCCTATGGCTCTGGACCTTGTTTTTGCCCAGCTCAGCAGTGCTCACGTTTCTGCCTGTGGGAGAAACTGGCCAGTCCCAGACAGATGGCAGAGGGTGTTTCTGAGAAAAAGGGAAAGCAAAGAAAACGTAGCCATGCTGCTTTTACAGTAATTTTGATTTTTAGCCCTAGGGAATGAGGACCGGCACCTTGGTCCCACAGTACTGCCTGTGCCTCGTGTTGAAACTTTCAGTCAAAAAATTTCAGAAGAATAACAGGTAGCCAATACCAAACAGTTAAAATTCTTCCAACAAATCCTCTCGGATACAAGTGAATATGGACACTAAGCTGTAGCAAACTCACTCCCTGAGAGCTCATGTAAAACATCTCCAAACTCCCTGGGATTATGAGGGGAAAAAAAAAAAAATCAAATTCATTACAAATGGGGTAAAACTAAAGAATCTTTCAAAATTCATATTAAAAGCCAAGATCTCTGGTCAGGATTTAATCAAGTCTTGGTTCTTCAAAATCAAATATATTGAGAAGAAACTCCAAACTAGCCACCTTCCTGGACTACTTCTCCTATCACACAAGAGGCCTATTAAAGAATGAGTAGTCCAGAAGATTTATAACAATTATATTTCCTAGTCCTTAACTTACTGTGCTCAGAAAGTCAGGAGGAAAGCTGTGCCATGGAAGCTGCTGAAGCATTTAATCTTACAAGTACCAACATTGTTTCCCAGGAGGACCTCCACCTCACTTTGTTACACTGGGTTAGAATAATTTCATTTTTATCTCTGGGAGTTTGGTTTAGTTCATCTGTGCATTTAAGGCCTGGTAATAATTTTTTTTTTCCTCTTTTTTTTCCCCAGGATACATGATGAAATCATACAAAATCAGTATATCACAAAGATGATGATGCATAAAACAGCAGCCCATTCCACAAACAATAAAAATAGGTAAAATTCAATATACAGCACTTCCAAGTAATTTCAGCAGCAATTCCAAATTTATTGTCTTGTTTATTTATTCAATTGATGTCAATAAACATCACCATTCTCTTTTGCTGACGAACCCATCTCTCAAGCAATGTTATGTTTCTCTTCTCTGGAGACTTGCAGGGTCTCCAGAGGCCTGGTGACACTCTACCAAATTCAGTATTTAGCAGTGCATGAGCTGCCACACATTTATCTCCCCCCTAGATCAAGAGATGTGCTAGATCTGGGTCAATACCTAAGGTACAGCACAGCACAATTCACCACACCAACTCAGTGACGGATGGGCAGGGGCCCATGTTAAAGCATTTGATAGCATTCAGTCCAGATACCTGCAGTCATAAAATAAACATTTCCTTCAAATGGGAAGAGACCACAGGAAAGGGTTGTTTTGGGAAGGTGAGTTGCTTTCTTGTGAATGGTAGGCTTGGCCATTGCATTGCAAAGGATGGACGTTGTTCTGGCTGTTGTTGTGGCTGAAACATTTATATGAACATCACTATGGTAGGCAGGTCTCTAAGCTTCTTCCTTGTCTCCCCAGCATTGTTAGGAGTTGCAGCAGGCTTCAATGAGCTGGCTAAGGACCAGACACCGGGGGCGGTGGATGGTGTTTAGGTTTACAATGAGACATGAGAAGCTCCAATCTCATCCAATGAAGAACCAATCTGAATGTATTCCTTTGGTGAACACTACCCAATATTCCCTGGGGCATGTCCTAACGAGAGTACCTCTGAAAAGGTTTGCAGCTAGGCTTGACATAGGAAATGCTGGAAAAAGTTCAGCAGAATCTGGAGGTTTCACTGGCAGTGACTGGTCCTGAAATAAATGTAATAGTTCCCTGTCCCTTGGCTTCTTGGAAGGGTCCACGGTAACCCAAGGGGCCAGGACCTCTTGCTGCAAGACCTCGCTTAATTTAGCATAGATCCTGAAAGAGCTCATTTGCAGTAGAGCTTAAAAAAATGAAATACCCACGGTTTTTTGAGAGAGAAATCAAAAAAGATAAATGTTGTGCATTACAAAGAAGGCTGGGGTAAAAGGCAGCAGGACTGCTCTTTCATTCTCTGTAAATATCCAGGCTGGTAGGACGAATGCAATAAACTGCCTATTTCTCTCCCACAGTAGTAAGCCTTCAGACAGTAATTGTGGGTACCCCAGAGCCTGCACGTACTGCAGTTACAGCCCAGAAACACTTAAATTTGCATCCTCCTAGATAAAAACATGGCAACTCAGCAGCTGATTCAGCTATAAAGTCTTTCCCAATAAGTTATGAAAAGAGGACTGGGGACCTGCATTTTTCTCATTCCTACCCTTTCCATTTTTTTTTTCTTTTTAATAAAACCATGTTTATGATCGTGGATAAAACATTTCTGTCATCCTTACTAAAAGCCTTTACTACCAATCAAAAATGAGTGGTGAATGGATAAACTGTATATCAAAGCACAGCTTGGAAACTGGGCATTTTAGCAAAGTAGCATTTATGAGAGCTGCTGATGATAGGAGATTACATTTTATATCAGAACATATTTAAATTTAGGTGGAATTAACCCTACATCTTCACTTCAAAATCTTCCAAAGGCATCAAGGCTATTTGAGAGGTATCTGAGCAAAGAAAGTTGTCATCAGTGAAAGGGAGGTGATAGAAAAAAAAAAAAAAAACTGAACTGGGAAATTTTAACTGACTCTTTCCTGTGGAAACAACCTACAAGAATTTTGAATGGATTAAAATTAGGAGCTGACTTTTTTCTTGTTATTTCTTGGTCTCTGGTAGATGAAATGACAGTATTTAAGGAATCTTGCTCTAACGAAAACACTTCATTTATTTACGTATTTCTGTATCTGCCATGGGAACATCTTTCTTCATCTTGATGTTTGGACACAGCCATGAGCTGAAAGCAGTTGGTGCAAACCAGTTGGTTACACTCTACCCTGCAAAGAGTTACACAAACTCTAATGGGAAGGGAACTGTTGGGGTAATTTTTATCATAAGGTTGCAAAATATCCCTGCAAAGCCAGATGAAGTTTGAACGACCATTGGCTCAGACACCCAGAAACATCTGGATTATTTATGCACCTTACAGTCAAGACAGGAGAAAAAACTAAGGGCTGGGACTGAAATTCATGACCTTTTCATAGAAAACTAATTCTTCAACCCTTGCTCCATCCGAGTCTTGTGTACTTATGTAAGTAACTCCAATAAATCAAGGTGCTCACTGCCACCCCTCATACCACTGTGTTGTAGGCCACATTTCCACCTGGAAATCCTCAGGGACACATCCAGAAGAGAGGTCCTCCTCGTTCTGGGGTGTCAGAGCCAGTCCATGCGTCATCTGCAGAGGACACTGCGTCTGAAATTATTTGTGGCTCACTGATTTTCCTGATCACTCACAAATCATCCTTCACTCACAAATCATCTCTCCTTCCTTCAGGTCAATAATCCTTTTAAGCCCTGATTACTGTTTAGGGAGCACTTGGAGGCAAAGTTCATTTCCCATCACCAGCCCTGGCATTTCATGAAAATTTCTGCTTTTACTGGAAAAATGCAGAGATCTGGGCGAGACCCTGGCAGTCTGTGTTCAGCTCAGAGGAACCAGAAGATTAACCTCATCCCCCTTTAATGACTCTGGGATTGTGTGACTGGTAATTAAGCCCCGTGCTTGCTTCTGCCTCTGCAGACCTATCGCCGCCATTGGCACTGGCGTGCAAGCAGCAGCTTCTCTGTGCATTCCTTTGATGTGTTTTAGCTGCAGCAGGAAAGCCAGTGTGTGAGTCAGAGGGGCCATCTCCACCGCCCTTCATTACACCACAGCCCTTATCAATAATTCATTCCCCTACTCCCATCCGAGGCACAGGCGAGTCTATTTGTAACTCAATAGTGCCCCAGTCAATAAGCACCTGTGGTTATGTATTATTCTCCTTGCAAGGATGTACAAGCCTGTAACTACAGAAGTGAAACCTCGGAAGGAGACAAAACACAGCCTCAGTTGAAAAATAGGCTCTCTCAAAGCAGCACGATGCACTGCATGTGCCACGAGTGGGTGAGGGCGAAAACTTCATCCGCTGCTCTGACTTTGGGCCGTCCGGCCAGAAACGTGCATCCTCAAGGGAAGGGACAGAAAGGACCATCCTCTCTGAGCACTCGTGTATCACAGCCCTTCATTTTCAGTGAAACCCAAAGGCTTTCAGTAGGCTAAATAATGTGTTCCTCAGATATTGCTCTATATATCATGAGTGAAGAGCAAGGGGATGCAAATCCCCAGTGCTACCCCTGCACCATCAGGAAGCTGATTAGACACAGAGAAAGTGAAACCCACTGTCAGACAAATTCCAGTGACACTCATTTCAGCTTCTCACATAAATAAGGGTTGAAAGATCAAGCACCTGCTGAAGTTTTAAGTTTTGCATCTTGAACACAAGCAATTTAAATAATGCTAAGAAGAGAGTAGAGGGGTAGATAAAGATAATTAAGTGCTACTGTTGTGATCCATTTGACATGCACAGAACAAGAAACCAGAGTTATTTTTTAATAAAAATAGAATTCCTTCTGGATTTGATCTTGCTACCTTCAAAACCTTAATACAAATACTGTTGGCACTAAATTAAGCTACAAAGTCTTTCATTAAGCACCACCCATGGGAATGTAAAGATGTTCTTGGAGAGTTGAAGGAAGAAGCCTTGCTCTATGAATGCAATAGAAACAGTAATGAAAATATGGAGAAATATACCCAAGATATATAATCCATAAAACAACAAAGACACTCTCAGCGGGTCCGAAAAGCAATCACAAAACAAAACCTGGTGTTACAACGTTATGATGTAAAGACAGTGATTGTCTTCATTAAGTGAAATATATCTGCAGGTAAGGAAGGAACAAAACATTGTAAACAAGCTCCAGTGCAGCAGCAGCAGATAAGATTTTTGTAAAAAATTTCAAGCTTAACTCAGCAGACTGTCTAGACAACTGCTCTAACCATTAGAAAACATTGCTGTAAAGGTTCAGTTAGCCACCACAGCTTTCAGGAAATTTCCCCAAATATATGAAATATGAAAAAGGAAATTACCAGCCATAAGACGTCTGCAAAGTGGGGAAAAAAATGTAGTGGCTAGAGAATGAGATTGTGTGCCTGACAGTAAGTCAGTGATTCACACCTGATCTCCGTAGTGAGAATAATACCCATAGAAATGCCACACGACTGGTGGCCACTTGCAACACATCCACATCCATCCCACTTGATGCCTCATTAGGATACAGTGCTGTGGCTCACGCTATCCAGATTTTCCTCAGGAAATTCTCAAGGCTAGGCAGAAAAGCAAGAAAGTTTTTTGCAATTCTGTCAGAGGAGAAGAAGGAAAAAGTGAGTTTTGCTGCATGCATTTTTGAAAATAGATGGAGTGGCACTTTTGAAAATGCCCTGTTTAATGAACCTAAGTGCAGAGAAGAGTAATGTTATTGTTTCATCAAAAAACTAGGATTGAGTGTCTTTTGGTTTCCCTGCTGGTGATGGAGCTTGCTCCATTGCAGGACAGTTCCCAGATAATGGAAGCTAGTTTTCCTATTACAGATGACACTGAAAACTCTAATTTCAGTGTGGCTCCAGGGGAAGGCATTGGTATTGCTATCAGTATTAGACCGTGCAGCCATTATAAGCCCAGTGTAGTATTTCTGACAAAGCACATTATGGAGAAAGTAGATGCAGCCTGAACAGAACTGAGGTTGACAGCAATTTTCGCTCCTTTTCTCGTAATACAGCTTTCTAATTATAGTCCCTGCTCTGCGTGCTTTTCTTCTTGATACTCAGAACTAGGAGGAGCTCCAGGAGAGGAACTGGGATATCTTCTTTTTACTGTCTGGAATATTTTGTTTCTTAAGATTAAAATCATCCTGATAGTCTCTGACCTGTGCTGCAACCAGGAGCTTTGGCATCTTAAGGGCTTTCAAACTTTTGTCTTAGTTCATGTTTAAGACAATGAAGACAGTTGCTTTACCTGTAGGTTTCTCCTGTTCATGTCTTGAGGTACCGTAACTAGACAGAGACCATCCCAAAGGGTCTGGTCTGTCTGTCTTGTTCTTTAAAGAATGAATGTTAATGAAACTTCTAATTTTAGTCAGATTTTTTGTTTTTTTTTTTATAGTTATGGGAGTGTTTTAAGCTATATTCAAGAGAGCTGCAGCACAAAAAGCCAGAGAGCATATCACTTAACACTGAAAACAGATAACTTGGGTGGGCCAAGAAGCAAGGCTGGTCAACAGGCACTCCTGACCCAAGGAACTGGCCAGAACAGACTCAGCAGGGCCCAGGACTGGGACCAGTTGTGGCTGTGGATTAAAGTGCTTTCCAATAATGCTCAACCCCTTCCCCCTCCTTTTGCCCTCCCCTCCAAAGAGACGACAAAAAATAAGCAAAAATGCTTGCAAGTAGCACAATTCCACATCAGCTGAACCCACATTCAGTGCTGAAGGTTAATGCTTCCTAAGGGCTTGTTATCTTACAGTTCACCATAAGCATTTGTATGTATTTGATCTCTTCCTCATTTAAGACTATCAGGAAGACTTAGCAGCAATTACAGTGGAGGCAGAAGTAGGAGGGCTGCTAATACTCAAATATTGTCTGAATAGTTTCAGTGTGCAGTAGGATGTCATTTCTGGATGCAAATACGTGCTGCGTGATCCCATTGCAGCATGGAAGGAACCATCGGAAAGCACGACCATAGCCCAACATGTGCCAATTTTGGGCCAAATTCAGCTCTTAGAACAGATAACACAGGACAGATGTCTTTATACTAGACCCTCACCCATGGCAGAGATCCTCACCTGCAGTGCCTTCCTGCTCTGTCTGCCATTGCTACCCAGAGGGTGGAAAGATCACAGTTGTTCAGAGACAGCCTTAATTTTGTTTTGTTTTAAAAACTCCCGGCAGATGAAGGCAACACAGAGCAGTGTGGAAAGCAGAGGGGAAGTCTGAGCAGGGGAAATACTTCAGAGAAGGGCCTCAAATGTGAAAACCCGAGAAAGTCAGGATCCTCAGGGTGAGTGGAAGTGTTATCAAGATTGCGATCACTTTTGAGACCCAGCAACCGCATGGTACCATTGTTCTGGTGGCATAGGGCCAACATTGTATTTACGGCTCCTTATCGACAGCTCCTTTTGCAGACTGTCCACAGCTATCCCTGGATCCATGCTTTCTCTCATAGTTTCTTCAGAACAGCTAATTTTAAGAAGCATCAATGAGTCCCCAGGGAGGATTCCTGAGTCTAACCTATTTGTGATGCAAATACAACATGTCAGTGCTGGAAAAGGATTGAGGAGTCATCAGGTCAAGGTGTGGAGGAAAGAACAGTGATATAAATACCTTGCAGACTGTCCCCAGCTCCTGAGAATGGAGATTCATATTTTCTAGGTGGAAAGGAAAAGTGTAGGTGGGAAAGAATGATCTCTGACAGTGCAACAAAGCATGTTATACTGTCTCTGTGGGAAGGATCTTTTCTTACAATAAATGGTGTGGGGAAGCTCGGTCTAGAGGAGCTGAAGGCCAAGCAGCATGTGTTGGGATAAGGATGGATGTGACCCACGTAGCTCTGGAGATAAGAGAAGTGTTTCTCCTGTATGTGGTCAAGGAGGGGTTGACACTGGGGTCTGAGGAGGTCTGAGCTCTGACCAAAGCTTCTCTGCAGGCAGGCTCTGTGAGCTGAGCCTGGCACCAAAGCTACCATCTCTTGAGCTGTGACACACAGCAAATGCCTGTAAAAGAACATGTCACTTGGGAATCACTCTGTCCCACACTGGGGTCCTCTGAGCTGGACACCAGGCAGGGGAGGAGAGCAAGCTCCTGCTTTTGATATGTGGAAGGAGACCTGGTGCAGACTGCTAGAGCATCAAGGACTCTAGGTAAGTCAACCCAAGTGATGGTCTAGGTGCCAGGACAAGGGAGCTGTTATCAATGAAACGGGACTGGCAATAGTCTGAGAGCCACCTGGAGCCATTCGGATCAGACCCAGTGTGCAGTTTTAGGTAGGCTTCCTGGGAGTATTTACTAAACATTAACTGACCCTGCTGGGAACATTCTTGTTGATTATTACTAGTTCTGCTTCTAGAGAAGCTGGTCTGTCACCAGGGCTGCCCATGGCCCTCTGAACCTGCCCCGCCACACCCAGCAGCACTCACAGCTCATCTGCATCATGCTGCACACCACCAAGTAGAGGAAATAAAAAATTAGCAGCCTTAATTTTCATCTTCAGCATTCCACACAATGCACAGGCTTCTCTGGATCCACCTGCCCTCACTTGCCTGATAAATATCAAAAAACATTTGATCCAAGAAATATGAAATGATAACTCTGTTTCCATTTTGTAGGGTTCAAAACAGACCTCGTTGCTGTGCTCATCATATCTGCCACCTTATTTTTACAACAATCTTATCATGACTATCGCATACAATTGTGAAAATCCTATTTTCTGCTTGCAAGTAAGATGTGTATAGGCAAAAATTGTTGTTTTGTTACAAGACAGCAAACTGGAATAAAGACTGATAAAATTCTAAAAATAGACAATTTGGATAGCGTTTAAAATTCCCTCAAAAATACTTTTTCAAAAAACAATTTTTAACAGAAGATTATTCTTTGCAACACTTTAGTAGTCTCTGCTATCAAAGAAAGAAAAATCTGGGGTTTGGCCACTGCTTCTTTTTGCAGACTTGGACAGGATATTCCAACAAGACAAAGTCCAGCTGAGTTCCCCAGTAAGTTCCTCAGTCAGTTCCTCAGTTTGTTCCTCAGTACAGAGGAGGAAAGAATGTGATAAACCAGCTAAGGAATGCAGAGCACTGCTTTTTGATGTGCTGAAGAAATTCATATTTAGAGGCTGACATTCATACCCAGGATCAAACAACTGATTTGGCATCAGCATCCAGTGCTTGGTAGGGAGGGAATGCCTGATAATATTTCCCCAGTAGAGAAGCAGAGGCATGAACTTGGGATCTCTTTTTTGACCAACAGCTGCTGCTGGCACCAAGTAAGTGGGTTTTGAAACTTGTTTGTTCATCCTCTGCTGAAAGCAGATGTCTCTGCAATTAACAGAGATTTAAACAATCAAAAGGAAAATGAGAATTGAGAAAGGACATCCAACACTGTGGTTCAGAGGGATGTGCAGAGTTGAGCTACATGAATGGCCCTTTTGCCCTGCTGGATGAACAGGAAAGGAATGATTTTCTGAGCTGGACTGAAAGGCTGGCTGCCTTGATCAGCTTGTTCCTCCTCTGGCAGGCAGCAGCACTGCTTCACTCATGCTTCACTCTTTTCATGGTGCTTTTGTAGGTCTTTTTCCCCAACTCCACAGAAACAGGTTGGTATTCTCATGAAAAATGCAGCAAGACTTCTGCCTCTAGTGCTATAGAAGGACACTTTGCTGAATGGCCTGCTTTTTGCTTTTCATAAAATCACAGAATAATTTGTGTTGGAAGGGACCTCTGGAGGTTGCCTGGTCCAACCCTCCACTCAGGGCAGGGTCATCTTCAAAGTTACATTAGGCTGCTCAGGGTTTTGCCCAGTCAATGGTGTAATATCTCCAAGGATGGAGATTTCCACAGATCCTCTGGGCCCCTGCTCCAATGTTTAACCACCTCTGTCCTTCATTTCACTTAATTCTGCATTAGATGCAGGGTTTGCACAGCCATTTCAGCAACTTGGGCGAAAACAGCAGATTTGAGAGGGACTAGCCATAATGTTCCTCTACTTACCGGCATCCGTACAGGTCAGCACTGTGCTTAATCCAATCTGTGTATTAGCCGCAGGAAGGCACAGCGTTATTGTAATGTCCATCTGCCTAGGCCTGAGCAATCCAGAGTGTTATAAATCTTTATCTCGCTGAACCACATGCTTTTGGAGAGCTCTCTTCATCAAAAATGAACTGCAGCTCCCACTCTGGGTCTTCTTGCTGAGAATAAGTGTTATGTTTGCAAGACAGGTATTTTCCGGGGTGCAGAGCAGATAGTCTAACACAAGCTCTTTAGAGCTCAGAAAATTGTAAAAAAAACCACTTCCATCACTCAGGAAGTTCTGTTGATACCAAACTCTGCTAGGCAGTTTTCTGGGTTACAGAGGCCTCTGAGGTTATAGAAACTTCATCATGTATCTGCTTCTTTAGGCATCAACATCCCTTTGAAATTCCTCAACAGATGGAGGATGAAGCCCTGAATCAGTTGGCCCCGAGACAACTAATTTTACAAGGTTCATGTGGAAATTTGCAAGTCTTGTTATTTGTAATAAAAAGCCCTGGGATATTTGAGCTCTCGGTCAACCCCTTCCTTGACTTTTTCTGATAAAATTGCCAGAAAAAGACCTAATGATATTATTTCGTGCATCGTTCTGATGCGTGTTCAGTGTTGAATATAATGGCTAGAAGTTCCCTTGCTCAAGGGCAAATTTATTTCCTGGCTAACATCTGGCTACAGACTAATTTTTCCTGCAATTTGCCAGTTGCTGGCATGAGTGAAAAAGAGAATTATGGAGCTCTTTACCTGCTTGTATCCAATTAGGCAAAGAAAAGTTGCTGAAGGTAAATGTGATGCACTAATGAAAGATGCAAATGTCTTCCTCTGCTGGCTCCTTCTTGCCAGAGCTTAGTGCACGTGTTGGCACTCAGATGAGTGGTAGACAACAACTGAGATGACCTAAGATCACCCACTCCAGAACCTTATTTCCCTAAGCAAACACTTAAAGAAAAAGTACAAAAAGAAGAACAAGTAGGGATCATAGTCACCCGTGACACTCTCCCTGCTTCTGGCAATCAGCATCTGGGGATTTTTTGAACCTGTAGCTGCATTAGACATCAAAGCCTCCTCCTTCAAGAAAATAGGAGACATAAAGTGATTCTATGGATCTATTGAAAGAGAAAAACCTCTTACCTTCACCTTATGCACAACACAAAGATGAGATCATGGGGCAAGTGCGTATTGACCCCGTATAGCTGAGCAAAGATGAAAACAGTATGGCAATCCAAGAAAGTGTGCTGTCTCTGTAAGACTGCATTATGATCTTGCAGAGCATAATACTGATTTCCTTCCGAAACAGAAACAGACAGGATCATCTCTGTCACCCACAGTCAGGCAAAGCTATTTCCACCTGCTCCACTCTGTCCCACTCAGACCCACTGACCCATTATCCCTGCCTGCTCATGGACAGGCGGGTCCTCAGTCACTGAGCACAGTCACAGGGCACCTAGAAAGATAAAGAACAAGTCTTCAGGCTTGGAAGTCTGCATGTATCGCCTTCACGCCCCTCTTCAGTGTCCAGCTGTTTATAGGTTCATCAGCAATTTTTACTCTCAGGGAAAGACCCTAGGAAAGAAAGAGGCTGAGGCTCAAGGAGCAAACACAGCTGGTGCTAAATAATGCAGGTATACTGATACAGTGTGCATGTTTTATAACTTCCTTCTGAGCCTTGCTCCCTGTAATCAGATTATGAAACCTTAGAATCAAGTTAATGCAAACAAACAGATCATGTGGAGAGCAATAAAAATAAAATATCATAATAAAAATCCTAAATAGAGAACATATTCGGTAAACAGAATGCTGTAAACAAACTAATGTGTCTCTCTGCGACAATATTCAGTAAGATATGGAAGAGCCCCAAGAGATGGCATGAAAACACAGCTGTTCTCTCATTGCATTAGGTGAAGAGTAAGAGGAGGGACACAACTGCAACACAGCTCCTATGGCTCCAGGGTCATGGGAGGGACAGCTCTTTCCATGCTCATGGAGCAAGAAGGTGGTTCCTCCTAGTAGCTGTGCTCCAGGTGATGCTCTGACTCCTCTTCCAGGAGACACCCATGGCAAAATGATCAGCTGAACAAAACAGAGGCCATCAACCAGACTGCTCTCCCTGCTGGTCATGTCTCCTCTGCAGACGGAGCGTGGTGTGTACTCAGCAGGAACAGAAGAGAAAGTGCTGTTGTATCTCTTATATCATTTCTGAAGTTTCTCTTCTCCATGAGCCACATGGATGAGCTGCACAGCTCAGTTAGGTACCATGCTTTGTCTCTGCAACACTGAGTCATCATCATCCTGGGCTGGGACATGATCAGAGCTAGGTAGGCAAAACATGAATCGCAGCATCTCATGGAAAAATTGTGGGGTTTAAAATGAATAAAAGCAGAATCATCTTTACTGTCATCCCTGCCTACATAATAGCCTGCCAAAGAGGCAGTCATGCCACCAGTCATGCTCCAGTCCCTAGGTGTTGCCTCTCTTCCTTTCTTCTCATTTTAAAGACATCCCATGGCAAAAAAAAAGCTCAGACAAGGCATGGTGTTCTGATAAACATCAGCTGGAGAAAGGCCCGAGGTCACAGACTGTTTGGGGCAATACATTTACCTGCAAATCTGCTGATTTGTAAAGATCCACTGGAGTTCCAGGCAGTTTCCTATTTCACTGATCATTTTCTTCCACTCTGGCTCCCCCAAGTCCTAGTCCTTTTTGTCTCCTTCTCCAGTAGAAATGCTACCTCTACCAGTGGTGAGTAGCAACCTTATCATTATTTTAGAAACTCAAGCCTTCCTGAATATGATTGCTTGGTCTAGAACTCCTGGATGCTCTTCTGCTCTTGAAACGGGACCTCTGCCTCTGAGTCTCTGGGAGCACACCTTGTTCTTCCAGACAGGTGTTGTGTCTAGATTGTCCTCATTTGGATTAACAGAGGTCAGACCAATTCGGGACTGATACAGGTTTAATGCTTCCCAATGTATTGTTTACTCAATGAATTTGCCCCTCTAGCTCTTCTCCAATCATCCCTCTAAGTTTTACAAATGTGTTCATGATTCAGAATTGCTCAACAATTCAGTTTTGTTTCACAACATTCAGCCTTAAGGATGCATGTTAATTTTCCAGTCTGAGTATTAGTCTAATCAGTCACTGAAAGTTCATTCATTATCTGTCTGTGTTACAAAATGCTGCCATTTTCACTATATTTCTGCTGGTAGGGCAGCCCTCCAAGTCACCACCACAGTGTCATCTCCAGATCTCCATTCGGCCCTGACTGTTGTGAAGAATTCATGGTTGCAAATGTGATATAAATGTTTGTGTTTGTGTCATCAAGCTGGAAATTAAACCATGGGATGTGCTTTGCACACACAGCTTTACTGTTTCCTAGAGAGTCCAGCCACAGTAGTCACTCCTGGGTCAATCTCCTGCCAATAGTGAAGTGTATGATGTCCATAGTGCCCTAACACACTCACTTGATTGCTGACAGTTTTCACTTTCCATGAAGCACCAATCTAGAGAAAACCAAGCACAAAGGGACCATAAGAGGTCCCTCTGCCATCCTGCTGCCCCAAGGCTGGATGTGATTTCTGACTCTGATAGTCGTCCAAGCTCTACCTTAAAAACATCAATGGCAGAAATATCATCTCCCCAGTCAGGTTATTAAAGTCTTGTTAGGGTATAGAAAGCTTCTTCTAACAATAAAATTGTTCCTTCCTTCACAGAGATATGAATTAGTTTGTTCCCAACATGACTGTATTTGAAGACCATCATAAAGTCCAGCCTCAAGCTTTTTTGTAGGACTAGATGGCCCCATTTCTTTAGTCTTCCCTCCCAGGTTGTGCTCCCTAGACCTTTGATCTTTCTCAATGGTTTCCTTTGGATTTACCCTGGCTGATTCATATCTTCACAATAGGATGCTGAGTGCCTGGACTAACAATGGACCTGATTCAAAACTCACTGGGGTCAGTACGTCTTTCTGGTGATACTGAATTGTTTGCAGATTTGTATGAATGTCTAATTATTTTCTTTTATATTTTCCCCTTCACAAATACTTATTTTTTATGTGGAACAAGGGATTTCTGTGATCACTGGTCTCCTACACCCCCATGCAGGTGATCCTCTGTAGATAAGAGAATGAAATGCTGCTAAACATCCTGGGAAGGCCTGTTCTGCACAGGGGCAAAGAAGAGAAAAAATTGTAAAGTATATAAACAGCATTTCCCCAAAAGGAGGTGAGGTGGAGGCAGGCAACTCAAACTTCAACCGTCTTGACTCTGCCAGAAGGATGGAAGAGGCTGAGTCCTGGAAGACAGTTACTGACTCAGTGTCATGCCAGGGAGCCTCCCACATTGCCCACTGCTCATAACCAGTTAAGCCTCGACATTTAGGGCAGAGGAAACGATCCGCTTCTAGGGCTTTTGAATGGTACTTTCAAAGACAGTATTTTTACAGATGAGCCTTTACCAAACCTGTGATTGTGTGCCAGTTCATTTAGAGCCTCTCTACAAACTGCGTTTCTGCTCTAAAAATATTCACCTTTCCTAGCCTGCTATTACTGTTCATGCTCTTAAACTTGTCTTGAAAAGCAGTTTGCCACTCCTCAGAAGGACTTTGTGTGCCTTAGCAGTCAGTGCAAATGCAATTTGCACGTGAGCCGGGTTCTAGATTGGCATAACTAGGCACCTGAAAGATGTCAGGGAAATTTGTATTCCTGTGCCTGATGCACAGGGGATCTGTGGATCCATCAGAGGACTGCCTGCACTGCAGTTTCTGCTCCTGTTACACGAAGAAAAATTATGAAAATTCTAGTTGAAAGTTTCATTTTAGAGGCAACTGATTATCTGTAAATTCTAGCATCATCAGGAGAAAGGAAGGTTAACCAGTGATCCTGATAGCAGCTGATCTTGGATGCAGTAAGAAGAAAATCTGCATAACAGAGCAGAGAAGGCTGGAGGGAAGATGTTCAGCAGCTAGGGCTGTGCTGCTCCTGCTGTGCTGAGCTGACCCTCAGTGCCTAAGAAATACTGCAAAGAATGTGTCTTTGTGTGTCAGAGCTTTTCCTGAGGAGCCCTCAAACGTGGGTGAGGTTGATGGTGGGCTCAGCTCTCTGAAGATCTTTGGGGTTGCTCACAAGGCACTGGCAGGACATTCAGCCCTATCCTGTACTTTGAATTAAGAGGTTCCAACTATGCAGCAAGGGCTTGGGGCTTTGTGAAAAATGCAATCTAAAGACAGCTTAGATTGTGCACGGC
Source organism: Strix aluco (assembly GCF_031877795.1). Lineage (NCBI taxonomy): Eukaryota > Metazoa > Chordata > Aves > Strigiformes > Strigidae > Strix > Strix aluco. The sequence continues at coordinate 15,943,269 of NC_133948.1, read as the reverse complement.
AAGATCCTCCCATACATGCAGGACGTATCTGCTCCCTGGAATGATTGAGGAGCTCCAGCAATGAGGTGTGTGCTAAAGATAATTTCTAATTTAATTAATCAAAGCTTAACATGACCATGTAAAACACATGTCCCGCAGTCCAATAAAGAGGCAAAAAAGAGGCTGATAGAAATGTTTTCCTGGGGCTTTGTGACTGGAGTGCTCCACTGAGTTGTCCTCACAGCTCTTGCCACGAGACAAGGAATGCACGCACCTGGAAGAAATCAACCTGAAGCCCAAGTGAGGGCTGCTCGGAGCAGACCCATGAGTGCCAAGTGGATCGCTGAAGGGAGCTCTTCACTCCAGGTGTCTGCTGTCGGGAGGAAGGAACCTCGGCGGAAGCGGAGGCAGGGAGGACAGGCAGGGTGATGGGCAGCAGGGGACAAGGGGGGCTTTGCTGGTGGGGTGCCAGGTTTTGCTGTGGCTGGATGCTTAGCATTAAGAGGAGCCAGAAAAATAGGAAACCAACTTTTTTAAAACAAAACATGCTGGGATTTCTTTTTAAAAATGGGAAGGATATGCCATTTTTTTAGGTTTGGTTTGGTTTTTTTTTTTTTTTTTTTTTTTTTTTTTAAAGGGAAACCTGAGACTAGGACTAAAAGGAAATTCTACTCAATTTCATGCTGGACTTTGATTGCACTTTACCTCCAGAAACAAGAACCTAGAAACTGGGTTATCCTTTAGAAAACAGAAAAAGAAATAAAATGTTTCTTTTTTGTGCGCGTGTTCTTCTCCATTTAGAAATAACAGAAAAAGTGGGGACAGGTGAGAACAAGAACATAACAGAGAGATGAACTGTCTCATAATTGGTTTTGAACTAGGAAAAATTTTGAACTGGAGAAGGTGGTACTACATTACAGGAGAAAAAATATAATTTTTAAAATATGATAGATATTTTTCACTCCTACTTATAATAATACCTTCAAAATAAGTAACAATACTATGTAATTACTAATAAGTAATATTAGTAATAAACTTATTAGTAATTACTAATAATTAATAATACTATAAAATAAGAAACTTTTCATATAGAGTGAGAAGGATGCAGTTTTAATTTTTTTAATTATTTCTCAGAAAACTGTATGGGTTTAAAAAAAGGTTTCATGGGAAATTTTTCATGCTGGAGAGGAAACAGATTTTGAACCCTTTCTCTCAGTTCTTCTCTAAGAAGGCTTATAACTGGGAAGGAGGATGATGAACACTGATTTTACATCAGCTACCAGCTGGGTTCCCCACACATACAGAGACAAAGAGACAGCACCTGCAGCACAGGATGGTATTTCAGGGTGAAAAACAGAACTTGTGGTGGAGGACGAGTTGTCTGACCCCTTCACCCCTCACACCATCTGCATATCAGGGTCCCTTTGTGGTCAGTGGTGATTCATCAGTGGACACAAGGCAGCTTGAACTGCTCGCTGGAGGTGCCGGTTTCATGGCTTTGATTGCACAAGAGGCTGACGGTGACTAGATCAGATGTGGATGTCCAGCCATGTAAGCTGCTGGGCTGGAGGAGATTGCTTTTACCATATGAACCTTTAGGTAGATCTCAAATCTCTTCCAGTTGGCTGTTGACGTTCTGCTTAAAACATCCCATCTTCTCGGGCAGTTCAGGAAAAAGGAGCAAACAATGCTCATGGCTGCTTCCCAGCCGTGGGCTGTGAGAAGGGACCATCACAGCCACTGCTGTCTCTCCAGAGACTGGCAGGGTAGGGTTTATTAGAGTAGGGATGATTAGACCACCCTACCATCCAGGGATGGCTATCACAAATGGGTTTTTTGTTAGCCATATAATTAAATATGATCTGGCATTGTTGTAATTCTTTCCAGTGATGATGAATAAGAAAGAGGCATATAGAATGATGGCAGATTTATTCAACGGGAAGCATTTCAACAACTACATTGTTGCTGTAGCAGTATCAACAAATATGGGTTGTTTCTTTTCCTAAATGCATGGATTTTTCCTAATAAGACCAAATTCTGTCTGCTCTCCTCAGAGAGAAATGTAAAAAAGACTATAGAGAAAGAAGCCTATGAAATATCAATTTGTGGAGTAGGTTTGTATGGTATTCTAAGGCTTTTAGTATTTCTAAAAGAAGATCAAATTTCTGTTCAAGCAGTTTTTTCAACAATGAAAATAATTTGCTACAAAAATCAACCCCTTCTGAACTTTCTCTCAGCTCTGGAGTTCTGTGATGACATGACTCAATGCTATTTTCAATTATCTCCCTTTGACAATGAAGCACAGCATTGTCCTTTATATCAAGGTTTTGACAAGAGCCTTCATGCTTTCATGCTGCAGTTGCAATTCAGATGTTTTCTTTTGCTCCTAATTTTTTAATAGACTCTTCCACTGAGCCCATCTCAAAATGAAATGAATCTAATTTAGATTCAAACGAATCAAAATGAGACTTTAAAGCCTTTTTTTTTCTTGAAGAAATACAGCATCAAGAGAAATCTTTGAACACAAAGGAATCCCCAGGGAAGAAGATAATTTTGGCGACATATTGTGCCATGTTCAGAGGACAAGACCTTGGGAATGTGTCAATCCACTGCTTCAATCTCTGCTGATAGACATTGTGGAAATATCTGAAGCAAATGCCACTATTCTGATCTAGGAATTATCACCTTTTTTACCAAGAAGGCCTCTAAATGAGGTAGATGAGGAGTTTCTGTCTCTGGTTCCCAGTTCCAGCTGAGTGAGCCATACGCTGAGTCCTCAGCTAATCTGAGAGAGGTCATTCTGGTGAGAAGTTCAAAATACCTCTGGTTTACATTGCATTGTTGTAACTGCAGTCTGCAAATACTTGAAAAGCATTTACAAAGATGATGCAGCAGACCTAGACCCAGTAGTGGCAGATGATAAAAAAAAAAAAAGAGGGACAACAGCCACAAATTGGGAGCTTCAGTTTGGACATTAGGAAAATGTTCCTTAGCAGGAGGCTGGTGCAGCACTGGGATAGTGCTCCAGTGGGTGGGAGCATCTCAGATCTGGAAGGCTGACCTGCTGTTTGGAAATAGTCCTGTTTAGAGTGAGAAGCTGGAATGGACACCCCCAGTGGTCCTTTCCAAACAACCTTTCCATGCTTCTGCATCTGACACACCATTGACAGAGACAACCTGAGAGAGATCAACATAAAATAAGGGAGAAAATGTTATGTTTAGGCACTACCAGAAGGCTACATGAAGACATGTGGACCCTAACTGTTGCAGAAACACCAAGAGGCCAGTCCAAGCAGAAGTTTGGCTCTCAGACAGTTAGAGCAAGGCCATTATTGAAGAGATACACCAGTGCAAATCAGGGAGCAGCAATGTTTCCCAGGAAAACACCATTCTGTAATTCAAGCACTTTTGTTGGGCAGCAAATATAGGTGCAGGGTGCAACCTGCTATGACCCAGTGCAAGTAAATGTGTTGTAAATCCCACACATAAATAACCCATGTTTGGGCTGTGGATGTGGTATCAAAGGCTTCCTGGCACTGAGAAGCAGAGCAGCTTGCTCAGGAGAATCCCAGAAGGTTGTGGAGGTGATGTGGGACGTAAGCTGATCTGCTGTTCAGCCTACCACCCCATGGGACTCGAATACTCCCCACAATGGCAGATCCCAAACATGAACCACTAGTTAGGAGCTACTTTTTGCCTCTTTTTCCTTTACTGCAGTAATTTCCTGATACTAGGTAATTACCTCTGGGTAAAAAAGGGAAGGTGATGTGGAAGAGTGGAGACTTCCACAGCTATTTCTCCATTGCTTTTTCTGCTGAGCATACATGAAAGACTTGCTCTGCCACTTAGACCGTGCCATGGTTCTCACCTGTTCTTTCCTTGGGCATGTGCTGATCATGACATATCATGTCACAGGGAAATGCTATCAGAAATGGCTTCCAGCAGCTCCGCCGTTCATACATGATGCTGGTGGCATCTTATTGTGTCGTGCATGGTAATGGTGACACACGTGGTAGACAGCAACGGTGGCAGCTACAGCCAACCATGCTAGCACTTTGCAGCATGTTTCTTTTAGGGGATGAGACAAGCACTGTCCTGGACAGAGTCAAGGAGCTTCTGAGTGCTCCTGAAGCACTTTGCAGTATAAAAAAAAACCCGGTGCTCTGTTATGAAATGTGAAACTCTGTAGGACCTGGGATTTCTCACCAAAAATGTTAGTTGACCAAACAGGCTTCTCAGCAGTCTCATGCCTGTGCTGTGTGAGCACACAGCTCACCTGAGCCCTTGTTTCTCTCCTCACTCACTTCCAGCTTTAGGGTCTCCCTGTCTTTGTGAGCATTTCTATTGCCCTCATGCTTCATAATTGTGACCTTAAGATATGGGTGGATAAGAGACAGAGAATTTCATCGTTGTTCTCTGAGAGCTGACAGCATTTAGTGCTTCCCAGCTCAGCAGGACTTCGTCATCACTGTAGGAGAAAAGCTGATATCCTCTGCTAAAGGATGGGTACCTGTGACTTACACAAGGGAATCATTTCCATTATCCTTTTCAGGAAAAATGACTAGAAGCTGCTTACTTCCTTGCTTGTTTATTCTCCTAAGGATCTTTGTTCTGCAAGGAACCTTAAAATGATCGGCTACTGCCAAAGTCTTCAGCAGAAAAATGTGACTTTTATAATAAAGAACTAGCAATTATGGAAATAGACTGTTTTCAGTGACAAAGTGCTGATAAGAACAACAAAAATAATTTTTCCAATACGTATCACACCGAGGCTTGCTGTGTTAAGATTAAAATCTTCCACATTCCAAAGAAAAGGACCTGTCAGGTGTGTTGTAATTTGACCATATTAAAAAATACAAATATTGTCTGTAAAATGGTTATCTGAAAAACATTTAATGACCTCTGGTTATCTATTTAGGGTCTATAACATCCAGTGAAGTAGCTGTAGTCCATTCAGTAGCAAAATCATCACAACACATTAAGAGGGAGCAGAAATAATTGAGGTCTGGAGGGGCTGAATGCAAGGAATGATTAAAAGAGATACTTATGCATAACGACTTGAGATGGAACATAATAAGTTTCTTGGAGGGTATATGTAACAAAAAGATGGGATTTGTTTAGCATTGCACACTGGGGCATAATTAGAACTAATAGGATTAAATTTATGCATGGAAAAATAATCTGATTATCAGGAATCATTTGCAGCTGTGATAAGGATGTTGTATCTGCAAAGGGTTAATTGGTGCTTACAAGCTGCAGCATCTTCCCTTCAGGCTTATTCCTGCCTCAGTGGCCCTAGGGCTGGAGCACTTCTGGCAGGTTGCTATAGTCCTTCTGTCGTGCATCCCTTTGGGTAGAGATGTTCAAGAAGGCTCCCTTTTTGCCAGTGTAGTTTAAATTAGTCTGTGTTTCAGGAATGTGATTGTTCCAGTGCAGAGAGGGAGCTGTTTGAATGGGCCTCTTCCTCCACAGTCCTTCAGGGACCACAGCTTCATCAGAAGGGGATGTCCCAGGAGTGGGGTCGGGCAAAGGAAGAGGAGAGGCACAGACCTCCTTCCGGAGAACCAGGGACAGAGTGAGGGTCAATCTGCAGAGTTTGGTGGGAGGGAGAGTACCCGGTGAAATGAATCCTAACTCAAGGCACATGACATGTTTCTATTAGGAGGTGGATCAAAGCTGTTTCTCCTACTGAAAGACCTTGTGGAAGAGGGTAAGACAGTTGAAACTAAATGTAATGGTCTCATTAAAGTGCTGAGTGATTTTTATTCACCTAAGAATTATGTTCTTACTGAAAGACATGATTATTTCCAAGACCGCAGGCAACATCCAGATGAAGAGATGTCTGAATCTATAACAAGCCTGAAAGACTTCACTTCCAAGCACACGTCCAACCTGACAGCGGAACAATAGCTGACTGTTTGGTGTGTGCCTGCATGTATTAGTAGTAAAAAATGCAACAAATCGCCCCATACAGCCAAAAGGAGAGAAAAGTGGCCATTTTGTGTAAGCAGAAAAAGAACAATGTGTCCCTCTTAGTTTTGTACATCGGGTCTTAATGTTGTATCCATGATGAGTAGTCAGAGTGCATCCTGCAACTCTCACATGTTGGCGGACTGAACATCCAAATTGTGAACCTCACTGGACTGCACTAACCTCTTCTTGCTGTTTGAAGGCAGGCAAGGAAGAGGAGGAGGGATGGTTTACTCCAAAGCTCTCATCCTGTTATGAGACTGGGATGTGCCCAGGTCACACATCTGAACCTGTGAACCTGGAAGGGCTCCTGAGCCCACCAGTTGTGGACAGGCATGAGGGATTCTGCTTCTGAGGAGCTGAACCCAAACCACCAGAGGCTCCAGGTGATGGCCTGACCTTGGCTGACCATCTGGGCACAGTGTCCTGTCTCCCGTGGGTCCCTGGTGCATACTGCCAGGGGACCTGCCTCTCATACCTGAAATCACCAAATCTTTCACTACATTTGCACCACTCCTGCCCTTATGACTGCACCTAAGTGATGTTCATGAAATGCCTGCAGCTGTACTCCAGAGTTTGTAGGCTTCACTGTAGCATATGCCTCCTGCTAGGATTTTATAGCCCATGCTAAATCCTCTGCCAGCAGAGTCCCCACTGTCTGTACTTGAAGTAGCTCTCTTGGTGATGCCTTTCCTTACTAGATGGGGAAAAAAACCACCCAAGGTCATCTGTCTTCCATAATCACATCACCTCCCTGTCCTCCTCCTAATGAGCCAAACAGATTGAGCTCTGAAATCACTCTCTGTAAAGCATTTTCTTCAGTCTTCAAATCACCGTGTTTCCCACAACCTTTCCCATCTTTTTACAGACTTTTAGAAGGTCAGGGCTGGAACGGAGGTGCATGGCAAGACCCCTTCTTTCACTGGTGGAAGGGGAGATGCACAAGAGCTGTTGTGACACTTGTGTTGCAACTACTGATCTGCATAATTGCAATTATTATGCATTTTCAGCTCAAGGATTTCAACAGGGACAATGTAAAACAAAACAAGAATGTCCACTGAAGAATATTTTTATATTCAGGAATAGGCAGGTACAAATGTTTGATGCTCAGAGATGGATATGGTTCCAGCAGGCAGTCTTATCGTACGGAACAAGATCAGTAATAAAGTCTGAAAAGGAAAAAAAATTAAGTTCTCCAAGTCAAGATGATTTCTCGCCTACAGTATGCCTGAGAGGCTACTGAGCTACTGCTCCCCCAGAAGCCACATTAGAATTTCGTAATCATAAATGATGCCTAACTAGGAAACAGTTACCTATTTTTGTTACCATTCAATCTCATATGTTTCTCTATGGCGAGGATGTCCCATATTTTATTGAATCAATATCCTGGAGTGGGGAGTATAGATTTTGCTGGCTTCAAGCAATAAGAGTCTAGAAGCAATCAGAAGAAAACAAACAGGGGGATTTACCTTCTCTTGTGGGGATTCATTTTTAACTCCTAGCAGCATGTTGGATACATTCTGTTGAATGTTATGAGTAATATTTTTTGATCTATTGTTTCACCTTCTCTAAGGCATATTTTATTTCAGAACAATCTTCTTTTGATGTTTTAGAGGTCCTCCTGGCAGATTTCTGAGATGAATCACATCTTTGTCTAACTATTCCCTTTTGAGACAAAAAAAAAAAAGATCCAAACCAAACTTTCTTGGGTGAAGTACCATCATGAGAATTTGGGGCTAATATTTAATTAATTGACACACTGGAGAGAAAACCTTCTGTATTGTGCCCTAATATTACTATTTTCATACGCTACGATATAAAATGACACTTTCAGTCTCTCTGTTGTTTTTAACATTGGATGAGTGTTAGTGACAATTGTACTCCTCTTTCTAATACAATTAGCCTATTTTGCCACTAGTGTCACATGTCCCCAAAGTGAGCCCTTGCTAGCCATCTTTCAGGGAGAGATCAGTAATGTAAGACTTTAGTCATATTCTGAGTGCCACCAGTATATTATTGCATGAACAGAGAAATCCCCACAAAGAAATTCTAGGGCCTATATGACCACTTCTTCCAGGAATTATGCTTCAATAACCATGGCCAGCTCCTGAGGAACATCTGAATTTTCCACAAACTCTTCCACCACCCAGCACAGCTTCCAATACCAATTGCCTCTAAACCAAACCTACAAAATGAATTCCACTACAGAGCATGTCTTTTCAATACTGAACATTTGCTCGTACATAAAAGCAAAATAAACAAAAAAAAGAATGAGGAAGAATCAATGTAAGAGTGCCATCTGGTGACATCTGTCATAACCTTATACCATAGACAGCTTCTTCTCTGCAGTGCAGAGTGGAAAAATTTAGGGACAAGATCCATCACATTACAATTCTACAAAACTGATCCATTTTCTCCACAAAATTGGTCAAGTTATGCAGGGAACTCAAAATTGGTAGCTGAGGGCTAAGCTCTTTAAAAATCCAGCCCCAAATTGTAAATACAAGTGCAAAGTGCCTGTGTAATATTCATGGCCATGCATGCAAATTGAGTAATTGTCCTTGCAAATGGCTAATTAGGTACATTGGACATGGAATTGGGATAACTATGCACACAAATTAAACCTGCACTTTTGTGCTGAAGTGGTCTGAAAAGCTGTCTCTGGGTTTCTTACCCTAATTTATTTAGATATTAACATCTTGTATTTATGCAAATGCCTGTCATGCTTGAATGTTTTGAAATGCAATCGTGACAATTTGAACATGACCTAATGTCAGACTCTGACATAGTAATGGCTCTTCTTGTCCAGAAGAGGTTAATTTCTGTCATGGACCAATTTAATCCAGTTTTCTACTGGGAATCTGCTCTACTTAAGAAAACTTAAGAAAACAGGATGTATTTCAGGGAGAAGTTGCTTGGAGTTGTCTATTGTTTGTGAATATTCTCACATTGTCTCCACCTGTAGAGACCGCACAAGACCAAGATTTTAAATAAAGACACCTTGAGTGGGGCTTTGGTTCTGTTTGCTGAGCTTGAACTGTATTCGAGCAGATAAGGTTTGAGTGACTTAGTAACCATTCTGTCTGCTAACCGTAAGGACCAGTCTCACATTTTAGGGGTAAATAATAAACCGCTGCAAGAAATCTGGGAAAATTAAACCAGTGAACTCATTTTCTGGGTGACAGCTTTTGTCCTTTGCATACATCTGCTCTTTACGAAGGATGGGATAGAGCACACAGAGCTATGCTCGCTGGCATGATTTTGATGTGGGCCAAATAGCACTGGTCCAAACCAATCGCAGGCATGGTCTGTGAGTAGGAATCATCTAGGCACCATTCCCAAGAGACTTTCGGCATGCAACCACTCTGTTCAGGAGGGCAGGAGACTTTGTTAACAAAGGCACAACTCTCCCACACCAGTTCAGAAACTGGATACGTGCTGGGACACTTGCAATGTCCAGGTCATCTGGACCCACAGCAGATGAGGTGCTCCGCTGGGAACCCAGTTCAGGTTGTTGCCTTCTTGCTAAAATGGTCTGGGGCTTTGGGCAGTTCATTCAAGGTATTGCAACTCCTAAAGTACAGGGGGATTAAAGGTGCCAAAGGAACATCTTACAGTCCCTAGACAGTAAATAAGTAAAAGGAGAACCTGAATCAAACCGCCAAATACTCCCGTGGCAAGCCAAGGAGCAACCTCCCATGACCTACAAGTACTCACCAGGCATGGGTGTGCATCTGATCTGCCATGCTGGAGCTCCACTTTCAAAATCAGAGCTAACGTGTGTCAGCAGTCCCAATGCAGAAGGCACCTGAAAATCAGCCCCTCCAGGTATGTGGTTTACTCATTTCAAAATACAGTCCATGGACAAGGAGATGGTTTAGCAAGGCTTAGTGCACCTCCCTTATCCTGCACATTCACCCTCCTGGCTCCAGTAGACAAGTTATGCCTCGTCCTTGCTGCACTGTCATATTCAGGACTGCAATAATTTGATGGAGAAATGTGATACAACCCATTTTATCTGTGTCTTGCCAGATTTTTAGGCAACTCAGTGACTCTGAGAGTTGCAGCAAACTCTGCCCAATCCCCTCCAAACCCCACAAAGTTAAGTGCTAACAGATGCAAGTCCTCGCAGGTGGCTGCTCACTCCCCTTATCAGGCTGCTTCTGAGCTGCAAGCTCCAGCATGGTCCTGCCACTGTCTCCCCTTCTGCCAGGCAGTGTGGGCAAGTCTCTCTCCCAGAGCAGGTTTGTCTTCCCAGGCATGGAAACAACCTTCTTACCAGGGATGTCGATCAGACACTGCTTTTTCACTAAAAGGAACGTAGTGTATAAACCAGGGACCAATGGCATCGGGGTACTGTCACTGCAGCAAAGCATCCTACTCCCACAATTTTGTGCAGTTTCATCTCTAACACACCAACTTCAGTTATTCACTGTCGGTCACTCACCTCCCATTTACCACACACAATTTTGACAGAGATCTTGGCTGTTATCTCTGGGCATTTTCCTCTGGACTAATTTAGCCTTTCCATCACTAAGTTTTGTTAATGATGATAAACAACACAGTATACCAGCTGGAATGGATTTCTGTCATTCCGGAAAATTTAGAACACAGGGATCTGCAAAATATGACCTCAATTTAAGTCCATCATTTTCTTCTCCTGGAATTGCTCAGCTGGAATAAATATTATTACCCAGACCAGGGAGACTGGCTGAGCAAGTGGATTGCAGCACATGTACCTGGAGTGGAAGAAATGCAGCTAAAAATCCTACCTCTGTGACAGGAACTGTGAAAAATTGAACTAGTATTCCCAGAGGTCCAGTGAGGACCCTGAACAGTGGCTAGCTGAAAGTCGACCTTTTTTTCTTTCAGTTCAAGAAGAAATTTCATGGTTGGCCTGAGAAATGACACTGACAAAACATTCGATGAAATGGATTATTTTCCAGGAGCCAAAAAAAAAAAAAAAATCAGCCTAGTGCCACTCCACCACCCCAAAAAATAGTTCCACGTTAGCTTGAATATAAATATTTTTGCAAGTTCACGCAATTGTGCTTGGGCAGCAGTGCGTAAAGACACAACCTCATTTTTCCTGAGAATAAAGCTTTTTATATAAAAAGGGGGAGGGAGCAAACAACTTGGTCACAGAATAAATTGGGGTACAAAGAGGAAGAAAAAAACCCTCTTTCATAGGTTTCTGATAAGGTTGTGCAAAAGGCACCACCAGCATTATGGGTGATAGCAAAGGTACGTGCCAGCTAAGCCCAGTGGGTGTGCAGGTATGCAGTGAACAGCAAGGATTTCATATGGGGAAAAATATAAGCAATTTGTGGCAGGGATTCAGCACTTCATTTGGAATGTAATCATAGTGCAAGGCAGGTTGTGCAGAGGGTGATACCAGTATGTGCAGAGAGCATGGAGATGAGGGTGGAGTGCGCATTCAAACACAGGTGGGAAATGAGAAGAGTTCAGGAAATCAGTTGCCACAGGGGTCTCTGGCAGGAAAAAGTTTTGAAAGTGCCAAGATGAAGGGGTAGGTAACACCTCTGGAGAGAAAAGGAGGTTGGCAGGGAAAAATGTCACAGGCTATTAGCCTCTGCAGAGCAGAGAGAGAAAAGAGTCATTGGCATTTGTATTACAGGAAAGGGTCAATAGGAACAAGCTGAAAATGCAGTGTCTCCACAGCGTCCCTGATTTCCAATCATCAGTAGAGTTATGAAATTTTCGTTCCTACATTCTCCTTGTGAAGGTTTCAGTCTCTTCTGAAGACTGGGACAGAGAGGTCAAGGATGAAGTAGTCATTTTGTGAAAAAAATGTTCTCTCAGTAATAATTGTTTTTACCCAGGCTTTATAGATTGTTTGTGTGAGTTCATTCTGGTGGGTAATGGTTGACCTCAGCCTAAGAGCTTATGGGAGAGCATCTGGTATGCAAGATAACACATATCACTTTTGGCACTGGCATATGTAGGATCCTTGGGGTTTGATCTGCTTTGCTTGCATGGGTCATAGTAATTGTGGAGAGATACTAACAAATTTCACATATTTTTACATTTAGTGCATTAACAAACTTGGTGCCACTTGCTATTTCTTGGTCTACATAAAGTTTGCTCCCAGTCAGAGGGGAGGCTCTGAAACACAAGGAGAAAGGCTGGGAAAAATAATTTTGTGGCATAATCTTCCCTTGGTATATGCTGTAACTGTTTACAGCCATATACATCTGCCTCAGACCATCATTTTTCTTCATGGACTTCAGCACAAGACTGTGTGAGTGAGAGAGAGATGTGCAGTTGGAGGGGTGGGAGCTTCCTTTTTTATTGTAATAAGCCCCTCTGAAGTGTCTCAGTAACTTGTACATAAATGTGATGTATTTCCTGGGAGACTGTCTTATGCACTGAAAATCATCTTCAGTTTGGTGAGGTCTTGCTAATTCTTCTCTGAGCAGATGTGGTGATGTCTGAAGGCCTGGCTGTACATCACCGCTTTGGGTACTTTTTGCAGAGTTGTGGGATTTATGAAGCATGTAAATGGAAATAAGTTGCAGGATACCATTTTCATACATCCCTATACTACAGGGATCTGCTAGAAAAGCATTACCTGGGAAGGTAGTAGCTGTTGGATCTGTCCTGGAAGACTGAGAAACCAGGTCTTTGGACCAGGGTATGTACAGGCTCCCATGTATGGGCTGTAAACACAACGTATGTCAGGTGGTGTGAGATGTCATGATGAATGCACTCCAAAAGTACAGTAACCAAGGTCTGGAAACTCAGCATTAAGTTTTTTCAATGATAAGCTTGATCTTACATCTGGTCTATGACTATAAAACTTGACATGGTCCAGGCTGGAAAAAAAGGACAAGAAATAAGCCACATTTTGGTCAGGTATTTCACAACATGACAAACAGTGCCTTGCCTCCTGTCTGTATCATCGGGGACTATCCCTGAGGATCTTCCAGTCTTCTTTCCTCTGGTACCTATCCATCTGACGGTGTCAGCTACAAAAGGCTGAAGATATTCTCTTGCATCGGGCTCCCAAAGGGATTATTGAAAGATCAGAGCTCATAGTTCATTCATATAATGGAAGGCTCACATTGGATAAGAAATGGTCAAAGTGGAGCAAGCTGCTGCCGTAATTTTTATTTGCAAAACTCTGCAGTCATCTATTGGTCTCAGAATCACTTATGGGCTTGCACTCTTTAAATTACTGTATGTAAGGTATTCTTTCCTGTCAGCAATGCTGGAAGAAGGAACCAAAAGTCAGAGTGTGATCTAATAGGTGATAAAAGCAAGGAGAAATTTAAAACTTAAAAAGCTTTTGCTATGGATGTTACACTCTAAGTCCTGTTGTAGGCAAAAGGGAACATGCAACACATATGGAGCTAAGAATATACAGTATGTGTAATTAATGTTTTGACAGCCTAATAGTCAAAATAATCTAATAATTACAGAATAGCCTTGTTAATTTTATGGTCAAAATCATTGTTTATAAAGGTCATGATATATGCCACTTTTCTCTGGTGTTGTGCTCACCCTCACTGCATCCCTCTGGGTTGGCAGCTTCTGCCTTCCCCCAGCCCAATGTGACACAGCAGCAGTGTCCTGAGTCCTTTGCTGGCATGAGTCTGATAGTCATGGTGGGGTTTCTTTCTCCTCCAGCATGGGTTATTTTAATATACTTCTTATCACACTCTGCTTCCTCAACATTGAGTCACAGCTAAAATTTACAAGCTGCAAAACAGTCCCACTTAACATAAAGGACTCCGGTCCCTTATGCACTGACTACCTAGATTTGTTGTCTTTTATATATATTATATTGCCAGAAGTATTATTATATATGGCGTTCTCATGAGTTATGCAACAGTCACTTTGACGCCTAGACAACTGTTATCACAGCTAAAACTAAAACCCGCCCAGGTCACAGCAATCCCTGGGATCTCTTCTGTAGCTAGATCCTCCTATCTCAGCTCTTTTTAGGACTTCAGAAAGGGCACAGGAATAGACCCAGAACTAACATTTGGAGAAAATCTGTCCTCAGCAAAGCAAATGAAACCTAAGAAGCTCATTAAAAGTTTGCAGATGCATTTTCAGCTGTTGACAACTCATCAGAGGGATCATGATATTTTCCTAAAGCCCAGAAGTACTGCTTGGAAGAGTCGCTCTTGCATACCCGGGGCACGTTTCTTTGACACATTGCATGGCTTACAACAATTTTGGGTCTTCTCTTTGACTATACGAAACCTGACAATCTTTTAAAGACATATGAATGAACAAGATATAAGGTTTAAGGCTGCAAGGCTGCATTCCTTGTGGTCTGTATCATCTCAGGCACCTTGAAGGAGGTGTTGACTATATTGGGATGATGGTTTTACTTGCTAACCTGCTTAAAAGTCAGAGTACTGTGACCAAGTATTTAAGGTACACCTAAAGGTATGGGAAGATCAAATCCTTAAAGATAAGGTTAGAATGTAGTGCCCTGTATCTGTCATCAAATGACAAGATAAAAACTAATAAAAAAACAGTATAATTGGGGTTTCATACCCTGTGGGGCGTAACAAGACAGCCCAGAGGCTGGTGGGGGTCGCCTGCTTGCAACTGGCCAGATAAAGTTCATTCTCTGTAATATCCTGATACTTAAAGGTTTGAATTTGGCAAGGAATCAATTTTATATAATAACCTTTATGAACAGGCCCTTGATGGAGATCTGAAGATCGGAGCTATCCTCTGTCTGAGCTGGAAGCTCCTTTCACCTGAGCAGAACTACTGCCAGGGTCCTGAGTGCACCAACGGGCTCTGCAGCCTCTTTGCCTCCTCCCTGGGGGCTCAGCTGCCCCTGCTGAAAGTCAGCTCTGATTTGATGTAATCTGGGATGAGACCTGGGAGAATCCCTGTTGGTGGCCTGCCCTCTCCGGATCTGGAGCTGCACTGAAGTTATGTTGTAGGCATGCCTGTGCTCACTGATCCCGACCTTGCCCTGCTGATTGGAGTTCCTGCATTGACCATGGTTGTGTCATGTTCCTGCAGAGTTTTTTGGCCATCACTGGGCTTTTGGGTGATCCTGGTTACTGTCACAGGACCTGTCCTGCTCTACTTGCTCAGGTGCTGTGGGAGTGCATCACTTGCCATTGAGGGTACTGGCCCTGCCTGCCTTGCACACCCTTGGCCCTCAGCTCACCTCCCAGTGCAGCCCACTGTTGCAGTGATGATGTGACTGCTAATCAGATGGGCATTTGAAGCTTTTAAATACCAGTTTCTTGGAGCTCACCAACTCTTGGGCTCAGTTGTGCCCTAATTAAATAGCTGCAAGATATGCAAAAAGAAATCAATCTGACATGAAAAAATAATCAAACAAATCTCAGCTCAGCTAGCTGAAAACTCACATTTTAGCCTATGACATTCACAGAATCACAGAATCACAGAATCATCTAGGTTGGAAGGGACCTTGAAGATCATCTAGTCCAACCGTTAACCCAACACTGACAGTTCCCAACTACACCATACCCCTAAATGCTATGTCAGCCCGCCTCTTGAACACCTCCAGGGATGGGGACTCCACCACCTCCCTGGGCAGCCCATTCCAACGCCTGACTACCCGTTCTGGAAAGAAACGCTTCCTAATATCTAGTCTAAACCTTCCCTGGTGCAACTTGAGGCCATTCCCTCTTGTCCTATCACTTATTACTTGATTAAAGAGGCTCATCCCCAGTTCTCTGCACCCTCCTTTCAGGCAGTTGTAGAGGGCCATGAGGTCTCCCCTCAGCCTCCTCTTCTCCAGACTAAACCCCCCCAGTTCCCTCAGCCGCTCCCCATCAGACCTGTGCTCCAGACCCTGCACCAGCTCCGTTGCCCTTCTCTGGACACGCTCGAGTAAAACATGCAACTGGTCCAGGACCATTGTTTTTCTCATAAAAATGTACAGATTTAATGGATGGTGAGAGTGCCTCTGGCTCCATTTCCGGAGGCAAGAAGCAACACAGAATATGTGACTTCTCAGGGCCCTTTAAGAGCTGGGAAATCAGACACATTGCTCTGTAAGGAGGCAGTGTGCTGGGCATCATGAGTCCCAGGTGAAGGATTTAAATAAGGGCCCAGGTTAGCTGAAGGGAGGGGCTGAAATGGATAGGTGGTGGGAGAAGGAGGCAAGAGCCAAAGTCTTTTCAGGCTGGGGGAAGGGGTAGAAACTTTCTTCCAGTTCTGAATAAAAGTACTGAAGGATTTGCATGATCAGAGTAGGAGTAGTGATCTTGTTTGAAGTATGGATACGTATGTATCTATACATATGTATATGAGAGGGGGAGGTGTTTGAACACTGAAAATAAAGCCAGATTAACAGATCGGTCAGGATGTCTGGGGCAGTTTATTTGCCTGGGGAGGATGATAAAACAGCAGCAGCAGCTGCCCTGCTCTGCTGTTGAATGAGGCAGATTTAATGACTGGAGTCTTCAAGCCGTCCAATTCATAGCTCTCAGAGACAAAGGCAGGCAGACAATGTTTCTTGGTGAGGAGATGGCTCAAAAATAGAAGAGCTCTGCCTCAGTTCCTGCTCTCGGAAACCTGCATGGCTAGAAATACAACTTACTAAAAATGTTACATGCTGCATTAAGTGAAGGGATGGTGCAGGAAGCACAGAATCTGTCCCACGGAGCAATACATCAGTGTGAACTGGGCATCCCGCCGCACTGAAGGGAATAGATTTGTGGAAGAGATATTTAAGGGACTCTTAATATGTTTCATGAATCACAGAAAGGGGAATTTATATCTTTGGGGGGTCATGGCAGTTTAACAAGGTTTTGGCTGAGGTTCTAATGGCTTATTGCTGAAATGTAACTATTATAACATAAAATTTAAAGGTCTTGGCCAGATGAAGTGGCTGAATTTGGAAGTACTCTAGAACCATTGATGTGAAGCTGAAACCTGCTCTTGTGTGCCCTGATATGAATCTGGAGTCAGTCCACCAAATTTGGTGGGGTGAACTGTTACAGGATGTGGCTGTACTTCTGTAGCTCCTCTCCTGCATAAGCAAAGCTGCAGCCTGGTGAATTAACCATATCTTCTCATGACCTCTCAGTTGCACAACATCCACTCCACCAGCTTTCCTGCACTTTGCAAAGTTTTCCCATTATGTGGAAATTGCTTTTATGCCTTACAGGGAACGTGTAAGGCCAGAACCAGGCTCTTGGCCATGCAAATTTCAAATGAAGGATTCATGGGACGTCAGAGTAGCCTTTCTTTAAAGAGCTTTTTCTTACAAAAACTATTGTCTCCCTAGGCTAAGCAGTTATTTTTTTTTCAACAGGGAGATTACTTTCTGGTAACGGGAGTTCTTTCAGATGTGCAGGACTGCACCATGGAGATATATATACATATGTATATATGCCTCCTTGCAAATTTTACTGCAGGTACACAGTTTTTCTTTACGTGCCTTTGCTTATGAAGCTACTCACAATGGAGATACTAAATGTAGGAATGATTGTTACAACACCAGTGTAGGCACCTGGTCCTCTGAGATCCAGACATCCTTCTGCATCCAGGTCCAACTTCCCCTTCCCTGTGGATGTTCAACAGCCACTTCCAGCTCAAAAAAGCAGGACAGTGTGACACCCTTTCTTGACAATATGCACCTTTTTTTCCTGCAGGAGCTCTTATCAACCTCTCCGATCCCTCTCTCCCCTGATTTCCATATTGAGATCATCCTGAATGCAAGCACAATGATCAGCATTTCTTCTGGGAGCTATTGCATTGGGTAACAGGATCCTTATGGATTTCCTTAATCTAGTAGGTGTACTACAGCCCTGGCATTATTTTTCATTACTTATCAGTTGGCCATGTCTCAGGTGTTTCTGCACGTTTATCAGAGTACTCCCGAGTGAGCCCAGTTCCACCAGCTGCTGCTAAAAAGTGTAGTAGGAAATAAATATCAGTCTCTTAAGTGCTGATAGAGAGAAATGGTCATTTTCTAGGGCATGATAAGATCTCCAGAACAACTCAGATGAATGGCTCCATCAGTGCCTCCTTCTCTCCCTAACTCCTTATAGGATCTCAAATGATGAGCTCAGATGAAGACCTCTAC
The DNA here is from genome assembly GCF_031877795.1 of Strix aluco. Taxonomy (NCBI): domain Eukaryota; kingdom Metazoa; phylum Chordata; class Aves; order Strigiformes; family Strigidae; genus Strix; species Strix aluco. The sequence goes on along the minus strand of NC_133948.1, from coordinate 15,925,259 downwards.
ACTGTAGACATCTGAAGTCAAGTTATTCCTACCCAGTGTCTGCCTTTGGTTTTTAGAAACTGAGCTGAGCAACAGCATTCAGGAAGACGTTGTCTGTGTGCCTGACGCTGAAGGAGGCTGCCGTGGCCAAGGGCAGAGCCCCAGCATGGGTTTGTCAGGGAATTGCTCACAGTTTGGGGCCAGGAGGAGAAACAGGATGGCTGGGAATAGGACACTGCCCTATGAGGAAAGCATCGGGGACCTGCACTACATCCAGACACAAAGGAGGAAGATAAATCAGGCAGGACACAGGAATCTGCTGGACATGACTGATAAGCACTGCTCTTAGATTCTCTGATAGAGGATTTTTCTTTTTCTTTTCTCCTTTCCTTTCCTTTCCTTTCCTTTCCTTTCCTTTCCTTTCCTTTCCTTTCCTTTCCTTTCCTTTCCTTTCCTTTCCTTTCCTTTCCTTTCCTTTCCTTTCCTTTCCTTTCCTTTCCTTTCCTTTCCTTTCCTTTCCTTTCCTTTCCTTTCCTTTCCTTTCCTTTTTCCTTTTCCTTTTCTTTTCCTTTTCTTTTCCTTTTCCTTTTCTTTTCTCTCTAAAAGATCTCTCTCTTTCTGTCTCTGGACTGAGATAACCTAATCAAATCCTGGAGTGGTGCACAGAGGGAATTGTTGCAGGTTCAGTGTATGGGAAAATGAAACCCTGTATCTCTGATGGAGCAGCACAGTATGGCTGACAGCTAACAAGAAATTAATTTGGAATGCTTTTACTGCTTATTTGCTTGCTTGTCATCCTTACCATTGTTGTAGTTTCCTGTTGGTTTAATTTTTCATATTCTTCCAGCTCATAATATAATTTATGTGATGTTTTCTCTTTTCATTCCACAAGACCCAAGTCCTGGATTCACATTTGTAGCTTCCATCAAGGCAGAAAAGGAAAGTAGGGAGGGGGAAGCCCCCAGGAGAGTGTGTTTTGGGATTTGCTTGCTGGGGAAAAAGCCTTAGATTGTGACCCTAGTATATCTTAAAGATACAGAAAATAGCAGGCAAGGAAAATGAAACTTAAAAGTGTTATTAAAAAAAATAAATCTTGAAAATGAATCTGGGATTCTTCTTTCTGAATTCTAGATGCTGGCAACACTTGAGCAGTCTCTTCAGGAAAAATACCATCTCCTTTTATCTCTGCCAAGTGTTGTTATCAATAAATACAGGAAATACGAGCTGGGACTGTAGTGGATGCTGTAACTGAGCATGTGCAGAGTGTCACAGAAAAGCCTTTTGTTAGGATCTTGCTAGGAAAATGGTCAGGGAAAGTCAGTGAAAGGCAATCCCATGCTAGCAGAATTACCACTGACTCACAGCTGACATATCACAGCTTAAAAACACTCACCTGCAGCAACATAAAGCCAGGACAGCAGCCCATCACGCCTCAGAGTCCACGCAGTCGGTAAGAGGCAGCAGCAAGTGGAGCTGCGTGTCGCAGCTCACACAGCCTGGCATCGAGGGCAGCAATGGGTACACGTGGCTCCTGCTCGCCTCTCTAAGCCCCTGCTTTTCCACAGCAGTGGGGCCGCTCAGCTGAAGCCAAACTTTTGCAGAGATAAGAAGAATAAAGGAAATGGATTTATTTTTCCTCCTCTTGCAAAGTGTTGCAGCTTTTTCTCCCATCAGCAGGAGGACGTGGTGTGCTTAGATGTGGGATTGTATTTCTAGGCAAGCACTTTAAAGGAGCTGTGAGGGTACTTCTGAGTATGAGGGTATTTCTGAGTACATGTGCCCAAAAGCGGTAAAAACAGTAAAAACTGGAGTTATTATATTAAGAAAACGGAGAGTTAGTAGATACATAGAAGCCAAAAAAGCTGCTTGCACAATTTTAACACAAGATATGTCCTTGGTTTGAGTAATGAGGAAATCCCATGTATGCACAGGTGTTAGAGCAAAACAGATTGGGGGAAGAGGTTAATGCACCAAGAATTTTCAGGTGCATCTGGGTAGGGCTGGGAGAGGAGCTGTGGATGGGGCAGAGAAGACGTGTGTGTGTACTGGAGTGTGTGTCAGGAGCCAGGTAACGCATCTACATCGAAAAACATGTCTGTGGTCGCAAAGTCCCTCTCGTCTCTTGGATATGCTTCCCCCGTACAAGCAGCAGGTTCACCCTCTCTGCTGGGATTGATCTCCCAGTCCTGGATAAAACCACAAGTTTCTCCCTTGATTGGTGAAACACTTAACACTGAACTTTTTCCTTTCCACTCAGCTTAGTAAAGCCTCAAATGATAACAAGTCGCAAAGGCTAAACCTCTCCAGATGCAGTGAATTCCCTTGCACCAACAGATGCTGCTCTGGCACAGACCTCCCTGCCCACAAAAATGCAGAGCTTCCTCACACGTGTCACAGCGTGGGGAAAGAACACTCCTTTTATTAAACCCCATCAATCCTCCCGGCGCCCTTTTCTATCAACTACCTCAGCTCTCCTGAAATATATTGATCAGTGCTGCTGAGCTCTGGATAAAGGTCAGGTTACAGGGCTTGTCTGCTTTGATCTAAAGGCTTTTTTGCAGTAGGCACTGCAGCTGCCCTTGCTGTACTTGCAGCAGAGCAGGTTGCACGTACCCCACATCCGGGACTACTCCCCTCAGACACAAGCAAAGCCCCCACCCTGCAGTTCATGGTCACTTCCAATAGACTGGTGGGTTTGGAGAGACACACCATAGCCAGTATATGCAGGGATTTTCTCTGCCAGCCTTGGCCATATGTTCCACACTGGGAGGTGAAGAGCACATGCTGCTGTATGGGAGAATGGCGAGAAAACTGTTCTGTGTCTTGTCCAGGCAACCCCAGGTGCAGGGAGATGGAGAATCCTTGGGGAACCCCCTGGATCCCATTGAGGGACACGATAGAGCTGCTCTGCAGGGGTTATCCTCCCGTGTTCTGCAGATGCAGGGGGAAAAACCCTCCTGGCTTATCAAACCCAGTTCTCTGTTATAGGAGCCAAAAGATGTTTCTATCAAGAAAACATCTTAAAACCTTAACCTATTGGAAGGTTATTTGCATTTCTAACAGTTAGAAGGTTTCCCATGACAAACTCAGGTTGCATTGCTTGGTCCCAAGCGATGCAGCTTCCAGGCCTTTTCCCGTGCAGGAGGCTCCCAGCCTCACAAACCTCAATACCAAAAGCTATGTCTAGTATTTACCTTTATCTTGCCTTTCTTAATATTAGATGGCTCCTATTTAGTCCTCTGCCTCCACTATATTTACTAATCTTCCTATTATTTGGAGCAGGACTGTTTCTCCAAGCCCTTTTCCTTTATGCATATTCAGATCTATTTAATGAACATTGGCAAAAATAGGCATTTCAGCCCCAACATCATTGTTACAATAATGCTGTTCTCATGTGAGGCCCTCAGTTGTCTGCCAGGAGTATTCTGAGTCACAAGCCACATTGCAAAAAGTCACTTTTTTTTTTTTACCCTGGCTTGGGAGAATAGCCCACTGGCTTGGTCCTTATCTGGGAATTCATTTCCTTGCTTTGCCACAAAATATCCGTGTCTGTTTGGACAAACCTTTGTGCCCCAAGCCCCTGATTCAGCACTTCCCACTCTTGTAGTGCTCCTCTCACTTCTATTATACCAGTCTATTATATCAGTCCAGGTAGGAAGCATTGACACTTGGGAGGGTACTAGATATAATCAGCTAATTACCTGCCTATCATGTAAAAAGCAGCACACATGTGACAAAAATGTATTTGCAAGGAGCAGAAGTGAAGCCAGACAAGTGTGAGGAGCCTCGACTCTAGGAACGACCAAGCCAGCAAGTGACAACTGCAAATTAGCTAGCCATCATGGCCCAGAGGCAATGCCAGCAACAGCCAGAGGTGCTCTGCCAAAACGCACCCCCCTTTGCACCCTTTCAGCTCATCTCTTCTGGGAGGACTACCAGTAAAGGTGTTCCCTTTCTCCTAAGAGCCTTGCAAATCATCATTTCTGGGGGCATTTAACCCTAAAGCTTGACCAAAAATCACATTCTGGAGTTGCCTTTTTTTCCAAAAACTTCTCTGCGAAATTGCCCATCAGAGGTGCTGCCGGCATAACCCCACTCCTGGTGCCCTTTCAATGCAGAGAGCAGTTTTGTTTCTTTTCCCCTTGGCAAAGGAATCCATAGGAGGAGACAACTGCCTGAAAACCGTGTTTAACTTTCCTCACTCTTAGCAAAGGGAATATACCTGTGCACAGGCAACAGCTCACCCCCTCTGAAGGGGTCACAAGCACTTTGTCTCTAGCACTGCTTTTCATGGCCATGTTGTTGCTTTCTCTGAAAAAAATTTGTCTGTGTGAGTGAAATCTTTTGGTGGATTTTGTTGGTATTTTTTTCCCCCTCTGTACAGTGAAAGGCGGTAGGGAATAAAAGCCCTTTGTATATGGAAACATCACACTATGCTCTAAGGGGATCCTCCGGGATAAAAGGTAGTAGAGAAATGTAAATGTATTCTTTGGATGAGCCCTCTGGATTAGCATGTGAATTTTCAATTGCATTTCCCTGGCAAAGCTCGGAGCTTCGAGGCTCTCTTGATTACACTAATTCACATGTAATCTCTCTGACAGACTCTGTACAAGGGTGGGAGATCCCACCTGGGCCAGGCTGCTCCCAGCTCCTGCTCACCTGCCCCTGGGCAGCAACCTCAGGAGCGGTCATGCTGCGTGGGCAAGGCAATGGGGTTACAGTGGGGAGTGCACTGGCTTCTGCATGCTGCCCTCGAACTATTTCTGGAAAAAAAGGACAGTTTTTCTGTTTGTTCTCGAATGTAAAACAAGCTGAAGTTTAAGCAAACAAACAAAGCTGGCTATTATGTAATCTGCTTTTTCTCAGCATCTGCGTTTCAGGATGCAAATCTCAGGAAGGCTTTGATTACAGAAACTGGGGCACTCACAACCTTGACAACAATTTCAGACGTGAGCTGAATACAGTGCACACCAGCGTGAGCAGATACTGGATCCCAGGAGGACTCCTTGCCAGTCTCTTTGGGCTCTCAAGCTCCCAGGGTTATTTTTGGGTGTAAAACCTGCTGGAAATGGCTGCTTGAGTGATGTTATGTACTTATATTTTAATGAACAGAAGAGTTTAAACCAAAGCTCCTCTTCTGCTTCCATAGAAGGTGCTCAGAGGAACTACCCCCATCGGAGCTTCCACCCTCAGCAGGATTAACCCAGGGAACACATATATAAAAATGATCTTGCAGCCCTAGCCATAAAATGAAAATATACATCTCTCCCATCCTCTACCTGACCCAACCATGCTGGAGTTAGCTTGGACAAACTTTCAGGAGAGCCCTGCCAAGGACAGAGCCCCATCTTGTCCTATTTTGTGTTTTCTACCTCTGCTCCAGAAGTTGGTGTCAGCTTGCAAAGTAATTTTACTTACTTTTTATCAGCACCCTTTTCTACTTTCTCCTGTAACTGTATAATTAACATACTTCATCCACCACCTTTATATCCACTGTTCATCGTTGTTTAAGTTGAGCACAGCCTTACATATAAGCATTGCACACATTAGCAGTCGCTGATCAATGGGAAAAGCATGTCCAGTTGTGAGAAGTGGCTACAGACAAACCCAGACTATGTGGAGTAGCCATGGGGCTGTTTCATACACTTCATTATCCCTGGATATAAGTGTACCCCATTTCCTAAACTAGGTGAGCTGATTTGTCCCCTAGAAATGTCTATCTATGGCAGAGATAAGTCCAATTTCTACACAGTAAAATGAATCTGTGTACAGGACACTTAAATGACCTTAAATATGCCCTGTTGTGATATCAAGCCATGCATCTAGAGCTATCTATGATTAACCTATTTCAATGCCCGTGGTACCAAAGGAAAGGATATAAACTACTTTTCATCCTGTGATGCCCAATCAGGATAAAAAGTCCCTCCCAGGCTGTTTAGAAACCAGTTGGTCCTGATACCTTTTCTCACAAAACACTGTTATTAGCACAGCCACAAACATCTTTGTTTCATCTTTTCTTCTTACTCTGATTATTCCCATTCTGCTCCAAAACCAGATGTGAGACTGACGGTATGGCTTCATCCAGTGAACCTCACTTATTAATAATGACCTCCCTGCACTATTTTCTCATCCTGGACACCTTTCCCAAATGCAAGAGTGTGTGTTGCTAACTGTCCATGCAAAACACGTGTGTTCCCATAGCTCTGACTTTCCTCCGTGGAGGAATTGAAGCCCATTAACATCTCCCCCTGGATCACTGCGAGCCTCTCTGATCTACAGGAGCTTATAGACCCAGGCACTGCCTTGTTTGCAGCCTTCACTTTTCTCTTTTATGGTGCCTTCGTTTTGTTCTCGTATCTTCTGGAGTCCTTTCCCACGTTCTGTCATTTCAGCTGGCACCCGATGAAGTTTCACTGCTGCTTTGTCACCGGATCTCTTTTGCTTGCCCACTTTGGCTCCCAGCATCTCCTTTTCAGCCACGTGTCTGCAGCACAAAATACCCCAGCTGGCTCCATTGGGAAGACTGTCAAGGGGTCTTGATTTCAGCGCTGCTTTTGAAAGACCGCGAGCTGTCTTCCTATCACACATTTCTCCTGTGCAGTCCCTGTTATCCTCCTCTCAGTGAATCAGGGAGGAATACTACAGCTCTTTTATATTCATGCCCTAATTTATTTTGCAGGAGCTTTCCTGTGTAGCAAATACTGTGTCTCCCTCACCCATAAGACATCTTTGTTCCTCTCACCCAGCATCAGAAATATGCAGAGCCAAGCAGGAAAAGGATGTTTACTTGGTTGTTTGTTTACGCATTCCCCTTGGTATTCACAGCTTTTGGGGTAAGTTGTCTTCTTTGCAAAAACCTGAAAGCAAGGAGGCTGTTGTGGGCTTTAGAGCCCACTGTATTTGTTGGCATCTTTCATTTTCCTTTAATGAGGCCCTCCAAGAGCAGAGGCGGCAGCTGGGCTGTGCCCGTTCCTCTTCCTCAGCCACGGGAGTGATGGCTGTGGGGAAAGATCCAGCGCACAGCACCACCTTGGAGATGCTCCCCCTTCCCAGGCTCCTGCCCCGGTCCAGGAGGTGGATGGGGATGGAGGTGCTGGTGGGGAGTATCCCTTGGAAAGAGGGGAAACGCTGAGTGGTGGGAGGGAAGAGGATGGCTTGTTCAGAGGAAGGAGAGATGAGAATTGTTGACACCTTCCCTGGAACTGAGGGACTGGTGGGTTCAGGAACATGCACAAAGGCTTACTAAAAATGTTAAGTAGACTGAAATTAAAAGGAGAAAATGAAGATCCCAAGGAGCTGAAGGAGGGAGGGGTGAGGAAGCCAGCCTGGGTGTACTAACAGGCTTTACCAGAGGGAGGGGAGAAGCACCCATGAAGAAATGAGAGGACTATAGAGGAAAAGAAAGGAAAAAGAGGTGTAGGTTCACACATGCTCCATGTCCACTGGGGATGAGGCTGACCTGTGGCCAGGGTTAGCAGAGGCTACATGCAAAGGGTGAAGCACCGCTCCATGTGTACTCCACTAAGAGGTGGTAGAAGATGTTAGAGAATTTCCTCAGAGCCATGATGCAGCACACCAGGGATGAAAACAGTGGCTCTCCCACCCTTCCATTTCCACAGAGAGTAGCCTTGGTCCCACAAAGGGACTATGTGAAGGCAGCAGCCTTCTCCCTACTGTCCCTTGCAGTTCATCAGACACTCTGCTTGAGGCTGAGAGGAACAATGTCCTGCAGCTCACAGCCTGTATTCCCAGGGTAAGCAAAGGTGTATGGGATGCAAGGAGCCCTTTTCCCTCTGATCAAGCTACATGGAGAACTGGGTCCTGCGCATGTGATACCACATAGAAGTGAAATGTAAAAAAAAAAAAAAAAAAAAAAAAAGAAAATTTATTAAATTGAAGGTCAGAAATTCAGAATAAACAAAGGTGAATATTTCATGGCAGCCTGGATTGTGACTGTATTTAACAATTATTTATCTGATATGAGAACAATTATAACACTAGTAGTACAAAACAAGAACCCTGTAAATCCCTGAGCTTGAGTACCAAAGCCTTCATGAGAAAACCTATGGAAGGGCAGTATCCTTTGATGGTCTACTGCCATCTCATTTGATTCACCAACCTAAGCCAAACCACAGCCTCTGGCGTCCCAGTCAGTCACCCACCCAGCTCACAAGGGTAGCTTCCCTTTCAGAAATGATGGTGGTGGAGGTGCCTTTGGTCATTCCATCTCCAAGCTAAGGAGAACTGAAAATTCCTCCAGTACTCCTGGACTCTTGGCACTATTATAGAGTGACCACAAGGGGAGACTTAATTAAGAGTGCACGCACTGTGAGCAGCCTTACAGTCTTGTTGCTTTGCTATTCTCTCTTCTTTGTTGTTCTGGTACCAGTTTGCTGCCAGGCACTTTTATTTAAAATGGAAGTGTTTGGGAAAAGGCTGGGTTTTTTCAGTGTCTACCAAGTCCTTAACGTGTTTTCATGTGCTCTAAAGTGAATAACCACAATAATGGAAAGGACTCCCTGTTACAAAACATGTGAATAAAAAAAGCTTCAGGCTGCTTGAATAAATCAATAAGAAACTCTAATATGGGTCTGTGACATACATGGTTTTGATTATTACAAAATGCCACTGCACCGTGATGTGTAAGAAGTATGTGTGTGGAAGGCAGATCAGAGAGAAGCATCCATCCCCCCATGCTCACTTGCAGAAAGAGAAGAAGAGACAAGACCGGTAGCTGACTGCCAGCTCTGGGACAAGGAGCACACTGAGATGGTGACAGGGTGCACAGAGGATTCTGGGGGAACTCATACCCACTACAATTCATGGATTTAAGAATGAGAGAGCGTGTCTGAACCAGTTGCCTGAGGCTCAGCTTAAAGTCCATGGAAGAAAACAGGCTCCACTAGGCAGGAGTTTGTATGAGCTGGCTGAGAATGGGATAAATCACCTTCTGCTTTTGTGTACAGGAAACCAAATGAGTTTTGTGGACAGAGCTATCCAACTTTAGTGCCCAAATGGGGGCAAAACCATTCCCCCACATGAGCCCATGCAGACATTACAAAGTCATCAGGCTTTCAGTCACCTTCACAGAGTCCACTAGCGAGTTCCCATTTATGACCAACCCTCTCAGTCCTTGACCAACAGGACTGAGGACAGGTTGTTTCCCATGTTAGATGTGCCTCTGTGCCTGGCTGGATGTGTCACCGTTCACACTGCTCTGGTGGTTTCATAATTAGCTGCCATGAATCAGGAGAGCAGGAACATCACTGCTGTCTCTGAGGGGAGCAAGCTTACCTGCCAGTGCTCAATGTATTCCCACGTGCCCATTGATATGACTGTTTAATTAATTAAAGAATAGCGATCTCCAGCTCTTCCAGATTTCTTCATTACTTGATGCATGTGGGAATACAGAACATACTATTTATGAGCAAAACTGTGTAATATTTCCCATTTAAAAAGAGCAAGATGTGATTGTCTCCCTTACTTTAAAATACAGGAAAATACCACCAAAACAGTCTGGAACCTGAACATTTTGGTTATAAAGGCAGAAGTGTGCATGCCTGAGCAAGTGTGTCTTGCTATATTGAACTGGACACAAGATGGCAACTGGTGCCATCTTCAGCCCAGCTGAAGACATTCAGCTTGCAGCGGGGCGTCAAGGAATGACACCAAGACCGCAGCTGCACAGACTGCCTGACACATGGGGAACGACAGCCCGATGGTTCAGCCTGTCTTTTTCCTTGGGGCTGCTCCCGGCATTCCGTGGAGTGTTACCTACAATCTGGAGATTAGGTACAGTCCTGCAGTTTTCTTCCCTGCTAACAGTAATCCCCACTGCAGCAAGCATAAAAAAATGTAGATGAAGGAAAAGATCGATTAATAGAGATCCCTCTGAGGACAGAGGTTTACCCAGAGCTGGTCTGCTAACTGAACTGGACTCTTTTCAGAAGTACTTAATGCACAGATTCAGTATTTGAAATATGGAGTCCATTCATATACTTAGCAAGCAACAGCACATGAATGTGGGCACTGAAGTCTAGCAAAACCAACTTTAAGAAATGAGAAGAAAATGAGAAGAAAACCCCAGACATGCTGTACAGACAGACTCAGAGCACAAATGCTGGATTTGCAGACAGAAGACCTTGCTGAAGCGTGTTGATAATAGAAACAAGAAAAGAGTGTGATAAGAAGAAGCTGAGAAGGGATAAAAATGAGACAGCAGAAGTAAGGCTTTTGTTATTTTGTCAAGGAACAAAAACTAGAGGAAGTGAGAAAACTCAGTGAGGAATAATAGCAAAGCCACTAGACAAGCTAATAAATATGTCTGATGAACAATGTAGTTCCAGTTAGGAGGAGACAGGATATGGATACCATTTTCAATTCAAAACAAAAAAGCAGAAATAGGCGAATAAATACTTGCATTGGAGTGCATCCACACGTAACATTGGAAGTGGAAAAATTTCCGTGTTTAACAATAATTGTCTGCCATGTAATTCCACCTTTAAGGTAAAAGTGGTTTGGAGAAGCAAATCTAACTCCAGGTAAATATGCCTGAATGCACAGAGAGCTGAACTGCCCTAGGAAACAAATCAGACAATGGCAAGAGAGAATTGGTTTGCCTGGGTGTCCTCCAGTGCAGGACTGTGTCACAGGAGCACAGGAGACGGTCACAGACAAACCTCTCTGCAGACATCTAAGGCCACAGCAAATATTGCAAAAAGCATTACAAAAGGAAGAAAAATTCCCGTCCTATTTGATGCCACTTAGTTTCCAGATGACACAGCCACACCGGCAGCAGCACAGGCATCTGGGTTTCTGTTGGAAGAGTTTTTCTGAGTGAGTTCAGAAGATCCAGAGATAGTCTTCAGAAGGCATCTGCCAACCATGTATTTCTCAGCTTTGCTATGAGATTGATAACCCACTGGGCTGCAGAACCAGCTAGGATATAATTCCCACTATCCTGGCAGATGGGAGGAATATGACTTATTTCAAGCACGTTTCTAAAAATTAATTTGTGCGTAATATAATTTTTCCACAAAGAAGCCACAAAAGATGATGTGCTGTTGCCCAAGAGGTCTTGGAACAAGGGAAAAGCCAACCTTGAGCAGAAAAGCATTGGTGGCCAGTACTCACAGGGCAACACTGGGACATATAAATATAATGGAGAAGGGACTTGGCAGCACGCAAACCAAATGCAAGGCAGTATTCTGCAGACGAGTGCCCAGCAGACAAGCAGAAGGTAGAAATAGACCCTGAAGCAGCCTATGAGACAGCTGTAACACGTTGCTCCATGAGCACCAGTGAATGAGGAACTGGCAAGTCTTCAGCTAGAGTCCTCATTACTCCCGTGGAAATTGCGCAGCATGAGCGGCAGCCAAGCTGCAGTGAGAAAATGTCAGGTCAACTGAGTTGCTGATCGACTAGAAACTACTGAAGAAAGAAAGATGCTCTTCATCTCCAGTGCCTGGGCACCTAAGCTCTGTCTCACAGGGGTCTGCTTCCAAGCAAAAAATTCAAAGTGGCCTAGGAGGAATCTTGTTAAGCATGATCTAGGATTGTATTTTCTTCTTGTGTTTTTTTTTTTTTTTCTTTTCTTGTCCCATGTCTGGACTTCATTTCACTTCAGGTATCTATAAATTAGATGTCCAAGTCTGATTTCATTAGCCTCAGGTCCCTTCAACAGGGAGAGATGGACATCTCTGCCAGGTAATTAATTTGGCTCACCCTTTGCCCCTGGCTGGAGAAGACCATCTCTCTACTGCCTACAGAGGAGGGAGGAGGACAGAGTGGAGCAAGCCAGGGTGCCTCCAAGGCCTGGTCTTCATGAGAGACAGGATTTTTGTTTCTTGACAGCAGTGAGCCCATCTGCTGACAAAGAGGACTGCCCTTTTCCTGCTGCACCCAGCTGTACCAAACCCTGGGGCCGCCCAGGCTATGAAGCACAGCGCTTGCAAATAACACCAACACTGGAATGACACCTGTCATCCAGATGAAGGCACAGACTGTGGGCAAAAAATTGTGGTACAACAGCCCAAATGTCTTACCTTAAAAATCAAGACTTGCAGTCACATCCATATCAACCTGGCCATTGGGCCTGTGGTCAAGGAAAGAAAGACTTCAAAGTTACATATTTGAAAAAAGCAAGACATTAGAAACCGCAAGACTTTTGAGCTATTAGGCTGCCAGGCAAGTCAGAGAGATAGGCCCTAAGATTTATTAACATTATCTGCTACGCAACTCCTGATACAGCTTCAGAACTTGTGGGAAGTCTTATTTATCAACCACAGGGAAAGGACAAATGTAAGAACAGGCCATGACAGATAATAATTCAATGTGCTGGGTGAACCTACAGCGACTAGCATTTTTCATTTCACTTCTCTGTTTGCAAAGAACTTGGCACTGGTGTTGTTTTCATTTAATTTCTCTGTTTGTAAGAGATTTGGCCATTCATTTTGGCTGGAGATCTGATAAGCAAAGCTAAAGAAACACAAGGCACATGTTGTTCTTGAGTGGAGCAGAGTCAGGGAAGCTGAAAAGAAAATAGGATTTTATTAGCAACTCAAATACTGACTGGATGTTGCAAGGAGGGAGGGAGGAAAAACTAGCTCCAGAAACAACCTCAGAAGAGTCCCAGGCTATTGCTGGAAAGTCTTCTGGTTTCTTGCCTTGATAAACATAGTGTCACACTGGAAAATTGAGTCTTGCATTGTGCAAAACATCAGCAGTCAGTGTGGGGAGATGCACAGGCACATACGATGTGGGCATATATCTACAGCAGCCGTTATGCGTGGAGTCGCAAGGACTGCTCAGGTGTAGTTAGATGGGCACAGACCAGTGCAACACCAGTTCAGACACATGTAAGAGTGTGTCCCAGGAGTTCTACAGGCTTGGGGAGGAGTGGCTGGAGAGCTGCCAGTCAGAGAGAGACCTGGGGGTGTTGATTGACAGCTGGCTGAACAGGAGCCAGCAGTGTGTCCAGGTGGCCAAGAAGGCCAATGGCATCCTGGCTTGTATCAGCACTAGCGTGGCCAGCAGGGACAGGGAAATGATCTTACCCCTGTACTCGGCACTGGTGAGGCCGCACCTCGAATACTGGGTTCAGTTTTGGGCCCCTCACTACAAAAAGGCCATTGAATGACTCGAGCGTGTCCAGAGAAGGGCAACGGAGCTGGTGCAGGGTCTGGAGCACAGGTCTGATGGGGAGCGGCTGAGGGAACTGGGGGGGTTTAGACTGGAGAAGAGGAGGCTGAGGGGAGACCTCATGACCCTCTGCAACTCCCTGAAAAGGAGGGTGCAGAGACGGGGGATGAGTCTCTTGAACCAAGGAACAAGTGATAGGACAAGAGGGAATGGCCTCAAATTGCACCAGGGAAGGTTTAGACTGGATATTAGGAAGCATTTTTTTACAGAACGGGTAGTCAGGCTTTGGAATGGGCTGCCCAGGGAGGTGGTGGAGTCCCCATCCCTGAAGGTGTTTAAGATTCGGGTTGACATAGCACTTAGGGATATGGTGTAGTTGAGAATGGTCAGTGTTAGGTTAATGGTTGGACTAGATAATCTTCAAGGTCTTTTCCAACCTAGACGATTCTGTGAAACTCATTCTCAACACAATGCTACACATTGTCTTTATGGTCCAGGACGTTCTGTGAAGAGCAGACGTAGAGTTGTGAGAGTGGTGTGGCACAGTTACGTCAGAGGGATTTTAGTGTGGGTGGAAGAGCAGTCCCATGGGGTGTGCAGGAGTGAGGGGATGCCATGCCAGAATGCCATGGGGCTGGAAGGTACCAGGCTGCAGCAAGTGCATGGCTGCAGACATCGAAGTGTAAAGGCTGTGGGAGTCCACAGGGACAATCCTGGGGCTGGGAGCAAGAGGGACTAATGGGCTCTCATTTCCCTCTTCCACCTTTCAGTAAAAGAAAGGCACAGGAAAGGAAGTTCTTCTTCTGAGCCAGCCAGAAACAACCCTGCACTTCCTCATCAACTCTTCTTTCTTTTAGAAGTGATAGAAAACTAGGGCACAGAAGATATATCCCGTTAGGTATTGCCAGATTCAGTTCTGGGCTGATGTCTGACACAGTTTTCACCAGAAATACCCAACCTCTCAGCTTAGACCTCCAGGGGCAGTAGCTGGTGATTGACAGGGTAGGGAATAAGGATGGGATATTCTGATGTGGTGACTGATGTAAAGCGAAGTGCCCTGAAGACAGGAATTGGCAGGCTCTGAGAGATACAGAAAGAGAAAGCAAAGATACCTTGGATGGGAGCAGCACACCAGGATAAAAAATGGGCCATCTGGGTTATCTCATTCCCAGCAGATCTGTGTATGTCTCCTGCAAAAAGTTATGAAGCTGCTCCTCTTTTGGGAAGCAGAAAATATGATCTACTGGCCAGAACACTTCAGTCATGGTCTGTCAAAACACTTTTCTGCCCCACATTTCCACTGGTGTGTGTGATGGCAGTGGGGTGGAGCAGTCCCTCCACAGAGCTCGATGGGGAGGGATTTCCCAGTGAGAGGACTTTGCTGGGGTGCGGAAGGTGAAGAAAAGTCCTGAAACACATCCAGATTACATATGCTGTTTTTTCTTGTATGGGGAATGTTTCTGCTTCACTTTTTCCTATGAAAGGCACCACATAAAAAAGGGGTGAGGGAGCTTTGAAATAAAAGCAAGTTTCACTGGAATAGAAACTGGAAAAGGCATCTTCTTAAAACACAGACAAAATGAGGCAGGATAAGAGTAAAAAGGGGATGTAAATAGATTTGTCTCCTGCCACTGTGCCCTTTTCAGGCTTGCCTCCAGCACCTTTTTCCAGGTGTCCACACCAGCTCCAGGCAGGTTGGTAGGACCCTAGGAAGAGCTGCTGCTTCTGCCACCTTGAAGGGTAGTGACCGTGTGTGCAGTCTGCTCCCTGGTCCCCAGCTGTCCCTGGGTCACTGCTGCTCACGTGGGGAGCTCAGGTGTTCCTGGCATGCCCCTGCCCCGTTGTGTCCTCAGCAGGTCTGGTGGCTGTCGGTGCAGAAGAGGCATCTCCTTCCCAGGTCCTGCTTGATCCCTGCTTCCAAAGCCCTGCTTATCTTCCTGTCATCTGCCTTTGCTCTCCTCTGTGAAGCACTCACTGTCTGTAGCCCCAGCTGATAAACATCATCGAGTCCCTACACTGCCTACGTGAGTGTCAGGCTGTTACCTCTGGCCAGGTCTTTGGGTTGGGGCTCACACTACAGGCCCCTAAAAATTGCTCTCAGCCCTTGTTCCTGTCAGCCAGGTCCTGGAAAAAGCCTACAAGCTGAAAAAGGAAACACAAAAACCACAAAGAAGACTATGAAAACACCCCCAGTTTGCTCAGTTTTGCTGGACTGAATTTATTGACATATTAGTTCTCATCTGAAATGTGTTTTCTGTACATATTATTTAAAATACTGGTTCAGCTGCTTGAAAACTGAGGGATTTTTAGTCTGCTTCCTCTCCCCACAGAAAATAAGTTTTTAAAGGTAGAAGAAAGGTAAAGCAAATGGAAGAAAATGAAACATACTTCTGCTTTTGCTATTGGTTGTAAAGCCATTTCCCACTGGAAAAATGTGTAAAACCACTATTCTACTAGAATTATAGCAAAATAAGAAGTTATTTTCAGCTGAGATTCTAGGGACAGGTATCGGTTAAGGTGGATAACTCTTTTTCTAAAACCTTTTTCTTAAATTCTTTGCAATTTAGCTGTTTTGTCTTACCTAAAGATATTGTTCATCCTTTTCTCAGGCTGAATACTTTGTTTTCTCATGGCTAAAAAAATAAAAATTACAGCTTTCCTTTGAGCATCTCTACAACCCTTCTGATTTTCAGCCAAACCTAGTAATTTGCAAAGGTGTTATTCAGGTATCTAGCAGTCACCCTGCAGAATCCGTGGACAAGTACACTCCTTTTTGGTCAAGTTAAAGCCTGTTGATAGGAATAAAGCTCTCTGGAAATTGCAAAAAGTAGGCAGGAAATGTTTCATGAAAAGTTCTCTGCTGGGGAACCTTACAACTTGGTGTAGCAGAGTGATGCCTGTGATTATTTGCCACCGACACGTTTGAAGGCATTAGGGTTTAGTTAATCGGGTACTTAGACAATGAAGCCTTGGAATGTTTTAATTTCTAGGACTGGATGTGATTCGACTCCACGATGAGGACATTTTACTAAGCTATGTCTGGTGTTGGCTATCCTGACATCACATTTTCTGCTGAAGTACAGAGTTTAATAATGTTTTGAGTGTTGCAGTGATGCCAGTACACATTAATTCATGATGGACTACAGAAATATGGTACTCCAAATGTATTGCATGATTTATGGCCATGTAGAGCCCAGAGTAAATGTAAGAATAAAATGTGCTGGGTTGTGAAGGGACAAGTAAGGTGATAGGTCTTTGACGACTTCTCCACAATGATAACTTCACTATCTCTTCAAAGTTTTGTTCTGCCAGGACAAGTCAGGGGTGAGCATGGAAGGGGGGTCCCTTCAGTGACCCATTTGCTATCTGACAGGCCTTGTTTCCACCATACTGGAAATACAGAAGGTCCTGTCATCTGGTTAATTTATACCTTGGGCAACCCCATTCAGACGGCACTGCAGTGCCCCTGTGTCATGGTTTAACCCCATTCAGCAACTAAACACCACTCAGCCACTTGCTCACTCTTCCCGCTCCCGGTGGGACACGGAGGAGAATCAGAAAAACAGTAAAACTCATAGGTTCGGGTAAGACGAGTTTAATAGCTAAAATAAAATAAAATAACAATAATAAAAATATAATAATAATTATTATAATAACAAAATGAGAGAGAAATAAAACCCAAGAAAAGACAAGTGATGCACAACATACCACCCATTGACTGATGCCTGAGCAGCAATCCACCTCCTGGCCAAGTCCCGCCCTGTTTCTACACCGAGCATGATGTCCTATGGCACATCCCTTTGGCTAGTTCAGGTCAGCTCTCCAGGCCATGCTCCCTCCCAGCTTCTTGTGCACCTCCTTGCTGGCAGAGCATGGGAAAC
This sequence comes from Strix aluco, assembly GCF_031877795.1. Lineage (NCBI taxonomy): Eukaryota > Metazoa > Chordata > Aves > Strigiformes > Strigidae > Strix > Strix aluco. The sequence goes on along the minus strand of NC_133948.1, from coordinate 15,908,259 downwards.
TGAAAAATTCTTAACTTAGAATAAGCAGTACTTAGCAACAACTAAAACATCAGTGTGTTATCAACATTATTCTCACACTGAATCCAAAACACAGCACTGTACCAGCCTCTAGGAAGAAAATTAACTCTACCCCAGCGGAAACCAGGACGCCTTATTAGCATTCAGCAATGGACAGTTTTGAAACTGGCTTATCAATATGGATTATGCTGAATAAATGAAGGAGGTAAAGCAATCAATAGCAACACTTTTAGAAGAGGAAACAGAACTGTTTGGACAAGAATGTACAAGTTTTCCATGCTTTTTAACGCCTATGTCACCAGCAATGCAAGATGTCCGATCTGCACAGCACCCATGCTAAGTGAGAATGGAAAAGCAGCCATACAAGTGTGTAATTTTTTCAAAGCTTGTGGAGCAATAGGTGGATGTTTGGTGTAGGCAGAAGCTTCACTTGTTTGTGTGTGTGCTTATGCAGTGCAAACCTTCACAGCTTCGCCACTGGAATAGAAATGACATCCAGGATGACTCACTTTTATTTGTCAGGAAAAGGTAATGATGAAGCCACAGTGGTATGTTTGCCCTGCTCCTGCTTTGGAAACACACTTCCCAGTCGTTTCCAATCAACAATAGTGATCCAAGCAGACAAAGCTGGTCCTTCATTAATCAACTTTCAGATTTGCCTGGGGCTTGTTCTAATTGATTTAGAGCAGAGTTTCAATTCTCTAGAAATGAAAAATAAAACATACCAAGTTTAACTCCAGTGTGTCAATCCTATTTCCAGTGGGTTTATGGTTTTATTTCCTTGGACAATTTTCTGATGCTCTCAGCTTAGTAGTGCAGGAACATATTGCTAAAACAGTACTCCAGATGCAGGAATGCAGACAAGTCTGTGTTTTACCCACCTCACACCAATGTAAGTATTTGCGAGAGTAAGTCTTTCTATAAGTTATGTTTTCTGTGTTATCATCCGGTTCCTAGATCAGAGTACTTCTTAGACCACTGTAGGTCTTTCTCAAACATCTGAACGAACCATTCTTGGACCCTGTTTTGCTTAGGAGTGCTGCAAGTTGATTTGTAATTTAGTTTTTGTGGGCTGTGAGATCTCTTGTAGGTTCAAAGTTACCGTCATATGAAATTCAAGTATGGCAAGTATGTGAGAGAGACGGTCATCTGAGTTCAGCTAAGGAGAAGGAGGGGCAGGACAGTGGAGAACCTTGCTCAGTCACCTTTGTGCTCCTTCTCCACTGTTTATGCAGTTACTCAAGGAATACCCTGTGAGCTCAGCTATCAGAGTGAGTCCAGCTGGTGCTACCTCTCATCTGCATTGCTCCCTTTTGTCGAAATCCCCATGGGATTCACGTTCCTCACGTTGCCCACTGCACCACAGCTGCTGCTGCCAGGCAGGCTGGGGACACGGGTACCTGCTTATCTGAATCACTGGGTGGGAAGTAATGGGGACCAGTTAACTGCTGAGGTAGGTGGAGTGAAAGTGAAGCATGAATAGCAAACACTCCTCTTGCACAGTTCATCGGTGCTATGAATATTTGTGCAAGTTATCCAGGCCCTGGGAAGTAGGAAAAGGAAGTTACACAAACGTTATTAAATAGGTTGTGATTTAAGAGAAGCAGTAGTTCAGAGTGAAAGTGCGTATTTGGGCTCAAAGCTTTGAAACATCCATTCAGCTCTTCTGAAATGTAACTTTTGATAATGTGACCCATAAAGCTTTCCTTAAAGTTCACATCTCTCTTCTTTTTTCTTTTTTTTCTTTTTTTTTTTATGCTGCAGCCTCTGAACATAAAATTCAACCATTTTTTCCTTTGGTGTACATTTGTAATAAATGTCATCCCATTCACACAAGAAGCAGAATTTCTCACTGTCCCTGATTCTGCCACAAGAGCAGCAATTCTCATACTAGATCATGATATATGAGCGTTTACAATGAGACATTCCTGATTTGCCTCCTGTATCTCATAATACTGGGTAAAATTGAAAGTGCCGAGTAAGAATGAAGTGTTATCAAGTGAGGACTAAGACCATCTATAATCCCTCTAATCCAAATTGGATTAATTATTTGCAGAAAGTGCTAAAAGTGCTTGTATTAGATCAAGGGCTAAATGGGTTGAAGTGGGTCGTACAATTTCATGGAGGAGTGAGTTAAGCAAAAAGGGGATTTGTCAATGAGAAAAACTTTATTAAACAGCTGTTAATTGAAAACAAACTTGCTAAAGAGCTGTCTGCACTCTGAAGAGATCTTTATGCACCTTTATATAATTCACCATTTAATTGAGTCCCTTGGAACTCCTGACTGGCAGTACATAATATGCAATCAGTCCTCCAGAGGCATGGGTGAACAAGGAAGGATCTGACAGACAGAAAGTGCACCAGGGATCCCATGCCTCTGTTCCATTAGTGAGATGGACACAAATATTGAGATACTGGCATTAGTATAGTAAGCTAGAGAAGTCCATCTAGGAGACATTGACCTGGACAGCTGCATTCATATGAGGTTTGTTGCAAGGTAAACCTTACACAAGTTATGAAGGAGACACGTGAGCAGCTTGGGGCATTCATATGACACACGGTAAGCCAGTTTCACTTTGACTCTCCCCCATAGTAGGAAGACCTTTCTGCTGTGACGCTGGAAGGAGCTGTTACTAAGGGAGATAGGCTGCTGCCGTGTAACCTACACAGGTTTTGTAATGCTGGCAGGAGCGCTACCGTTAGGAAGATGGTTCATACAGCATTACAAGGAGATAGATTTGGCCCATCACTACTGCACATTACACCCTATCCTGCCTCAAAACCCAAACCCTCTGCCACTGCTCCTCAGTTCTCCACCCTGCTCTTTCCCCCTGGTGCACTTCTAGTAGAGTTCACCACTGGCCTTCCAGTTTCCTGATGCTCCCTACTGAAGCAGTGCAAGTTATAGTTTCCAAGTCTTCCCAGGGTATCTTCTCTTCACCCTTTTTTCCTTTCCTCAGCTTTACTGGTTTCCCGGGACTTTCTCTTCATTCAGTTCCTTCCCATAAACTCTGTTCTTGACTCACTCTAATTTAATTTCAGTTTCCTGCAGCTGTAACTTTATCTACCCTATATTTTTCTCTCTCCCACTGAGGTAGACCTTACTCTAAATCTTCCTTGAGCAGAGAGCTGCAGTCATCCCAAAGCACATGCCAGCTCTCCTGCCTGATTCACTCACTCCTCCCACCTCCCTAGTCCTGCAGGGACGTTGCTTTGCTTTCCCAATTGTCTAACCAATACCATCCTCTTCCACCTCCTTCCTCAACAGCAGCCATTGGTATAAATATCAATAATGATGAATTATGAATTGGCTTAGTGCTATTTAATAATTTACTCTTTACTTTAAGTTCTTCCAACAGTTTGATAGAGCCCAATGCTCAGCTAAAAAATTTAGCTTCAGACTTTTTGAACATTCTATACTGTATTAATTAAAACAAAATATAAAAATAATTAAGAATGGAAAAGTTAGAAAAACACCATAAAATTGTTCTGTGCAAGGAATAACTACCAAATGTCTGCATTTAAGAAGGGTCATTTAAAGTTTTATCTGGGAGAAATAATAGAATGTAATAGATTCCACAGACAATAATCAGGGCCTTATCTCAAAGTGCCAATCTTACCTCATTTGCTATTCTGGGGAAGATGACTTTGTTATCAATAATGAAATGAATTGGTTCCTTCATTTAGAATCTTGTTAACACCACGCAGGCTATTCTGTGTCCATTTATTCAGTAGTCTTAGCCAAAAATTAATTCCATGCTTAAAACAGAAATAATTTCCTTTAACATCAATTAGCTCAAACATTGTCTTTGGGGGCGACAAGTTCCAGTCTGTGCTTTCCTTGCTAACACATCCTTCAGAGCACCTCAGAGGAAAGGAGGACCAGACTGAGTCCATCAGGCCCAGGGTCAAATGCAGGACTCTTGGTGGAAAGTTCTCTCTAGAGGAGAAGATCCTCCATAGTGCCTTTCCAGGTAAAGAACAGCTAAAGCCTGAATCAGGAAAGTTTCTCTTTTGTATCATTTAACCATATCCCACATAATCATGGCAGAAAAATCATTATCAGAGTTTGATCCTCCATTTGAAAACCACGCAGCACGTAGCAGACATCCTGGCTTCATATTAATTCATTAAAATTGGGGCACATAATTGCATCGTCCTATATTCAAACTGCCAGCTATTGCATTTTGTCACAGTGACAACAAATTCTTAACCTCCTCTAGGTGACCTAGCAAAGGTTGGTGTGTGGCACTCAGTGATGTCCCATCCATGGTTCCTTTCTCTTAAGTTCCACATGCTCACTGGTGGCCAGGAGGTAGGTGGCTACGAGGGCCTATCAGGCCTGTGATCCCGACAGGGAGGAACCCTCGAGTGGCTTTTTAAATTACCCTTACAGGTGCATACACACAGTATTAATTTATCAGATAATCCTCCTGTAACTTTATGCTCAGTCATCAAGCCTATAAATACCACTGTTGTCTTAACTACTCATATGTCAAAGCACCAACAGCTACCCAGAAAGTCCAGGGAAAGTTTTACTATTCGTCATAATCAAAGAGAGCTCTCTACCAGCATTAAAGCTGACACTACTGTGTAGGGTCAGACACCCATGTGTATGAGGACAAATACGACATTCATATCAGTGTGTCACATTACTTCCTCTACAAGGACCTGAGGCATGAGACTGGAGCAGACCTCCATGGTCTTTGGCTTGTGTCTTCCACAGTAACAGCCATATCACAAAACCTCTTCTGTAAACTGGCCAATCTTGTCATGAACTCAGCTGGATTTTAGCCATAATCTGATACCTCTTCCTGTTACCCCGTGCCCCCAGTGTAGCTTTCAGGTAGATGTGAAGAGGTGAGCAGCGCAGGAGGGAAGCTATAAAAATAAACAGTCTTTTCAGAGTCTTGGGTATGTCCACTTTGAATAAGCTGATGTAGCAACTCGGTTCATGAGATGAGCAGATTCCCCCCCTCCCTACATCTTTCCAATAATATCCATTAGGTTACAAGTCATTCACCCTAATTATAAGCTCAGACTCAGAGGGCTCATTAATCACTGACCAGGAACACTAGACAGCACCAAGCAGATGTAATGCTGAAATAGGTGACTGCATCCTGAAGGAGAAGAGTGGAAGAAATCGTGCTGCGAGGAGAGAGGGAGCAGCTCAGTAGATCAAGGGCTGGAGCATTCCAAAACTGAAGAGACAACTGGGAGAGACTCATAGAAGTTTGGTTTTTATCAGTCAAGTGAGCTACAAAAGTGAAGATGAACTACTTTTCATTTTGCAAGATCAAAAGCACAAGATTTGTTTAGAAGTGTACACTTAACTGAAAAAGAGAAAGCTGGTTATCAGACGGTGAGTAGCTGAAAAAGAACTAAGTATAGATATTCTGCACAGAAAAAAAAATATATTTCTTGAGAGTAGTGAAAAGGCAGCTGCATATAGTGACTCTCACATCACCTTCAGCATGGCTAGACCCAGGTGTGCACGTTAATGTGATATCTAAGTTACAGCCATGGGTTTAAAAGAAAAACTTGTCTATTAAACACAGACTCATAACATTCAGATCATACATCATTTCTAATACAGGTGTCTGTGAACTACCTGAAGAAGATAATATTTTCTTTTTTTTTCCCTTCCCTTGTTGGAAAACAATGCAAGCACTAGATCTTGATATAGGAGGACAAGATTCCCTAGAAATAAAGAGATGACAGAAGTAAATGAAAGTGTAGAAATAATAAATGAAAAAAAAACCTCCAACAAACCAAATCCCATAGCTGTCTAAAAGACAAAGAACATACATAGCTAGGATTAGTCCTTTTTTAAAGAAAGCAAGAAAAAAAACCCCACCCACAACCAACTCCAAACCATAAAGCTGGGCATATAGGCACACTAAAAGCAATAGTTTCAATTAAGGGTTGCTGTAGGCTGGCTTATACCTGGCAAAACCACTGCATTACAAATGCTAAACCACTCAGCCTCATATATAACACTAATATTTGCTATATATTGTATACTTGCTATCTTAACGACAGATGACAGGAACACAAATTAAACATAGGAAGATTCGATACTTTATATAAGATTATAATTTTAAAAAATCTGAATCCAGGAATCAAAAAGTCCCAGAGAATAGGGTGCCAAAGAACAATGTCAGATATAGGAAAGCCAAAGAGTGATATTCTGCCTTTCTATGGGGAAGCCAAATTATGCTGCAGCATCCTTGAAATCTGAGCAGTCTCCAGATGACACGGTATGAAAGAAAGAGTTTACTGCAAGGCTTGCTGGTTGTCACAGCAGCGACTGCCTTCATGGAGAGACCCAGAATCCCGTTAGTGGGATCCACCTGCTGTAAAGGTCAGTTGTCCAAGACAACACCAGTCACTACAGGTTCCCTATATAATCAGAAGAGAAAAACAGATTGTGACATATATGGATGTCGTGTTTCCACTGTTTTTACACGGCATCTGGCAAGACTAGCTCAGGCTCAGATTTTTAGATCAGAGCTCAGAGCTAACTTATTGACATCTGAAGCCTAGGATTAAATCCTTTCTCAACCCAAGACTTCCAGAGGAAATCAAGGCTGAAAGAGCTGAGCAATCAAGAGTAATGTATATTTTTCCTCTTTAAAACTGCCTCAGTACCAGAGAACTGAAAAGCAGTAAATATGATCCAATTTTTAAAGAAGTGCTCCTTGGAAGGTCAGAGAAGCACATACCAGTGGGTCAGGCTGAAACTACCCTAAAGAATGGGATACATGGGCATACAGGAAATTATGATATGTTGGAGAAACAGCAAAGAAAAACTTATGCCTTGCTGATTTATTAGCATTTAAAAAAAAAAAAAAATACAAGTGTGGGAATTACAAAGACCTACTAACACTCTCCTTGGATTTCCACAGCCCTTCCAGGAGGGATCTTCACCAGAGATAGCTGAAGAAATCCAGCCACCTTGGGATAAAATGGCTGGTCCTGACATAAATAACTAGCTGCTTAAAAGATGGGAAAATAACATATCAGTGGAGAAAGGTCAGCATTGGCTCAGGATACTTGTAAATGATCTGAAAGGACCATGAATGATGAGATGATAGTGCTGATGATGTTAAGTGATTCAGAATTGAAAAGAGAGCTGACTGCAAAACATCACAGATAAATCTGCCAACACTGACTAGATGAGAAAATGACAGTTGAAACTTGGCATAGGTAAACATAGAATTATGCAACATAAGGAAAAGAGCCCTACATTTACATCCGTAATGATAGGTTTTGAGCTAGCTATTACTGCTTAGGAAAGAGTTCTTGAAGTCAGTGGATCAAAAGAGATTTAGAGTTTTATAATAGATGGTCCTATGGAAATATCAACTCAATCAGAGAGAAAGGAAATTGATGCTGGAAGGTAGTAAGAAAGAAAAAAGAGGGCAAAACTGAAAACATAATCATGCCACTGTATAAATCCCTGGTGTATCTGCATCCTGAACACAGTCATCCCCTCAGAAAGGCTAGTGTAGTGTTGGGAAAGGTTCAGAGAAGGTAACATGTATGATCAGAAGTCTGGAACAAGGAGAACAGTAAATCATTTAGAAAAAAAAACAATATTTGAGGGGAAAATAATGCAGATTTGGGAGTGGCCTGGAGAGGATAAACAGATAGCTCTTCACTTCAGTATGGGACATCAGGCTGGGATACTGGTGGCAGACTCAAAACCATCAGAAGATAAGCTATGGACTCTCCATCACTGAATGCTGCAGAGGCTAAAATTCAATATGAATCTTAAAAAAAATAAGCAAAGCCATGGATGAAAAGAATATTCAAAACCACTAGATACAAGGACAATATCCTCTCCCATAAAGGTCCTATGCTGCAAATCACTAGAGCCCACAAGGACATATTGGAGAGGTATCCCGATTCTTCCTCTCTTTTTATCCTTTTGTGCATCTGCAGTGGCTACTGCTCTGAGCAGAAGCATCCTGTGGTCATGCCTTGTCTCCAGGAAAACCATTCAAACACAAAATCAAAGTCTGAGACTGCTGCAGGTAGTGAGTGAAAATAATTGTAAATCATATCATTTCACAGTAACTGAATCCATCACCAGCAAGACTTTCATACTTTTTTTTCCTCCTTTCAGAAGGGCTTGTATATTAAACTATTTTGTACATATTTGATCTCTTCTACTACTTTAAGGGGCTACTAGACTGACTTAACAGTTATTTATTCTAGAGATAAAAATGAGAGGAAAGCTGACTTTTAACACTAGAATATCGTTTACTGTCTGGATGTGCATAACCAAGAAAAATTATTAGGTATGGACATAAAGCTGTAGAGTTTGAGCCTAGAGGTCATTGAAAGATGCCTATACAAAAATAGCTCCAATATGTAAGCCATGCAGGCAGCCTGTGCAGAAGATAAAGTATACCTTTTGGCAACTATTTCTCCAATTACTCGCTGAGATAGAAACATATCTTGAGATAGAAACATATCTTTAGAATGAAATTCAAATCCTGGGTAAATGCTGCCTTGGTATTGCATTGGGCACTCACATTCAGTATGTTTCCATCAGACTTCAAAGTCCTTTCCAGAATCAGTGTTTTCCACATTCCCCCTTTTTCCATCCCCTGTTCCTGACTATCCGTTTATCATGATCTGCTCTCATGGTTTCTAGATGGACAGTCTTAAAAAGTCAGTTGTTTGGCCCGATCATTAACCAGAATACAAATTCACATAACAAACTTTGCACTTACAAATATTTTTCAAGCAATAAGTTTACGAAATATTCACCAATTATTGAACTGTTCTACCTTCGTTACTCACATTTATTAAGCATAGATGATGCATCCTCTGCTTTCATATAAACTCTGAACAAACGTAAGCTACACTTCCCATGCAACTACTCTTCCTTTACCCTGGGGTCATATCAGGTTTGGGGTTTGGTTTGCTTTTAATCCTATATAATCATAAAAATATCTAGGGATATTCATATCCCATTTAAGAAGAGCTGCAGCCAGAGATCAAACCCACTTTTTCATGGAGAGAACATATTTCGTATGGGAAGTGGCCTTCTGGCAGCTATCCTTTCAGGATTTTTCCTTGCTTTGCTTTGCACAGATTTCTTTCCCCAGGGAGTGTAGATCCCACTGAAGTATGTCACATTCAACCTCAGAGGTTTTCAGTGTGTTTTCTTCCTGCTTTTATGCCAATATGTTTTTATGAAAACAAGAGGAAGATTTGATTATAAGCTGCTGAGAGTGTGACAGACTGTAATTTGCTGAACAATGCAGTTTGTACCTTCTTTTGATCCCTTTACTATTGTCAGAAAATTGGTCCAGCATATCAGGTCCAGGATATCAGGAAAACAAGCAGAAATAGAAAGTTACAGTGCTGGTCTTCAGAGCACACTCCTCTTCATCATAGATTTGGACATAAATTGGGTGTGAGAGAAGGTGTGTTTAGGCTGCTGGGTCTCAAATTAGGAAAGGATCAGAGGAACTCTCATTCTGGGAAGTTGAATTACATTCTGACATTTGATGCCTCTCCATATCTAGTCACCAGATTTCACTGCTTTCCCCGTGGTTTCTCCAGTGGCAGCATCTTCTGCTTGCTCTCAGACTTCCAAGTGAGTTTGTGTCTCTGATGAAATAGAGATGTTGTCCCCATGAAAAGTGGACTTGGTCAGGCTTGAAAGGGCACCACTGCGTGTAGGACTTCAAAATTCTCAGAGCAAATATTGAAGCATGCTGCTGGAAGGATCCACAAGCTTCTACCCTCTTCTGAGCAAGGTGAACATACAGAAGGAAGAGCCTCTGAGAAGGCAGGATTAGAGATCATCTATCATGATGCTTCTGCCATTTGAGACAGGATTTTTTTGTCTTCAAGCAGGTATTAGATAATTAATAGCTTTGCTGCTTGGGTGACTGGAAGTGACCACCAAAAATTGGCTGATGGCACAAAATAATTGAGCCCATGAAGGCCTGGACCCCAGGCAGCACTTTGACAAGCAGGAAGCCAGTTCATGCAGATATAGAACAAATCTATTGATACATCAGTACTATATGCAACGACCAAAGAAAGATTGAGGGGTTTGTTGAAGCCATTACCACAGAGAGTTGAAAAGAAACTGTTCCCCAGTAGCTGTAAAGGCTATCCCTTTTAGGAAGGGGATGTACTTTGTATAGTCATGTTCTGCTCATGTGCAGATCACAAAGCACTTGGCAAAGGAAGAACAAGGAAGAGAAAGGCAGTTTCCCGAGATCTCCAAGCATTTCAGAATTGGAGTGAAAACAGCTGCAATATTTGGTCATTTCCAGCCCAGTGCTCTTTGCATAGGTCACAACGCATCCGGTTTATAAATGGCAAATACATTAATAGTTTTAAACAAAAATAGCCTGATAAAAACAATTGGCAATTGAGTCTTGTGAGCATGCTTGTAATCTCCTCAGAAAAATTCTGCAGTTTGCCTTGGTCATGCTTGGAGTGGCTGAGAGGATTTGTGTATTCATTCATTCTCACTGGGTACTGGATTCCAGGCTGTGGATGAGCAGCAGGCAAGAAAGCAGCTGCCTGCTTTGCACTGGCTGTGCAGGCAGGGAGGGGGAACGGTCAGTACCCTTCCCCAGGGAGCCCAGAGGAGCCAGCGGGAGCATAGGGAGAGGAAGGCAGACAGGGCACGTCCCGGCCCACAGCACCAGACGGATCCACCTTGGAGCTGGTGAAAAGGAGGAGACTTCTCACAAGGGACCCAGTGGGAACTGTGATTATTGCAGTTGGAAAAGATGTTTCTGGAGTGATAGCAGGAAGGACCCACCTGCAATGCGCAGAGTAAGGGGGAGGTTTGTCTGCAAAGCTCTTAACTTCCATCACGGTGTATGTTACTCCTTACAAACTTTTGTCATTCCAAGTTGTTTTCAAATAATATTCATATATGACATTTTAGAATCTTCTGGATGATTTAGGATCTCACCACAGAGAATTATAGCATATATTAACATTATGCTTAACCCTTTAAAAGACGCTTGGGAATGGAAACTCCAAGGAAGTAACCTCAAGAAGTTTAGTAAATATGATTTCATGGGAAAAGAGTACAAGCAAAAAAGGAATGAAGGAGATCAGTTACTTACTTTAAAAAAGGACAGAGAAACAGCCCTAAGGAAGGAGAAAAAAAAAAAAAAAAGTAATTGTAATAGAAGAAACTTGTGTCTGCATTGGGTAATTTTCAGTGACTTGGAAACAAAAAATGAAACATATCAGGAGTGGAAACTAAATGTGAAAATGTATTCGGAGAAGGTCAGTATTCAAATGAAGATAATTAATTATAATTAGTAAGGGACAAAAAAAGTAGCAAGAAAATAAATATTTAAGAATGAGAAAAATGAAATAAATCCTTGGATAATTCCACACAGAATAAATAATAGATGATCTGGAGAAAGTGTAAGTATTCAGTGCATCCCTCACTTAAAAATAAAATTTTTTTTTTTTACCAATTATTAATGAAATTAATTTTAAGAGAGGAAAAAAAACCACAGGAGTTCATTCCAGAGTGCTGAAAGGAGTATCCTCAGCAGTCACAGAGTCATTTGCCTTTACCTGTGAGAGCACACAGAGGAAGAGTGACATCCTAGAAGACTAGGAAGGAATAAGTATAACATCTGCCATTAAAAAGGAGTAATTGAGGAACCAAGGGAAATACAGACAGGTCAGTCTAACCTCAGTAACTGGAAAAATACTGGAACAAGCAGTTAAGCAGCAGTTTATAAGCACCTGGGGGATAATAAGGTAATAAGATAAGAGCCCACATGGATTTGACAAAAACAATTCATGTCGAAACAATCTAATTTCCTCTCCTTGGCAGGATAACTGGTCTAGTGGATAGGGAAAGTGGTAGATGTGATATATCTTGGCTCTATGAAGGCTTATGACACAGTCCCACATGGCAGCCCTGAAAGTGTGCTTGGGAAATACAGTCTGCAGGAAACTACCATGGTGGATAAACAGCCCTGGAAACATTACTTGGGCACTAGCCCTACATGATTCACAGCCCACTTTGGAGGCTTTTTCAAACAGGGCTCTGTCTTGTGCTGCATGCTAGTCAGTATTTTCTTTTGGATTTTTTATGGTAGAATATAATAAAATTTGCACAACATATTCTGGCAACTCAGTGAGTGTCTTGACAGGTGAGATGGACCCCTGATGCCTGCTCATTGGAAACAGAGTTGATCTGTGCTCGTGCCCTCCCAAAACCTGGCAATTATCAACCCAGACCTTGTACTGACCTTCTACAGATTGGCAAAATACACCTCCTTGCCCTCTGACCCCTTCCTCGTGGCAATCTCTTTGGAGTGGCTCTGCCTTTTGCAGTACTCCAGGCTACTGTTTCAGCAGTAGCAGCGTCACCAGTCTGACAGACTTCTAACACAGTAAACATATCTAACGTTGGGGAAGATCCAGAGGAATATTTACCAGATTTGGAAACAAAAAGATGACTAGTGAAATAAGACACAAAACACAATTGAATTTGTATTGAGCTACAACGGAAATGTCTATCTTTTTCCCCATGTAGCTCACTTACAAAGAACAGTGGAGTTTAACACTGTAGGGAACTGTTACATGGCAATAGTCTCCAACTGGTCCATCCCCATAATAATACTCTCTCTTTCCCCTCCTTAGACACTTAAGCAAATGTATTTCCTAGAAAAACAGGCCTGTGAAGGAGCTGAAGGAGTTGTGTGTGTGCATCCTTCCCCAAAGTAGGAAGAGCCATACATGACACGTTTCTTCCAGACCTCCAGCGATGGAGTTGCCTCAGCCCTTGTGTCCTACATCTCCTGGGAGCATCTCTGTCACATCGGGGTACCACCTCTACCCATGTTCTTGGCAGTAAGCTCTTACATTTCAGTATAGAGTGTTCCCTGTCTGCTTTGGCAGATGACTGGTAACCTTAACACCTTGTGAGCTTTGTAAATATGCCAAACATTTTACAGTATAAAAATACGAATTGCACAACTCTTTTTACTGCTGTGACCTCTGGTGTGTTCTCAGCTTTCAATCGAGTTCACTCGCAGCCTCTCTCAATAACTCAAAAGGGAGATAACAGAAAAGAATTGGACCAGGGGGGTTCTGAGAGACAAACACAGGGAAGATTTCATGGTACTCTGGAGGATGGGATCAGAACTGAGCATGATCTTGATGAATTGGAGGCGTGACCCAAAATAAATTCAGTCAAATTCAGCAGAGACAAATGCAAACAGCTCAGTCTGGGATTTAGGCAGGTGAGGTTACCCTTGCCATCAAAGCTGGTTTGAGAATTTTCTATCCCTCTCCCCACCTCCAATCTGCTCATTTCTGCTTTAGTATAAGTTTGTTGCCCTTTTAGGTGTGATAATCAACTGTTTGTGGGGCTGCATTGCAAAACAGCTCTCTGAGACAACTCAGAATAAAAATACCTCTTCCTTATTTATAAAGTGTTATATCTAACCTGGTTCAGTTCTCTGCTCTGGTTCACAGCACAGCCCCACAAGCAGCCCTATCAGTATATCTGTGGGGGAAGCAATCTGCAGTAGGGAGAAACAAATGAGCTGCCAGGAACACGGAAGCAGAAACTCCATTGCTGAAGCCAAGATTCATGCACATACATTTTGACGAAGTAGAAATCAGATGTAAGAATACAATATGGGGAATAGCTGGTTAGCGACAATACAGCACAACCTAAGCTCAGAGTTAGAGTCTACCACAAACTCAGTATGAGCCAGTGGTGTGATGCCTTTGCAAAAAAATAAGCAGATGAACAGCAGCCAGCAACCTAAACCTGATTGTGGAATGTAGTAGCAGGAGGAATTAAGAGATGGGAGGTTATCAGCTTAGTGCTGTGGCTTTTCCTGCCAATGGACTTTAATAATCATGCTGGTAGCTTGCAGGGAAACCAGGAGAAGAGGTCCCATATGGAGAAATTGATAAATCAGAGGAATTCATAAATTTTCTCTTCTAGAAAAGAGGAAAAGCAAGGGAAGACATACCAGCCCCCACAACATAAAAATAGCTACAGAGAGAGAAATAACAACCTGCTCTTCATCTTGTATAGGGTGAAAGAGCAAAAAATGAACAGCCCAGTTTGCATAAAAAATAATTGAGCACTATAATAAGAAAAAACCCACTGCCCATCAAGAGAGAGAATTACAGGAACAGGCTAGGGGCAATTATATTGGCACAATTGCAGGAGAGAACCATATTAAAACATCTATTAAGGGTTGATCCCTGGCTGAGCTTCAGTTCAAGTGGTAGATTAAATGATCTCCTGAGGCTCCTTTAAGTCTCGTATCCTATGATCTGTGCAATTTTTTTAGTGTCATAGGAAGTGGTGGCAAAGAAAACCCAACCAAAATAAAATAATACTTTAACAATGACAATGCATCTACAAGCAAGGCAACCTTATCTTTAGCTCTGCCTTAAAGTGAATTTACAAAAGATAGGGTGAGAATAGAGGAGGCTGTAGGAACAGCTAACATAATGATTAGAGACTTCGAAAACAGCAACAAGATTTTCATGACATGTCTAGAAGGAGATGAAATCTGGGGAACATCACATTAAGCAAACTGGAGGACAATTGGGTGTACTCAGATTCTTGACTCCAGCTTGTACAGAATTATACTTTATTGACACACATCAGATTGAAGACTAATGAAGAAGACCGGGCAGAAACAGGGGCTGGTTTTTATTTGTTTTATTGTAATTGGTTTCCACAATAGCTAATTAACTGTGGAACTCATTGCTATAAGACATGTCAAAGACTGAGAACTTATCAAGGGGAGATAAAAAATACAAGGTGTTAACAGGAATGAGAGATAGAATATGTATTTAGGAGGGATAAATTATTCCTGCTAGCAACTTAAATCAGCCACTAAGCCCTATGGACAGGAAAGATGTAGTTTTGCAGCATACTATTGAACATTTGCTTATTATGGACATTTATTCCATATGGTGCTGTCCCCCATGTCTGACAGAATAAGTCACCAGGTAGATCTATGTCCTCTCAGTTCTATTTGTGTCTTCACAGCTACAGCAGGAATAAAACTCCAGTGTGGGTATCTGTGGGCTGGAGGTTGACATTGGCGTTTCTGGGTACCAAAAAGAAAGTATCTTCAGATCTTAATAGTATCAGTCAGGTGCTAAACTTGTATTACATTTGGGAATTCAGCTCCTGGGGGAATGTGAGGCCAGGTTGAAGCATTCCCCTGACGCTTACAGCAGTGACAAGACTCTTGCAGATGTCCAAAACAATTCAGTGCCTCACTGAAATCCTCCACAGATCAGCAGTAAGAGACTAGGGCATACGAGACATATTCAGGCCTGCTAAAGCAAAGCATTGCATAAAGGCTGTTTTAACAGTGCCTTTTTTGAGAGATAGCTAATGATAGTATTGGAGGAACTGTAGGGGAACATATTGATTTTCAAAGTTGCATGAAAAAGAAACATCATTGCTTAATGTTTAAGCACACTACCTGCAATAAATACCTCTTCATGCGAGAAAGTGCACCCACCACCTGCTTCCTAGTTTTGCTTTATCATCATGAAATCAAAGCAGAGATCAACTCCATCAAGATGGTTTTTTTATGAATTGGTGGTTAGAATTTGATGATAATAAGGAGCTGTGTGATGGGGAAGAAACTTCTCTATTGAATATATATCTTAAAATTGCATCCAGCAAAACCAGTGGGCAGGAAAAACAATAAGATCCCAAACCTTTCTTTCCAATACATGTATTTTATTTTTATTTTAGTTCTTCTTGCCCCTCTAGCAAAGGTCATAAATTATTTAACTACTGCAGCTCAGACTTCTCTTTTTTACTGTCTAATAAAATCTGAGAAATATAAATCTATTTTAGGTCCTT
This sequence comes from Strix aluco, assembly GCF_031877795.1. Classification (NCBI taxonomy): domain Eukaryota; kingdom Metazoa; phylum Chordata; class Aves; order Strigiformes; family Strigidae; genus Strix; species Strix aluco. The sequence continues at coordinate 15,892,361 of NC_133948.1, read as the reverse complement.
TTTTAAAATAATTGAGAGTGGTGACAACCAAAACAGGAATTGAAGCAACAATTCAAGGCAGGGCGTCAGTGAGTTGTGAGCACACCGGGAGATTTCAGCATAAAGCTTATAAGAAGGCGTTTTGCTTATTTCTTGCCAAAGATGTCTCATTCCCTTTTTAAATTTAATAATTTATAGATTCAATGCTTGCTTTTTGTCTCCTGGCTGCATGCTTCCTATTAAACATATAATTCAGGTGGTTACATTATTATATGCTGGGCTGCTTACATTTCGGCCAACTGATGTGGAAAAGAGATAGTGATAACTTTGTGGGAATGTATCAGGTTGTGGAATTGTTAAAGATGGGATCAGATCACTGTCTGATTACTCTGAGATTTTAAATAAGCAGCAGTTTCTTGGATACGGGCCAGCGGTTGTTTGTGACTCGAAATTATTAACATTTAACATCAGCTGTTGCAGAAATAAAAGGAAGAAGCGGGGTCAAATAAGTAGGCAAAGGTAAAAAATTAGTACAAGTAAAAAGGAGAGGACAAGTGTGGGCAGAGGGAGAGAGAAGCTGGGTATGTAAGGGTCAGAGGCAGGCACCCCCCGGCCCTGTAGCTGTAGAGGACCAGCCTACTGGTGGCAGACATACGGACTGGTCAGGTTTGTGGCTGCTGGATCCTCCGTCAGTGAGAAAAAACCCCAGGCAATAGAGAGGAACATTGCTGAAGATGTGACATCCTCCGGACTATGCCCCACCAGCCCTGTGCCCTTGCCCATGGGTGCCCTCCAGACCTGAGTCTGGAGAGACACTTTCCAAGTGCCCTCCCTGGGATGAACTGCAGGAGACTGAGGAGACTCGAAGCCTTGCAGGTTTGCACTCATGTACCAGAGCCAAATGGCTGCACCAAGCTGCTTTTATCAGCCCCGCTTCATTTCCCAGACCCTGCTCTGCACAGACTCATTTCAGAAACCTCCACCAAGAGCAAGATTTGCCCTTTCAGACCTCAAACCTTCCAGTGTTTCTGCCCATCTCTTTCTCCCAGTACTGATCTTCTTCACTTAAGAGAACATAAAAGACAAGGGGTTAGTTTAAGCACACAGTAATAGATATTTCTGTATAAAAATAGATTGCTTCCTTACACATGAATTGCTTCAGCTTCCTCATCATTTCTAGCTGAGCAACAATAACGACTCCCATAAGAAGCCGTACCAGATCAGCTGTACCGCCACGTTCCTTCTGCAGAAGAGGAAGGTGAATTCAAAGGGCACGGAGGGCCCTCTTTCCACCTTCCCCACCATCTTTCACAACTGTATCAGAGCTGGAAACAAGGTAAAAGGATTTAAAAGGAGGAATTAAAGGTTAAGCAGGTCACAACCAACACAAAACCTGTTTTAAGGTACTCGATGAGAGACTCAGGCAGAATGGATGCATGATTCTCTGAGAAGAAAAGGGAAAAAAAATTAAACTTTTACAGCAGGGTAAAGGGGGCTGTACCATCTAAAAGGAGTATCATTAAGAAACAGAAAATGTATCTGGAATGCCAGGGGTTCCAAAACTGACAGAAGGTAGCTGAAGGTGGAAGAGAAAATGTACTTTGATGCCAAGATTATACTTTGTGTTAATCGTTGGCTTAGGTGATTAGAACTCATCTGCACCCCCACAAAGGGGCACAGAGAGACAAAGGTGGGGGTACACCCCAAATAACATCCTGCCCCAGCTGCTCCCAGGCCATCCCAGGAGCCACCAGCCTATCAAAGGCTCATCTCCATAAGCCCAGAGAAGTGTAGGGGGAACAAAGGCAGACAGGAACCCAAGTTATGTACTCAGGGGAAGGGACACCATCTCTGGGCCTCTCACAGGGCTGTCCTAGGGCAGCCTCAGGCCTATAGTCCAGGTGTAAAACCCACCATGAAGAGTCACTGCCAGCGCATCTTTGGATTGCTGCCTGGGGATGTGACACATCATGGTATTGCAGGGGAAGAGCATTTGGGCTTTAAGGCAGACAATTTATTATAGGGTGTTTAGGGAGGAACCAAAGGTGAGGAAAGGAGGTATCAAAGTGATTTGGGGAGGAACAAGTCTGGAAAAATAGAGGAATAGGGGTATAAAAAGGGCTGGTCATGTGTAAATGGGTGTCTGGTCTGTATGCTTGCCTGGACATGTCCTGCACCTGATCAGTGCAGTCTGTCCTGTCTTTGTATTAAAGGCCATTTCTAACTATTTTCCTGGGTGAGGGACTTTTTTTGAGGGGGTGGGGGGTGGTGTATCAGCAACTGGAGTGTGGCTGTAGCCTCAGGGTATCATATGTGCAGGTGCCAGCAACTTGTGAGACTGGGGTCCAGGGATATATGTATATACTTTTATATGTATGTTTGCATATGTACATATATGTATATATGCACTATATGTATGTTTATGTGCATGTGCCTCCTGGGAGTCGATGCTGAGCCTTGCTGCTGGTTGGAGCTGGAGCATGGAACTGCAGCAGCATCACCTCTCTCAGCCTGTCGGATCTGGTGTGATACCCCTAACGTTAATATCATTCCATGGGTAACCTGTGGAAGAGCTAACGAGCAGTTTATGCTTTTTATGCTGTATGACTTGCAAGGTTTTTTAACAGCCTTGGAAATGTTTTGAGTCCCAGGAAAGGATGGCTAATGCAAAAGGGACTGCACTAATCGTGTAGCAGAGTAAAAGCATCAAATCCACAAAGGACTGGGAAGAGGGTAACACTCATTTGCCCTATTTGTGTTTCGTAATTGAGCTCCATGAAACAAGGAAAGAGAAGGAAGCCCTATAACCTAGAGAGCAGAGGGTGGAGGAACATGCAGTATTAAAGCCCTATTTGATAAAATATTGGGAAATACAATAAATAGGGAGAGAGCTGAAAGGAAAATGACTCCATCTCAACCAGAGGCACAGGGAAAGACAGAGATTTGCAAGAGGCCAGGGCTCAGGGATCACCTCATCCCCATCTAAATCATCTGCTGCAGCAGCCATGGGTGAACAAACTCACACTCCATTTCACCTCCTTAGTTTTGAATGAGATTGATTTCACCATTTGAACTGGATTCTTTTTCACTATCAAAAAGCTACGTGTCTCATTTGAGCTGTCTAGATTCCCTCTGTATAGTCACTGGAGAGAGAAGTGTTTCCACAGCAGCCCATCCTACCTTAAGATTGGTGCCTAAGGTCAGGCAGGATGCTTTCTGGAGGGTCTCTTCTCTCTCTGAAGACAGTAAAGGATCCCAGAGACCGAGCTAAGCCAGCCTGACTATATTTTAGGCCACAGCACTGCATCAGAGGACTCCCACTGTGCTTCCAATTTTGTAATCAAGAACTGAATTCCTCACTAGGATAAATTTGGCTCATCTAGCTTGGCTGGTGCTGAGAGATGATGGATAACTCCTATGAGCAGGAGAATACTGTTCCTCTGGAAATGGTTCAGACAAAAAAATCTTTCCATACTTGCAATTTGGGCTGAGTTTGGGACCGTGAGGAGCTGGGAGCTCTCAAGTTGGAAACATGGAGCACAAGAGGCTGGAAAGCAAACTTCCTAGAGGCTCTGACTCCCCTGGAAGGCACAGCAATGGGCCACAGACTGTCAGTGAGACACCTCCTCTTCTTCCACTCTTGTGGCTGGGTGGCAGATGGAAAGACCTCCTCAGTAAAGCCTTCTTGATGGTCCTGGATACTAGAGACTGTGTGCACCATATTTTAGTACTTCTTCCAAGAAGTGTGCTAGGCCTCCCTTATCTTTGTATTTCTGCTTTACATCTAACCATCAGATCAAATGTAGCTGTTCTGTATCTATGATCTGTCATCCTCATTACATACTATTATTCCAACTTTTGTGTTATTTCTAAATTTCTTAACAATGATTTTATGTCTCTTTTCCCAAATCATTACATGATTATTCCCTGCTGATGACTATTTTGCCAGTTAGCTGATTGTTAAACCACAGAAGAAGTGCTCTAATGATATGATGCAGTGCTCACTTTTAAAGCAGAGGTTTTGGCAGGTAAATCAGATACCTCGCAGAAGCTAAAATAACATCTATGTAGTGCTCTCTGCTCTGGTAGTTTCCTCAGCAAGTGCAGCCTAGCTCACATGGCACAGACACACATTCAACTGCTTCACCACCTCCCAGTGTTCAGGTCCTGATGTGCTCTAGCTCTAGTCCTCCACCCTTAGAGTCAAGGCTTTGTGTCCAGCTCCTGTAGAGGATGGAGGAAAAACTGCTTCAGTCCTCTACCATCCCCTCCATTGTCCCCAGCTATTGTGGGCCAAGGACATCCAAGGGAATGCAAGTCCAAAAGGGGCCCAAGGCTGTTCTGGAGAAGAAAAGCACACTTAGGGCTAGCAGGGCTGAAAACTTCTTGCAGGCAACTGGAGTGAGACCAATAGTTGTGTGTTGTTGCTCCAGGACAGGATGGTTTGATCTTCTCCTGGAAGCTTTAAGTTTGGGATGTTATTGATCCTCAAGGTTCCCCCAAAGGTTATCAGGAAATACATGACAACACTACTCCCTGGCCTTGCAGCTTTGCATATGACTTTGCTCTTTAAGAAAATCAACGTCACAAAGTTCATTCACTGCCAGAGACTCCTTGTAAACAGGTAAAACCACAGAAGGAAAACGAGACACAAGGAGAGGAAGCTACATTTCCTTTTCTGTCAAGGGTCATTGCCAGTGAAGTTTTGAGCTACAATCAACAGAGAGGCTCCTTTAATGAGTACCATGCTTATTAATCTTTCCCTCTAATGCAAGTGCTAACACAAAGCACATCAATACCAAAAGAGCTCTTCATCAAAGACTTGAAATGATTCCTGTATTCAAGAAAGAGCTATTCTGGCTACAACAGCAACCATCCAAAATACTAAAATACCTGGCAAGCCTACAACCCGTTCTCAGTGGAACATGGCATCAGGACCCTCTGATTTTCAGTGAGACTGTGGCTAAGTCCCCCATGAGACACCATTTCAATTTTACAAAAGGATTTCACTCTTGCTCCAGCAAGTACTACCTGCTGCCTTCCAGGAGGTGAACACCATGATGAACAGTTCCAGTCCCTTGGAGTACATGATGTCATGCTGGGCACTCCTCTGTCCCATTGTCCAGCTGCATGTATCTCACAGAAAGTCACCATGATTCTCCTCATCACTTTCTATCCCTCTGTCCTGGAGCTATTTGGTAAGAGAGCCAAAGATCGTCACAAAAACTGCATCACCAGCAAAACAGAAGTGGTGCCATGAGATGTCACTCCCCCAAGCCCCTGAGACTGTCATAGCATGGAACAGATTGGCATGGCTGTCTCCTCAACGTACAATGATGAAACACACTGCAGGTGTCCTGCACCATCACATCTTTCAGAGAAGTATGCAGAGAGAATGGCCAAGAAAAAGTGAGTGGTACATCACCCTCCCAGTCATGAGGACAAACCTGATATGGACTGGTCTGTCCCTCATCCGCATTCCTGGTTTCAAAGCATCTCCTACCCAGCGGCCCTTCCTTCCACAGTGTTGCCAGCCCATGAGACCATCCTGGGACAGTCCCACTCCTCTCCAGGTAGCCAGCCGATGGCTGCCAACATCCAGAGACATCTTCCTGCCACATTTGCCTCCATGCACGCAAACAGTCGTGCTTCACTAATGGGATCAGCCTGCAGGACTTTGTGGTCTTTCCCTTTTCCCCATCGCCTGTGGGAATCTCGCACAGGAGGGATCCATTTCACTCCAGCCCATTCTGCCAGCCTGACATGCCCAGACCCTGTCTTCCACCGCTGCAGCCATGACCTCATCAGGCTAATGCACACACTGACACTGCTGCCAGCATCTATATTATACCTTCCACATGCTGTTATCTCCATACTTGGTTTCAGTTTCCAGGCCAAGTGCAGCCCATTTGTGTCATAGCTGTTTTGCTTTAAAATCTTAACTGCATGGAAGTAGGGTAAATGTTTACAACTGAGAGCTTAATCAACTGCCAGAGAGATAAGCAGACTGCTTTCCTGGTAGAATAAGTTTGTTCACATATATCATCCTATATCATTACTCTAGAGCTTCCCAGAGAGACCCAGACCCTGATTCAAGACATGCTTTCTGTACTAACCTCTCTACTACCTGCAGAGTCTTTATCTTCTCTGTCATCCTGCACAGGCTCTATGGTGTTCGGGGACCTCAAAACCTGACTACCACCACTCAATTAAATTCTTCTGGTAATAACATCATATAACATCCCAATGCCACACAGAATTTGCCCCTGTACAGAATTAATGAGTTAAATTAGTTGTCGCAGTATAAGAACAAGCAGTCATTCTACGAGAGCTCAGGATCAAGGGAAGTGCATATTTTTGTTTTGGCTTGGGTTTTTTTTTTTGTTAGGGAGTTTGTTGTACAAAACCGGCTGATCAAGCTTTTCAGCAGAAAAACAATCAGCCCCCACAGAAGAAGAAATGTCATCCATGGCAGAGCCTGTGCAGGTCTCCAGGACTGATAGTCCTTGCAAAGTCTTAGTTTGCATGATTTTCTCATGTTCCTGGCAGGCACAAGGAGTCCCTGGCCCTCAGGCATTCTCCATGGCTGGCTGCCCTGCAGCGGCTGACCCTGGAACCCTGCTGTCTTTCTGTTCTGAAAATTCAGAGATATTTCAGGGGATATCTGCCTGCAGTTTAGACTTGAAGCTTTTCAGGCTGGGCAAAAAGAGTGTGTTTTGAAATCATGCTTGCTATCAGAAGTCCATTCAGCTCTACAGGCCTACATGAATGAAAACATTGGGACAGGAAGGAAAGGAGAGACCGTGGTTATATCATGTGTATGTTTTTACATGACTTTGTAAGACAGATGTGGATGTTAATGGATCTTTTGTCCATCCATGGAAGAAATTACCCTTCTCTACTGGCCTACAAATAACATCAGGGTGCTTTGTCTTTCAGAAGGAGTTTCTTCCAGCCATCAGGCATCCAACATAAGGAGCCCCAATTCTCACCTGCTTCATCTTACTTGCAGCCATTACGTTACCTCACTCCCACTGCTGATTTTAGGAGTTGGTGAATCTCTTCCTCGACATTTTCTTTTCCAGCATCAGGAATCTCATCACTGACAGCCTGGATGCCTAAGAATCACTGTGGCACCTGGTTCCGATGGTGAGGGAGCTCCTTCAGAACCAGGTGCTGGTCACCTGTAGCCTTGATACACATGGACAAACCCTCAGCTAACAGCACAACTTATCCTTCCCACTGTTTCTGAACACGTTCTCAAGAAGAGTCTGCGATCTTTCTTAACCTAGACAGAGGTCCCCGACAGAGCAAATGAAGAGCACATTTCTTAAAGGTTCAGCAGTTGTGGCTGATACAGACCCTCGGTTCACCTGACATTTTCTCACTGCTGTTTGGCGGCTGCTCACTGCACAAGACTCTAATTGAAGACTCACCAGTCCCTCTCCCACCAATGCTAATGGAGCGGTGTGTTCCATCTGTCTTGTAGGCTGCATCAGCGTCTATTTCTAACATCCATCTGCAGAATATAGCTTTAGACTCTGTCTGCATGCTGCCCAAATCACAACAACACTCTTGTCCCTCCCCATTTATGTGAAGAATGCCACAGTACCGCAGTGTCGCATTACCCTGCTCCTCCATGCCCTGCCGTGAGTACCAACTCATACCTGCCCTACGTGATAACACCTCCTGTTTCATAGCTTCCTTCTCAATGGCCCAGTTATGCCCAGTGGTGTTCGGACTGTCCTTGAAGAGGGCTGCCTTTCTCCAGTCTATCCTTGCTGCTTATCAATATTCCTGAGTTTGTATTTCCATGTGTTCAGCAACCCCATGGTAACAGAGTTAGTGACAGATTTTAAGAATTAGAAAACAAATGTCTGGCAGATGCTTTCTCTACTGCAGGCATCCTGACAGCCTGGATCAGCTGAATTCACACTGTGGATTCTTCGCTGGACATCTCTGGACACCTTCAGTCCCTGTCTGCATTGACGGGTTTCATTCTTTATGAAGGTTGTGGGCAGCTCCACATCCAGACCATTTACAGCTCACCCTTCCACTTGTCCTACTTTCAAGAGAACAAACATTGTTCTTTCTACCTTTTGTATTTATTGCTTTTCGCACAAAAGTAACTGAAACATAATGCTTGCATTTTCCCTGATCCATCTGTGACTTTGCTTCCTGCATTCCTTTAGTCTGAGCCTTTATCATGGTTCTGCTCCAGTGGGTGTACAGAGGGACCCTGGGTTGCCATGCTCTCCTTGCTGTTAATCCTGTGCAAGGACGGTTCATCTGTCCTTGCTATTTGGAGGTATTTCCTTAGGGAAAGATCTGCTTCTCTAAAAAATCTCTCTTGTAATTAGGAGTCACATGGCCTCATTCATCCCAGTCCTCTCTAATCTTCCCCACAGTGAAATGATAAAAAAAGGCTATATTGTCTGGAAATCCAGCATTCTCAGCCACTTACATCTGTCCATGGTCCCCGCTTGTTCTTTTTGTAGGTGATACTTTGTTTTCTTCCCTGCTGTGGGTTTCATTAGGCTTAACAGCTGCCACCATGCGCATTTCATAATGTGCTGGTAACATAAAAAAAAAAAGCCCCATGTTCCTAAAATTAAAATGGTTCTTCAGTAAGGAAATTATATATAGACTCTGAAACCATGACTAGGAGCTGCGAGGTAGAACTGGCCATGTGCAGAGCGACCGCAGCACCCAGCTCCTATGGCTGCTGTCCACTTCCAGCTGCAGTTTGAATCACGTTTACATGGTCCGCACACAGTTATAGGAGGTGGGGGAGCACACTGCGGACTGGGGAGTCAATGATGCCCTCTACCAAATCACACGTACCGAAGAAAATGGATGTCTTGCTGGAATAAATTTCCCATTTTCTTACTCATTAATTTGACTTTCTCTTCAAAGATATATTTGAGGCTAATTATTGGTGACAGCTAAACTTGAAATAGTTCTGCAACTCAGCCAATAGTGAAAAGTTGATCGCTGGTCACTGATAATCATCATATTTCCCTTAGCTAAAAATACAGACTTTCTTGATTTCAATTCTCTTTTGGCATCATCATCACACTATTTTACTTACTGTTGTGTTGTTACAACTAATCATGGATTGTGTCACTATTGGTGAGTTGGAAATTTCTCATCTTGGGAGAGATTTTTAACCCTCCAGATGCCCAACGCAAGTGTCCAGCCACAGTGCTGGCTCTGCAGGGTGCTTGGAAGGTTCTCCAAGACACATCTAAGACGCAGTTAAGTGGCCTTCATGAGTCTGTTGTTGCTCTTACTGAATGCAAGGAACAACCACACATTTATAAAAATATCTCAGAAATACTTGAAGTGTTCTCTACATGTTATCCATCTGAGCATTTAACCAAGAAAAGCACTTCTCTTTCACCAAAAATAACAGAAAAAATGACAGCTATGTCTAGACTGATGTTACTAGAGCCACCTATAGCCTCAAGCCTCAAAGGGGTTCACTGCATTTGATTTGTAGCACATGCAGGTGCAACAGCTACACTACAACCCTTTGCATCTTCCCACTCCAGGCCCTTCTAGCATGCATATCACCTTGTGCACTCCCACCATCACTCCAGCACACTTTGTGTAAAGGGCCACATCACAGCAAGCCTTCAGCTTTGCTGAATATTCACCACTCATCCAGGCTGATGTTGGAAGGGCTCCAGAATAAGCCTGTGGTCAGAAGACCAAATTCAAGCCATGCTTGCCCTTCCTAACTGAGCAAAGTAACTAAGGAAATGAGGGTTTAGTTGTTCCAATTGGTCCTTCATCCTAGGCACTAAAGAAGTGCAGATACTCTAACCAGAGGGCTGTCCCTACCTTTCTTTTCTCCATCCTCCCCTACCAAGGGTTTGAGATATTTTCTAAGGAAAAAACTTCTCATTCCCTGGCTTAATTTCCTGCCAGAACAAACTGCAAACCCAAGGTACACTTGTTCCAGAGCAATGGGTCACCATGGGAGTAAAATCTCCCAGTCACAAAGAAAGGGTCTGTCAGCTGGGGCCAGAGAGCCCATGTCTCTCTGCACCCCAGAGGTCCTCCTCTAACCCTTCAGAAATGCTCCCTGAAAGCTGTCCATGCTCCCTCTGCTCCCAGAGAGATAGCATTGCTGGCAGAAAACTGTAAGCCATGAGAACAAAACCAAAGTGTCACAGGCCCTGAATATCACTGAAAAAGAGAGAAAGAACATAGACCTTGAGCAGTTCAAACATCTTTGTGCTCACTCATCCCACTGAAAGGCCAGGCTGTCTTCAAATGGAAATGGTACAAGTAAAAATAACAATAAGGGGCAGAGGCATGAAAAAAAGAAATCATGAATCAGAGCTTTGATCACACACACTGTCCTGCCTCCATAGAAGTGATGTCGCACTAATCCCCGCAGGGCATAGCTCAGCTCAGTGCACAGCTGTGCATACATTTTTGTTCAGATGAATCTCACCAACCCTTAGAAAAATCAGTCGTACTGCCAATGGCTTGCAAATACTTGTAGATCAGGTCAACAACCCCAACTTTAAATATTCCATCTTGGACTGGGTTTGTTTGTTTATGCAATATTTTATCTGCATATTCTCCATGAAATAGAAAAAAACTTTATACTTTCATTTCTTCACAGGCAGGAAGCTGCAGAATGCTGAATTTAAGAAGTCCAAACCATCTTTGCTTTTCAGCTCTTTATTGAAGTCCTCATAGGACCTCTTTATAGACAAAGAGAACTGGAGTCACTTCTTTGCTCCACTGAATTTTGATATTACCCTATGTTTTGGCCAGCTGGGACATTTTCTAGAAAGTAGTCCTGGGTTTATTAATGGGTCTCAAAACCTGCCACTGAAAAACAATTTCCATGGTATGACCAACATGGCAATAGGTCTGAAGGTAAATGCAGGTTTTGGACGCTATTGGTTTCTAATATTCAGCTTTAAGAATCAGATTACATGTTTGTTCAATAGCAATAAACTTCCAGAGTTTTATAGAGTCATAAAAACACTACAACTGCTTCCATTTATGGCCTGTATATAATTTACTTGGGTAGGTTTCCTCTCTAATGGTGCAGTGCAAGTGATTTGAGTTCTATTAGCTGGAAACAGTACATCTACATTTGCAGAACTCTCATAAATAATTCTGCCCAATGGACAGCATCCCATCCAGGCTACTGCTTAAGGAAGGGGAGGAGCGGCTGGCAGGGGGGTAGGGGGAGGAGAGGAGGGTAGGAATAGAAAAGATGTTAGGAATAGAAAATGGTAGGAATAGAAAAGAAGGCCATTAAGACTTCACACAAATTAGGAATTCAGGGATCTTCTTTTTGCTGGTGGTATCAAAATCCCATTTTCCTGCTTAATTTGTGTGATGCTTTGAGCATGAAATGTAACTACAGTTCACACTGCAGGTTGAACTCATTCTGAGCCTTGCAAAGGCATTCATTTGAAACGATATCTCCCAGGACACAAAGAATTCCTGAGCACTCAGAGATGCACTTGGCTCCCTAGAAGCTTTAGAGCAATAAATGAAATGTTAGACTGACTTACAGCTAAATGAATTATTTGGTCTCAGGTACAAGAACAGGAGAGCTGTATCTCAGGTTTAAGATCCTTCAGCCATAGCAGGGAAGGGGGCTGGGGGTCACCCTGCTGTAAGAGAGAGGATGTATCACCGTGCAAACACCCGAGTCAGAAGAAACACCATCGTTTATGTCCGTATAACACCTAATGGTTAAATTACTGTGTTAAGATACTGATTGTAAATGAGTCTGTCTGCCATCTATCACTATAAATGACATTAAAGGTAATGACACTTGATTTTTACAAGAAAACAAATCAATTAAATAACATCAAGTCCTTTTTGATAGAATTATAAAGCAAAGGGTTAGCAATTGTGGGTCACATTTCTTTAATGCATAACTGGAGGATACTCAAGGATAATGAAGAACTGATATAGATTTGCTATTATTTAGATAGCAAATTAGACTCTGATATGAAGTTCAGTGCTCTGATACCAATTCTTTAACATACAGCAGAAGAAAATCAAAGTGGCTCTTAGACACTGCTGTTTTGACTCTGGCTGCAATGACTTCAGAAGCTCCCAGACCTACTTAACCTAGCAAAACAATGTCTCAGTCAATACGATGGTTCTTTTAAATACACTGGGTGAGTAAATAACAAGAACCAAGAAGGAATATGTAAGTTAGAGGATAATGCTAGAATAAGATCAAAGTGGTCATGAATAAATTTAGACTGGAGGGCAGAAAAAACCTGAACAAACCCATCATGGAATTATATCCTGAAATGACTTTCCAAACAGTGCAGTAGGGGCAAGAAACTTAAATTATTTTAAGGTGAAAAAGATTTAGGAAAGCTTATAAAGCAGAATATGGGTCAACCTAGAGTACTAAATGAAATAGGCAATGTGAGTTCATACGTGACTCACCTTGGCACTGTACTAGAGAAAAGTGGAGGATGGAAGGAGTCTTGGTTGTTGTTTGCTGATTGTATTTATTTGTTTCATATATATTCTGTACTGTATACACAGCAAACTGAGCTGTCCTGACAAATACCTTTGTAACCCCGTCTACTCTTTTTGTAACAGTAAAGCTTGTAAAATGGAAAAAGGATTTATTTCAAAATAATTTTATGTCAGAAATGAAATCAGACAGGGACTTGTGGACTTGTACCTACTTTGTTCAGCCTTCTGTGCTCAGGTCTGCTGGCCTTAGCTTTCCTGGATTATGCAAAAGAAGTACCTATTTGCTAATGGCAATTACTACATGCTACAAGGCCCTAATACTTTCATAGCCACAAGCATGTCTTACTATCAGAAGCATGAGGTCATCTTCTTACTGTTCCAAGCTAGCCTTACAGTGAATGGAATTAGACTCAAAGAAACCAATCAACTAACAGATATTGGTAACATTCTCTCTCAGCTTTATTTACTCAGGTGTCTTGGATAAATTTCACATTACAGGTTGATGCCACGCGAAATGAAAAACTCAGTCAGAGAAACTGCAAGAGGAAAACCAATTCTTAACTTGGTTGCATCCAGGGCAACCAATGAACAGTACCTGACTGAAATGTTACTGTGGAAAGCAATCTACAATAGTCATCGTAAAGTGCTTATGTTCAGCACCTATGTTGGAATAAGAAAAAGAAAACCATTGCAATATGTTTAACTTCAAAAATGGGCAGTAAGTGAAAATTATTCCTTATTATCTCTCTTGTCTTAACAAGAGAATAAAAGGAACAGTCAGAAGAGTAAAATCCTTTTCTATGGTGTAGAAAGCAGAGACATCACACTGGGGCTCTGAGCAAATGCATATCACTCACCAAAAGGACTTTAGAGAAGCCAGCATGACTAAACAGAAAAGCAAAAAGGGTACTGGAATACTGGAAATGAAAAAAGATAATAAATATTTATATAAATAAGTGCTCAGGAAAAACCTAATACAATGTTTGCAGCTGGTTTTACCATGGAAGAGGTCAAGGAGGCTCCTGCACAGCTATTCTTTCTTTCTAAGGGGACACATCAGAGGATCATTCTCATATTGAAGGAGATCATGAAGCATATCAAAAGGTATTATAACAAATCACCAAGACCAAAGGATATTCTTCCAAGAGTACCTGAGGAACTCCACTGTGAAATTGCTGAATTATTAACTGGTGTGCAAGCTGAAATGTAAAAATGTCTCAATGTCAAGACACTTGAAGGTAGCTAATGTGGTTTCAATTTTTAAAGAGGATCCTTTGTAAGGTTTGGGAAACTACAGGCTGGTAGCACATCTGTACCAGGCTAATTGATAGAAACTGTAATATAAAAGAGGATCCATGGATAAATAAAGTATAATAGGGAAGAGTGCAGGCAGTTTTGTAAAGGGAAACCATGCTTTACAGTCAGTCTAGTGCAGTTCTTTCACGAAGTCAATAGACATGGGGATAAGGGAGATCCAGCTGATAGTGTATTTGCATTTTTAAAGGCATTTTACAAAGTCTTTCACCAAAAAATCTTAAAGTGGAGCTACCACGGAATGAGAGGGAAGATCCTCACACAAATATATAATTATTTAAAATATACAAAGCACAGGTTGGTAATTAAATTATCAACATTCACAGGTAATGGTGGCAACAACTGAGATTAGCTGGGTGAATTTAGTGAAAAAAATGTTAGCAATTATTATGACAAGAAAAGACAGTGTGACAGCAAGCATACCCACAATGCAAGCACTTGCTGACCACTTTGTGCAGTTCTGATCCCCAGCTCAAAAAAGATACACCAGAACTTGAAAAAAAAAAAAAAAACAACAAAAAAAAACCACCCACAGAAAGGGACAGCAGATGTGATGAAACTGATCCACAGATATGTGAAAGTGATTTCTATTCAAGGAACAGCCACATACGCTATGATTCTTCATCCTGAAATAAAGATATCTGCATGGGGGAAGGGGAAAGGAGAGGTGAGGTAGATATCTACAAAAGCATGAGATAAAGGGATTGGCCAACTAAGGAATAATTGTAGTAATTGTGCGCTTTGTCTTCCATAGCCAGTTACACTCAGCTATCAGATGTCAGGTTCAAAACAAACAGAAGGAAGGAAGTTCTCCATAATACAGAGATACTCTGGGAAATTTGCCACAGGTAGTCGTGCATGATGGAAAGCCTACTTGTGTTCAAAATGAGATTGGGCAGGTTCATGCTCCACTGAGAGCTGTGAAATACTAAGGTAGCACCTCAGTCTCAGTAGTTCTAGAGCTGCAGGTAACCAGAGGCTTGTTCCACCATTACACCTGCTCCTTAGCATCCATCAAATCCCTACTAGGAAAGAGAGTGCTCAATGTCAGACCATTCTGAAATACTCAGGTCCTTGTAGCAGGCAATTATTCACAACAAGCTATGCACTTCAGAGCAGCTTTACCTGTTGTCACTGTCAAAATCAAGTCTACAATGAAGCAAATATTTGTACCCAATACACACTGTTACCTATTTGCTGTCTTTTGTGGGTCCAGGTTTTGGACACAATGCCTGCTATCCAACAAGATGAGGAGTTGAAACAATGCTATGCAAGTAGGGGAGGGAGGTGTCTGCCACATACACAAAAAACACTGAGGAAAATGTCTTGCAACAACCTTACCGATCACACTTTTCTGCAACAGTCATGTAATAGCAAAGATTTGAGGATCTCCAGCAGATCCTTTACAGACAGGTGCTTGATGTAAAAACCTGCTTGGAGACAAATCCTCCAAGTGGATACTAGTTTAACAACACTCTGTAAACTGACTTTAATGCTTTCCATAATATGAAGTAGAAAAAGCTTTAGATAAGACATTTGAGTCAAATTCATTTATGATTCTCTCATCTCCTTTGAGGCAAAATTACCCATACCAGCTGGGAGTCCACAGAGAATAAATAGCTACATCACACCAAAGAAATGATCTCCATCAGCTATGATGGACTAACCTTTATTGTCTGAATCCTCTACTTCAGAACTTCCTTTGGTTGCCTGCCAAGTTCAGGAAGGAGTAATCTCTTGATTCATAACCTGGCTCCTGAGAGTATATCCTTTCCTTCGCCTTTCCTCTGATGCACTGGAGGCTGGGCAGAGAGACACATGCAAGCACGTCTGGCAGTAAACCCGCTCTAAGATTGCACTTAGAGCAGCATTAACAACTTTTATTTCAAAGTTCAGCATTTCTTGCTCTCAGGTTCAGAGTAAAAATCTTTGCCAAGGAGCTTGTTGGAATCTTCCCTGATATATTAACTCTGGACACTCTTGGGTTGCTTTTTCCCCTTCTCCTGACCTGTAGGTTATAGTCGACACCTCGGGATCATAAGAAAATAGCTTACAAGATTTTCCCAGCTACAGAGAGCACCTAGGATATTAGCCAGTCCTCTCATCTGCCCTGATCTCTTCCTGGAGTCCAAGTTACCTGTGGCTTTTGTTTCCTTGCTTTGGAGCACTGGGCAATGTTACATGGTCTGTGAAGGAATATGTGATAGGAGCACGCCAAGGACCCTTCTCAACAAATACACTGTTGCCTGAGACAACAGGAATTGGGCCTTTCAACCAAACTCTGGCTTCAGCCAACATGCTGTCAGTACCAAAGAGCAGATCAATGGAAGCTCTTGTTCTGAGTTATGTGATCATTAAAGACATATTAGTATCTGCTGATCATTTTATCCCTTTAACTCCTACAAGAATTCTTAATGAGGAAGAATTTCTACATCAAGAGATTAATATGCAATACAAATTGCATATTAAAGCCCTGCAAATGATACTTGGGTAATCTTGGCTGGGATTCCCCTATTGAGACTGGGACATTTCTGACAATTGTTGCCTCCAAACCAGCCCTGGAGTGTCCCAGAGGTAGGTTTGTCTCATCTCATTATTAAGTACCTCAGCACAATGAAGTATGAACAGGTACAAAAAGATACATCAAAAATTTTGGCAGGCATGAAGAGAAGTCAAGTACCTGTGACAACCCTCTGTACAACATCATGACAAACCATCAGCGTGGCCCATTAGCATTGCTAGTATTACATCAGCCACGGGTGCAGTTTCAGGAGGTTGTGCGGGAGCCCTTACCAAAGGAGTATAACCCTCCGTTGTACAAGCACTCAACACACAAATTACCTGTTTCCCAATCAACATCCAAGATTTCAATGTGATCTACCCGGTGCAATGATAAAAAGACTTGTGTGTGATCTTCAGACAGATAAACAAGGGATTACTTAGTTATTTTACATCTTACAAGGCAATGGTGGGACTAATGTTGGAATAGTGCATTTAGTCAAGTGAAAAATTGAAGATAGTACAGTGAACAGCAATACAATTATTTGAAGGCTGGAAAATGAGGTTTTATGAAACGCTGAAGGAATTAAGTACATTCTGACTATCAAAAAAAAAAAAAAAAAAAAACCCAGACAAGACTGAGAAATGACTTGCTACATGGTGTGTAAACAGCCTCTGAAGGAAGGAAATTAAAATATGTTTTGCAAAGTACCAGAGGAAGTGACCATCAGCTGGAAGGTAAAGTTGCACAGATTCGAATCAGAAATAAGTACTAACAATTGGGAGAGTCCCCTGATGGGTCAGAAGTGCAGACCCCACCTCATCAAATAAAATCAGTCTGCTCTTCTGGATGGTGCTTTGGTTAAACACAAGTTATCAGGGTCATTCCACAGATAACTGGGAAAAAATCTCTCAGTACATAAAATCAGACTAAATACCATAATGGTTCTTTCAACCCAAAAGCTATGCATTTTATATCAAAATGTTATCTTCAAGGAATACTAACATAGCTCATTGAAGCATACAGCACTTAGAAAATGCCAGAGCTGGAGTATTATTCTCTATAACATTGTCTCAGTCCTCTTGAGCACACGCATGAGCTTTAACAAGATGATCACTCTGTTATTTCTTTCCCACACTGTTGGATTTTTCCCCAGATCTTGTTTCTTTTCTTCAAGGGCAGTGACAGGATTTCTGCCATTAGAGTGAGCCACGGTCATGTCACTTAAACTCTGCCACTGCCTATTCCTCTGGCAGCATCTGCAGTTTCTGTCCAGTGGAAAATTCTAGTATTTCAACTTCTGTTTTATCTCATTTGGGATCTTAGTTTTAAAATGGAAGGTTTGTTTTGAATGAAATATTGCAGAATCACATGAACCCCAAATGCAGAAACGTTCTGGATGTGGCTGACAAAAGTAAACTTTCCAGAATTCCTGCCGCAGAATTTTTTTTTTCCATTTGGTTGAACTATCCAAAAATATTTTTCTCCATCCATTTCAACATAAATGAATTTTCTGTTTTTTTCACTATCTTGTGGGGGCTGAAGAATATTGTCCTCTGTGTAGCACAGCTTGTAGGGGAGAATGAAGAACACACTCCACCACCATAAGCAGTAATCGTATTATAAAAGAGAAATGTAACTTTGTAATAAGTGAGTCAAATGCAATTATTTGGGAAGTAAATATTTATTTCAGCCAAAAATATTTTCTCCTGCCAGACACTTTCTTTGGGGAAATAACCCTTGACATAAGGTTTATCTACCCTCACTTACTGGCATATCTAAAGTTAGATGCTTAATGCTGAGGTGCTCATCTTGGGATTCCTCACTCTAAAACAGCCAATCGTTTCCAAAACAGCCACTCTAGCAGGTCTCAGGATCTGCCCTGTGAAGGTATTTGCTATTCTCTCTGTAATGATACTCTCGTTTCATTGCCAAAATATGGCAAACTACCTCATCTTTACATAAAATGGAGAAAAGGCATGTGGTCTTCAAAGACAATTTAAGTAGAATTGTCTCAATCCACTTGTCACTGGCTGTGAAGGGACCCTGTAGAGACCAGGTAAAGACAAAGCTGATTTCTAGATCTTTAAAGCAAGAGTGAATTTCATAGAAGGTGGGCACTGAAAAAGCTTAATAAAAGGTTGAGGGATGTTCCCTGAGCATCATCTTGGAGCTCTGCAGCAGGAGCAGGACCGAGTCTGGCCCTCGATGGTAACAGTCCCCCACCATGACCCCAAAATATCCACCGTCTGTCTCGCTCACTCACCCGGCTTCCAGCTTCTGCAAAAATAAGGCTGCAGTGTTGCTTGGGGTTTTTTGCTTATTTAATGAAGGTATGGGATTCACCTGTGAAAGTGAATCCAAAATTAGTTGTCTAACTCTCAGCTATTTGCCTTGGACTCCCTTATTCTACATGGAAAGAAGCAGGCAGGTGAAGGGTAAGATAATGGGGTCTGGTTTTGATACCTGTTTTAAGGTGAGATGAATCCTGCCCTAAACTCCTCTGGCTCTATCTCCTACCTCTCTGCTCACTCTAAGCACCTACAGTAAGTAAGATTAAACCTGTGCAAGGGCAAAAGTAGTAACCACACAACTGCAAACATCAGCAGCATGACTTGCTCTGGAAACACAAATAACTAAAAACATCTAAGTGGTCAAGAAAGTCATGTCAGAGAATCAAAATACAGACCAAAAATTAGTTGACACTTTGGATTATTTTGACTTTAATACTTACGCATGCATCACTTCCCCCTTGATAAAATGAAAGCATTAGTACCAATTCACCCCTCAGCAGTATTGTGAAGATATATTCATTAAATTTTGTGAAGAAGGAAGATTCTCTGGCAAAGCACAAGAGAAAAACCTGGTAAGAAATTAATAATTCTGTATTCAGTGCTGTATGCAGTAAATAATGCATTGAGGCACACACTGAATGATGAGACTAAATGAAATATTGAAGAGTTGCTCTTTCAGCGAGCAAGTCTATTCTGTGCACTGAACGAGGCAGGAATTCTGTCTAAAGAGAAGTAGTGATCACATATTTAAGACTGTATTACAATGCATACACACAGGAACACTAAATGAAGATTTTGCAGATATCCTTAAATCTGACGCTTCCTAATTTTTGAGTGCTTGACTTTGTGACCTTGAAAATGGTTTAGTAAAATGTTATTGGTTTGGGTTTGGGGTTTTTTTTATTATTATTTCCCTGTTTCATTTAAAGTTTTTGAGTAGGCATCAGACACCTGTTTCACAGATGGTAGCAGAGACAGGTAATCTCTAGATGGAACCTGAAGGACAGATCTAAAACTTGAGCTAGCTGGCGAGTATATAAAATTAGACAAGACAGTGATGTAGGTCAGACAGGAGAAGTGATATTAATCTTTATATTACATATAGACAACTTTTCTGTCCACCCTAGTCCAGTATCAGTGACAAATAGAGACTTGAAAGCCACACAAAGCCTGACATGCCGTAAGACTGATTTTTTTCTCTGTAGTTCTCTATGCATGAGGGCTTGCTCATTTTTAAAACAAGTGCAAGGCTAATGCTTGTTTGGGATTGTAGAACTAACACATTAGGTGGGCTCAGTACTAATCTGAATGCAATTTATATGAATAACCTTCCAGGGAACTACACATTCTCCTGCCTCCACCTTCCAAGGTGATAAACACTCTTACATGGCTCAGAGATTGGTCTTCATTTTTTAAGATAAATAAAGGTTTATGAAGAAACATCAGTTTTACATGAAAAACTCTACTTTTCCTTTAACTTTTGTCATTATTGTATCTGCACTTCAACTTTGCATTAAGCCCCTGCATTACCATACCATGGCACATTACTCATCCTCCCACACATCTCATGTACAGTCAGAAAAGCAAGAATCCTCTCTCTCTTCTGCATTTTTCTTTGTTCTCCTTTGTGTGCTTGTTCATCTTCCAGTTCTTAACCCATTCTTCATTGTCTTCCTCCTTCCCATTCTTCTGATCCTCTACAGTCACCATGCAAGCCCACAACACTGAATGCTTGGACACATATCACAGAATCACAGAATCACAGAATCAACTAGGTTGGAAAGGACCTTGAAGATCATCTAGTCCAACCATTAACATAGCACTGCCAGTTCCCATCTACACCATATCTCTCAGCGCTATGTCGACCCTACTCTTAAACACCTCCAGGGATGGGGACTCCACCACCTCCCTGGGCAATCCATTCCACTGCCTAATAACCCGTTCTGTAAAGAAATACTTCCTGACATCTAGTCTAAACCTTCCCTGGTGCAACTTGAGGCCATTCCCTCTTGTCCTATCACTTGTTACTTGGTTAAAGAGACTCATCCCCAGCTCTCTGCAACCTCCTTGCAGGTAGTTGTAGAGGGCGATGAGGTCTCCCCTCAGCCTCCTCTTCTCCAGACTAAACCCCCCCAGTTCCCTCAGCCGCTCCTCATACGACGTGTGCTCCAGAATATCCGTGGCCTCCTGGCTGCCACTTGATCCCACTTGGAAACATCTGTGATGTAGCAGCATTGGTGTCAGGACCCTTGGCTGCATCCAAGATGCATGAAGAGATCCTTGTGTTAAAGACAAAGGAGTGGTTGTTCTTCCTCTTGAGACTTTAGAGGCTGTCCTGGTTTAACCAGGATAGGGTTAAGTTTCCCCAGCAGTGGGGGGGGGAGCTCTAGCTGGGTTATTCAGATGCCATGTGGACGTCACATCCTGGCAGGTCACATTTTCCTGGCGCCGAGCGCGGTGCACTCGTGGTTTTGTACATCGTGCTTCAAACTGCTGTATTTGGTAGCTATTTTGCTCTGTTCATTGCTATCGCTATTACTGTTATTGTTATTGTTGTTGTTGGTTGTGTTGCTATTGCATTGTTGTATTAAACCTTTCCTTATTTCAGTCTTGGGGCTTTGTATTTCACTCCCTTTGTGGGGGAGGGGCAGCGGCCGCGTGGTCTCAGACCCCGGCAGGGGCTAAACCACCACAGAGGCCCTAGGTGTGCATAGGTGTCCTGTCCCTCTTCCCTCCAGCTACTCTGCCATCTCACCTATATTCACCTGCCCTTTCTTTGTGAGCTGTAAGGACCATGTCTCCACTGCTGGCCTTCCACCAGTCAGCATCTATCTAGACTGTAATAGGGCAGGTGGATCCAGCAGTTGGCTTTGTTATTCAAAACAGAAGAGTCTTCACAGGGTATTGTTCCACTAGGATGATGTGAAGCCAGTCTTTGGGGTGTACCTGGAGAGACTGATCCACAGCCCACAGAGGAGGCAGCAAAACCCATCGGATGGACGCTACCCACCAACTCTTCCTATTTCAGAGACATGGCTGAGCCAGGAGGTCACATTGACACTGTCCATTTGCTGCTCCTTGTATTTTTCTCCTCATCCCAGATTCTCCAAACATCCACATACTGGTTCATCTCAACTTTGTGCTGTCCTCTCCCCTTCAGGGATGTCTGTGCATATCCCTTCTGTACCACCACAGGGGCATGGTCTCAGCCACCTGTTACAGAAACACAGCTCTGCAGGGCTTTGTCATCTTTGAGGTGATGTGTAGGGAAAGATGTCTTACTGCTTAGGAAATTAGCATGATATTCAGCAGTATGAATGCATTTCTTCTCCACATCAAAAATATTTCCTATAACCCTGGGAAAAGAGATTCAAGACCCATTAAAGAACCTTATCTTTTCTGGAGACCATAAAGGGGTGTGAGCAAATAGTCTGACCTAGCTATTGAGTTGCTAAATGGGTAAAATGAGGTAAAAGGAATCATAGAATCTGTCATGGTTTAAGCCCAAAGGGCAACTGAGCACCACGCAGTCACTACCTCACTCATTTTCTCTCAGGGATGGGAATGAGAAAATAAAACAAAACAGAGATTGAGACAGGGAGGGATGATTCACCCATTATGATCATGGGCAAAAGACAGACTCATTAGGGGAAGAAATAACATCGGGTTCATTTGAATACCACAACCACCACCACTAATTTACCAATCAAACAGAGTACAACAGTGAGAAGTATTAACACATCTTGAGAACAGCTTCCCCCCACCCCTCCCTTCTTCCTGGGCTCAGCTTTGCTCCCGATTTCTCTACCTCCTTCTCTCCAGCGGTGCAGGAGGGCAGGGTATGGGGGTTTTGGTCAGTTCATCACACACTGTCTCTGCTGCTCCTTCCTCCTCAGGGGGAGGACTCCTCACACTCTTCCCCTGCTCCAGCATGGGCTCCCTCCCACAGGAGACAGTCCTCCATGAACTTCTCCAACATGAGTGCTTCCCAAAGGGCTGCAGCTCTTCCTGAGCTGCTCCAATGTGGGTCCCTGCTGTGGGATGCAGCCCTCCCAGCAACAGACTGACCCAGTGCGGGCTGTTCTCAGAGTCCCAGCCTTCTTCGGGAGCAGCACCCTGCTCTGGCATGGGGTCCTCCACGGGCTGCAGGGGGGCATCTGCTCCACCAGTGACCTCCATGGGCACACTGAGACAGACTCTCCCCACGGGCTTCAGGGGAGTCTTAACTTCAGCGCACCTTCGCCACTCCTTCTTCACTGACCTGGGTGTCTGCAGAGGTGTTTCCCACAGAACTTCTCCTCACAACTCCAATTCCTCCTTTCCAGGTTCCCCTTCTTAAATATGTTATCACAGAGGTGGATAACTGTAGCCCCCCCTCTGTAGCCCCCTCCCCTGCTAGCAAAAACCCACCATACACAAACCCAACACAGAATCACAGAATCATTTATGTTGAAAAAGACCTTTAAGATCATTGAGTCCAACCGTTAACCTAACACTGCCAAGTCCACCATTAAACCAATTCCCTGAGCACCACATCTACATGTCTTTTAAATATATCCATGG
Source organism: Strix aluco (assembly GCF_031877795.1). Classification (NCBI taxonomy): domain Eukaryota; kingdom Metazoa; phylum Chordata; class Aves; order Strigiformes; family Strigidae; genus Strix; species Strix aluco. The sequence goes on along the minus strand of NC_133948.1, from coordinate 15,869,228 downwards.
ATGGTGAGTCAACCACTTCCCTAGGCAGACTGTTCCAAAGCTTCAAAACAATTTTGTTGAAAAAATTTTTCCTAATATCCAGTCTAAACCCTCCCTGGCACAACCTGAGGCCATTTCCTCTTGTCCTATCACTTGTTACTTGGGAGAAGAGACCAACACTCACCTTGTTACAACCTCTGAGAGTAGTAAGGTCTCCCCTCAGCCTCCCTTTCTCCAGGCTAAACAACCTCAGTTCCCTCTGCTGCCTCTCATAAGACTCATGCTCTAGACCCTTCACCAGCTTCGTGGCTCTTCTTTGGACACACTCCAGCACCTCAATGTCTTTCTTGTACTGAGGGTCCCAAAACCGAACACTGTATTCGAGGTGCGGACTCACCAGTGCCAAGTACAGGGGTAAGATCCTTTCCCTCATCTTGCTGTTCACGCTATGTCTGATACAAGCCAGGATGCCGTTGGCCTTCTTGGCCACCTGGGCACATTGCCAGCTCTTATTCACCCAGTTGTTGACCAACACCCCCAGGTCCTTTTCCACCAGGCAGCTTTCCAGTCGCTCTTCCTCAAGCCTGGAGTGTTGTGGGGTTGTTGTAACCCAAGTGCAGGACGAGACACTGAGCCTTGTTGAACCTCATACAAATGACCTCAGCCCATTGATCCAGCCTGTCCAGATCCATCTGTAGAGCTTTTCTACACTCAAGTAGATCAACACTCCTACTCAACTTGGTGTCATCTACAAACTTACTGAGGGTGCACTCAATCCCCTCGTCCAGATCATTGATAAAGATCTGGCCCCAATACTGAGCCCTGGGGAACACCACTTGTGACTGGCCACCAGATAGCTTTAACTCCATTCACCACAAATATATAACCCTTGACATTACTGTGTCTCAGTTTCCCATTCCATGGAAACCAGTTTTATAGTTATGCTGTGGTGGAGCAGTGGAAGTTTAGCTGTGAGGTACCCTGCTCCTGTTACACAGCAGGCCAGACTGAGATACATGATCCACACTGAAATACATAACCATTAATCTAAAAAAGAAAAATATCACATATTCATTATTTTTCCTATCATGTTTCTCTTCCAATGCACATTCATAAATAGAAATGAAAGAACAACTAATGTGCCTTTAGTTACTGTGTTTGTCTGTTTTCCAATCATAATTCATGACCTGCTTCAACAAACAGGAGAACAAACATATTTGCTTTTGATAAATTAAAATGGTTTGGTGCATTTCTTTATTGAATTCCTTTCTTTCTTCTTTTTTTTTTTCCTCTTCTGTAATGTTTCCCTTAAGGTGATTCTCTTTGCTTGCTCTACTCCAACAGCCACATATTCAGTCTAATCCCGGTGTCTGTTACACCACGGTAGTGTCAGAGCAACTCCCCTGCAGTGGATTTAGACTGAGATTGTAATCTGGTGTTTAACATCTGAAAACGAGCAAGACTTTATAAACACAAGTACATCTGGCAGGAAGAATGGGAGCCTGTGACGAACCAAAGGGAGAAGGGAAGAAAGATTTCCACCTGTGATGTTGACACAGGCTGGACAACCCACCTACCAGGGCATGAATCATCCAGCGGCTGAGCAACCCTTCAAAACCCTCAGTGCAAAACCACCTATCAAAGGATCTGAGCAAGAACCCCACATCATGCAAAGCAGATTGGGACAGAGGCGTATGGCACCAGCAGGGTCCAATGCCTCGGCTGAGTGATTCAGACTAATGGGACGTGTGTTGCAGATGAGGAGCTGGATCTCCAGTAGTGAGCGGCTTTGTGTGTGAAAGGTGGAAGAGCCTGGGGTGATCAGTATTCTATGCGGAAAGAGCGTTTATTGGAGATTTTAAGTTGGATAGAGACAGAGGAAATGATCTGCATCATGGGCACTCAGGATGAGATTAATTTCTCCTAATTTAAAGTGTCTATCAGGAAGACATCTACAGCTAAACTAGTCTGTTGACTGACTTGAGATCCAAGGAGGGAAACAGGCGTTTTTAGGATGTGAGCCAACTGTTTCAGATGCTTCCTCTTGGATGAACTCCAAAGCCCACTGCTCTGACCATGTGTCCACTGGCCAGAGTGACTCCCCTGGAGACATCTGCACTTAGTGGAGTAAATCCTGCCCTCAAGTCCCCATGCAAAGGCAGCTCACAGGGACTGTGAGGCTTTCTAATCAAGTAGGTGGACCAGCATGGTTTCAGTCCTGTTATAGTCAGACACAAGATGAAGTCTGGATTCAGAGTCTGTTGGACCCCCACAGTAATTTCTCCACCAAGTCTAGAGCAGTGGTGTATAGAAAAACCACTATCTCTGGAAGTGTAAGAGACAAAAGTGGACATCCTTCCTCACCAAAAATTTCTGTGTTAGACTGTTCTCACATCAGGGAGTTATTTTTTATTAAGCAGGTGTTAATTCCAGAACCATTTCTTCAGTAAGATTAATCTTGCAGAGCAAGATGAAAATACAGTCTTCTCCTGTAGCTGGAATTTGCATTGGCTGCAACTGATCACTGGTGACAAGAATAGAGTGAATCAGTAAGGAAGTACAGAAGATGACTTCAAAAACCCATGCAGTTAGAGTGATTACTTTCTATCTGCTAATGGCAAAGTACTGAGCCTGTCTTGTCACAGTACATGTCTTCAGCAATCAAGACTAACACTGAGGAGAGACATACTGTAGGGGCAGTAATGAAAGCAGATGTCATCCGGAACTATGAACCCAAGCTGAAGCAACTACTGGTCTAGTGGCCAGACCCAAGCATGAGGCTGGGTGTAGGTAGACTGAACTTGTGAAGGAAGTGTATTGATATCCCTAAACTCTCTTAGAAATTAAAAGCTGTTGCCAAAAATGCCTAAAGCAAGGGTATACAGACATCCCAGGTATGTGTGGTCCAGATTCCATACATATTTTCCTGATGTTTGTGAGCTCAGCATCCAGGACACTTACCAAGATGATCAAAAGCCCACGTGTAGTAAAGAAAACTATTTGAGGCAATATCCAAAAAGTGATACAGACCTGAGGAACAGTGACAGCTACACATGATATCTCAGCAGACAGCCAAAGGGCAGCATTAAGGCAGGCTGCAGCATTTGCTCCAAGAGTCCTGGCAAACTCAGGAGAAGGCTGTGCTCCGTTAGGCAAGGAAACCTACGAGCCACTCCTTGGAGCAGAGCAATTTCATGAGCTGCCTTCGGGAACAGCATTGATTGTAAATCAGTAGGAAGCACCACAGAGAGAGGAAATTGCTAAGTGCACCCAAGTGATTGCAGCACATGTTACTGCAACCCCAGCACTGTGCTGTGAGGCTGAGACAGCTGGGAAAGTTAGAATGCAGAGAGGGTTTCCGAGTAGAAACACTGTGTGCACACAAGGAAGGATATAGAGTGCAATGATAGGCAACACAAAGAGATTTTGCAGTCCATAAACTGTCAAGTCCAGCCTGTGGAAAGCACCTGAGCAGACTTGTTCACTACCAGAAGTAGGAACTACTTGGGCAGGTCAGCTCACGGCCTTGGATCTGCGAGTTCCTGTCTGGAGGATACTCAGTGGTGATTGCATCTGTAGCTGACAAGCTGCAATGGAGACACAATAGATCTGATGTGCAGGGTGTGAACATGCTGCCCTAAAGCACATCCATTTTTTGCTGGAATATTCTTCTACTGGATAATGCTCACTTCTTTAAATCAATGTTTTTTGGGAGTATATCAGTTTCAGCAAAATTTATCATTGTTTTCTCAGGTGTGAGATGGCATTTTTCTACAGGGAGATGTTTGTACTGTGTAATTACTAATGGCACAGCAGCTAGGACACTCATGCAGATTAGAAAGGCTGCAAGGCCAACTCCTTCGTACAGCTTTGGTCACTGGCCTGGGACTCAAGAGAATTCACAGATCTCAAGCAGAAGCAAAACAATTCAGCCCAAAGTGGAACTCAGAATAAGATGCTGCTCCTTGGTATCACAAACCAACAGCAGCAAGCCAGCAGGGTAGAAAGCAGGGTAGAAAGCAGGTAGAAAGCAAAGAGCCATTTAGGAAGTTACTGGAAGCTATCCATTCCAGCCAGCTCTGGACTCATCTTTGCAGAGGACACGTGGAAGATACAAGCAGGGACTGAGCGGTTGGCCAGGGGAGACTCTGCTCACTGGGCTTGCTGTCCAGCAGAGGAGGCATCAGCATTGCCCCACAGTTAGGAGACCCCAGGAAAGTTTCTACATCACACAGTACCACTGTCCCTCAGGCTTCAGCGTACAAGGGAGTAGATAAAGGATTGATCACTGTGCAAAGGAAAAACATATGTGCATGCCATCAGAAGGAAGAGCACAGGTTGATGGAGGAGGAAGAGACCCTGAGAAGCCTACGGATGCATGGTTGTACTGGCCCCCTCTGCTGGGGCCAAGGCCAGGGGAACATTGTCCTCAGCAGAGTGAGGAGGAACAGACATTATATTCCAGGAAACAACGCGATCTTACCAAACAACAGTGAGACTCCCACTACTGGTCATCAACTCAGGCAGGATGGAAAAAACTCAGAGTTTTTTTAATGCAAAAGAGAAAAATAAATCACAATGGCAACAAACACACTCACATCTCTAACATATGATTACGTTTCAAATGTAATTACGAATGTTTCCAGAGCATGCAGATGTATTTAGTCTCACAAAGCAGAGCTAATTTATTCATGAGCAGATCTGCAAGGCTGCCCAGGCAGAATCCACTCCATATTCAAGGGGATTATTAAATTGGTGGGTGTGAAGGGTTTCTTTGCAAGAGTCTCCTGTGCATAGATACAGCAGGCAGTCAAATGAGAGAAAGACAGGAACGACAGGCAAGACAGGCAGGCAAGAGGGCCTATTTGCATGATGAAAAAATTATCACAGTGACAGCCCCAAACTGGCAGCATTTCAGGGGGAGAATGGCTGCACAACAGTGTAAGACAAACATCTCCAGAAACAGAGAAGCACTCCTGAGGGTACATCCATGCTCTCAGTTGGGCTGTGGTCTCTAGTTTGTGGGATGTCTGGCAGGGGTTCCTGCTGGACCCTCTCTGTTACATCTGGAAGCCACACAGGAACATAAAACCAGTGGAGAGTCAGCATCTCCAGGCAAGCTGGTGCTGCCTCCCCTATGCTGTCTGGACAGCCTGCAAAAAAAAAGAAAAGAGCTGAGAGGTGTTAAGGAGCTTTTTAAACTGCATTTTAGCAGTTTCTGGCCTTGTGCATGTTCCTAATCTGCTCCAGTCATCAGTGATTTCAGGTGACTTGGCTAACGTTGCTTTGGGGTAGAATAATGGAAACATTTGAAGGTGCAGGGGAAATAAACGTAGAGTGGTTGATTGGCCCCTGCTGACTCTGTTTGCTCACGGGGTCAAGGCCAACTGCAAGGTGATGAGAAGATGCTCCTTTCTGTCTTCCAGCTCTTAGTTGCTGCTTCCCTGCTGAGCCCCAGTGGCAGCTGCACACTGATCCCTGATCCGGGCACAGCGGCAGCAAGCAGTGATAGAGACTATGGGATGTGGATGAGGCAAAACATAACCTCAGCAGTCCCAAACAGCTTTATCAGAGGGGCTTTTGTCCCACCAACCTCAAACATCTAGCTGTGAATGGACAGGAAGCATCTATTTTCTTGGGTTTACATATGAATGCAAGAAAAATCAGTTGGTTTTCTTTTTGCCCTTTCCTTTCATTTTCCCCCTTTTTCCACTTGCAGCTTCTTGAAACTTTCTCAACTTTGGAAAAGTGATGGAGCTGAAAAAGAAAAGTGAATTTGTCACAGTGTCACTTTCATGAATTGGAAACATTTGTAAAGTTACAAAGTAGAAAAGGGGGAAAAAGGGCAAAAATCACACTTCATATTCTTCATGAAAGTGAGTAAGAAAAAAAAGAAAAATCCAAACCCAACATGGCATGTGTTGAAAATATATCTTGTCAAAACAAGCGGCAGAGTGGAAAAACTGATCTAGCCCAAATTTCTCAAGGGCGAAACAACTTCTCTATTTCCTGCTTTCTCATAAAGCAATTTCTCCATTCCCAGAGCTCTTTGGTCAGCTCGGAGTGATAGTCCCTCCACATGCTGCCCATACCCCAGGAGTAGGGAGGAAGAAGAAAAATCAGGATCTGCCCACGACTGCAGAGCTGTGGTGAAACCAGGCAGATCTGCAGCTCAATAACATGACTTTCTGACAGCCCAGCTGGACAGAGAAGGGGCTATACTGCTATCTGATGGAGGGCAGGTGGGAATAACTTGCATGTGATGAAAGAGGCGTTGTGGAATATCATCTTTTGATGAAATACTGTTAAAATTTGGTGCCCCACACTTGCAGCCATGAGTGGTGGAAGAGCTGTGTTTGACATGTATGAGAGAAGAACCCCTCAGACATTAGGGCTGGGCAAAGGGTCACCAGGCAAGGGAGAAAGGAAGGAGATGTCGTGTTAAGCGTTTTTATTCTTGCAGTAAACACAAAGCAATAATTTTATGTTCCCCAAGTACCTCTGCAAATGTGGACTGCTCTAAGGACAAACTGTGTTGGACAGACAGCAGCACTGGCTTCACAACAGTATTGCAGCTGCAAAAGCTGGTTGTGTTAAGACTGCAGTGAGCAGGAGTCTGGCCCCAGCCCTGTGGTGCCTGATGATGGGTGCTGAATCAGGCTGTCCTTTTAGAGGTGACACACTGGAAAGTTCTTGGAAATAGAACATCTTTTAAGGAGCGGAAGCCAAGGGATAAACTCTCCAGAGCCCTGTATAGAGCCAGCAGAGCACAACCAGGGTAGGAGGGCAGGGACCAGTCACCTTGGAAAGCACACACAGATGTGGGAGCAATGTTGGAAGATCAGTACAAGTGCAGCACAGTGTTTTCCACTATTCATCAAGCATGCTGATATTTTAGTGTTTCCTCCTTCTCTACACAAGAAGTTCTCCTGATTTAAATCCCCTTTACACCCTTGTTGGAGAGGGGAGGGTTAAATGGTCTTGACCAAATGGCTTTGTAATTTCCATGGGACCCCAGAAGACAGTGCTTTTTCAGGCCAAGAAGCAGAGAGGGTACAAGCCTCCACAAGAGCCCCTCATGGTGCTGGGTGTACTCAGATGGGAGGCCACCCCACTTCGCCTCGGCTCTCCCAGCATCTCCTGGGCATGTACTTGCTCAGCTGATCTGCCATGCAGGCCTGAATCAGCCACACGTTTACTTTGCCAAGCAACTGAGCAAAAGTTCCTGGGGAAAACTCTGCTATCTCTGAAGTAATTAGACTAATTAGAACAGTGATTATTTGCATGCTCTCCACTTTGGCTGAACACTGGAACTAAGTCTATGTCTTAATTTGCCCTCCCCAAGTAACACAGGAAAGCAGCCTGGAAAAACGCAGTCCCTTTCTGGCTGGCACAGCAGCTCCCTACGCAGACACACGCGCTGAGGTGAAATCTCCCTTTAGTCTGGAAACATGAGGGGTTTTCTGGTCCAAGTGAATTTGTGGGCAGTAAGTGTAATTGGACCTGGGGGTGTTGATTGGCAGCCGGCTAAACATGAGCCAGCAGTGTGCCCAGGTGGCCAAGAAGGCCAATGGCATCCTGGCTTGTATCAGCACCAGCGTGGCCAGCAGGGACAGGGAGGGGATCTTGCCCCTGTGCTCGGCACTGGTGAGGCCGCCCCTCGATGAGTGGGTTCAGTTTTGGGCCCCTCACTCCAAAAAGGCCATTGAATGACTCGAGCGTGTCCAGAGAAGGGCAACGGAGCTGGTGCAGGGTCTGGAGCACAGGTCTGATGGGGAGCGGCTGAGGGAACTGGGGGGGTTTAGTCTGGAGAAGAGGAGGCTGAGGGGAGACCTCATCGCCCTCTACAACTCCCTGAAAGGAGGGTGCAGAGAGGGGGTATGAGCCTCTTTAACCAAGTAATAAGTGATAGGACAAGAGGGAATGGCCTCAAGTTGCGCCAGAGCAGGTTTAGACTGGATATTAGGAAGTATTTCTTTACAGAACGGGTTGTTAGGCGTTGGAATGGGCTGCCCAGGGAGGTGGTGGAGTCCCCATCCCTGGAGGGGTTCAAGAGGTGGGTTGACATGGCACTTAGGGATATGGTGTAGTTGGGATCTGTCAGTGCTGGGTTAACGGCTGGACTAGATGATCTTCAAGGTCCCTTCCAACTTAGATGATTCTGTGAAGTACAGTGAGTACTGGGCAGAGTCATCAATGCTCTGGTGGGTTTTCATTCCTTACAATGGAGAATGTGCTGTCATGAGAATGAGCCCCAGGGAGATGGCCTTGGGGGCAGCACTGGGCAGAGAAGCAGCTGCACAAAGCACTGGGGTATGACAGTCCCAGGATGCTGTCACCTGGCATCCTTGCGCTAAGAGGACAAATGAAATTATTTCTGAGTCTCTAATTTCTGCAGGAAGTACCAGTGCTGTGGAGTGTGCTAGGTCCCCTTTTGCTGTTTGCTTTTCAAGAACACTCAGATGAGCACCCCAAGTGCACACAAAAGTGAATTTTCATATCACCTGCCTGAATATTCATGAGGCTGCATATTCAACCGCATCAACCAGAGGTATCTATGCTGGAAGTGCTTGTGCAGCCATCCAGTCAGGGAGAAAGCCACCACCAGCTTGCTTATCTGACCAGACACAGCTCTCTGACGTCACTCAGAGTGGCAAGTGATTTGGAGAACTGCTGGTGGCTGATAAATAGGAGTTACAGGAGGTGATGAAGTTGTGGAATAATTTTCACTAATGGACACATCTGAAGGATTTGCCACCTCTTTCCTTACATTCCAAGAGTAGAAAAAGAGGCTGTGTTTTTCACATCTATTGTTCATATAAGGCTTCATTCACCCAGCTTCATGCATTGAAATGGCTAAAGCTTTCCCTACACTTTGAAAAAGCTATTTGGCTTTCTTGGCTCCAGTTTTCAGGAGTGACTTACGATTTCAGAAGTGACTGCAGTCAAACAGGGAACATGCAAAACTGCCTGTTTTGTAGAGATATGGGTTGGCTTCTGCCAAGGTATATCTAACAGCCCTGAGGCATGCAAGTCTACAGTCACATTTGAAAATTTGGGGTTTTTTTTTCGTTACTGTGTGGCCATAGTCTCTTCCTGCCACCCTGATTTTTACCTTGAATTACAGTAAGTTGACTGCGCAGTCCCATGTCCTGCACATGGTGCTTGTGGCCTATAAAGGAGTCACCCAGCTGCTTGCACACTCATGTAAAAAACATCCATTTGGTCACTGAAATATCATCCTTTGTGCTGCTTTCTCATAATGCGAAAGTACAGGTGACCACAGCAGCCAAACACGAGCAACATCCAGTGATGCTTACTGCATCCCGTTACACCATTACTGGCATCAGAGAAACATCCAAAATACTGCAGATTGTTTCCTTTAATTTTGTAAGCTGTGTGCTCCATGAGACAATCCCAACAGCAAAAATGTCTGGATCTTTTCAGCAAAGTGAGAAGAAAAATTAATGAGTTGACTTGCAGCTCTCAGCCTTGAATTAATTGTGTATGACATGCAGACCCCACCTTGCACAGCCCTGACTCCCCAGAAGGAGAAAGCAATAATACTGCATTTCAATTTGATCTTGACTACCATTAATTGATTTCAGAGCTCTGGCCCTTCACTCTGCTTGAGCTGCTAACTAACCCAGTCAAGCTCTGGCTGCTGGTTACAGTCGACCTGGTGGGGATAATTACATTAATACGACTGTCAGACTCTGAAGGGACGTGTCATAACTTCAGAAATGTTTGAAAGCCTTCTGACTACCAGGCATTGGAGCCCAAACTCAAATTAAGTCCACAAGCTGTGACCATTTTTCTTGAAGTTTAGCAAAATCTGTTTTAAACAAAGCAAGTTGTTGGAATGGAGCCCTAAGATGTCCCATAGTGACGAGTGCTGGAAGGCCAGAAAGAAACAACAAGCATCCTCAGGTCTGCTTTTCTTCTTGTGTTTGAAGATGCTCAGAGGCCTGGATTTCAGGCTTCCTTCATTTCATACGTATGGTGCATCATCCACGTGGAAAAAGTCTGTGAGAAATGTAGGGCAGGAAAACACAACCAAGCCACAGCTTCAACTTCAGGGCATCACGTAACAGATATTCAGGGAGCATGCAATTCCCAACACCACATAACGCGCCCAAGAAGAGAAAACCAAAGACAACAAAGAAGTTGTGTCAACTAGGAAAAGAAAGGGGAGGCCAAAGGTATTTCCAACATCTTAATCGCAGACGCAGAAAGCCAAACAAACAGGCAAACAAAAAATAACAAGGTTCCCCATCAATCACATTGGAAAATTATTTCCTGACCTGAATTTTGATCAGCAAAACCTTGAGCACATGAACCACATCCATCACAGCCATCTGCAAGATTCTTTTTTCCTAGGAGCATGAGCACACAGTGACTGCACTTCCACCCTTTGTTTTTGCCCATCTCCAACACTCCAGCTCTACAAGTGGATATTTCCTATTTGTTAGAATAATGGCAGCTCTTACCCACTCCTTCATGTCTCCCTCAGTGCTGTAGAAGCAAAATGCAGCACCCTCAGCTCCGTTTTATAAATGTGGAAAGTAAGACACATCAGATGGATGTGACCTGTCCAAGAGAAGCAGAAGGCTCAAGAACAGAGCCCATATTTCTCATCTTCTAACAGTTCAGCTTGAAGGACAGAAGCTCACCCTTTGTTAGTGAAAGACAATCATGTCCCCAGAAATTTGTGCGAGCTTCTGCTCTCAAGAGGGAGGTTGTCTTTTACAAAGCCATGGTCATCCCCAAAACAGACCTATCTACACTGTACTCATAACATACGTTCATGCTGGTTTTAACAGGGACCTTCAGTTGTTTCCACTACCCTTGTACATGTTTACATGTAATGTCTACATTACACACTCCAGAGCAGTGCAAAACAGCTGAGCTAACAAACACAGGTACCAGAAGCTGCTTGGTTTCTCAGAAGAGTAAATTAGCTTCTGTAGAGCTCCCTGATGTAACACTGTGCTAAATATCTTAAGGTATTTCTTGTTTAATTAAGGCTTTTAGCAATAAAGCTTGTGAAGGAGTAGGAATGGAAACCAATTAGGCTCTTGAGACCTAGCTACTAGTTTTCTTAACTTCCATGATATGTGCATAAGAGTACTTGACAGCAGAAAAAAAGGGTAGGACCCTCAGATGCAAGAGAGAAATGTTTTATCTCTAAGAAAGGACACATATTTCTGTTAATACAATAAAAATAATTGCTCTTGTAGTGATTTATCCAATGTTTTGGAATAGAAGTACAGTGAGTAATAAAAACGTTTTGGCATCAGGCATATCTATAAGACACTAGTGAAGCTTGCCAATGCTTTGTGTGGTACTGGGGTGGGGGTGAGCGACAGCCTCAGTGCTCCAGGTGCTCTGTGGCACGTATAAGTTGTGGACATGGCTTACAGGATGGTTTAGGCATAAAAATAACGTGCTTGAGAGGCAGAAAAGAAGATGTTTCCAGACAATGAGATTGCTGTTCTCTAAGCTTTAAAAATTGAATCTGTTTTAGGTTGTTTGTAATCTTTCGGAAGACAATCACCAAGAAACTCCATGTGCTTTATATCTAACAACATTTCCCATAACAACTTTAAAATTTTCCAGGGTATTTGACTGTCTACCTACCTGATGGCCCAAAACCTAGACTGCTTTTAGTCCCCTACCGAGCTCATCTATAGCTAACTTATGTAGCTCCACTTCAAGTGGCAAATGCTCACCAGCCCTGCTGAGCTTCAAACGATGAGGGCCATTTTGATCAGTGTGCTGCACACAAGGTACTTGATGCTGTCTAGGTCATGGCCACTAGCATCAAGAGCTGACCTCAATCATTTTGCTGAAAGGAGAAAATATTGCATCACTACAGCATTACAACCATTGCAGGCTCCCGACACCAGACTCATCCCTGTAATTATACTGCAGACGCTTGTGCAGTCAATCTTCAGTCCAGTTTCCAGTGATGTGGGAAATCACCAGAGAAACAAGACATCTCTTTGGAACAGACATTAGGGATCATTACCTTCTCTAGAAGAACAGTGGAATCAGCTTTCCCTGGGCAGCTGGAAGCACATCAGTCCCCAGTGAGGCAATCAGCAAGGAAGTCGTCTGAAAAAGCACAAAATGACTAGACACATTGGCACAGAAAGCCTCCACCAAAGAGGCCCAAGCAAGACTGGTCAAGAACAGGGGCAAGACAATCCAGAATATTGTTTTTCAAAGAAAATGCTGAAGGGAAATGCTTCACCCTTCTTCAGAGAGGCCTACAACTGCACTCTGGACAGCTGTATGCTGTAGCAGCACAGCTTCTCAGGAATCCCTGGGCAGAAGAACTACAAACAACTCAGCCAGATGTGCCCAGTGGGCAACATCTTCCCTGCCTGCAGTGCCCAGGTCAAGGGAGCAGATGACAAAGGGACAGACTGAGATTTATCCAAGAGAGACTAGTGGGCATGGCAACGGCCCTGCATAGTTCACTGTGGGTCCAGGCTGGGAAGAAAGACTCAGGATACAAGGTTTCTTAAAGTATTTATGGCTCCAAGAGTCTGTCAGGAGCTGTCAGATGTCACAGATTGTTTCTGGAATAAACCTTTTAGGTAGGTATCTTTTAGGAGTCTCAGGCTCCTACCTGGGAATGCGGTTGCATCTAAACAGCTCCAGCCACTGCATGGGAGGTCAAGCGGGCTGTTTCCTGCAATGGGATCTACTCTCCAGGGAAGGAAAGATATGTTGGGTTTCCACCTGGAAGAAATCCTCAGCAGCTTCACAGAATATGAATGAATTTCATAAAGACACAAATCTACTTGGAGATCCCTTTGGCAGTGCCCTGTACAGCCCCTTAGAAAGGGAGTTAACTTTATCCCAACAAAAAAACAACACAGGCAGCTGGCTCATAAGCACCCTAGTCAGCTGCCTGCAAACAGAGCTCCTGCCATCAGAGGCAAAAAAACCTGGGCAGTGACTCTTCATTGCAGTTTACATCTCTACAGTGAGAAACCAGGTTGTGAACCCGTAGAAGCACTTTGCAGCCACAGAGGGTGAGCACTTCATACCTGAGGATACAAATCAACTTGAGGAACTACCTCTGAGGAGTTCCTAGTGTAAAAGTGGGATCTCTCCCAGATGAAGCAAATTGATTTGGATTTGGATTGTCTGGAGTCCCAGACAACCAGCTGGCATGGGGGTTTCTTCTCATCAGAGGCAAATCACTTTTGGTTTCTGCCTGGGGAGAGTCCCAGATGTCTAAATGCAACTGGAGCTTCCTCCTGAAGGAGGCATGGTATATCTGGGGTCTCTACAGAGGAGGACTCCCAGCTGCTACCTCAGACAGGTGCTACTTCCAGCAGAGGGCCTCCAAACACACCAGGTACCCATGGGGAGTCCCAGGTGGATCCTGGAGGAGAGTTCTTCCACCCTGAAGAGGCAAACCAGCTTGGGCAAGTACCTGGTAGATGCCTCAGGTGGCTCCCAGATGCAGCAAATTCACTTGGGTCCTACCGTGGTATGAGACTGAGCTGACAGCGCGGAGCCCAGAAGGGCTTTCATTCCTCAGCATGTCTCACTGCAGACAGCCATGATGGCACCGGGTGTCATGCTGCTACACACAGCAGGAGACCATACTCTTTGGGACAATGCAGCCTGTGCTGTCTGGCCATCAGTAGATGGCCTGTGACCTCTTGGCAAAAGCCTTCCTGGGAACCCTCTGTGTGACTCGCGTGCTCCCTGTCCTGCTGTCTGGAGGTGAACCCTCTTGTGCTGACCCTGTGGGATGTGCATGTGTGGGTCAGTTATGATCTCTGTCCCTGAGGTGGACAAGCAGGTCCCACCAGAGGGGCCAGTGGGTGTCTTTGGTCTCTGGAAAAGAAACCTAGAGCTTTTCACAGAGAGGAGAAAGTGTATCTTCGCATAGCAGCTTGCTAATGAGAAGCTTTAATCTAAAATCAGAGGTAACCTGTGATAAGATCACACAGATAAACATAAGTGATGGAAACCTGGGCAAAGGTGCAAGCAGGAGACAGTGGGTCAACCTGATAAACAGATGCTTTATATTAGTTCAAAAGGCACAGGGAATAAACAGAAGGAATTCAAGAGTCTGAAGTCATGCACAAAAATGTGATTTAATTTTGGAAAGTCACTTTTTTTGAAAGTCACACAGATGGGAAACAGAGTTAGTGCTGCCACAAGGCTGTATAGGAAACCCAGAAGGTAGAAAAGCGCAGGAAGACTAAAAGCTTCCAGTAATGATAAATGCAAAAGCAAGTGTGAGGCCTTTGTGATACCTTACATTACACCTATATACACTCCTACCAGAAAGATCAAGGGTACAAAGTTCTCTGCCCCTCCACACTGCAGGCACCACATAGAAACCCCCAAAGCACTGAAGCTGGTGATTTCAGTGGTCTTAAAATACTCTGCTAATTTCTGGGAAAAATATGCAGCAGGGTATAAATTTTCCAGAGGTTCTTGTAATGTGAAGGAAATAACTGCATGGAGGTGTAGAAAAAGCCACTGGAAGGACACTGTGATAGTGTTTGATCCTCACTAATAAGGAAAGCGGGAGAGAACTTGGCTAAAAGTGTGATCAAGAAATGACAGTAGTTAATGATCCTTAGAAGAGCAAGGAGGGAAGAAAGCAAACTAAAGACTCTGAGTTTTAAAGAAACAGACTTCAAGAACTTCAGAGAGCTGATTAGTGTTCATAATAAAAGCAGATGAACAGAATAGGAAGTTCAGGAGGACTAATAGCTTGAGTCAACTGATAGCAAGTGTGGAAGCTCAATTTATCCCTAGGATGAAATGCCAGAGAAGAACCAGGAATGACCAGCTTAACTAAATTAGTAGCAGCAAAAACAAGGAACAAAAAAAGTGAAAAGTAGGTCATATTTCTGAGGAGAATATCACAGAACAGAGACAAAAACAGAGACATCAAGACCCAAATGAAGTACTACTAGTAAGGGAGATAAGGAGTCAGAAGGAGACATACTGCAGGCACTTCAGAGATAAAGAGTCAGACCTTGGAAAGCACCAGTTCACTAGTCAATAGGGAGAGAAAGCTCCTGTTGGCAAAAGGATTAATTGTGATCACTTACAGTAAAGTTCATTATCTAACAAAGGCATTAGATTGTTCATAAATGCTTTCAAATCATCCCGGCCTAAAGAAATTCACACTGCTTCAGCCAGTCCTCAGAGGTCTGTAAACTCAACACGGTTTTGTGGTTTTCTTTGAAAGTAAGATGGGGTAGTTTTCAGAAAGATGAAGACTGGCAGACGTTGTATCTGTTTTAAACAAGGAAGAAAGATCAGAGAATTATAGACTTACCCAGTCCTAGAGAAATGCAGTCCCAAATACAAAAGCATACAATTTTTGAAAACTTAGAAAACAACCAGGAGGTGACAACAGCCAACAGATTTGTAAGGAACAAATTATGTCAAACTAGCGCAATTTCCATCTATGACAGAGTAACACGCTCTGCAGAGAAGGGAGAAGTGGTAAAGATCATATATTTTGATTTTAGGAAGACTTCTGTCACAGGCTCATGTGACATTCTCATCAGAAAGTTGAGCAAACACAGGCTAGATGAAACCTCTGATAAGAAGTTTAAAAGCTGCACTCAGGGGGCAGTTATCAACAGTTACCTATTAGTCTGGACAATGATTCAGGTGGGATTTTGTGGGCACCTACCCTGGGTCTGAGAGTAGTAAATATTTTTTATACTACCTTAAATAATGGAATGAAACGTGTGATTATTACGTTTGCACATAAGATGAAAGGGGCTGGAAACATTTTGGTAGAAAGAATTAAAATTCAAAATGTTCTTAAATTGGAGAAACAGGGAAAAATGGTACAGATTTTAGGAAGGATATACACATACTGATAAAGTTAAGGGAAAAAAAAATTGATAAAAAACCGGGGATGAGTGACTGGAGACAGATACAGAAGCAAAAGAACTGGAAGGCAGGGACTGATGTAACCTCATGCCCAAGAGAGGCGCCCTGTGGCATGCCTGAGCTCTACAGAAGGATAAATATAATTTATAAGACACATGCAATACATGCTGTAGTCCACTTGCTTCCTGCAAGACCTCAGCTGCAGCAGTGGACTCTGTTCTGAGCACTGCTGTTGAAAGTATTATTCCAAGAACAGTGTGGAGTTATTTGGAACAGTCCAGAATCAAGAACAAGAAGGCTGGAGGTCTGGAAACATGACCCGTGTGAGAAGTGCCCTGGTCAACCTTACCTAAATTTGATGTTTTTCTATGTTTCAGTGAAAGGCTAGAGGAACTGGGGTCCCTTTAGTCTTGAGAAGAGGTAACTGAGAGCAGACATGGTAGTTGCCTTCAGACGTACAAAGGACAGTTAAAGAAAGGGAAGGAATATTTTTGTCCTTGTTCAATGTGGACTTGAAGTGCAGTGTGGTTAAACATTGGAGAGAGCTCTCTAGCAGGGAAACTAGTAAAGAAATGAAGGCATTTTCCCAGGGAAGATGTGGATCCTTTATCTCCACGGAATTTTAAGAGCAGGATGGGTAACAACAATGGGAATCACACAGGTTGCTCCTGCCTTTGTCAGGGAGATGGGTCAGACAGCCACCCAAATCCCTGCTGTTCTGATTTTCAGTGGGTTTTGTGTTGTAGAAGAACACAAAGCTTGTGTAATCAATAATTTTCTAGAGTCAAATAAACTCCAGATTTGGTTATAAAGGCACTGCCTTCCACTGAAACTGCTGATTTCCAGGTCACCCCAGTTTTTCTTCAGGGTTAGTGGTGCTTCATTACCTTCAAGGCTCATTAGCTTTTTTATTAAAAAAGTTCCAGTTGTGAATTCACTTTCACTACTCAGTATCTCATACTGTTTCAATGCCTTGAGAAGAAAGCAGTAGATACCTCCATAAATGCTCAGTCTAGCAGCCAGACTCAGACAAGTATTTTGTCTGAGGCATGGCCTAACATGCTTACTCTGAAAGGGTGTTGAAGCACACATGCCCATGGCAAAACACTGACAGAGATATGTGGCCATGACAAGAGGCAGACGCAGACCCACATCCCTTAAACCATCACAGAGTCATGACTTTTCTAATAGCGCTCACAACAATTACAAATTAGAACGTACTTTCATGCCAGTCTGGCTCTTCACATTTCATCCTTTTCACAGGGTCCTGAATTACTCTATGTTCAGTTAATACCTCTCTGTCAAGTTTTTCAGGCTTGGTTATGCCTTTCTCTGAACCTTATTAGCATCTTGTCTATACAGTTTATCTGTAGGAGACAACTTCTAAGAGACCTCTTTGGCTAAACTTTTATACAGGTAAATAATCTCAGCAATGCTCTAAAAAGACTTTCAGGTTTTTTCCAGGTTTTCCATTTCCTGCTAGAATTCTGTAGTCCCACATTGCTGGATGAACTCCAGTCTTTTCAAGTTCTGCTCCTGGTTGTTCTATCATTATTTCTAGAAACCTACAAAGCTTCACCTGCTCATCAGTCACTCACTCTCTCTCCTGTGGCTTGTTATCACTTAACATCCTGTAGAAGTCTTAGCATAACGTTAGCTCGTTTAGAAGAAAAGAGAAGTTCGAGAATATATAGAATATAACAGTCCTACAAAAGGTGTGAAAGAAAGGGAGGTAGTCACAAAGGCTCATGAACAGACTCAAAGGTCAGAGAGAAAATTTGGGGTTCAACTGAGTGGTGAAGGCTTCAGTGGAGACATCTAAATCTGAGCTGAAAGAACACATCAGTGTAGCTTGGGAAACAGTCGCTTCATCCTGATGTCAGCACTGGTAAGACTTGATGAGTTGTTCCATGTAGGTACTGATCCCTCTCTGCTCGCTTTAAAGGGAGTCCAGGGTGAGCTGTTCATAGTCAACCACACTCACTGAAGTCATGTGGCATTTGGGTAGCTTAATGATACTGTGAGTCCTACAAGAAGATGCATAATGTTATGGCAGTTTGCCCATGTTTCTGCCCTAGGACCTAGTACATATATATTTCTTAGGAGAGCTCAGAGGCAAGAGAAGAGCATAACCAGTGTCCTTTAGATTCTTCTAGTAGGAAGGAATATATATTTCTTCTTTCTCCAAAACCTTGTCACAAAAAACATGTTGGTAGAATCTTGCCTGAAGTAGACATGAAGAGGTGTGTAATCTAATCTATGTAGGAACACCTACCTCAAGCAACCAGACAAGTGAAGAGACACTTTAGACCAGCCAGATGATACTTATGGGTATAAAGCTGAGACTGAAGACCAACTGGAAACAGGCCAACCAGTCAATTTTTTTCATCTGAATTTACAAATTTGCTGGAGTTAAAATATTCCCTGCAAATGGTTCCAATTAGAGGAAACACCAGTGGGACTCCCACAGGTTTCAAAGACTCTCCTTGTTTCCCTTCTGCTTCTCAGTAGGCTTATGGGATACTAAGGCATCCAAACTCCTTTTCTGCAGGCTGATGGGAAAATGGGTGCCTGAAGGTCATGGAAGAGCAACGTCATCCAGAGTGCTTCAGTGGGCAGGAACACCAAGGATTTCTCCTTCCACTGGTCCCTGCCAGCCTGCTGCCCAGATCACTGCAGAATGGTTCTCACCATTATGTCTTGGGGAAAATTTTAGTTTCTGTTAGGTTTTTAATTTGCTTACCTTTATTGTGTTCTGACACACAGCAAAACCAGAATTTGAAACAGCTGCACAAAATGAAATTGCTTTTCTCCACTTGCAGTTTCCCCAGAACAAAGTAAACTTTTCCAGGATATTTTTGCTGGAGTGGCTGTATCCATGCCAGAGTTATTCTCTCACCTGTGTTAGATGAAGTCTGTAGTTTTCCACACCGCAGCTGGCATTGCCATACCACCATACCTCTAAGTGCAGGGCAAAGTGTAACAGTCAGAGAGCAGGATTTCAGCTCCTCACTATTTGGTTTGCCAAAGTAACTAATAATAACCAGGGCCAGACACTTTGTCTTGCACCAAAGGGCCTGAGAACCAGACCCCCAGAAGATTCTGAGCTGAAGAAATGTTTCCTTCAGCACTAGTCTTTTTTCTCCCTAGGAGACCTCTCAGATGTTCCACATGACACCCACAGTGGTTCAGTGAATGCTCCTTTCCTCTTTTCATGTTGAAAACACCCTCTACAGGGTTGCTGGAGGGGAAAGTCATTTGTTTTAAAAACCTGTGAGCTAAAAACAGGAATGAAATTACTTTTCTTTAGGATGTTTTGAAGATCCTGAGGCAGGGAAAGGAGCTGGCCTCCTGCTGCTGCCTCTTGAAATTGCTCAGCTACACTACTGGTGAGGAAAGGCTGGAGTCTCTGCTCCACTTTCTTCTTTGTGATCAGAGTATCTTTTAAGACTTACAACAAATGATGCTGCCAGGAAATATTCTTCTGTTCAGCATCAGGACACTGCTGTTCCATACAGGAGAACAGAGCTCCCTGTTATTGGTCTGGGGGAATAGCTGATTTTTCAGTTTGACAGCAAAATTGAAAAATCAAGCAGAAAAAAAGGCTTTGCTTGGATCATACTGGAATATTATTTTTCTTGCTAAACCAAAAAAAGTTGTTCCATTCAGCATGAAATATTCCATACAATCCCAAATGAAATGTTTTATTTTGTGCACTTGTCAAAAAAACAAAGGAAGTAGAAGGAGAGATTCACAAACATCGTATCAGACCCAAGGACTGCAGCCCTTACTGCTGGGAGATCCTGTTCTTCCTTTGAAACATCTTACCTCCCAGGAGGACAAAGCCACAATTGCACTTGAAATCCAGTAATATTCGCTACCCTCTTCGACAATGCTGAGTATAAATGATGAAAGTCTGTGTATTAAGAAAGATTCCTCACTAGTTGCTATTTTTCAATGCCCTCAGGACATTATTGCAGCTATTGGGATAAGCTGGCACATTAGAAAAGAGCTTACAAATAAAATGTATATGTATTTTAGAATTTTAATTTAAGCCCATTAACATTAAAGAATTGATAAGGGAGGAGAGTATCTGTAATACTTCACTTTTTTTTCCAATTTCTTTATCTAACCAGAGGCTTCCATAGTAAGCAGAGAGGCATCACCTTACTTAGTGAACTTCTGAACCTCTGTAAATACAAAATGACTTAAACTATTAGGAAAGAAGATACTGACTTCCAGTATGAACTTTACTTGTAGCTGGGAATTCCAAGGGCAAGAAAGAGGTGAGAAAAGTGTCTTTTCTTAATCCTAACTAGCGAAGTGATAAATTCATATTCAAGCCAGTTGCACAAACCTGAGGACAATGTTTTTTAAAGATAATTAGATAACTAAAGTACACTAATATCACCCCAGTTACCCCAAAAGAATCAATAAGGAAAAATAACACCTAGGAATAGGAGGGGAAAGATACTGTAATACAATCAAAAGAGAACTGAAAAAAATGAGAAGCCTTTATAGAAGCACCCCAACAAATGTCAGCGTATATCTCTGTACCTCCAAGAGGGAAAACCTGAACTATTTCTCTCCACCAGAAGGTGTAATATGTTATTCTCTGTACCATAGGAAATTAGTAACTATGGATGTAACTATCTTCTGTTCCTAATTCACTATTTGAGAGTAATATAGATGCCCTTAAAAAAGAACAAAAATATCACAAAATAGCAGCAGTACAGTCTCAGTGGGATGAGACAAAGGAGTGTAGAAGAGTCCTGGAATGTTAAACAAGAAAAACTTACCTTTCCATAGGCAAATGGATAGCACACTTGTGACTGCTGCTACACTGCGTGCATCAGGCAACAGCAGAGCATCACTTAGACATCATCTTTGAAGAATTTGTGTGCTTGCCTGACCCAGCATCACAGAGTGGCAAACCCTCCTCTGATCTGATGACCTTGCACAGTGGATGGTCACTGTCAGCCAGCAGTGGCAGGAATACAGCTCCAAGGGAGGAAGGAGCAAGGTGGCCTCTACAAGTCCTGGTCATAGACTTAGAGACTGATATAGTCTGGAAGGGTTCTCTGGCCCAACCTCCAGTGAAGACAGAATGGACTTTGATAAAGATGCTTGTGGACTTGTCTAGTGACTTGACTATGGAAAGATACCCTGCAGGAAATCCTTTGTGGCTTCTGTCAGCTCCTGGCCTCTGTTCAGAAGAATTAACGAGTTGGACAAGCTACTGTGAGCAGTCATCCAGCAGAAATCATCTCAACAACAGAGTCTGCAAAGGTGGACAGCAGGGCATGGCTTATAGCAGAGAACAGGACTGTGCTGGAAGGAGCTTGAAGGACTCTGCTTTTCCCACCTCTATCCAGAGTGGCAGTTATTCCAGAAGAGGTTGCTGCTGGAGCACAGGAGTGACATCTCCTATGTAAGAAACACATAAACATTGTTTAGGGTGGTCAGGGAACTCATTTGCAAAGTGTTTTTTGGTGGAGTCTTCCCTGTGCAGAGATGACAAGGCAGCGCAAATAGCACACTGAAAAAATAAATTTGTTATTGAAGAGCTCACAGAACCAAATTTCCCATGGGCCTGGGTGGAGACATAAATACAAGTCAGTTCAATAATTCAGTAGGAGCCCATCACAGACATGGGCTGTTGTATCAGACATATTCCTTGTCTGCTGGCAGGTCAGTCCTTTGCACTAAGCCCATGTCCTGGTTTCAGCGGGGATAGAGATAATTTTTCATCTTAGTAGCTAGAATAGTGCTGTATTTTGTATTCAGTATGGGATTTGGTATGAGAAGAATGTTGATAATATACTGATGTTTTTAGGTGTTGCTAAGAAATCAAGGACTTTTCAACTTCCCCTGTCCTGCCCGTGTGCAGGTGCACAAGAAGCTGGGAAGGAGCACAACCAGAACACTGGACCCAAATTGTCCAATGAAATATTCCGTATCATGTAACATCATGCTCGGTATATAGATGTGGGTTGGCTGGGAAGCTCTCTCTCTCTCTCTCTCTTCTGGATTGTGGTTTTGGGATTTTCTCTACTCTGAGATTGCTAACTGGAAACGGGCTGGGCATCGGTTGGTGAGGGGTGAGCAATTGTATTGTGCATTACTCATTTGTATATTCTATTAATTATTACTATTATTGACATTATTATTTTAATTTTATTTTACTTACATTATTAAATTGCTTTTATCTCAACCTACAAGTCTCCTTACCTTTACCCCTCCAATACTCCCCCATCCCCTGGGGCAGGGGGAGGGTGAGCGAGCGGCTGCATGGTGTTTGGTTGCCAGTGTGTTTAAACCACGACACACCAGAGAGAGTACAGATATAAACAGGTCTGTGATACCTCGTAGTGAGGTTACCAAGGACCTTTTCCACCTGCTGATGAAAATAATTCTCCATACTTATCTGCTCTTTAGGGATAGTGTTTGGGCCCAGAAGCATAGAGAGATTTTGCTTCACTGGGCTGCAGCAAAAAAATTAGTTGATCACAGCATCAGTGGAAGATGCTTGTCTTCTTGGAAAACTGCCCTGTGAGTGAGAATACGCTGCAAGGGGAAGAAAAATACCCTCATCAGTAAGGCAAAGAGTTTTTTCTCTCTCTACCAGCCATGATGAAGCCTCAGAACCCATTGAACGGCACAGGCTGCCTAGCAGTTTCAGACTAATACACAAACCATAAGGATAAACCAACATATGGACCTTACATTCTGCCATGGTTTAGCAGAGCTTAATTGGATCATCCATTTTTGCAATATTAACATATCAGGGCTGCTGCTAATCCCTTGGGAAGTCCTGTATGTTGCAGATTAAAGCACTTTTCACAATCTGCATGATACGGTTGGCTAAACAGTATTAAGAAACTAAGTCTCCAAACACTTAACTGCTAATTTAATGCAATTTCACAAAGTCTGATGCTTTCTGTGGGTGCTATTGAGATGCATGAACCCACAAGTAAATTCATCAAGATAATCTACCCAAAAGAATCTAAATGTTCCAGGGGATGCCTTACTTTAGTTTAAAATACTGCTTCTTTACTGCGGCTGGAAGTGCATTATTGAGATTTATTCTAACAGAAAGAAAAAAAATCTTTGAAGTATTGGTCCCTTTCTCAAAGAGTACATACACTGCTCAGAACAGAGTGCATTTCCAGGATGCTTCTGGATTCGAACCAATGACTACATTATTCAGTTTCTTGGATCTACATCTTCAGCACAAGGAATTCTTTATTTAAAACTGATGTCTGGATCCAGATTCCACCCAAATTCAGATCTGTGGATATGAATCATGTGGATTCAGATCCCTATCTGTTCATTGTCAGACAACAACGAAAGGTCAGAACAGATTCCAGTGCATGGCAGGCTGGTCAAGTCATTAGACAGTTTTAATAAGCAAGGATTGATGAAAGCCAGTTTATACCATGTGAGCACTCAAACCATTTCTAAAGTGCAGAAAATTAGCACAAAATCTAATCACTTCTGTAAGTTTCTGAAAATGCTGGTGATCATGAGTTGTTTAAATTGGTCCTAGATAACCAGTAAAAAGAGGAAAATGTCTTAACAGAAAACGCAGATTTTGATCTGCTAGTTACAGTGATTTAGGCCCATCAGCACTCTTCAGTGTAGGGAGGTGATGAACTTTTCTAAGTGAAATTTAAAAAACCCAGCAAACCTCAGAAAAAAAAGTTAACAAAATATATTTAAAAATACACACGGAGATCAATGAGCTGGCCACTGAGGGGAAGCCAATACTCTCAGAATTTAATTCTAATTACTATAGATTTGTGGCACTAACTAGTCATCTGTCCTCCATCTCAGAATATGTCTTTGCTACAGATAATTACACTATGATAATTGTAAAGATTCCTCATATTATTAACTCATGTGGGTCTCTGCAGGGAAAACAGTAGGACAGGAAGCTAATATGGCCATACTACTTTAAATATGTAGGGAAATAAGCCAGAAGAGAATGCAGTTTAGTATCACAGGTATTCAACAGCTTTGTGTTTGATTGCCCTTAATATTTTACACATATATCTTATAAATCATCATATGAATCTTTCTCAAGTCAACATGTCACCAATAAATAAATGGATACAACACCCTTGGCTAATTGTTGCATTGCCCTGAGCAGAGTAGAAGAGCAAGACTCCCAGGATAAGGCTTCTTCCTGGTGGCAGTCACTGAAGAATGCTTCAGGAGAAGAATCCAGTGAGAGATGGATTAAAGATAGGGATAATTGTTGATAATCAATTTGTTGATAATCTGTTGATAACAAAAAAAAAAAAAAAAAGAAATCCTGCTAAGAAATTTTCAGAAACTAATGGAGAACAGTACAGAGAACAACCTCATGTTACTGTGTAAATCCATGGTGTATTCACTTCTTGAATATTGTCCGCAAACCTGATTTCCCCATCTCAGAAAGACTGCTATAAAACTGGCAAGAAAACACAAAAGTGAGCAACAGAGATGATGAAAGGTATGAAATGACATCTGGGTAAGAAATAGGTAAAGAGGACATGAATCTTCAGCCTGGAAGAGAGGTGACAGTAGTCTGCCATTTCTTCCAAGAAGAATCCTCCAACTATCAGATGGCAGGCTCAAAACTAGCAGAAAGAAATGTCTCCACACAGTCTCTAAATTGTCTGTGGAATTTGTCACTGGTTGTTTTCAGTGTTGGAAAATAGTATATTCAAAAGGGTTTGGACAGTTTAATGGAAGAAAAAGAAAGATCAGCTGGTCCATCCAGGCAAAAGAAACCCTGAGAACAGGCAGCAAGCACACAGCCTCAGATATGATGAAAAGGGAAAGAGTTTTCCTTGGACCAGACAATACTACCTGGAGTTTGGTTGCATCCAGGAAACTTAAATGGCTTCTGGAATGAAAGCAAGCCTGAAAGAAAGAAAACAGAGGAGAGGAAGGAGATTCATTAGAAGTTCTTTAACTTCTGTTTTGTCTCACTCTGGAGTTCTCTGGTTTAAAAATGCTTATAGTTCCACTTTGAGGGATTTTTTTCTTTGCTCTCAAGTTGACCAGCCTTTTGGTGTTTGGGGCATGTTTGCTTGAAGGAGATAGTTAGACATATCCACCTGAAAGCTCTGATCTGGGTTCCTATCACACACACACACTAAATTTTTCAACATCAAGCTTCTTACCTCTCTTCCACTGAACATCCTCAAGGGATGACCCAACCAACAAATCAATCACATTTTAGAATAGTATCTTTGGAGCTTTTAAAATTACCTTCAGGAAAATCTGTCAAGCCTCCCACTATCCATGAGTGCATATAACCATTCCAAAAGCTTCTGCACAAAGCAACTGTTTTTACTCAACATACGGGTTGCACCTGCAGCTACCTTCCTTCTTTGCATTCTTCCAGACACCAACATTAACCCAATTAGTCAACACCCACAGTGGATCCAAAAGAATCACAGGAGTAGCTTAGTAGGGCTGGGGACACATACAGAAAGATGGATGTTGAGAACATGGTGAATCACTGGATTTTTTTTCTGTAAGCACTGAGATTTGGTTAGCAGATCACAGTTTGACACAAACACCCCCTTTAGCCAATATCTCTTCCAGTCCATAATGTGCTGCAGCCTTTTTGTATGATTCTTCAAGGGAAAGAAGAATGGTCATGCAGGAAAACACTTTCTTTTAGAAGCAGAGAGCTGAGCTGGGCTCTATTATCAGCTGGAAACATTATCAGACCTGAACAACAGCCCAAGGAGCCAGAAAATATGACAGCATCTTCAATTTGAAAAGAAGTTTTGCTGCAGCCCCACCAGAAGCTGCCTTGAAAATGGAGGATGTTTCCGTTCTGTCTGAGAGCTGACAGCATCTGTCCCCTTGGACACATAGTTCCTCCCAGCCTGGTTTGGTGTAGGAGCCTGCCTTGTAGCTCTCCTTCCCTATGCTGTCTCCTGCTATTCAAGCTCTCGTTCCTGGCTCATCTGTCTGGACTTATTGCAGCACTTCCTCACCCGGACCTTGCCACCAGAGAGGAACCACCCAAGGTGGTGAATCCTGCTCACATAAAGGTGGAGGATCTGCCAGGGTGAGGCCTTTGGACAAGTCAGCAGTTGCTCGTCTGCTTAGATGCAGGACTTGGGTGTATGGATTTCCCTGCTGGACAGCAATCTCCAGGCAGGGCAGGGCAGAGGGCCCCAGAACACAGCCTCAATCCATCCCAATGTTGTCGCCGCCACTCAGCCCTCGATTTAAGTCGTATGAGCCCCATTTCCCTGT
Source organism: Strix aluco (assembly GCF_031877795.1). Lineage (NCBI taxonomy): Eukaryota > Metazoa > Chordata > Aves > Strigiformes > Strigidae > Strix > Strix aluco. The sequence goes on along the minus strand of NC_133948.1, from coordinate 15,843,086 downwards.
TTTTCATCCTCCCTGTCACTTCTGACATGAATGGCCTGTTGCATCCAGAGAAATCGCAGAATCAGAATCATCTAGGTTGGAAGGGACCTTGAAGATCATCCAGTCCAACCGTTAACCCAACGCTGACACGTCCCAACTACACCATATCTCTAAGTGCTATGTCAACTCACCTCTTGAACCCCTCCAGGGATGGGGACTCCACCACCTCCCTGGGCAGCCCATTCCAACGCCTGATGTGCTATGTTGAAAAAAGCAAGCCTGGCTGTAACAACAAAGGCTGTCCTCTGACCGTAACTAAGCACTGGGAAAGAAACCTCAGGGCAATCGGGTGTGTCAGAAGAACCAGAGTCAGGCCCTTGGATTCATCCTCACTGCTCTGTGCTGTATGTGCAAGACCTGCTGTCCTTTGCTGGACTGGCTCATGGTAGCACAGAGCTCTGACTTCTGTGCAAGAGGGCAGGCACCTCCCATGGCACCTCTGGGGCCCCTTCCCTGCAGCAATGATGGATTGTGTTCAGAACAAGTGCCACTTCTCCTGAAAGGCTTTAATCTGTCAGGGGCATCGATCTCCTGCAGCCTTTTGATTTACTTGCTTAATCTAATTGAGCTGTTGGAGACAGGACCTCAGCAAGGCTATCTGTGTCCACTCCAGCATTTCCCCTCCAGGCATGTGACTTCCCAGCACCTGGTGGGCTGTGCACTGCTGAGGTAGCATCGCTGACATTAAGTAATATTAAGAAGCTGCATTATAATCTGACCTGTCAGGAAAGGAGACAAAGAGGTTTCCAATACAGTGGGTTGGAACATCCTTGAAAATTCACTGTAACTTGTGGGGCTAAAGAAGTCTGCTTTTCATGTATACAAGATAACCCCAACCAAGCCCTCATTCACCAGGCCCTTGGGAAACACTGCTAGCAAGAAACAGCAGAACTGGAAACCAGTGAAGGGGGCAATTTAGTCATATATCACTACTGGGCTATGGTTTAAGTCATTTCAGAAACTGAAGAAAATTAGTCCTGTTAGTACTAGCAAATCAGAGTACATGTGTCCACAGTCCTTGTAGGAGGTTCCTGGTGTAGTATTCTGTGATTCTGTATAATGTCAGGTAAGATAAGGACATGTCTGTCTCTGTAAAAGAGACTGCTAGGCTTATATATTCACTGAAAATTGCAGCTTCCTTACTGAGCAGGATTCCTTTCAAATGGTATCCAAGGAAGATAACCTTCTTTGGTCTTCCAAACCCTCCTGGGTGGATCTTAGGTGATGCATGTGATTTTGTTGCATTTAAATGAAATCCTCATAAAAAGCAGAAGCTGGAGAATGTCAGGTTCTTCAGGATCTTCCAACCCTTTCACTAGGCTGCATTCAGAAAACAGGCATGCTGCAAAATGCTCTGCTCATGCCGACCTTAACGCATGGCCACCAGCACTGCATCCCACTCCCTGCTCTGAGGATGATGCCTGCTGTTCTTCACCAGCTTCTCCAGGCCTCAAAGAGTTTCATACCCACGTATCCTTTATTGACCTCCCATCCAAGCGACAATGTCTCTTGGAATGGCTCTTTGCCATGATCATTCATACACCCTGCATACATCTTTTCTATTCTTCTGCTGCACCTTGTGAACAGGCAAACAAGACCAGGCAGCCTGGGAGAAGTGCAATGCTGGTACTTAAAAAAACAGAAGGGAGCATGATAACCTTTCAGTTGAATTCTCTACATGGCACAAGCCAGAAACAGGCTCACACTACCCAAGGAAAGTTCAACTTCAAATATTTTGCAAAACCAGATATTCCACTGAAGCCTGTGGTGCTGCCACGCTTAAGAAAGCTCTGTCCCACTCCTGAGGATAAAAGCCTCTAACCAGTGTATTCCAGGATGCACAGCTTTGGATCTGCAGGATTACATGTTCCTTCAGGCTGGATGCTGACCCTGTAATGTCCGTAATTCTCCAGGCCCCAAACTGTAGGCTCTTTTTGAACATGTTATATCTTGGGAATCCTGAATCTGGGCCATACTGCACTGATGAGCTGAAGCCTAGGATGACTTCTCATATTTTTGGACCTCATCATCCCCATCCTGCACTCCACAGGCAGATGTAACCTGAGGTGCTCTGCTGTTTACTATTAAGCACAGCTACCGCTTGTATCCTGCAAATAACCAGTGGGATGCTCTGGTCTGCTCACTCAGCAGGGCAGTACTACACATCCGGCACTTTCCCTCCCCCAGAGAACTCATGCTCCAATGTCCTGGCCAGCCATAGTGCAGTCCCCCAGCTGTCCTTTCACAGCCAGCTCCAAATCTTGCCTCCCACAGCAGCATCAGGCTTTAAATCAGCCTTCCATGCTGGAAAGAGCAAAGCATCACGCAAGGGAGCAGGAACAGTTTGGGGTGATTAAAGTTATTACTGGGACGCTCAAAAGAGCATAGGGATTTATCAGCTGGCAAATGTTGGATTAGGATGTCTCAGAGTTACCCGCTCCATGCAAAGGACCTCTCAGGCCATATGCTGAAAGGACTTGGGCAGAGAAGGATTAATTGAAAGCAGGCTTGTGCAGTAACTTAAAGTGAAAAATCACTCTCTAAATGAGGGAAGATCCCAGGGACTATACAGAGTGATTATAGAAGCTAGTGTTTAGCCTTTAATTCAACAGACTCTGGATTTTCTCTTTATTTATAAGGCTAAAGCTAGCCCTCCCCTCACCCTGAACAGAGAGTAAATTAAAATTGCCAGAATCCCTCAAAGCCTGGAGCATCCAGGCTAACCCTCCAGCGTGCGAGTCAGAGGTTAGCTCACGGTGACCTTACAGCTGTTTGCAGGCTGAAGAAATCAGGAAAACACCATTATTTCTATCATCAGGTTTGAAGTGCCTGAGAATTTGCTGAGTGTTGGAAACTTGGTCAGAAATCACACAAGCACTGTCACTGACAGGGGGTTCACTTTGCCACAGATTAGATAGAAATGTTGAAGGAAGTGGTAGAGCTGGGAAGTAGGGAGACCTATGGGAGGGGTTTCTGGATCCCTGTGGTTTCACTTCCAAGCTGTGTGCTGTTCTGTACTCACTAGGATTTGTTTTCTTCAAGTTGCTAAATAGGATATAATTGTCCAGTCTACACTTTTCCTGGAGACTGACACACTTTTGGGGGTTTTGGGGGACAATTCATGGAATAATCCAGTGCCATTATGGCACTACATTTCCGTGGCTCAAGTTCAGCGTGCTGCAGTGCGTAACAGTGGCATAGATGCATCAACTAGTACATGGCTGTCTAGAATTAGACCCTGTCTTTAAATTGGCATCCACAGGTTCATCACTGTTGGGAATGCGGGTGTCATCTTGATATTCAGGAAAGACTGGAAAGGAAGCCCTGATTCCTCTGAAATCACTACAGTCTGTTTCAGTGAACCAGGACTCTGGAGTTGAGTCATGGGAAAGGAAAATGAAAATTCTGATGGATAAACGCAGAGAGCTTCAGCAAAGCACCAGAGCAGGACCATGCCCAGGTTTGGTGCATATGCTTTATCACTGTCGGCCCACATCAGGGATGAACAGGGACGCAGATCCCAAAGATCCTGGAGCACAGAAATCTTCCCTGCTGCAAGCACCTGCCTGAGAGGATTTGGATTAGCTCGCGAAAGTGAAGAGTCACTTCATTTCCAGGGAAACTGGCCTTTTTTTCACTCAGGCAGAGGGTACTCAGGTGACTTCACCCTTTGCCAAGGAGAGAAATGCAGCAGAGACCCCTGTTTGAGGACATATGGTCCTAGGAGGATAAACTCCACAAGCCTCTGGCAGGATCTCCTTCCACTACAGCTGGTAGCATCAAATCTGTGATGACAGACATCCCCACTGGCTTTATCTCCATCTCCCTCATGTTGTCTCAGCTGCAACACTGGGCTCATTACAACCCTCCCTCACCCTCATTCCTTGTCTCTGGCTCCATGGAGGAGCTGCTTGTGCAGGAAGTGGCTGTGCAAATCCTGGGCAGCCAGCCTGTCGTAGACAACAGCACCAGTTGGTGGGAACCTGCAATTCTTTACTCCTACACAAATTTCTAGCGTGGGTGTCCACATTCAGGCAACTCCATGAAGGCGGTTGCCTTGCCATCATTTAGGCAATTGTAAACAAGGACCGGCTCCCCAAGAGGAAGGTGAGGCAGGCTGCAGGAGGGTGTTATGCTCAAAACCTCCACCTCAGTAGCCCCTTCCTTCGTTACACACCTACAATGATCCAGAAGTCCACCCCTGCTTCATCCTTTCTAGAAAATGAATGCCTGGTCTCAGCGTTTTACTTTTACCTGTTCCCCTATGCATGTAAAGGTGACAGCAACAGAAAGATTGCTACTCTGTGCTGAGCAGTGTGTCCGGGGGGGCTGTGCAAAATAGGGTGGGCAGGATTAGGCTGTGCTTCAACCACCCTTCTTTTTGCCGGATGCCAGACTTGGTAAGCCATGTCCTCCGCTGAGCCCCTGCTCAGGCTGCAAAACCCTGTTCAAGGACTTTAACGAGCACCATGTGGAAGGACTTTGCTTTTTTAAACTAGAGATTTAGGTCAAAAAGAGTCAAATAACTAATTCTTAAAGCTCTCTATCCTCTTACTGGACTCTTGCTTTTAATACAATTTGTCTCTCCCTTTCTATTTCAGCCAGCCAATCATGGCATTTCTGATTACACGGGGATCTCTGCTAGGAGCCATCTTTTCAAACATCACTGGGCAGAGTTTCTAGAATGCAAAATGGAATAAAGCCAGCAATTTTTCAGTGCATGTAAAACCCAGAGGGATTTTGAGAACATTTTGAAAGGTTCTGCCCCTACTCTCCGACACGAAACAAAGAAACCTCCTTTGGAGGAAGATGATGCTTTTGGGCTCCGACAACTTAACTGGGAGCAGAGCTACACCAGCACTGGACTGCAGAGTAACTCTTACGGGCAGATGCTGCCATGAAGACCTGCTGCCTGGCTTCTCGAAGTACTTTGTCGCTTCATCATTGGCTTCTTCAGTACCTTTAGGTACAGCAGCCTGAAACACTGTGTCTGCTTACAGGTCTAGGTTGGTGAGGCCTTTGACATATTTAACCTTTTTGTGTTACATTTAAACCTTATTACAGATGCTATAAAGTCACCTAGAGGACTGTAAGGAGAAAGCAGAGTTGAACATAGTTGTTCTTCTTCCTAGTCCAAACCCTGAATATCTCTACAGGTGCTGAGTGGGTTTAGTTGCATCAAGAACCTTCCAGTGCCATTTCAGGTAGGAAAGAGGAAGCTCTGAAGTGTGTTTGTCAGGCAAGTAAATGAGGTGTCTTGGTGAATGGACTACTCATGAGAACTAAAATACAGAGCTGTAGCACAGTGGAAGTCCAAGTCAATAAAGACAGCCCAGGCCACTACAACCAAGGAACTAACATTAAAAAACCCCAAACCAAACCAAAACCCACAAACAAACAAATAAAATTACCCAACTGCATAAAAGTAACCCAAAGAGTAGCTATATCTGTAGCAGATAAGGTGTAAGACCCCCTTCAAGGATGTGACACAGAGCATTGATAAACCAGAGGATGCCTGGATGCAGGGGCAGAGGGGAGGTTATGCCCAAGACCCAACTTTGCCTCTTTATACCCAGGCATTGTTCAGCCCTGGTAACTACTGCAGCCCTGAAAGCCTTTTGAGGATGAAACCTCTATGTCCAGAGCTATCACTTCTCAAGGATTATTCATGTGCAACATCTGTGACAGGCGTCCATTCCCCAAGAAGCTGGAGGTTTTTCCAGGGCCAGCCTCTCTCTTCTCTTCATACTCACCGTCGCCACCACCAAATTCCAATCAAAGTAACAACTCTATTAGGAAAAATAAAAAACCAACAAAACGTATCTTCTAATTCTGTTTCTCTCGTAATGGTTTGCAATGCTGTAAGTAATGTTATATTAAAAGTCTTGTTCATCTCATCTTATTTTTCTCTTTATTATAACACATTGTCTGCTCATCTGGCTAATGCTGTTTGAAACAAGCCTGATCCCGGAAGCTAATTGGCAATAGCGACGTGAAGTTTGTGGCTTACACAGCAGAATGTATGATTTCAGTATTTGCAAGAATAACGTAAATCCCTGCACACATTTCATCCTAAAGGCTGCAAAATCTGCTTGCAGTGTTCTTATCTTGGTGGATTAGCAAGTTATCAGGGAGCGTCACTATCATCTGAATGGAGATAAGGTGCAGCAAATCCTTCCCTTCTGCTCTCTGACACACAATATCAGCACCAAATAGAAAGTCTAGGAGCAGAGATAAATTGGCAGCCCTCTGGGGACCCTAAGCTAAATATGAATACATTAAAGTGATATTCAGCTCCCTGCACAAAGGCAGCACAGCTGTTCCTCTATTGCTCTGTAAGGTAGACATTGTACTGGGTATTAAGCTATTAGTTGTCAGGAAGGTGCATGTGTAATGCAACGTATTAGCATCTTACAAGAGCCGCTGTCAAGAAAAGCTGGAGCAGAACAGATCCAGCCCAGGCACTGTAGGCATCTTCCATACCGTGCACCAGGTTGCTTTGGAGACCGATGTTGGTCTTCAAAACAGAACATACTGGCACAGAAATAAAACAGCCCAGATGGCTGTTAACAGCCAGGAGAAGCCCTACTGCTTGTCAGTCCTGTGTGTAGAGGCCTTTAAAGTATGCAAAATATATTAATAATGAATGCAGTAACTGCTGGAGAAACTAAAAGCCGTCCTGTCCTGTGGAAAGAGACTTCCAGGCGTGGAGTCGTTTTCTTTTTTCTAGCACTTCAGAGGCAAATCTTAGGACCCAGCTATTATCATAGTCACATTTGGAAGTTGTTGACTTTTGTTCCCTGAGGTGCAGCCCAAGGTAAAGGGACAGACAGCATCCCTACGACAGGCAGATGGTTGCCTGGCAGTCTTTGGGGTTAAAAGAAACTAACAGCAGCTACCTCCAAGGTAAAAGTTGCTGTCATAGTCTTGCTCCCCAATTCTGGATGTGGCCATGACTTCATTGCTGGATCTCTGCTACACACCTATTCACTCTTCCAGATTCCTTTCGCCCAAATTCCTTTCTTCAGCTAACTTCACCCCCTGTTATTTAAACACTTCTCTGAAACAGATGTAGTGCTCAGTATTTCTAGCTTTTCCCTTAAATACACCCTGGTGTTCCCAGCGTTATTCCTCAACTGGTAGGATCTGGTCAGCTGACAAGCTCAATTACACTGCATTTCAAGACATGCACTTACAACAACTCACTGCCACATTTTCCTACTTATATCCAACTGTTTATTTCTTTTACTTCTAGTACTACATTATCATTATCCTGATTACTGCTGCAGCATAAAGTTTTTCATAGACAGTGAACACAGATGGCCCCTGAACTTTCTACCGTATCACATGTTTTTAGACACTACCTCAGTTAAAAATCTTAGTCAGGCCTTACACTTTTTGGTTATTACTATCATTTTTACATCTGTATTCACTTCTCTCTATCCCCCAGGGATCAGGCTAAGGCTGGCTATGCATGTTTACTTTTATAAGAACTTTATTTTTTGTAGCATTTGGATTTTATGCTGAGCAGTGGTATAGACCCTCACAAATGTCCTCACTGTGTTCTGGCCTGAACCATTGAAATTCATCCTCCAAGCCCTGTATCAAATAGGCCAAAACCATTGTCTGCCACAGCTCTCTTATTTATGTCTCGGGTCCTGAGCTGTCCTTATATCATGTTTTCTGATTGTATGTGTAATTACTACAGTTTAGGCACAAGATTCCACATGACTGGTCTGTACTTTATGAGTGTTATAACTCATGCAGCCAAGTCTAATATCACGAGATTTACACTTCAGGAGTGGAGATGTATTGGTAGCAAAATCCTGTCTGAAAATGTCATTGAGTGCTTCTGGGTATTCACCTCTTCTGTGTTCATATAGGTGGTTTAAGGGTTGGACTAGATGATCTTCAAGGTCTTTTCCAACCTAGACGATTCTGTGATTCTGTGATTCTGTGAATATGCTACCGATCTCCCACTCTCACACAAGTAGCATTTGGACAATGGGAATTCACAGCAGTCTGCTTTTTCCTGTGTCCTGCTCTCTAGATGCTGCAGTGATGAGCAGCTCAGCTACTGCAAACAGCCCAGCATATTCCTGCAGACAGTCTTTGCAGCAACACTTTCCTGTCTACCTGCTGTATGTGTCTCTGGTGCTACATTGCAAGACAACACTTACTCCCTGATGGGCCACCTCTTACTTCCACTGTCTCTTATTTTACCTTGGGCTCTGGCCAGCCATCCGACTTGCTGAACCATGGAGTTCTTCAACCTCCCTCTCCTTGGGCTGTAGGCAATGTCTCTGTCACTTGTTCTCTCTATTTTAATTCCATGCATGTTTAAGAAGATAAAAATAGCTACAGCAAAACCTGTCCCCAAACACCCTTACTCAAGAATCCTGACATAATGCTTTTAAACATGGACAATAAATTCAGTCCGTAGACCTTTGGTAGTACTGGGAGCCTATGGTGTATCACCCATAGGTGATATACAAACACAAAGTAAAAATATGGCTCCTCACCTGAAGAACAAGAAGAAAGTGTATACAGAGGAAACAGGAGGGGTGAAGTAATGCTAGAAGATTTCTATAAAGCTCTTTGCATAGTGGTTTGTCAGATGGAGATGTTCTCAGATTAAGTTTTCTTAGGTTATATCAAAATCCACTATCAGGTAAAGAACAACAGGTCACAGGCGAGTGGTTCTAGAGGAATAAACTTTTCACAGCAAGAATCACCTACCGTACAAAATCAGACTGGTTTGGAGGCTTTGGGTAACCATAGCGTAGAGCTGCTAGGCTGAAGTTCATATCTGCTCTAGCAGGCGGTAGCACCTGGTGCACAGCCAATTTCACTGTTACCATCCTCATCACATGGGTGCTTCTTTCCTTTTTGTTTTAAACAAGTCACCACAGTTATAGCTTTTAAAACCAAGCCACTTTGTTCATGGGCTCTGAACTTCACCATAGCTTACCCCAGTTCCCCCTGTATCTGCCACAGTAATGGCAGCTCCTGCCTAAATACCACACTCTTTTCTATGCTGCATCTTCTCTCGTCTCAAAAGCAGCAGTCCTCTGACTCAGATTGATGTGCTGTGGAGTGTATTTCATGCTAACTAGTTATGCTGAGTCCATTAGGACTATTCATAAAACTGCTCACTGGCCTGCAGACAGGTTGCACAGTCTGGCCTATAATTTGATCCCACAGTAACTCTGCTTGTTTGCTGAAAACAACTGTGAGACCAAGAGAGCCAACAGCCTACCTACCTGAACATTTTCCATGCCATGCACTCAGGGCTTGTATTCAAAGCATCCTTTCCAATATGTTTTTTTTTTTTCTCTTTACACATATATTTGTTTTGATTTTCTGTTTTGTCCTATTCTACTCTATTCAGCTATACTCTATTCTAATCTAAACTATTCCATTAAACTTCCAATTTCACACTACTTATGATTCAGTACAAGCTGCTAGATTTTCAAGAAATCTTGGGAGACTGTGTGCAGGTAAAAATATTGTCTAAAGCAGATTCATGATCCATCCAGTTTAGTAGCCTACCTCTGATCACCCAGAAGGTAGATATGAAATAAAATGCCCCATGTGAAGATCTTAATCCTAAGACTTTAAACTGGATTTAAACCTTGAAGCAAGCAGTTTTATATTCATTCCAAAATGCTCTTAACACCATCTGCGATAACTGGCTATTCTTTTTTTTCATATTTATTCCAGTCTCAGTTTTGAATGTGGTTTATCTTTTGCCTTCCATAACCTCTTGTGGAAACCAGTTCCACAGGTTAAGACTCCAAGGAAAAACCTCACCTGACTAGGCAGGCATCTAATCTGTGCTGGCCTTCCCAGTCAGTCTTACTATTAGTGGAGATGTAGTCAATACAGTCAGCAGAGCATGAGGTGAGAGTTATCTCTTCCACAAATGGATATTTGTATTTGGTCAGATTAATTTGTCCCTGAAAGTGCCTGTTTCTCCCTACTGTGTTAAAAAGAAGCCTGCAATAGCCAGCTCAGGAGCAGATGTCTGTGTTTTAGATGTCACTAGCTGGTGGAGCTGAATCCCATCTCACTGTGCAAAAAAAAAAAAAAAAAAAAGTCATTTCATCAATTCTGGATTTGCCATCTCTCTGTTCAGTTGAAAAATAGGTTTCTGTCTGGTTCATGAGGCAGGGAGGACTTATCTGTACCTGTCTGTTTTACAGACAGTTAAAACATTCTTTGTTATTCATCTACTTACCGTATGAGTATATTTTCCAGCCCCTTTCAGGGAGAGTTTCTGTAGCCCTTGATCACTCTTGGTGCCCACCGTAGCCCTGGACCCCTAGCCTTTTAAAACTCCTGTTACACTGCTACAACGACAACTACAAGACCAAAGCCCTTTCAAACATCTGCCCCTTATTTGGGTCTCTAGATAGGAGCTATGCTCTTGAAATTTGACTCTGAACCTCTGTGGCTAACTCCTAGCACCTTCTTAGACTGTTGCCTGTAAATTTGATGAGCTCCTTCAAATATTGTAGTACATGACTGAGTCTTGGCTTTAATTGGAGCGCTTTGTATTCCAGGTGCTTTCTCTTCCCCTGTGGTTTTGTTGTGCAGCACTCACTCCTCCTGCGTGTAGGCTGCAGGTGGTCAGGCTCTCTGGGGATTAGCTCTGGAGGTCTCTTAGGTGCACACCCAAGGGAGCACACAAGCAGAGGCTTTGCTGGCTCTGGGTCTCCCATCCTGCACCCGCAGGGCTCTCACACCTGGCTCCAAACAAGAAGAGACACAAGTCAGGCTGGAGCAGCACTCCCCTCTCCCTGCAGCCCAGCACCCTCCCACTCCCCTAGTGAACGTCAAAAAGCATGTTTAAACAACCAAGTAGATTATTTTCCATTAATATGCAAAAATCCAGCTTTAAAGTACAGCTGCTGAAACAGCAACACTGTCAAGCCCTTTTTTTCCAGTCCTTCACCTTTGTCACAGACAAGCTAATGAAGCTAGGGCAGAGCCTTTCTTTTCTTCCAGTTTCTCCTTATTCTATTTGCCAAGCATTGATTTTCTTTTCCTTACTACCAGCAGAGCTTGAAATTAATAATTCCTGTTTTACTTTGTCATTTGTATGTCATCAATACTAGCAGGGCTGGACAAGAGGACAAGCAGAAACATTCAGAGAGATGAGAGTCAGTGAGGGGGTGCAGAAAGCAGCCTGAGATCAGTGAGCAGATCATGGAGTATTCCTGGTGAGAGGCTGGATATTCCTCACTCGCTGGCTGACAGGGAGGTGATTTACTGTGATTCCAGCTCCTTTGCACTGTGGCAGGTCCCAGTCCCAACATAGCAATGAGACCACTTGCAGGGTGAGACTTCCTCTATGCTGATGATTTTAACAACAAGCAATTGCTCCATTTATATCCCTAAACTGGACCTTCAGGAAAACCTGCCAAGAAACTTGAACAAGCATTTCCACTGTGACCTAAAGCTGCTTTCTTTTCCTGGTCTGCAATGCTGCGTGAGCACCTTGTAGGCTCCAACCCAGGTGTATGTAGGTTCCATTTGCTTTTTAAGTGATGCTGGAGAGAATACCAGCCTGTTTGTGGCACCAGCTTCTACCAGTTTCCATGTAAAAGTCTTTTTAACCAAATCTTATGGATGTACGTTCTGTCATCTATGAAAAAAACTAAAAGCTTCACAGCTTATTCTTTAACAAAGACTGGCAAGCTGTAAGGAAAAACAGAGGCTGTGCTGAATGAGAGCCTCTGAGAGCTGGAAGCTGAAAAAGCATTTCTGACTCTGCCCGGCACCTGCTCCCCACTGAATCCACAAGCATCAATTCTGCATTTGCATTTTTCTGAGGACAGGGAGATCACGGATCGTCCTTCAGTCCCTGTAGCTACTGGGAGAGCCATGTAGGAGCCATGCTTCTGGTAACAGGGTCAAGAAAGAGAGAGAATAAGACATTCACTGAGGGTCAGTTTGAACAGCACAAGGCAGGTCTGGGTGCAGCATGGCTGCTGTGCCAATTGCCTTGTGAGACAGAGCAGCTGTCTGCAGCTCGCAAATTCCCCCGAGTACCAAAGCTAAGTGGCAGTACTTTGTTGGACTTATTGTCCTAAAGGCATTTATTTGGATGTTTTACCTGGAGACCGGTGAAAAATACGTCCATATGAGCTGTGGGATATGTCAGGTCTTCTCTGTTTCTACTGGAGTCCATGCATGTAAGAGCCGTGTTCAAAATGAATTTGACTTTGCTTCAGTTTCATTTTGTCCAGGTATGTTAGAGTTCGGATAGGTTGTGAGATTTCTCCAGATCTGGCTGCTCCAGCTGGGACCATATGTGCATGAAGAAGATATGCAGGGAGTGGGTGGGTATCATAGATCTCATGTCTGGCTCCAACTGTGGTGGGATTCTCCCTCTTACACAACCAGCTGGTAGGTGCATATTAATACTGTCTGGGCAAAAGTGACTTATGGCCCAGATCAAGCCTGGAGTCCACCATGCAGCCCCAGCCCAGGAAACGGAACGGTTTGGAACTGTGTGCTCTGGCCTTTGCAGGCAGACTGTCTGGCTCCTTCCTTGAGTGCTGGAGAAGGGCTGAAGGCAGAGAAGGGAAGGATGTGGGGCAGGCACTGAAAAAGGCAAGCGGTCTTGGCTGCTCCCAAGCACTGTCTTCTCTCCTTGCCTATGCTTTTCCATCTCTTACAGCTTCTCAGAGAAGAGCCATTTTGTAGACAGCCTGCTTGGCAAATACCAGAACAAGAACAGGCCCTGTTTTGCTCATAACTTGGTCCTTGTCTAGATGAAAACACATGTGTGGCACAGCCAAGCGTGCACACCTAGTGTGAGGGTGAAAGCAGTGATGGATGGGAGACCTCCGACAAGCAGGTAAGGTGGAATCTGTACTCAAGGGTTGGTATCCACTATGCCCCCCACCTCAGTTTGATGCCCATCAATGAGTCCAGGCCACATCCTCCCTGAAGGGGAGAAAATGAGCACACAGGCAGAGAGGGAGCTGTGGTGCACTGAACAGCCCAGACAGGCTCTGGGGGGGACCATGAGTGTGGGGTATGTTTGAGAGGATTCTTGCCCCATGGCACAGGCCTAGTGAGGGAGAGCTTTCTTTGAGGATTCACCTTCTGATGACAAAACAATACCTAGGTAAAAGAAAAAAAATCCATATGTTTTCAACAACATCCATATGCTGCAGTGGAGTGGCTTAAAGCTCTCTCATCCTACAGTTATAACGTATGGGCAGTGATTTGGTAATAACATCTGGCTCTGGCTTTTCCCATGAAATGGTAGAGACAGACCAAACATCTCCTCTCTTTCCAAGTATGTCTTTTATATCTGATATCTGATAGATGGAGGTGCTGTATGGCATGTTTTAACCCACGGATCTATGAGGGGTGTGTGAGATGGAGTCAAATGTAGCCTGAGAACTAGTAATGATGCAGAACTGGGGCCAGTGCAGGACCAGATCTCAGGGTAGGCACATCTGACTCGGAGGGGAGCACAGCTTTCCACCCTCCTGTATGGAGCGGTTCTTGGACTGAGCCCTGCTGTGGGCATCTTGAGATACGCACTCTGCAACTCTGTCATCACTGACTTATTTCTTATTGACTTTTTCATGAGCCAAGACAAGAGTGCCTTTAATTTTACCAAGGCCAGTTTCATGATTGTTAACAGTGGATCTGAGCATAGACGTTCACCTGGCAGAGCAGATTTCAGACAGCTCAGCTCAGCTACAAGATCACATTTTGAAGGGACGATGCTGAATTATATTGAGCAGATAGAATTGACTTGCTGCTGAACCCTGCATCTCCCAACCCTGGCAGAGAAGTTCTATTTCACTGATACTTCTCCCCATGACTTTGATAGCCCCAGCAATGATGACTACAACTTGTTCACAAAAAGAGGGTCAAGACTTAGGGAGAACAAAGTGCATAACTCATATGCCCCCACCATCCCTGATCCAGTGCTGGGCACCCCAAAACTGTCTCCAAGAAACACTGACTGATCAGATCTCTCTCAGCCTGAGACTCAGAAGATGCAAATGTTTTCTGTAATTGTCTTGAAATGATTTTTTGTCCATGTAAGAACGAATGTAATCATATCAGATGCATTCTGAATATGGAGACATTGCTCCATCTGCTCTTCTCTGTGCCTGACTCACAGGAGTATCAGCATCACATAACAGCCTTCTCTGCTTAACTCCATCCCTTGCTGTCCTAGCCCACTCATGATCGCGGAGCACAAGTAAGACAAGCCAACATTTAATTCAGGAAAAGCATCCCTCTGGGGCCCATTCGTGTCAGAAATTAAAGAGCCACATATGACTGGGCAGAAGAGCAGGAAAGGTGCCAGAACTCTTTGCCCTGCACACAGCAGCTTCTGCCAGAGCACTGCAGGTGGCTATAAACCACTTAACTGGCCATTAGAGTTCAGAGGGCAGACAAAAACTGGCATTGTAACACCTGGCCCTTTGACTTCATGCATTTATATTCAGCAACCAACGATATATGAGCAAACAGGAGCCAGAACTTGAGACTCCCCATTCAGAGGACTCCTTTTATCACAAGCATCACTGATCTTCTACACTTCAGACGCCATGGGAGTTGCATTTTTGCTGCATGATAACACACAGCTACATTAGTATATCATTTTTCATGTTACCATGGGCATAGTAATCACAGCTAACTGGGCTCCCCACACCCACAGCTGCACAGCTCTCCTGGCTTAGCACCCACATGCAGGCACTACAGATCTCTGAGCTCTGTAGGAACTGCAGCTATATGGTAGTCTGCCATGCAGATGGATATTCACAGGCAAAAAGCTAGTCCTTTGGACACAGAGGATGCTGCTGCTGCTGTTAAAAAGAAGCATCAGTTTATGCCCTGATAAAGCAAATGGTGCATTTGTTATGTACTGAATGAGAGGCATAGCATGAGTGATTTCAGAAACTCCAATGAGTCCGAGAGAATATTAAGAGCTACTCTAATCCATTACATAATGCTTTCAAACCATTTAATGGGCTGTGGGTAAACAGAGGAAATCCAAAACCTTTAGGCTGACCATTCTGATCTTGCATGCTAGCAAGTCTGAGGATCCTCGGTTGGGCGCATTTTGAAGCTTCATGGGATCCTGTGCTGGCCAGAGTGAGCTACACCGTGTGAAGTGGGACCTCACCAGCGTACCTCATACTGCTCCCAGCCCAGCTCATCAGGGCCGGCCTGTCTGCACTGTTCACTGGTGCAGCTCTGACAGCAGAAAGCACACTGTGCTGTGACTGCCACTGCACTGGACTGTTGGGAGAGGGGGATCAAAACAGGGTAAACCTCCAGAGCAAATGACTAAGCCAAAAGCAGAACTCCCCCAGTATTTTCTTGCTGTGCACTGCCATCAGCAGTGGTAATGGCAGCACAAGTCTACCACAACTTTTCAGGGACCCAGAGCAAAATATGTCAGCCTCTGTGTTCCTGTCTCTGCAGGCTACTGCCCGTGTTGTGATGGACACCTTCTGTCCCCAGGCCTTGGATAGCCTTCCCTGCCACCCCTCACTCTATAGCCCTTTGTTGCCACTGTCGGACACCTAATAACAAGTGTTTGTCTCTCCCTACACCTTGATTCCATGCTGGCAGACACAAGTTTGCCGGAGAGTATCTTCCCATGCTCAGCCTTCTCAAGGAAAGGGAGGTGAGAAGGAGAAGGCATAAAGTGTCATCAAAGCTGCTCCATCGTGACCAGAGTCACCACTTCTAGCTCACCACTGTTACCACGAAGGCCAGCATCACCATCACAATTATGATAGCCCACTACATCCATCCTGATATTAATTCTCTTCACCGATCTGTGAAGGGAAAGAAGATACTAGAAGGCCTAAGAACAAAGGACCCAGTTGTGCCCTCCAGCATATCTGGGCAGCATTGCTCAACCACCACGTGAAGGAACGGCTCCTGCCTGTCCCTGATATACCATCTGCTAGTGGTATACACAGACAGGGATGCAGAGGAAAGGAGCAGTGCAGTGACTTCCTTCCACCTGTCACTTGCCATTGTTACTGCCTTTTTCCTGGACAACAACCCTCTTTCTCTCTTCAACCAAAGCAACAGCCACATTTACCTACTAGTTTCTTAAAATGAAAGGGATGTATACAGATGAATCATCTGCATTCCCCATCACCCTTACTTGTTTTTGTGGAGGGTGTTTAATATATAGGGCCCATTTATATGAAAGATTAGATGGATCTTCAAGCTTTGTTTTCCCTTTTTATGACTTCAGCTTATTTTTCAAACAGTTACTGGCTTTGTTGTACAAGTCCATGTCACCTGGGAGGTGCCCCAGACGTACCTGCACAGGAGGAGGAAGCTGAATTAAAAGGAGACCTTTGAGGACTGTGTTAAAAACCAGTGTTGAACCTTAGAAGTCTGTGTTCAGTCTCTGAGGTATTGCTTTATGTAAAAATTTCAATATCTACAAAGAAAGAGGTATGTTTCTAGGTCTGCAGATACCACCGTTATTGTTAATGTACAGGATCTCTTTATCCACCAGTGGGGTTTTTTTTACATGTGTATTGGGTTTGTGTGGCAAGCTTTTGGTAGTGGGAGTGGGCCTACAGGGGTGGCTTCTGTTAAAAGCTGCTAGAAGCTTCTCCCATGTCCAATGGAGCAAATGCCAGCCGGCTCCAAGACGGACCTGCCACTGGCCAAAGCCGAGACCATCAGTGACAGTGGTAGCACCTCTGGGATAATGTATTTAAGAAGAGAAAATAAAAAGCAACTGCACAATTGCAGTCAGAGAGAGAAGTGAGAATATGTGAGAGAAACAACTCTGCAGAACCAAGGCCATTGAAGAAAGAGGGGGAGGAGGTGCCCCAGGCACCCCTGCAGCCCGTGGTGCAGCCCATGGTGAGGCAGCTGTGCCCTGCACCCATGGAGCTCCACAGGGGAGCAGATGCCCACCTGCAGCCCGTGGAGGAACCCACACTGGAGCAGCGGGATGCCCAAAGGAGGCTGTGACCCTCTGGGAAGCCCGTGCTGGAGCAGGGTCCTGGCAGGACCTGTGGCCCTGCGGAGAGAGAGGAGCCCATGCTGGAGCAGGTTTGCTGGCAGCACCTGACCCTGCAGGGTCTGTTCCTGAAGGACTGCACCCCGTGGAAGGGAGCCACGCTGGAGCAGTTTGTGAAGAGCTGCAGCCCATAGGAAGGACTCACATTGGAGAAGCCTGTGGAGGAGTGTCTCCCATGGGAGGGAGCCCACACTGGAGCAGGGAAAGAGTGTGAAGTGTCCTCCCCCCAAGGAGGAAGAAGAGGCAGAGACAATGTGTGATGAACTGACCACAACCCCCATTCCTCATCCCCCTGCACCGCTGGGGAGGAAGAGGCAGAGAAAACTGGGAGTGATAGAGCAGTTTTTGTGGGACCCTGGCGTCCAGCCAAGGTCAACCCACCACAACATGAAATAAAGACATCCAAGAAAAAGTCATAATTCCCCATGCTGCTTCCTGCAGACAACAGCGTTGTAGTAGGGAGAATGGGTAAAACTGGTGGAGCTGCAGGGTGAAGACACAGATTGGAAAGACACATATTCAGATGAAAGCCATGCGAGTCTCCCAAAGGACCTGTGTCTAATCCAGGTGTGAGACATGTGGTATAAATCTAGGTCTGAACTTTTATCACTTTACACAAGTGAGTCCCATTTTAACCTCCAGGTTGATCTTCTGTCCACTTTAGAGATGTTCATCCTCCACATGCATGAAGGGTTAAACCTGCTTTCTCTTTTAGAGGAACATCTAGCTTCAGTGGGGAAAATGTCTCTTATGAGCAGGGGTGCAGCCCACAGGAAGGGTTTTTCTGTGACTGAGGTACTTGCTGGTTTTGCTGCTCCTCCTACAAGCCCTTCTGCAAATGGGTATCATTTTTAATACCTAGAAGCTTAAGGCAAACATTGCCCAGTAATAGAATTAGCCTTGACAAATCTCTGACTGCAACACACTGTTACAGTATTTAGGGATTAATATAAAAGTGCAAGCTGAACATGGTGCCGTTTAATGAAAGCAAACACATCTTCTAAAGAGGCAGACAAAGACCTGTGTTTCCTAATTAGCCAACGTAATCCAAGACAAAGTGAGCAGTGTTCTCAGTGAGGTGCCTGGGTCTCCAGAGCTGCTGAGCACAGATGTATTATTAAGAAAACATGCACCGAAACATAGAACCACATTCTCAGACCACATGGCCCAGCAACAGGGTCTGCTCCCTTTGCCTTTTCTTCGGATGCCGACTCAAACCTCAGAATCCCTCTGCTCAACACCTTCTCAACTGCCAGTTGATCAGGTGTAATTGCTGCCACTCCTTGAGCTGGACCAGGCTGTGGCTGACTGCATGGCTCGGAGCTGCAGATGGGAGGATGGACAAACTCCCCTGCGGACAGGAGAGAGGGTATAACCCAAATGGGGGCACCAGAGACAGAAAAGTGATAATCAGATTAACTGATATGGGAAGGAACTTCAGAAGCTCTCTGGTCCAAACGCCTTTGAAGATCATGTCCAACCAGGGCCAGTTAATCAGGCTTTGTATAGGTGAGTTTCAGCTGTCTCCAGAGGTAGGATTGTGCAACATCTTTTGGTTCTAGCATTTACCCACCCTTACTTTAGGAAATTTTCTTCCTATATTTGCTTTGAATTTCCTATGCTCCTGCTTGTGCCCAGTCGCTTTTGTCCTGTCCCTGTGTACCCTGAAGAGGCTCAACACCTTCCAGTTAGAGAGGTGAAGATAGCAACAAAATCTTCTCTTCACCTTATCATCTCTAAGCTCAGTAAATGCAGTCCCTTGAGCATCTCCCTGTATATCCCACCCTACAGCCCCTGACCACATTGATACCTCTGCTGGGCTGGCTCCCACGTGTCTGTGTGTTTCCTTCACTGGGGAACCCCAAACTGGACATGGCACAGCAGATGAGATATCACCAGAGCCAGGGACAATCAGAGAGTATAATCCCCACACACATACATGTACATGCACACACATGTGCACACATGTGCACTCCCCCACTGAACTTTACTCTGTGGGTAACAGCACACATCAAAATCATGGTGTCTACCACATTACGAGATCTGTCCCATGGGTACTCAATGGGAGGCATTATATCAGCATCACAGAGACCCCTAAATCTATTCCTTGACCCTAATATCAATGAAAATGTCAGGGATCCTTATAGCCAGTAGAGCATGACATTATTCTTCTAATAGGGAATACCAAGAGTGAGGCAGGACCAGAATCAGTTGCCTGGAGGAGAGCTGGCAGAGAAAAGCCCCTCTCCACCCCAGTACCCATCTCCTGGAAAAGTACCCTAAGAAAAGTGTGTCCCAGGCACCCAACAGTGTCTTGGCAGGGGTGGGAGGGTGCAGAGAGCAAGCAATAGCCAAGGCATGAGGAGGTGACAATGTGTGTGTGGGTGGCAGGAGGGTCTGGAAAGGAGGTATGAGGGCTGGAGGACTGGGACACATGCCGGGTGGAGTGGAATGAGACCGGAAAGTGTGTGGGTAGAGCAGGGACCTGCACAGTGTGAAGGGTAGATTGGGAGGTGGAAAGCTGTGAGATGGAGGAACACGTGGAATAGAGAAGCTCATCTCCTAAAGCACATTTTCTAAATCCAAAAGAAGACAAATGTGATTTTCTCTTGGTTATTGTATAAATTTACAAGCACACTGACACAGGGCAGAGCAAACAGCAGCAGTGTCAACCTCTAATAGAGATGAATGACAAACATATTTAATGAATTAAAAGATGATGAAGTATTACTGACAAAGCAAACACCCACACATTGCGCATGCTGTCACTGATCTATGTGACACAACAGCCCTCTGACAAAGACTGCTATAGATCAATCACAGCACTGCAAGCTTGCAGCAGCAGGCAGCCCCAGGGGTCTGCAGGATGAAGGGCAGCGGACTGGGCAGAGGGATGGGCTCAAGGCTTTGTGGACACTGCTGGTGATGGGAGCTGAGATAACATGGGCTTGATCAATGCGGAAGACTATTGAGGCTTGTTCATCTCAGGCACTGTGCTTTTTATGGTGGGATATTCAAACTTTTGATTGTCTGCATGATAGAGAGTCAAAGCTGAGCCAGGCTAGAAGTTCAGAGAGTGGAGGAATAGTTTTTCTGATCCATCTTTGGTTTTGAGTGTTCAGCTGAGAGCTCAGTGCTGAGCAGTGCTGCTGTTGAGACCCAGGAATAAGCAGCAAGAAAAATAATTGGTTCATGGCTTGGTTAAGTCTAGGTTAAAGACAAACCATGTTTGGTGCTCACATTGGGTTGCTGTAGGTTCAACAGCTCAAAGCTAGGCTCAGAGGTGGAAGCCCATGGCTTGTACTGTGGCTTGCTGCAAGGGCTGAGCTACACTGCAGTCATGCTTCAGATCTAGGACACACGTGGGGTTACAGTCTGATTATTTGACCATGTAGAGATTTGGTGTCAGGGCTGGGTCATGTTGAAATTAAAGATTCAACCTGGGCCATGATAGAGTCACAGGGGAGTCCACATGTTTGCTAACATTGGGTGCACAGGCCTTGTTTGGGGTTAGGTGGTAACAGCTGAGGTAGCCTTAGAGTCGTGGCTGAAGTCGGGGTTATGCCCAGCTCTATTTGTATTTTGGGGGCTCTGCTGCAAAGCTGAGCTACCAGGGCTGAGCTGTGTTGACTACAGTGGGGTTTCAGGTGCCAGAATGGAGAGGTAAAGTTTTCATGTGTATTAAAACTTGCTGTGACTGCATACTACCCTGGTTTGGGGGCCTATACTGCCTTAAGGACCATCTAGTCCCTTGCTGTCCCATCTCCTGCTCTGGGCACTCAATGCCTAGCACCGTGTCACTGGCCCCCCAGAAGAGGAGGCATCAGGACTGTTTGTAAATCAGCCTCACTGTCTTTTCAGGATGTTTCTTTCATGTCTTAGATCTCATTCACAGCCTGACCCGCATACAACTGGAGGATAATTAGGCATTTGGAGCATGGGGGGGAGGAGACAAGTGGTGGGAAGGGAGAGGCGGGCAAGAATTTGGGATCAAATGTTGTTGCTGTCATTGTTGCCAGAGCTTGTGTATCTTGAAGCCTTATTCCAGATTTCAGATGCAGAGCCTGTCTTTTTAGCCTTTCTCCCCTGGATGAAGGGATCACTCTGGAGTCCTTCTGATTCTCATTTTTAATGGTTGTACATGTGTACCTTCTCTTGCTGCCAGTTCAAGAGAGCACTGGTGAGAGCTGCTCTGCACATGGCTCATTAACAGAAATCACCTGTATCAGCTCTTCCTCTGCTCTAGTGCCAACACAGGGTTTCAAGCCTGTGTTCATGGAAGTCAGCACAAAACTGGCCTGCTCCCTGGAGAGAGCTGAAATCCAAACTTAAACAAAGCTCTGGAGCAGAAAGGAGTACCCCAGCCAGATACAGCCTTCCCCTTCCTGCGGTCTCCTTCCCCTGCCTGCCACCACGGGGTAATGCATCCCTTTCCCCATCACTGTTCCCACCATCTCACAGACCCCTTCCACTGTCCCCATAAACAGCAGGACTGCACTTTGCTGGGGGACTGGAGCTTTGCCAACAAGAAAGAGGAAACCAGACCACCCCTCAGCCTCTCTCCCTCCCCGTTGCTGGAGCAGAGAAGCTGAGAAACTGCCTTGTTTCTTACCAGGGTAGCAGAAAGGGCTGGAGCCACAGCAGCAGCGCAGATGTTTGGGTGCAGGGAAGTGCAGAGCATGGCACAAAGCTTGTCCTGCAGTCACTGTGATGCTGCTCCACCCAGTCACTCTGGGTTTGCTACTGTGGATGTTTAGATCTGCTGCTGGCATACCAGTATAGCCTGACATGAATCTGACTTCTTACTGGAACCATCCAGAGACCTGCTCCAGCGCTCCTGTAACAAGTACATGGCTGAGGACAAGTGGAGCTTTTAGAGAGGCATATGCAACCTTCACTTCTGTGTTATTCAGACGTACTCTCTTGACCCTGTTATTACACCTTGGTAATGTCGATGCCAGTAGAGCCTGCTCTGGAGGGGCTAGGTAGCACCAGTTTGGGGAGATTTTAAGATACTGCTCTTGCTGAAGTCACAGGGAACTGCAAGAGTCTCCTGACTCCATGTAGAGGGTACAGATCATGAACCCGTCCTCCAAGGGATGGACACTCATGCTCAGAAATGATGCCTACCTGCTCCTGCTCTTTTGTTTTCTCCAGCTCCTGATGTCCATCTGACCAGACCAGAACAGCTTTTAGGAAGCAAAAAGCACTGCAGCTGGGGGAGTCTTGCTTACTACACAGCTACCGTGGCACCACTGAGCAGGACAGATCTTTGCAGAGGAGCTGGGGCGAAAAACCAAAATACTTGGTTGTGATACCATTTCTGTGGGACCTGTCTGCCCATTCCCCCATGAAGTTGATGACAGTCCCAGTGCCACCAGACAGTCACTGTGGCATTTGCAAGGTGTGAGACAGTCCAACAGATGCTCCTCATCCTGCATCCAGCTCTTAGGAGACAGATTGTTTCACAGCACCTGTGATTTATTAAGCTGCCTATTTGAACGCAGTGTTGCACGGATTTCCTGTGGCTGCCTGCACATCTGCTCAGGGAGAGCACTCAATAAAGCCTGCCTATAAATACAAAGGCCAGAGGGGAACATGCCCTGACAATGAAACTAAACAAAAAAGGGGAAGCTCTGGGTACAGGAGACAAACAGGCAGAAGCAGCGCTTAGAAAGAAGACACAAAGAGCAGTTATCGCAGGCGTGCTGTCGGGCTGGCTGGGCACTGCAAGTGGAGCCCTGCAGGGGTCAGGTTCTGTTCAGTGTTTTTATTAATGGCATGGATGATAGACTAGAGATGCTCTTTAAAATCTGTGGGTGAACCTTAGCTGGAAGGAGCAAGCACTTCAAAGAGCAGGGTTGGAATTCAAAACTAACCTCAATAAATAAGAGAAATGTTGCAAAATGAGTAAGAGAAAGATCAGCAAAGATAAATGTGATGAGCTCAGGAAAAACAAAACAAATGTGACAAACCAGAAGGAGAATACCTGAGGAGGCCGTGATACAGGGAAGGGGCCATGGCAGGTATGAGTTGACACATGAGGTATGCTGCAGACTTCCTACAGAAAAATCTTTTTTCCCTGCAAGAGTTAGAGGAGAGGGCTCCCTGTTTCACTATAGATTCATGTTGCAAGAGGCCACTTCTGCCCTGGTTAGCCTTACCTACAGAAACAGCAATTTATTCAAGCTCACAAGGTGTGAAAGTGGCAAACTGGTGCAAGTATCCCAGTCTTCAGTTCCACACTCACTCTCCACACAGACTCCCGCTGCCCAAGGTCAAGGCTTGCAACTTGAAAACATCATTCCCTTGCCAGTGGTCTGCTTGGGGAGGAGCTCAGGGCATGATAACCCATCAAGTCTTCAAAGGCATGCTCCACTATACATTTTCACATCTAGATGTGTTTGGCAATACAAGGGGGTAAAATATGCATCCCTACACCTTCATCCTTACATCTGCTGAGCCAGTAACAGATGCAGGCCAGCAGGAAGGGAGCAAGGGGAGGAAACAGCAAGGGCCATGTGTGCTGGAAAACTGTTGTTTCCCTGCTGCATTTTTCTAGGTGCTCTGAATGGGGAGTGGCTCAGGGATCCCATTTGCCCCCAGTGTCTCCCTAGAAAATGTGAGATGCCTTTGAGAATATAGCAGGACTCTGTCCTCAGTTGCTGTGCAGCAGGCACAGCACATATACCTGCTTCAGGGCTGCTGTGACCACTACAGACTGCTGTCCCCGGTGCTCATTAGCCAGGAGCAACTGAGAAAATGGATCTTGATACACCAGCTGATCACAGGAGGAAGATGTCATGCAGGTAAGGAATATTTAAAAGCAGCCCCAAAATGAATCAGGAGAGTATTTCCAGCAGGGAAGGGGCAGTCTCTCTCCCTCTATCTGCTTCTCATTGGGCTCCTGCTGGTCACTTATGTTCAGGAAGAAGGGCTAAAATTACTGCAGGTATTCCTTGAATGATGAGCAATGAAGAAAGAATGTGTTACATGATGAGGAACATAAAGAGTTTGGGGTGCTTTTTTTTTTTTTAATCTACCCAGGCTAGGAGGGATATTGCTTTCTATAAATTCACTGGAGGAAACTCCAAGGAGGAAGAGCGCCATTTAAGCTAAAAGCAATATTGTCACAAGAATATGTGGCTATAAACTGACCAGACATAAATTTAGTCTGAAAATTGGAAGAATTCTCCTAACAGCTGGAGTAATGAAGCTCTGGTACAGCTTCACAGATGGTAATGAAAAGAAAAAGAAAGAAAGGAAAGGAAAGGAAAGGAAAGGAAAGGAAGGAAGGAAGGAAGGAAGGAAGGAAGGAAGGAAGGAAGGAAGGAAGGAAGGAAGGAAGGAAGGAAGGAAGGAAGGAAGGAAGGAAGGAAGGAAGGAAGGAAGGAAGGAAGAAAGAGAGAAAGAGAGAAAGAAAAGAGAGAAAGAGAGAAAGAGAGAAAGAGAGAAAGAGAGAAAGAGAGAAAGAGAGAAAGAGAGAAAGAGAGAAAGAGAGAAAGAGAGAAAGAAAGAAAGAAAGAAAGAAAGAAAGAAAGAAAGAAAGAAAGAAAGAAAGAAAGAAAGAAAGAAAGAAAGAAAGAAAGAAAGAAAGAAAGAAAGAAAGAAAGAAAGACCCAAACTAAAAAACATAGCCAGTTTTGAGATGAGGCTTGCTCATGAATGAGATATACGTGGAGGGAATTACATAATTCAGTGTCTGAAATAGACAGGGGCTGGAGGTAATGACACTGAAAGTCTTTTCTATATGAACAGAAGAGAATTCCTGGTTTAGAGCAAATATCTTTAAATCCTGGGTCCGTTCTTCAGTCATTGTTCAGCAGCAAGTGAAGAGGTAAGAACACATAAGAAGCAGGGTGGCTGCAGAGCACTCCCACTTGTACTACATACTCCCAGACTCTGGCACCTGCCAGCTCAGGACATGCAAAACCTGAGTTTTCTGAACAGTTTAGTTTGAAGCTCTGATGGGTCTTCCTTCATGGAACTACCTAATCCCTTGTGGGAGCCCATTCATACTCCTGGCCTTGAGTGTCTTCAGGCACTCAGCTTCTCTCTTTGCCCCATGCAGGACAGTTAAATGTTTGTTTTGTTTGTTCTAGAATCGCCTTCTATTCATTTAATTAAGTGTCCCCAGATGTTGTGTTAGGAGGAAAAATTTCTCCAGACTCTTCATCCCTTTCATAAGTTTACAGCTTCTTCTGTGTCTCCCATTATCTATTTGCCAGCCTTTTTCCTGCCTTCTTTTTAAGTGTATTCACGTTCATGAAAAACTGTGTATGATGGCAGCCCTGACACTTCAGCTCAGTGTCTGTTCTCCTGAAGCTTTACACCATCTACAAAGGACCAGAATTTTGAAGAAATAAGTCAGAGCCCACTCAGCAGCTAAGTAGGTTTTAGACAACCTAGAGAAGAGCAGCTGATCTCTAGACCCCAATTACTCTGTCTGACAGAAAACCCCATACCCACAGACCCATAATTCCCAGGTGCCATGTTCAGTCCCTCTACTTCAGCAACACTACAATGAGTTACAGATAACTTCTTAGCCATAAAAGAGTGAGATAGGATCCCAGGCTCCTCAAGTCATGGTAGGAGAGAACTAGGTGCTACTTAAGAGCAGTTTAGAGGGAAAAGCTCTAGTGTCATGTACTTGCTTCTTCACCACAGGCTAGGAAAGTCGTTTTATGGGCTTCTCTCCTAAGAAAATACTTGTCTTCAGTACCAGCCATGCTCTGTCAAGGTCCCAGAGCACAATCAGTCCTAAACCCAAAGCAGACCAAGTCTGAAACAGAACAGAGGAACTGAGCAAGCAACAGACCAGTTGGGGTGAAGGGCCTGTATCTAGGTACCTCCTACATGGACAAGTCAGAAAGAGGAACAAGACAGGGGTTGAGGAGTTTGTCCATGCAAGGTTGGCATCAGTGAACATGACAGGAATGGGCTGGTGACATCTTCCCACCGGTATCTCTTATGGCTTTCTAGAATATTTGGGCTTGGATGGAATTGTTTGTTTGGAATAAATCTGAGCTTTCTGGAGAAGAGACAGGCAAACAGAAGTGCAAGCCATTGCAGAGAGCCTGAGGTGGCAGGGCTAAGGGCAATCATCAATGCATCAAGCTCTACCAGGAATTCTTGCCATGAATTAGGAAGGAAGGATCTAGATACACAGTAATGCACTTTGCAGATATCACTGCAGTCCAGAATTCCCACAAAGCCCCTGGAGTGGAAGCTAGGAGAGCAGTCTCCTCACCAGGAGAAAGCAGGCAAGGTGCTCTGGAGAGTCAACTGAAAATCTCCCAAGCCAGGGAGTAGGATGAGGGAGGAAACTGCTATCCTGAGGCACTGAAGTGCTCACAGCCTTGCAGAAAAGTTGACCAGGAGCTCTTTGGTGTTTCTGAGCACCCTTGACACAGGGTTGAGGGGCCAGAGCATTCACTCGTCCAGGGGAGATTGAGCCATAACCACAGAAGAGAGCCATAGCCACCAGCTCTGCATCGCCCTGCTGGCCCAGGTACATCTATTGTTGGCATGGCAACAGCTAAATTACTTGCTTAACACGGATGTATGAGCATGGCCAGATATATCCCCCTCTTTTTAAACTGCACAGTAATATCAATTACCCACCCATCTCGTAGTCAGCCCTCCCAAGAACAACATCTCCATCAAGTTGGGCTTTATAGTGCACAACTAGTTTTCATTTTTCTATTTGCTGCTTCTGTCACAGAGGAGTACAGCTAATTTATGAAGTAAACTACCCTTGAGTGGTGTTACTAATGCTCATAAGTGACTTTAATAGACAATGGAAGTACTTGCAAAAATATGCTTTGAAAAGGCAGGTTTAGTGTCACTTAAGTGTATACAAGATCTGTACCTGTGTGCTGCTGGCTTTCTCATTTATTTTCCATATACAAAAAGCAAAAGCAGTACTCTCCACTTGTATTTTTTCTTTACTGTGGAAAAAAAACCAAAAAAACAAAAAAACAAAAAACAATAAGAAGGAAGACTAAGAGGGCTGAGTATTGAATAGAGAGAATGAGAGCACGGTGTTTTATGTTCTCTGCAAAAAGCAGAATCCACTACAAAAAGAAAATGGCTGTAGGCTCAGCAGGCAGACAAAGAGATGGAAATGTAGACACTGGAAAAAGGAAAGCCACTGCAGTTTCAGATGATGTGATGATACAGAAAAGGCTCATTAAAAATTGTGTCTCAAATGTGTTTTGAAGGAAACTTGGGGGTTTGTCTAAACCAATTTTTTGTGTGCGTGAAATGTGCATATGCTCCATGGAAACACTACGTTCTCGCTGAGCTCCCCATTGCTGAAATACTGTTGTTATATTGCCTCCAGTGCTGTAGCAGCTTCCTCGTGTCCGCGCACTCTGCTGCGGTCACGGCTCCTCCTGCCACCCTTTGCCTCTGCTGCGGCGGGTGACCATGAAAATGCCGTGATGGACTGCTGCTCCTCACCACGTGGGAGACTAACGCCTCCATGACTGTGAGACTGACAGCCTGAAGAACATTCCAACAATAGCATTTCAGAGGAGGAATACACTGGGCAAAAAAATTGTTTAGATTTTCAACAAAAATTTGAAATTTGTTATTGAATTTATCTGGGGATTTTTTTTCTTTTTATTGTGATTTTCTATTGGAAAAGACTTATTTTCTAGCCATTCAAGTAATAAACTTCATGTCTCCTACACCACATCTTGTCAGTGCTGTTTGACCACACATGAATTATTGATTTCAAGTCTGGCAATGCCTTGTACACCACAGACTATATACACTGAATTCCCAGATAAATCTTGGCAGCTCATGGGAATGACAGACATCTAACATACTTCCAGAGCAAGTTCAGCTTTAGAGGTCAGCATTTCAGCTTCTCAGATATTTGACAGGCATACTCAGCTAAACTGGTGAAATGATAACATGTATTTCAAGATAGTTGAAACAGCCATCGCTTGTATACATTCGCCTCTGCCACTACTCCGCCTGAAAGATGGCTTCTTAATGTATTTTTCCATAATAAACTTAACGTCTTCAGATTTTATTTCCCACTTGAGGTCTAAATCATCTTTGCCATAAATGTAAAACAACTAAGCCAATTGTTTGGTAGCGCGGGTTTACAATATATCATTACAGTAATAATTTAGAGAGCTGGGAAGTTTTCTTTGCTATAAATTTGCTCAGCTCATTACTGATACTAGTCTGCAAAATAAGTAGATTTCCTCTGGAAACTGGGAGCAGAGGAAATCCACCTGAGAGCCACCGGTTTATTTTTATTGTTCTGCTACACTCCAAAAAGATGCTTGTTTCAAATAGACAATGGATGAACCATACTGAATCACACAGGAGAAATCCTGAGTGGGTCTGAATTAGCCAGGTCATATGGTACAACATCTCAGGTGGCGTGGAGAGAGGGCAGCCTTGGTGTCACATCCCTCTGAAGCCTTTGTCTCCTAGACCTTGCCCAACACACAACACCCATCATGTGAGTACCAGAATACAAAAAGGAAACGTTCAGATGGGAAACTGAGGCACACAGAAACTTATGTCAACACAGATCTGTGTTCAGTGTGGCAGGAAAAACTAGAGAAGACAATGAAAGGTGAGGCACACCAAAGACTAGGACCCACTTATGAGTAGGAAAATAAGCCATTCTGGAAATAAAGAAATGTGTGATTTGGATCTTCTAGGGCAAATTGCAAAGGGGAACTCAAAGCCAACAGCTAAACTTCAGAAAACCAGAAAAATTAATGGAAATAGATAAATATTTTAAACATAAGGTTTTTCTAGGTTTTACAAAAGCAGGAGGTAGCTATGTCACTGACTGCATTCACTTCACTACTCATTATTATAACAAAAATGAAGGAGCTCCCAAACCTTTAATGCATCCTAGTGTGTTAATAAATAAATAGCTGCTGTTAATTTTAGTTATTACTGGAATAAATATTTGTTCAAAGCATTTTGGATGTTAAAATAAGAAAGCTGCAAACAAGGTTTGAGCTAGAAAAGGGCTTTATGAATTGATGAGAGAGGAAGGCATGGCTCTGAGACTACTTTTGCTCCAGGGTGGACTGTCTGGTGGAGTTCGGAGTTGTTCCTCATCTCTGTGAGCTCAGCCATCTACTGCATCCCCCTGTGCAAAAAGGTATCACACACGGAACTCTACAAAAGGCTGGGGAAAGGCTAACAAAGGTCTGTAAGACAGTCACTGTTATCTGTGTCGTTCTTAGAAAATACTAACAACCCTCAAAGAGATGCACAGATCCTCTGTCTCATACAGCTCTGTGTGCTGCTGTAACCTTTACATCCTAACACAGAATAAAATCAAATTCACACAGCAGGAAAAGGACACGCTGAAGCATTCATTATTGACTTTTGCTCAGCTCTGGACCTTGCAGTATCCCTGATCTCATCCAAGTCCAAGGCATGCCCATGGTGTCACCTAGAGTGACGCGACTCAGTAGACTAATCACTACTTGTGTTCTGGTGCTTTGGTCTGGAGTCCAAGAAGACCCAGACTTTGTGCTCAGGCCCAGCTGGGATGAGGGTACAACCTACCCTAGGACTGTCCTCTCCTTGCACAGGCTCCTGTGACTCTGCTGGAGCTCACTCAGATTCAGCTTCTTGTTTGATGGGGGCGTAAGGCTCTCAATCAAGATGAAGTCAAATTGGATGAGATTCAGAGTCGATGAGATGCAGGAAAAGGAGAAACATGATTGAGCAAAGTCCAAGCCAGAACTAGTCAAAAGGGAAGGGAGCTATGCATGGAAGAAATATAAGCACAGAGAAGCTGGCAGCAGCTCAGGCAACATCCCACTCTTGAAGGAACCAAGCAAACGGGAGAGTGCACCTAAGTCTCCCGTAATGAAAGACGCAGAATGCAGAATGATGGTTCCATTTCTAATGGGTCAGGAGTATTTCATTATCACTTTGATCAAAGTGATTTCATGGTCACTGGTGGCAAAAACAGTTTTAGGAGTCATCTGTCCATGGCTCAGGGGAAAGATAGTGGCACATTGTTGGATGGGGTGCTGCAATCCTGTTGCCTTCCCCAGCCTTTCAACCCCCACCATCAGGCCACAAGAGGAGCTTTGTCTCCCCATCACTTACTTGTCAACCAGAATGTGGCTGTAAAACACAATCATTGCTGGCTGGCAAGCAGCAACTACTCCTTTGATGAGAGAGCAGGAGGATGATGTTCTGTTCACAGCTGATTAAGGGCACCCCAGAGAAGGGATGCTTTACTGAAAAAGTGTGAAATTCTGGAGAAGGGGGTTGAAACTCATGGATGACAGCTCCACCTCCTTTGATCCTCCTTAATTAAGTGGTGCCTGTGAGGTGCTCTTAGGCCATGTTAGACAAGGGTATGAGATGCACAAGTATAGCAAACAGGAAATCCCACTTGTAGAAGCCCAACTCTGCTACATGTGAAAACTTCAGGATGGAGCCAAGACTGCCTGAACTCAGGAGGAAATATCTGAGTTGCTCTTAGCAGGGAGAATATGCTGCCTTAGCTCATTTAGGCCATTTCTACTCTTTCCTTCTCCAGATCACTCCTTGGATAATCCAGCCAAACTGCAAGAATGGAAGCAGAAAACACCATGGAAGCATAGGCCTTCCAGTTAGGGCTTGGATTTAGTTGCTCCTCGGGTCACTCCAGAGAAGGACTACCAGGGTCTGGGAGTCAGTTTTGTGCTCCCAAGCTAAACAAGGCAAACATACATGGATTGTGGCCAGAGTAGTCTACCAGACTGTCTGCAATAGCCATTTCCCAGTGAGGAAGATGAGCAGGCCAGCCTTCTCATAACACCTTTTTTGGATCCATTTTTCACAGGACCAGAGCAGAGTTTCAGGTGGATGCTGCAAAACTTTGTCCCTTTTTGATGTATTGTGGTGCCTTGTCTCACTGCACACATGATGAAGAGCCTCCCTGGCCATGTACATGCACTGCTGAATGTCACTTACAGCTAGACACTGTGTGGTCTCCCTGTGTGTATGTTCTAGTGCAGATAGTTTTTAAAGCAAGGACCCAGACCTGCATCCAAGAATTGGTGCCTTAAAATGATACCAGCTATGGATAGACATTGTTGGAAACACAAGGCTGGGAAGTACCAACAGGTCTCAGTCCCATGTTCTGAAGTCAGAAGGGTCAGTGGAACTTCACAAACCAGCTCTCACCAGAGCCCATCAACTGTCTTCCAACAATGCCCTACAAATACAGCGTAAGAAAATAAATCCACCTCTGTTAAACTTCCCAGCAGACACCATGCCATTATCAGTCTCTTGGATTCCTGAAACATCAGGGAATTAATTTAGATTAATTTCTCAAAGTGATATTAAGAAATGGACCATTTCATGCTATGGAATTAAAACGAAAACCCTGACAATCTTAGCTTCTATCAGAGAAACTGTAATCGCAGAGATGAGTATCACTGCAATCCCAAGTGAGTAAACAAGATACAACCACCTCTCATGCAGAAGACTTTCATACTACAGCAAACCACAGGTGTGCCCTGCTCTGAGGCCAGCCTTTGTGTCCAGCACTTGCAGTGATTCAGAGGAAGGCTAAAACAGAGCCGGAAGATAACTTGTGAATCAAGGGGTGAACGAGGCTTCCTAGACCATGCAAGTGACCAGCAGAAGCCTGAAATTTAGGATTAATGTGATATAAATATAGCACAGGCAAATGCACTTGGCACGCAATGATCAAATCTCCATCCGCTGGAATAGCAATAAATCACATGCCCAAGGCCTTTAACTTCCAGCCCCAGAATTATTTCCACTCTATCAAACAACTCCTTTCATCAACAGCTCCATCTTCATATAATTTATGTTCCCTCCTTCCTGTCTCGCTCTCCTCATCTCCATACAGACAAATGGATTTTGGAAAACGTTTGAGAATTTCACTCTTTGGATAGTTAGAAATCTTCTAATTTCCAGTCTCACTATACTCATGGCTGGTTTATATCTTTTTGATCTATTTCCATGTTATCCCTTAATAGCTTTTCCATATTTGATATTATCCCCCAGATGTATTTATATAAAGAATCATCACCTAACCCCTGAAAGTCATTTTGCTATATTGACAAAGCAAAGCTTTCAAAGTGTGCTTTCCTAAGACAGGTGCTCCACTCCCCCAAACTGCCTGATTCAACAGCCTTCTTCTTTCCTGATGCAATTTAAAACTAATTTTTTTTTACGAAACCCATGAACAACAGTTCAAGTCAATTCTTACTCTTGCTTTGTATATAGTAGTAATACTTCTTTAGCTCTGCCAAAAATACTTCCACAGAATTATGGGGGCTATTTTCACAGCTTCATCACATTATCAATCCATAGTGATGCTCATGCTAACCAATGCATACTGATGCTGACGTCTTCCCTCTTCCATTATATCTAGTTGGTTAATCCTCGGTTCAAAGAAAAAAGCTCCTCCTGTTATCCCAAAGGGCAGGACGTTGCCCTTTGATCTATTAAATCTAATCTCTTTTCTATTGTTCCAGATGGGTAGATAATCTGATTCTTGTGTGATGATGTGCTCATTGTCTGGACATGTAACGCCTCCTACTCTGAAATAATCCATACAGTCGCCAGCATCTTTGTATCCCTGCGGTACTTATTGCTGCTGAGACTTGCTTGGTTCCTCAAGGATAACATCTGGTGGGTTGCTCTCATGCTGTATCATGCTGTGCATCCTTTATACATGAGTGCAACATCCTCACACCTTTGGACCAGGTCCAGCTGTGCACTCCCGGTGCTGTTAGTTTCTCTGGTGTTGCCACGGGTGAGTGAGAGGGAAGAGAAATAGCAGGATCTAGAGAAAACAGCTGGAAAGAGGAGAAATAGCAGGCTCTAGAGAAATATAGTGTCTGCGTATCGCCCACTGCCCAGTGTACGCTGAGTGCTCCTTGCACTGCGAGGACCCTCCACATCCTGGGCCCTCCAAGGGCTGCTGACTCCTGCTCCATTACCTGCCCACAGAAGCACAGCTCGTGGTGCCCAAAGGTGGAGCAGGAGGAGCTTGTAACTGTGTGATGGGCAGAAAGTAGGAGTTAAGGTACCCTCCTACCCCATGGGAAGGTGGATGTGAGGAGGAAGGTGAAACACTTGCTGGCACAGGGAAGGACTTCACTCCTTGAACCACTATAACTGTCATAATCTAAACCCCCCAAAAAGCTGTCCTTCACAAGGTCCATAGATAGGTGATGCATTTCTCACCTTCGCCCAGGAGCTGTGATGTGAGCTGCAGCAGGCTGGACATGGGCACTCAGAGGTCCTGCAGGCATTTGGCTCCCCTTATGTGGGCTCTGCACTTCAGGAGACAGTGAGGGGCACCGCAAGAACCAATATTTGCTCTGCCGCAGCCCAGGGACTGAGAGCTGGGGTTTTGGTGCAGAGGCAAGGAGGGACATCTCTACCCAGACCTTTGGGGTATGAGCCACAGACCTCCTTCAGATGAACCACTGCTGTGACCAGATAATACCCCTCTCCAGGTAATCCTCACCTGCAGTGACATTCGCTTTGGGAATATATTACCTTTTCCTCTCTAGTATAAAAAGAGAGACCTGCACTCCTGCTCACCATCAGATCATTTGTAGTGCCCGGACCCCTGGCTGCCTGCAGCTTTGGGCTGTGCAGGTCATTGCTTTTCCTATTCCTTCCCAGAGAAGTGTAGGGAGGCTGAGTAAAAGAAGTTAGTAGAAAAAAATTTTTTTTCATCATTAAGAAAATTTTAACCTGGAAATGAGGCTCCTGAGCTGCCAAGTCACAACCTCTGTCTTACCTTTCTCAATTCATGAGCAATGTTACAGAGATATCCCTTACACCATTAGGTAGAAATTTTGAAGATGACTCTGTTCCCAACTGCAAACACTCTGCTGAAAGCCAAAAAATTTGTGGAAAACAGTTCCGTTTTTAGCTCTGAAGTAAAAGAGAACAAAACCAAAATATTTTGGACTGCTCAGATGAAGTATTTTGTTTTCTTTTTCCAAAATAGTTTTTACATCTTTTTCTAAATTTTAAATTATCTAGGGAAAAAAAAAAAAAAAAAGAAAAAATAAAATTAGAATGAAATATTTTTCTTTTACCAAAACATAATAGTCCGGTTGATCAAAAAAAAAATTTTTTTTCCAGTGTGAGGAATTATAAGAAAATTAATTTCCATTCCACTTTGTGGGATTGTGCATGTGTGAATTAAATGAAAAATGAGTTCTCAGCCATCCATACTTTTTAAACAGAAGTGTTTTGGTTCCCTGGTGAAGAGGAAGACATTACCCCCAAAGAAAAGCAGAGTTCATGGAGGTAGGAGGACAGATGTCCACAATGCAGCTTGCATTGACACGACCCCATCGTGGCGGTGGAATTGGAGTGAGATCAGCATGGGCTTGTTGACTGCGTTTGTGAGATAGGAGATACAGACTTTTCCCAGGCAGAAGCTCTTATTTACAAAAATAGTGAGACAGATTTTTACAGCAAACTCAATCTTTGCCAAAACATGACTCAATTACTCATGCTGGGTTTATATTACCTTGCAATATTCTTACTCCATTTTCCATGAAATCATTATTCTTCCTTGTTCCCAGTGCTCCCTGCACCAGTGTGAAGGCAGGTGGAGAGCAGCTGGATCTGAGTCCTTCTGCTCCTGCCTTCACAGCCTCTGTAACACTCCTTCCAGGGCTTTTATTTTAGGTGCCTGTGGCAGCTTTACCCACAGCCTCTCTGTGCATGCACACTGCCCCCCCCAGCACTACCCCAGCTGGAGTGACCCCAGTCCCTGCCCAGGGTCTGGGTCCAGCACTGCCCATGCATGGAGACCCTCTGCCCAGAAGAAGAAAGCTTTGGCCATGGGGTCTCCCGCTCCATGTGTCTAATCTGGGCTGTGAATGATCATACACCCAATTCTGTCCAGAGTGGGGGGCACTGGCTTATGGAGGTTGGGGTCAGCAGAGGGGGAAAAGTCTCTGCCCTGGCTCAGCGCTGCCTGAGGACTGCTTCAGCCCCTGAGCTTTGTAAACACAGTGCTTTGGACAACCATCATGACAAGGACAAGCTGTGGAAACTACCCTGGAAAAATTTTTCTTCTTCTTTTTCAATCCTGATGGGATTCCCAAGACTTTGCACATGTTCTCTGGTCTCTGTAAACCATCCCGTTTTAAGGATTACATAGCCCCAGTGGTAGTCACTCTCCTCCCAAACCCACCAGGACATGAAGGGATTGGCTCAGTCTGCTTTCAGTGTCAGGACTGGGAGAAGGGAAAGGGACAGGCTCCTGTCTGGACAGTTGCTACTTCTGCCAGTGTGCAGGATGAGGCTGGGTTGATGAGCAAGTACCATTGTCACGGTTTGAGCCCAGAGGACAACTAAGCACCACACAGCTGCTCACTCACCCTCCCCCACCCCTGGGAATGGGGGAGACTTGGAGGGGTAAGGGCAAGGAGACTCGTAGGTTGAGATAAAAAGAATTTAATAATTGAAGTAAAATAAAATTAAAATAATAATGATAGTGATAATACTAATAATAGAAAATACAAAGGAATAATGCACAACGTGATTGCTCACCACCCGCCAACTGATGCCCAGGCCATTCCCAGCTAGTGATCCCAGAGAAGAGAGAAGCCTGAAACCACAATCCCAGAAGCCAGAGTGAGCTTCCCGATCAACCCTTATCTATATAC
Organism: Strix aluco; assembly: GCF_031877795.1. Taxonomy (NCBI): domain Eukaryota; kingdom Metazoa; phylum Chordata; class Aves; order Strigiformes; family Strigidae; genus Strix; species Strix aluco. Next base: position 15,807,326 of record NC_133948.1, on the reverse strand, counting down.
TGAGTACAACGTGGTATGATATGGAATATTCCATTGGCTAATTTGGGTCTGTTGCTCTGGCTGTGCTCCCCCCTCAGCTTCTTATGCACCTGCACACTAGCAGGACATGAGAAGTTGAAAAGTCCTTGATTTCTTAGCAACAACTAAAAATATCAGTATGCTATCAAGATTATTCTCATAACAAACCACATACTGAATCCAAAACATAGCACTATCCTAGCTACTAAGAAAGAGAAAAAAAATCAATTAGCTCTATCCCAGCTGAAACCAAGACAACCATGCTTCCTGGATCACCTTGCAACGTCTAGAGAGAGACCTGCATCAGTCCTGGACCTTGCTAGCGTCACAAGAAATAGCAAAAAGCGTGGTCCTGCCACACAAAAACAGGCCAAGAAGCAGTGTTGGGGATAAGCCTTTCTTTAAATCCTTGTGGGATGATCAGTAGGGTATGCATGGGACAAATCTACACCAGCAACATGAGAAGAGTTATGGGACTGCTACTGTAGTGTCCACACAGTCCAACCAAGCAGTGTTGGTGGCCATATTCCAATCAAAGCTGTTCAGGAAGACAGTGGTAAAGCCAGGTGACAAGTCCTTCCCCTCTGCTTTCCAGCCTAGGTCCTTGGACAAAAGCATGGATATAAACCCATAAAGTTCAGAAATTTCTGCTGTGCCACCCTGAATGTAGGACCCCTCTTGACTGCTCAGTTTGATCCCACTGTAGCAGGGATGTATTTCCAAGTTGCAACTGAGAGCAAACCCTAAACTGAGTAGGTGCAGAGTCATCACACCTGCCTAAGAACTGCAAAAATGATCTCTATAACCTCACCTAAAAACCTTGCTAGCTCAGATCCTGTAGCTAGAAAGATCATTTTGCTCAGTGACAGCAGTTGGTTTTGTTTCCTTGCTGCTCACCTGAACTAGCTGCCCACCATTATCCTGCAGTATTATGTGGAAACTGCAGACACTAATTACTATTAGTCCATTTACAAATTGTTCTTCTCCTGCCACATCTGTTCAGAGAAATCCCTGGATACCCAACAACACTCTTGCCATTATTTAGGGGACATCCCAAGTGCTTCACTGGCTGTCCCCATGCAAATTTGTACAGATAAAACATTAGCTGTTTATACGTAAAATAAATTTCCAGCCCACACAGCTCACTTGCTCATATGAACTGGTTCATGTGCAGCAAGAAATCTGCTGGAGACATCTGCAAGGAAAAGTATCAGACTATGTTATCATAGTCTATGGTATCACAGAAGAGAGTCAGAAAAGTTCCATGAAATGATCTGGTCCTCCTCAAAGGACCTGGACAGGCTGATCCTGATGATGAGGATCTTTGGGCTTTGGTTTGGCTGCAATGTTGCAGGTGATGGAATAACCTGCCCCTCGCTCAGAAATGAGTCCTACAGCCTGTGGCACCACACTGCTGGGAAGCTCACGCTGGTGTCGGTTTTCCTCTCCTTCTTAGAGAAATGGCAAACAAACAGACGTCCAGCCACAGCTATACATCACAGGGAAATGGTTCTGTACATTAATGTGTTCTTAGTAAAAAGGTGTGGGGTTTTTTTCTGTCCATGTCCCGGAAGAATCTGTGTATCAGCACACAGAAATCCTTTTCCTCTGGGGATCGATTTCTCCTCCCTCTTTGCCCAGCTCAGCCTGCTTTGCACTCTGAGCCAGACACATCCGTTTCTTTCTCTCACTTCTCCCCATTTCTGTGCCACGGGTGCTGCTCTTCCATGAATCCCCTCTTCTTTGACAATGTCTTTCTGGTAAGAAGATGCCCAGTTCAGAGCAGGGCTTTCCAGCTGGAGTCTGGCCAGAGCCCCACTGCCTCCCAGCTGTTTCTGCCATGCCTCTTGCATGAAGCTCAGAGTGATCTTAGCTTTCCCCGTTGCCATCTGGCACCTCTCACTTGCCACGCAGTCTCACCTTTAGATTTAAAGATACTCAAGCTGTTTCTTTGCAGTGCTTGGCTGGTTATTCTGCAAACACACCCATTTGCAAGATACAAGCTGAATGTCTTTGAATTTTCTCTCCCTGTTTCTGCGCTTCCCTCTTCCAGCTTATTTATCTTTGGGGGTATTTTCAACTCTTTCCAACTTCTAATTTAAAACTAATTCATGCACCAGTCCTTCCAGTGGAGAACTATTAAGACATGTGTTAACTAAATCGTTAGCTAGATGAAAGAGTCATTTTTTTCCTGCCACTATAAACTGTAGTCAAAGAGAAAAGAGTCAACAGGAAGCTTTAATGCAGAGTCACCCAGGATGCCCTGTTCTCCATTATTGCAGTGGAGAAAAATAAGAGCTTTTGGACTGTGATTCATCAGATCAGATGTAGGCAATCATTTTAATTGAAATTAATTGCACCTAGTCTCCATTGCCTATATCGACTCCACCAGGAGCCTCAATTGACCATCTCAGTGGGAGACATCGATGTTTAACCAGAATGAACCCGGGATGCCCTGACCCAGATATCCCTGGGCTGTGTCCCACAGCAAAGCCCATAAATGAAGCTGGAGGCCAAGCCAGCAGATGCCTCACCTGGAGCAATAGACAAAGAAACTTGGAAAAACAAGGGAACAATCAGCTCCTGCCGTTAGGAGAGGACAGTGTTCTCTGTTGGATGAGTCAAGGACACACAACGGTCATTGGTGGACTGTTATCACCCTTATTTTCACCTCTGCTCAAGGAAACTTGGAAACTTTCATGGAAACTTTCTGGGGCGTTTCTCCCAGTTCTTCCCAGTGCATTTAGATTTTGGTCTCCTTATCACAAAAGGAAGCAGGCTGTGCACCAGGGTACTGTTTGCCTTGTGCTGTCTGACAAAGGGAGACAAGATCAAGGCAGGAAAGAGACAGCTTTTGGCAGCACTGGAGTGTGTTCTTGAAGAGAGGGTCAGTAAGGGTTGGGGCAGGAGGTTTAGGAAAGCTCAGTGGGTGTCCCTCCCTTCCCACCACCCTTTCTTCTTGCAGCCCTTTTGGTACCTCCTCAACCAGGGCCAAGACTTGCATGCCTTTCAATTGTAGGGTGAAAGGAGGAGTATGAGAGTGAGGTCTGAGCTACAGGACAGATCTGAAATATGGTTATTCTTTCCCTCCTGATTCCAGGATTTCTTCTGCACAACCCTGCATGCAAGAGCTCCCCTTCCTCTGGGACAGCAGAGGCAGCAGTGGGTGGCTCTGGAGGCAGGAGTAGGGATACATAGTCTGGGTAAGTCTGGCTTGTCCCCACCTCTCTAAGGAGCATCAAGGTGACAGGCTTGACTTGTACCTTGATCACTTTGGAGAATGGGATCCTCTAGGAAGCCAGGTCCTGCTTCATAAAGACCATGGAGATGCCCCTGGTGGCTTTGCAGACAAGCACTGCATAAAGTGAGTCATCTAGGGCTGGGCAAATCAGCTGGTGATTTTCTTTTTTATCTCTTTTTTTTTCCATCTCCTCTTCAAACCTCTGAAAATATAAGTCTCCTCATAGGTAACTTGAGTGAAATGTTTCTAGTGTCAGCAAAATCTTCAGGATGTTCCTCACACTCTTCCCTTTCCTCATCTCCTCTCGATTCCCTCCAGAGTCAAGCTCCCACATAAAGTCCTGCTCCTAAGAGATCTTGTTCTCCTGAGAGGAGAACATTTTTTCTCCTGAGCTTCTCCTGAAGCCCTGCTGTTAGCCTCGGTCCTACAGGCTGGGTGCCTTGTTGATGTCTGATGAGCCTTCCAGTCACGCTCATGGTTTCTTCTGTCCAGTTCTTCACTCAGAGAGAAAGTGTTTTCCCAAGTTACTATGGAGATGCATGTGATACAGTCAGCAAAGTCTTGTTACACAAGCATAAGGGAAGGAAAAGTATTTGGAGCAGATGGATGCATACCAAGTGAGCTACTGTTTGCTCTCTCTAGCTGGGAGAACAAAGGAAAGTGTAAAGATACACAAGATTGGAACAGAGCAATAGAAATTATTTGTATGAACACTGTTGTCATGGGTGTGGGAGTGAGGGTGTCAGTGAGGCTAAGGTGCAAAGAGAGTGGTAGTTTCCAACAGACAGACAGTGCAGATGGAGAAAAAAACCTAAGCTCTTTGAGATCCATGATGGAGAAAGGGTTTTGTTCTTGAAAACATCTTTGGGATTTTTTCCAGATATATTGGCTGGTCTAATTGATTCACTCCAGATATATGTCATAAGTTGCCTTTCTCTGGTAAAATTCTTCACAATCTAAGAACAAATATCACTCATGTCCTCTTTGAGGCTAATTAATGTCAGGAATAAATGATCCATTTGCCTGATAGGGTCCTCTTGCACTAAGAAGCTTTACCCAGTTTTTCTGTGATATTTGATCTCCTCGATTAGAGCTGCTTATGAATTCAGGAGCCTTTTTTGTCTAGAAAAAAGGGCTTGAGATAAGGGTAAGTGGCCAGTATGCAGCAGTGTAGCAGGATGGATCCTTGGGCAATGTTGACTTACCTGTCATGTAAACCACTGTAAGAACATGGATATTTGTCCCCAAAATAATCTACAATCCTTATGTCTGACCATTTCATGCTCCTTGGTGTATTTATAATAGTTTATACAGGAGTGATGGAGTGGTGATCTTGTTCCCATTTTTCAGAAGAGCCACGGTCTAGAGACACCACAGATTATGGGGGTGTGCTGGGTTTGTGTGGTGGGGTTTTTTGGTAGTGGGGGAGAGGGTTACAACGGTGGCCCCTGTAAGAAGTTTCTCAAAAGCTTTCCAGGCTTCAAGTCGGACCTGCCTCTGGCCAAGGCCAAGCCAATTAGCGATGGTGGCCCCGCCTCTGTGATAATGTATTTAAGAGGGCAAACCTGAGAGGGGATAGGGGACTTTGAGGATGAGTTATGAGAAGGACACCTATGCGAACACCAAGGTCAGTGAAAGAAAGGAAGAGGAAGAGGAGGAGATGCGCTGGAGCAGAGACTGCCCTGTACCTCATGGTGAGAGGGCAGGGCTGCCCCCCTGCCACCCGTGGAGGTCACCAGAGGAGCAGAGATCCTCCTGTGGCCTGTGGAGGACCCCTGGGACTCTGTGGGAAGAAGTAGTCCCCATTGTTGTGATTCGGCACTGGGAGGACTGCAACAGTGGACGTGATCCACACTGGAGCATCTCAAGAAGAATGTATCCTGTGGGGAGGACTCACAGCGGGGAGAGTTTGTGGAGGACTGTCTCCTGTGAGAGGGGTGCCACGTGGAGCAGGGGGAAGAATGCAGAAAAATACTCCACCCCGATCCTTGGAGGAAGAAGTGGTGGACTGACTGCGTCCCCCATCCCCTTCCCCTGTGCCACTGGGGGAGAAGGTAGAGATATCTGGAATAAAACTGAGCCTGAGAAGAAGAGAGGGGTGGGGAGCTGTTTTTAAGATATGGTAATGCTTCTCACTGTCCCATTCTGTCTGTTGTCATTATTGTTAGTGTTTTGAATTAAAGCGATGGCCTTTGTCTTCCCCTAACAAACCTGTCTTTTGCCTGTGACTGTTAATGGGTGAGCAACCCCTCTCTGTCCTTATCTCAGTTCCGAAGCCTTTTGATTGATAGAACAAGAGGTAATGGCCTCAAGTTGTGCCAGAGCAGGTTTAGACTGGATATTAGGAAGGATTTCTTTACAGAACGGGTTGTTAGGCGTTGGAATGGGCTGCCCAGGGAGGTGGTGGAGTCCCCATCCCTGGAGGTGTTTAAGAGTTGGGTCAACTTAGCGCTGAGGGATCTGGTGTCAATGTTAGGCTGACGGTTGGACTGGATAATCTTCAAGGTCTTTTCCAACCTAGATGATTCTGTGATTCATAGTTCTTCTCCCAAGTGCTGGGGTGAGTGAACAGCTTCATGGTGCTCAGTTTCTCTCTGGGCTCAAACCACAACAGGGGGAATGCATAACTCTTGGTGGTTGTGGGTGGGAGTGGGACCCAGGACCAGGACTGAAGTGTCTCATTGCTCGTGAGGATTACAGGTTTCACAACAGGATCCAAAGGACCCCACGCACCTATCAGATGCATTCATATGAGCCATGGGAACCATGGAGCACATGAGAGTATCACAATTTGGCATCTCAGGGTTATCACCAGGGGACAACCATCATTTGGGAATCGCCCACCAGACTCTTCTCTTGCAGAAAAGTGGGAACTTTTCCTTGGAGGATCTTTTTACATTCCTACATTCCTTCCATGTGTGTGAGAAGGAAATGCAATTGCTTTTCGTAAAGCAAACTCCGCAAAGCTGCCCTTCAAAAAGTCCCATAGGCTCTTTAGAAACAGCCACTGTGATAATTCAGGTGGGCATTGCTAGCAGGGATGGGTTGAAATGTGATAAATTACAAGTAAGTCATGAATACCTGTCCTGGGAGCCGTGCAGTGTTATTACCCCTCATGCTCCATCACCACCTCCCTCTCTCCTAATCGCAAACTGCACAAAGAGGCACCGAGGAGCAGGGGCTGTATCAGACTATGGATTTATGCAGTGACTAGTGCAATGAGGCCACAACCCTGTCTAAACCTGCCAAAGAGAGAGCAATTAATGTGGCAGCCAACCCTGAAATTCGGGTTTTAGCTCTACATTATGCAGCTGTTCTGCAGCATCATCACGGGTCTGTCACTGCTCTATGCTTTGGTTTGCTGGAAAATTGTATGTGTTACCCTCTTTGGGGGGAATATTTTAATGCCTAATGATGCACAGAGCTGCTTATTATTATCACCAGTGTAACACATATTAAATCAGTGTCATAATCTAGTGATCTTAACAATGAGAAAATCACTAGAGTTGTTAGGAGGCAGGAAAGTAGGAAATTACTTGTTACTGAAAAAGTAGTGTGTGAAGTACCGATGCCTTCTTCACATCTGTATTCATTACAGCAAATATTAACCACTAAGACATTCTCAGTACAACACAGCGAAGCCCCAAAGGTTTGGGGACTGCATCCCTAAATGAGATACAAAGTTAGGAATCAAAGAGTCATTAATGATCATTATGTTTTAATAATATTTAATCCCAAAGGTGCCAGTGATATTGCATATTGTTCTGACAGATAATTAGTTTTACTGGAAACTGCAAGTTGCAGCCATGGTGCCAAACCCCTGTGAAAAGGAATTGAGAAACTGCTGTCTTTGGATAGCTTCAGGATGCATTTAAGAAAGTGTGTTTTGAAAAGGTGTGAGTCAGGCTGAATTTGTGAGGAGTAAATCATGTCAGACAAATATGATTACTTTCTAATGAAATAACTATCAGTCTGGATAGAGGAGGACCAAAAAATTCCATAAATCTGTGTTTTTTCATATGGCTTGTCTTGATGCAGTTTCCCATGATGAATCCTCGTACAGCCTTTTAATCCTGACTTGTAATTGAGGTTTGCAGTGCTGTAGCACTGCCTCGCAGAGCTTGTGCGAGGGTGGACATGAGGGGATGGGTACCCCAAGAGATGCCAACCCTACATCATGTTTTGCACATCCTGTGCTTGACCTCTGCATCTCCCAAAGTCCTGATCCCTGCCAACACCAGATGCCCTCAGGACGGTGTCTCTTGATACACAAGTATCACGGGCACTGTGACATTTTTCATTTCAGGTGAGAGCCAGCTGGAGGACTTTATTCAGTGAGATTTGGTCCTTCTGGAGTTAAAATGGTGACTGGACACCCCATGGCTCCATCGTTATGATGGAACTGTCACTTGTACCTTCAGAGGACGTGACGAGCAGAGAGCAAATCATTACAGAAAGTTCTGCCGTGCCTGCCCTCAGGACTTTGTGTAGACTCAGTGTCTGCATACAGTGGTGTCTTGTGATTGAAGACATTGTCAAGGGGAAGTAGTGTAAATCCTAAAGGGAACGGGTCTGGTCATACCAGTTGACCCACAAACATTCTGCTGAATGGTTTGGCACAGACTACTAAATGAAATGCAGAGGGATGTTGGTGTTGTTTCAGGACAACTGTTATTCACATTGAGTGATACTGTATTCCTGAGACATGTAGCATCATTTAGAAGTCAGCGCCCATCAAGGGACTTTGGATCAGACCCTCGTGAACCTGATGATGTACACAGGTTTACTGTCCCAATATGAAGAAAGATCTCATTAAAATGAGACGGGACAGCCCAAAGCTGCTAAGTTAATGAGAGAAATGAAAGGCCTTGTAGGGAAGGATAAAAGAGACGTTATTACATGCTGGAGGGAGAGTAGCTGAGCCTGAATGATGACACCAAAGACCACTTTGTGATTTTTCAGACTGACTCATACCAATGGCCAGGAGACACCTTCCTCTTAGAGAAAAGCATAGTGTGTTTCAATCAGTTCTCAGTGGTTTTGAAAATAAAATAAAACCAGATAAAATTTTACAGAATATAGAAGACTTTATTCAGTTATTCTGTAAGACATTGACAACCATACGTATTATCCCACTCTATTACTGCTCTGTCAAGGAATCATATAAACTAATAGTATTAAAATGAAGACCTTATAAAGTGAGATAAAAGTGAGATGCAATTCACATTGTGAAGTGTGGAATTTCAAGACAATTTTAGACCTCTGAAAATCAAATGTGTTCCCAAAAAAAAAAAAATATCTCTGGAGAAGGAAGATATAGAGAAGTGAAAATTGTTGCTTCACTGCCACCCACAGAAAGCTGGCAGATTTTTTTAGCAAAGAGCATTCACAAGCTGCTCATGGGGTCTCCACAAGATGGAAGAACTCCTGAATATTTTCCTCTGCTGTGGTCTGTGCTTATTCTCTCCTTTGTATGCCACATGTGCCTTTCACGTGATTCAAAACCCTGCACAGGTTAGCCAGTGGAAATACGCATTCAAAAAAGTATCAGGAAAATTGAAACACCAAGCCTCTGTTTATCCAAGTTTTTTCATCTTCAAAAGAAATAACAACCTTATTAATTAGTGTCTGCAAAGTGTGAGACAGAAAACGCTGATGTTCTGCCTGGACAGCGGTGCATCCTCGAATCTGGACCTAAAGCGGAGGGCACGGAGATGTTGCTGGAGCAGGCAGCCTGCCTGCAGAAACGTGTCCCCAGACATGCACAGGAGCCAGGAGTTCCGCACGTGATCTGTCTTTCAGCTATGGAGCAGTTGCTTTGGGCAAGCAACATGCTCTCCCCGTGGCTCTCTTCCCTTGTTCAGTGGGACTGGTATTGACACACAGGGATGCTCTGAAATGAACTCTATTAGCACACAGGAGCTCTTCCAATACTCTGCAATTAGACGATATAATTGCAGGCAGGGTGGATAGGAGTTTGTGCTAAGAGCTGTCATTTTGCATTACTACTTACCGTTCAGTACCTTCAAACATTATAGACTTGTTTTCCAACATTTCCTTTCCCAGGGCTGTGTGGGCTCTGCATGGTCCCTTGGGTTTGATAGTCTGTTCTTCCTAGCTCGAGATGAGAGAGTTCCTCTGGAAACACTTTTTACTTGCTTAATTTACATGTTGTCACTGCGTAACTCACTTTCCTCTATATTTTTTTTTTTAATTGGGGTCTTTTTGATGGATGCATGAGTTCTGCAGTCCAAAAGGCATCATCAGTTGGCCTCTGGCATCTTTGAATGCTTCTGGGTCAGACGAGACGTGAGCCAGTTTACAGTCTCATCCTAAGGTTTTTTCATCTAGTTTCTAAATCTTCCAGTGTTCTCATCTCATCTCATTTAAACATTCCTCCCAGTCTGAAAGCTTTGAGATTAGCATAAAGAGCAAAAGGGAAAATGTAAAATCAAGAGGAAGACATCTAAAGAGCTACCCAAAGCCACTGGGGACTAGGCAATGACAAGGTCCTCCGAGCTGCCAGTACCTTGGGCATAACCCGCAGTGGCAGTGTCCAGCTTTGCTGGTGGTCACTGTGCACTTATTGACATGGTCACCACCGAAGAGTTTCACCTTGCTCATCCCACACTGGGTGATCCACAGCGATGGCACTGGTGGCAGGCTCTGTACCCAGAGGTGTGCTGGGGCTCAAGGCAGGGATGCTTCTTCGTTCAATTGGGATGCTTTGCCCTACAAGTGAGCTTTCAACTCATCGAAGGCATCTGCCAGTCCTGACAGTGCAATGAATGCTAAGAAGTACTTTTTCATCTCCCAGAGATTTTCTGCCAGCTTTGGTAATCCATGTGGGCACTGGTCCAGGAATGTCACTTCAAACAACACTTTCCCAGTGACTTTACTGGGCTGTAAATCAAGTGGAGAAAGAAAACCCTAAGAATTGATCTTTATGCATTTGAAAGTGAGGATGCCTTGGCTTCTTTTAAATGAGGCAGCCACGCTGGGTGGTGACATGGAGGGGCTGACACATGGATAGGCAGAATAAACAGGCTGATGGGAAGATAACCCTTCAGTGTCGCTGGCTATGCAGCATCTGGATGACATCTTGGCTGATGCCATTTAGCTGAAAAATGAAAATGAGCAATCTGGAAATTGGAATTCAATTATGACAAAACTAATCTGCACTTTTTACTGGAAAAATGCCTGTCCATTTCCAGTGCACCCACTTCAGCCTCATGAAGTTTTGTCCAGCTTCATGCATTCTCACTGAAGCTCCTGATAGTCTCATCCTTCTGCCTCTCTTTTGTTTTTCATAAACTTTAGCATTAGGGGTTAGAAGGGCAATTTCTTCCCAGAGAGTCAGGCAAAGAAGAGAGACTGGCAATAACTTTCCTGGAAAACTGGAAACTGGTAACTGGTACAAAAAAGATAAGCCCAGAGACAGGAGTGCCAGGGTTAAAGCTGTATCCAGGGCTCCCTGGGCCTGCTGGAGTGTTTTCAGGCAGTGTTTGCAAACCCCTCTGGCTCAGCCTCTGATGTGCTATTTCCAAATATTTATGTCAGCAGGTTTCTGTTTGCTTAGATATTTTGGGAGTGGCTGTTTGCTTTTATTCATTCATGAACTGGGTCATGTGTGCCTGACAAAATATTTGGTTTTCATTATTCATTATTTGCAATTCATATGTTGCTGTTGGTAATTTGCAGTCTTCTGTTCTCCTCTTTAAAAAGTTCCACTCTGTATCCTCAAAAATCGAAGACAATCCTAGGTGGCAGGTATTACACTCCATATCAAACAGCTGCAAACAAAAGGAATTTGTTAGAGGGAGCTCAGAAATGGCTATGAAATTATAAACTCTCCAAGGATGAGATGGAAGAAGGACCATGAAATAGGACAGTAGTCTTAAAGTTAACTTGATAAGTAAGTGTTTGTGGGAAAAAAAGAACCTAAGGAAAAAAGCATTCAAGAGTACTTGTGGTAGTATCAGAAGTAAATTGTATTAAGAGTATTAGGTCAAACCATCTTAATGCAGAGAAGTTGCTTAGTGTCAAGAAGAGAGAATGGAAACTGGGTCAACTTAGGAAGAAAAAACGTGAAACAATAACGGGAACATTTACAGATGTGAAAAGAAAGAGTAGGGCAGAAAAAGAGAAACAATCAACAGGGGACACGAGGAGTGCTGAGAAGCCCTTCTGTATGCACATAAGAAGAAGACAAGGGAAAAAAATTGTCTGCTACTCAGTGGGCTGGGAAAGCTCCCAAGAGAGGACACAAAATAAAATGTTTAATGCTTTTCCTCTGTCTTTACAAAAAGCCAGACTGCTCAGGCAGCTGATAATAGTGGGAAAGCTGTGGGAATAGGGCTGAAACAGGTAAAAGTAGTGAAGAGTTACATAAGTGATTCTCATATTGTCTGAACCTGACACAGTTCAGCCCAGAGTGTTTCAGGCAAGTCTGTGCTGTCTCGGAGCTGCCAATTCCTGTCTCCAAGAGCACCTGGAGAAGGAATGGATTTCTGGAGGCCTGGAAAAGACCAAGGCAATGGACTTGTAAGGCAGAATAACCAGAGGGTCATAGGACAATTTAGGCTGGAAGGGACCTCAGGAGATTCCTAGCCCTATCTCCTGCTCAAAGCAGGGTGAGCTGCAAGATCAGAGCAGTTTGGTGAGGGCTTTATCCAGTTTGGTCTTGAAAACCTCGAAGGATGGAGCCTGTACAACCTCTGGGTAACCTGCTCCAGTGAAGGAGCAATCAGAGCACAAGGGTCAGCTGTAATAATGCTGAGAAGTCTCATTTGTTGTCTAGCTCCTTTGGGGGTTCACAACCCCAATCTGTATTTCTGCAGTAATTTGCAAGTGATTATTTTCAGGTCTAGAATTTGTGGTTTGCAGTTTTGTTTTTTTTTTTTTATAGGCCCATTTATGGATTATGATTACACGAAAAAGAAATAATTTTCAGGGAGAGTTTGCAGGGTACAGCTTCCATCCCTCAGAGGTGGGCAGTCTGGATCTGTTCAAATGTGCATTAATCAGCAGCTGATACTTGTTTGCCATTAAAACACAAAAACAAGTGATGCATCTATCAGATTTCTATCAGAAATAGATTAAAACACAGCAAGAAATTCTGCAGCTTTCTCTTCATCCCAAAGAACAGACAAGTTAGGGGTTTTTTTTCTTTATTTTGAAAACAGGTACAAAGTCCATCCCGACCGCAGCATGTTGTGCTGGAGACAGACCTGGAGACAGTCAGCATCAGAAAGCCTTTCTGAGGTGATAATTTGCAGGAATCACCGCTCATGTCTCGGGCATTTTGTTTCCCCAAGCATCAGAAGTAGCTTGCCTTGCTTCCCTTTTAGTGACAGTTTGTTTCACAACAGTGATAAGAAAACAGGGAAGGTCCTCCGTCTGCGTCCTGCTGGGACTGCCTCCAGATGCTCCCTTTAGTAGCAGGAGCTGGCCACCTTCCAGCCTGGAAGGTTTTCATCTGAAGTGAATGAGCTTGTAAAAAAATACAAGCATCTGGTGCAGATTATCCAATTTCTATCCCCTTTTCATTTAACAGCCAGGGTCTCCATCAGCTGGGCCTCCCACTTTATCAGTTGTAGGAGCTTTGAACCCCTTTAATAACTATTTGGATTGTGATCTGTATGCTCTTTTCTTGTTTTCTGCCCAGCTCAGTCTGGTTTATGATTCAGGCGGTTGCCCCAGAATACAGGATGACTGTCTAGTCCCTTTGCATTGCCAGCATGGATGTCTCAGAGCAAAATTATTCCTTTAACCTACAGGGAAAACAGTAAACTTGGGGGTATTGAGCAAACTCCTTTCAGGGCTCTCCACCTTAGCCCTGTATTAACCCACCCGCCTGAGCAGGGAACTATTTTCCATGCTATCCTACATCACTAGAATTAAACTGCATCTTTCCAGCAGTTTACTTTGGGGCTCTGAGGTGACGTGGTCCAAGACCCACCACCAGCTGGAGCATTCCTCCTGGACCCACGGTGGGCTTTGGCATCCCACACTGACCTGTTTGCTCCTCAATACCCGCACTAGGGACCCAGGAATGTACTTATATATGTTTATAGGGGCTACAGCCCCACTGCTGGCCTGTAGCTTAAGCACAGCAGATGCGGTTTATCCTCCCATCCTGTTCCCGTCGCCAGCCCTGCCCATACTTTACCACCTCATCTCCACACAGCATTGCCTTCACGGGCTCCATCACTCTTCATCAGCCTTTTCTGAGCTCTTGCTCTTTTCTTTTAAGGAGCATAGCCACACAGTCAGCTTTTTAAAGTTCATTTTCACTGCTTACCTATTTAAGGAGCGTTTCTGAGGTACAGAGAAATGCGAAAGCTCCTGAACACAGGAGCAGTTAAGCCCCCGTGCACTGTGTTTTATAGCTTGATGCTGGCATGGGCCCATTCAAATATATTTTGACATACAACGTGTTATTCTTTCCAAGGCAGTTGGTCTCTTTATTTATTTAGTTAGAGTGAAGGATTCATTCCCCCGATGACTAACAGGAGACCAAGGATTCCCACATGCAGCTGAGCCCCTGCACTTCATTCTCTGCTGGTGAAATTGTTTTCATCCATTCTGGAGCTATTGCACTTCATTCCTCACCAATATATTTTTATTTGTATATAAAATAAAAATGTGACAGCACATGGAAACTTAAGAAGTGGATAAATTCATAAATTACTTTTATACAGCAAAGCTGATATGGCTGTATTCCTCTGGACTTAACCAGTGCACAACCGAATAGATGTTAAAGATCAGCTTTAGAAACACACTGTACCCTTCCAGAAGGGGTAGACAAAGCACGCTGAGTCTTCTCTTTCCTAAAAAATCATTTCCTACCTACAGGCACCACATATCTGTTAGGCATGAATGTCTTTAGACCACCCGTTTTTCCCTTGGAGCCCTACTGGGTTTGGGGCGCACATCAAGGGGACCCCCCAGCTCATGGCTCATCAGCACAGAGAAAGTCATCAACCCTCCTGTGCATCCATGTCTCATTGGCAGAGGTGGAAATTACTTAGAGATGTTTCTGCATGGCAGGATATGCTTCTGCTGTAGAACTGGAACCTTGGCAAGTCATGGTGGAACTGGTTGGACTGGAGACCCTCCATGTGCTGGGACTCGAGCTCTATGCCCAGAGAGTGGAAGGGAGAGGGAGGTGTGGGATTGAAGGTCATCCAAGACCTCCACTGCAGGTGGCAAGGGCTGCTTCTCCTCTTGGGAGAAACATGGACAGCCCTTTCCTGGAGGCTCCTTGTCAAGACCCTACCATCAATGCTTGTGGAAATGGAAACAAGGGAGGGATGCAGAAATTTCAGTATTAAAAGCCATCTATTTTTTCTATTAAGTTAAAAATTATATACATAGTTTTCATTAAATATTTGTATTACATTATTTGAAGTCATCTGATATACTCCGTGATTAACAATTTCTGCAAAGCTCTTCCAAAGTCACTTCTTTGCTATATTAGACTTTTCTGGAACCATTACCTTGAAGGGTCTTGGTCCCCAGCTCATGTCTGAGGGATGCTGGGACAGGAGGATTTTGGTTTTTCAAGTGTTCATGTACACCTACACCATATGGACAATAAGGAATGCATTGGCCATAAATGAAGAGATTTACACAAACAGATCAATACATGAGCAGGGATGACAGGAACTACCCACCACTATCCACCTTGTTCATCTCCTGGCAGGACACACTGATATCCATCCTGCTTAGAGACCTCCTCACAGGTGGAGAGGAGCACATCAAGGCATCTCCCTGCCTGGAAATTGCAGGGCTTTGGACAAGGCACTGGGCATCTCTGACCACAGGGCATCCAGAGCTGGGGCACAGAAGCAAGGATATCAGCAACGAATCAGTGCAAACTCCAGGATGAACAAAGCACACCACGAGCACAGG